>NC_132993.1:56819166-57435000 GCF_048564905.1 Vicugna pacos
ATTTTGAAAAGTTAAAATTTATCAAAACTTGTGCGTGGAAAATCTTACAGACCATACATTCACAGTCAAGAGAAATGAAAACAAATGTAAAGACACAGAATTAGATCATAACTGCATAAAATTAACTGTAGTACATACTGTACTAATGCAGTAGTTTGATAGCCAACTCCTGTTGATACTGTGGTGAGTTCAAGTGTTTTGAAGATCTGCTTAAATACCTTGTGATGCTAATCATCTCATCGTGCGCAGGTTGTCTCCCTAGTCATATGGTAAAAAGCAGTCTCTCACATTTCTCGTGTATTTTTAATCATGTTTAGTGTGATACTGTAAACCTTGAATAAAACTATGGGATCCATACAAAGTATCACTTCCTGGAAATGCTCCCAGGAAGCAGAGGAAAGTTGTGACATTGCAAGAAAAAGTTGAATTACTTGTTATGTACCACAGATTGAGGTCTACATCTGTGGTTGCCCACCATTTCAAGATAAATGTATCCAGCATAAGGACCATTGTTTAAAAAAACAAAAAAGAAAGAAAAAAGAAAGAAAAGTAAATCTGTGAAGCTGTTGCTGCTGCAACTGCATCAGCAAGGGTAAACACCTTGCACTTTTTGCAAAATATTTTTTTTATCACATACTGAAAATGCAGCTTTTATGTGGGTGCAAGACTGCTCTAAGGAAAGCATACCTATAAGCTCTAACATGATTGAAGAAAAAGTGAAGTCATTATATGACAACTTTAAGCAAAAGGAAAGTGAAAGATCTAAAACTGTGAATTTAATGCCAGAGGATGGTTTGATAATTTTAGAAAGTCGTTTGTCAAAAAAAATCAAAATAACAGAGAAGCAGCTTCTGCAGACCAAGAGGTAGAAGACAAGTTCCCAGATTCCATTAAGAAAATCATTGAGGAGAGAGGATATCTGTTGGAACAGATTTTTAATGCAGATGAAAATGCCCTATTCTGGAAAAAATGCCACAAAGGACCTTTATTTGTAAGGAAGAAAAGTGATCACTAGGATTTAAGGCAGGAAGGGATAGGCTAACCTCTACTGTTTTGTGCAAATGCAGTCAAGTTTATGGTCAGGACTGCTCTTTTCTACAAAGCTGCTAACCCCTGAGCCTTGAAGGGAAAAGATAAACACCAACTGCCTGTGTCTGGTTGTATAACAAGAAGGCCTGGAAAATAAGGAGGCTTTTACTGAATTGGTTCCATCAGTGCTTTGTCCTTGAAGTCAGGAAGTACCATGCCAGTACAGAAATTACTTAATGCTTCTGGCCACCCAGAACCCAGTGAGTTTAACTCCAAAGGTGTCAAAGTGGTCTACTTGCCCCCAAACCCAATGACTCTAAGTCAGTCTCTAGATCAGGGAATCGTAAGGGCCTCTAAGGCTTATCACACATGCTACTCCATGGAAAGAAATATCAGTGCTATGGAAGAGAACCCTGATAGTGACAACCTCATGAAAGTCTGCAAGGTTCAGACCATCATTATTATAGAAAAAAGCAGTGAAAGCCTTCAACCCTGAAACAAGAAGTTCCTGCTGGATAAAGCTGTGTCCAGATGTTGTGTATGACTTCACAGAGTTTACAATGGAGCCAGTCATGTAAACCATAAATGAGATTGTGGATCTGGCAAAAAGGGTGAGGGGTAAAAAGTTGCAAGATACAGATCTTGAAAAAATTCAAGAGCTAACAGACACTACACCAGAGGAATTAACAGAAGACAACTTGATGGAGATGACTGCTTCTGAACCAGTGCCAACGGAAGAAGACTTAGAAGAAGTGCCAGAAAACAAATTAACAGACAATCTGCAGAAGGCTTCCTGTTACTCAAGATTGCCTTTGAGTTCTTTTACGACATGGACCCTTCTATGGCATGGGCACTAAAACTAGAGCAAATGGTGGAAGAATTGGTACCATACAGAAACATTTTTAGAGAAAGGAAAAAGCAAAAATGTTAATCAGAAATTACGATGTATTTCTGTAGTTAGACCGAGTGTGCCGGACTCTCCTGTTTCCCCTTCCATCTCCTCTACCTCTTCCTCCTCTGCCACCCCTGAGACAGTAAGACCAACTCTTCCTCTTCCTCCACCTCCTCACCCTACTCAGCATGGAGAGGACAAGAATGAAGACTTTTATGATGATCCACTTCCATTTAATGAATAATAAATAATCCTTTCATCATACAGTTAATAAACTTACCAGTGGTGTATCTGTGTGTCTTCATGTGAAAAACTAGTAACTGAGATGTTTTTGTTTTATTATCATCATCAACATTGCTTAAGTATTCATTATGTAACCTCTGGAGCTCTTGCAGTTCAAATTGGCAGACCCTGAGCCTACTCTTGAACTTTGTTCCCTCTTGTACTGCAGGAGGTAAGACCCTTTTTGTAAGCTACGAAACAAGCCCTCTGGTAAAACACTTAATCTTCAAATTTGTTAACCCTTCATTTTCCCATGATCCCTTTAAACAGCATACATAGAACCTAATAATAACCAGCCAACTGCATTGCCCTTGTAGGCCTACTATTTTTCAAATGACAGTTTACCAATACCAACTTGAAAAGAGATTGAAAATATAAACAGGTCAGTATTTATCATAGGCTAGAGAACATTTTCAAATATCTACTCCTTAAAATGCCATTAGCCTTGTGCTGACTCACTGGTCATTTCTACTAGTTTTAAGAAATGGTTAATTCCAATGATATATAAATTTTTCCTGAACATTGAAACAGAACAAATATGTCCTAATTCTTTATATGAATGTGATATAACTTTGGAAACAAAACTTAACCAAACTTATTATTCTTTTAATGAAGTCTTTGATGGGCAAGTGTAATCAAGAAATTCATTAAAATAATAATTTCAAGTTAGTAATTAGAGTTTATGACAGGAATTTAAGGAGGGTTTATTACTGGCAACCTTAATAGTATAATTAATATTAATGGATGAAAGGTGAAAAGCTTGAGATTCTTTTGATTCCTGGTGTCACTGAAGGTATTGCTTGGGTATTTCTTGGTACACTGTGTGTGTGTGTGTGTGTGTGTGTGTGTGTGTGTGTGTTTTGTTATTGTTGCAACTTATTGTATTAAAAAATCTAGTAAGTTTACATCAGTGTCCTCTTTCTTTAAAATGAAGTCCTTTTTAAGAGGAAAAAAAATAAAGGAGAAATAATAAAAATTAGAGCAGAAATCAATGAAATTGAACACAGGAAAACAATAAAGAAATATCAGTGATACCAAAGATAATTCATTTAAGAAATCAATATAATTGATAAATCTCTAGGCAGAGTAACCAGGAAAAAATAAAGAGAAGTCACGAATTAACAATATCAGAAATGAAAGAGAAAGAGCATGGAGTGATAATAAAAATATTACTATGGATATCTCTCTGTTCAATATTTTAATAATTTAGCTTAAATGTACCAATTCCCTGAAAGACATAAATTACTAAAACCCACACAAGGAGGGAGTGGGTAATAGCTTAGTGGTAGAGCATATGCTTAGCATTCACGAGGTCCTGGAATCGATCACCAGGACCTCCATTAGAAAAAACAAACAAAAAGAACACACAAAGAGAAACAGAAATTTTGAATGGCTTATATCTATTAAATAACTTGAATCAATAACTAATACTGGTACAAAACAGAAAGCACCAGGCCCAAATGAGTTCACTGGTGAATTCTCCCAAACATTTAACAAAGAAATCATTACTGTATATCAGATATATATCTTCTCCCATTTCATCAGTTACATTTTTATTTTATTGATTTTTTGCATTTACATGTCTTACATTTTGAGTTAGTCCCATCGATTTTTGTTTATGTTGTTTGTGGTTCGTGCCATGTCTTAAAAAAAAAAATCATTGCCAAGACCCAAAGTTGAGGAGTTTTTTCCCTATGTGTTTTATGGTTTCAGATCTCATATTCAAGTCTTTAACCCATTTTGAGTTAATTTTGGTGAAGTGTCTGTTAAGGTCTTTGGTTCATTTTTTAATCAGGTTGTTTGTTTTCTCATTGTTGAATTTTAGGAGTTCTTTGTATATTTTGAATAACAGGCTTATCAAATATGTCTTTGAAAATATTTTCTCCCAGCCTGTGGTTTATCTTCTCATTCTCTTCACATTGTTCCTCATAAGCAGAATTTGTTAATTTTAAATGAAGTCCAGCTTATCCATTATTTCTTTCTTACATTGATTGTATCTTTGGTGTTGCATCTAAAAAGTCACTGCAGTATCCAAGGTCATCTAGATTTTCTCCTATGTTATCTTCTAGGATTTTGATAGTTTTGCATTTTATGTGTAGGTCTATGATCCATTTTGAGTTAATTTGTGTGAAGATTATGAAACATGTGTTTGGATTCTTTTTTTTTTTTTTTGCACGAAGTGAATGTCCAGTTGTTCTAGCACCATGTATTGAGGACCATTTATTGCTCCATTGCATTGCCTTGGCTCCTTCATCAAAGATCAGTTGACCATATTTATAGTGGTCTATTTTTTAGCTCTGTATTCTGTTCCATTGATCTGTCTATTTTTTTCACCAATACCACACTGTCTTGATTACCATACTTTGCAGTAAGCCTTGAAGTACTGTCAGGTAATGTCAGTCCTCCAACTTTATTCTTTTTCTTCAATATTGTGTTGGCTGTTCGGGGCCTTTTGTCTCTTGCTGCAAAGAATCAATTTGTTGGTGCCCACAGAATAACTTGCTGAGATTTAGGCTGTGTTGATTATTTTGACTAGTTGAATAATTAAAATACCATAAGAAAGATTAGCAGGAGAAAAATAAGCTTAACTATTTACAAATGCTGAATCTGAACATAAGATGTCAAAAACAGTCATGCAAAATTAGGTTTATGTGTCATCCTGGACTATGGAGAGGAAGGTAAGGGTCTAGGTCTCCTTCAAAGGGAAGGAAGGCAATTCATAGGAAGAGGGAAGGAGCAAATGTTTGGTAAACATGTTTTATGGGTCATACCAAAAAAAAAAAAGGATACAGAAAGGAGTTTTAACAAACAGACTTGAAAGGTTCCTCCATGTCTCTCACACCTACTTCATATTATACTATAGTAATCTGTGGTGATAGCTCCCTTTCTAAAACATGTCTCCTATCTAAATTCTTTTAGGCAGTTAGGGGAAAGTTAAAAAAAAAAAAAAAGAAAGAAAGAAACTTCCTGAGTCTTCTGTTGCTTAAAAACAATCTGCCCAAAATAATCCTCATGCCAAAGAGACACATTTTGGGTGACAGTTTGTTTCCCTACAATTGGGATTGCATTGATTCTATAGTTGGGAAGAACTGACGTCTTGAAAATACTGAAACTTCCTACTCATGAACATGGAATAGCTCTCCATTTTTTTTTAGTTCTTTGATTTTGTTCATCAGAATTACGTAGTTTTCCTCATGTAAATCTTGTACATATTTTGTTATACTTACATCTAAGTATTTCATTTCTAGGGGATGCTAATGTAAATATTATTGTGTTTTAATTTTAAATGCCAGTTGGTCATTGCTAGTGTATGGGAAAGTGATTTACTTTCATATATCAACCTTGTATCTTGGAACCTTGCTATAATCATTTATTAGTGCCAGAAGTTCTTTGGTTGATTCTTCCAGATTTTCTTGATAGACAGTCATGTCATCTGTGACATGTGAATTGTGAACGAAGAGTTTTATTTTTTCCTTCCCATTCCATTTATATTTTATTTTATTTTCTAGTCTTATGTATTAGTTAGAACTTTCAATATGATCTTGAAAAGGAGGAGTGATGACATCTTTGCCTTATTCCTGATATCAGTGGGAAAGTTTTGATTTTCTCATCATTAAATAAATGTTAGCTGCAGGTTTTTGTATTCTTTGTCAAGTTGTGGAAGTCTCCCTTTATTCTAAGTTTATTGAGTATTAGATTTTGTCAAATGCCTTTTTTACTTCTATTGGTATAATTGTGTGATTTTTCTTTTTCAGTTTGTTGATGTGATAGAGTAAATGATTTTAAATGTTGATCTAGCCTTGTATACCTGGAATAAATCCCACTTGGTAGTGGTGTGTATTTTTACATATTGTTGGATTTAATTGTTGAGAATTTTTGCTTTTATGTTCATGAGAATACGGTCTCTAGTTTTCTAAGTTTATACCCTAAATGTATAATAATAATAATAATAATAATAATAATAATAATAATAGTATTTTATCTTTTTTTCCCTAGCATCTCCCTCCTTGCTTCTGTCCAAGGAATGGGAGGTTCATCTCTTTAGATGGAGTCCCAGGATCATGGGTCGGTCATCTGCTAAAAGTCTGGAATAGCCTACAAAACTGTAAGTTTTGTTCTTTTAACCCATTATATTTCTGGTAATTTGTTACAGCAAAAAGAGGAAACTGATAGATCCCCCTACTGGTGAGTACTTAGATTGCTTGCCCTTTTTCTACTGTTAAATATACTGTTTTTGTAAGGCAAGGTAACTTTTCTCCTGTGTTTGGTATTATTTTATTGACATAATTTAGAAATAACTGAGTCAAAGTATATAAATATTATTTCATAAATAGTAATAGAGGACAGTTTATTATGTCCCAACCAGCACTATTATCCAGTATGCTTCAAAATTTTTGTTAGTTTCATAGATAAAAATTATCATTTCCTTATTTTGCATTCATTTGTTTGAAATTATGCAGTTTTCATATGCTGATTAATAATTAGTGTATCTTCTTGCACGAGCAGTCTGTTCACGTTTTGCTCTTCCTTTTTTAAAAACAGTATGTCATAGTTTTAATTAAAAATACTTACCTCTTTTAACTGTTGCTACTTCTCTAAAATTGTATTTTGAAGTAAAGTACACACATACACCAACATCCATGTATTTTTAAAATTAAGAAAGATTATTATTCATTTTCTAAATTTTCAAAGTAGTTATTAGCAACTCTCATGACATGGTCATATTATATTTTATATGAATTATGCATTTCATCAAGCATGCTGACATTTACTGAAGGTAGGTATTTGCTTCATTTAATTCAGTTGTGTCTGAACTCAAAATAACATTACTTTGCGAATATAGAATTTTAGTAAAAATGTTTCCAAATTTCTATAGTTTTATTTTCTTATTATGTCCTATATGAGTGTTATAACTTAGTTCCCCTTGGAAGCAGAGCTTGAGATAAGGGCTTAACCTGCAGATGGTTTATTTGAGAAAGTAAAGCTAGAGTGCTGAGCCAGTTCCTACAGGCACACATGTCACCATCGCAGAAGTGAGAAACGTGGCTTGCCATTGAGGTGAGAGGCCTAATTTCAAGTCACAAAGAGAAATCACATTCATGTCTTCTATGCAGAAGTCAATCAGCTCTAATTTGTCTTCCTAAGCTGGTTAGTGTTAAGATTCTTGACTCTGGCAAGATGATAAAAAAAAAAGACATTTTAAAACTTAGTTAAATTTAGGTGGATGTCTTTGTTATCAGGAGGAGGAAAATAAGAGTTACTTCAGTTGTTAGTCACCTGGATAAATTGAATTTTTAACAAGAGACAGAAAGAATGATTAAATAAGATGTTATTAGTAAACAGTTGGTAAAATATAGTACACTTCTGAGAATTGGGAGCTGTACAATCCAAGAGAGAGAAAATGGCGCCGCTCCTTTGTTTTTCCTGTTTTGTATCCTGGCTTGGGGTGTTTTTGTGATTGATTGATTGATTCACAGCTCTGGTTATTTGAGTGCTCAGGCTGATTGACAGCTCAGGTTCCTTTGCTCAGGCACACCCATCCCTTTTGCACAGGTTCTTACCCATGATGCACACAGAGAAACCTGTGAGAAGGGGGTCAAACTGTAATGTTAATTACATTATAATGAGCATTGGGTCAAGTTAAGCTGGGTCCTTCTCTCTTGCACAGCTGCAGTGTTTGATCCTAGCCAGCTTTTTTGCTGGCCCTCATTTAGAGAAAGTAAGTTTTTGGAGCCCCTTATGCTGAGAGCAGGTGTACTGTTACTTTCTGGTTTGCTCCTTTCCCCTTTCTCTCCCCCTGCCCAGTGTTCATTTCTGTCTAACTGCCTAATATCTTAAATTCTTGTGACTTGAGATCTTCATTCATGAAATCCTAACTTACAGGGTTGTTTTGAGGATGAAAAAGTTTATTACAAGGGAACTTTGAAACAGTGCACAATACATACTCAATACAGATTTGCTATTATTATTAGTTCCTGTAGAATTTACTTATCTTAATATTTTTGGCTTTTTGAGAAGCAAATGATACCATTACTATTAGTATAATTTTCAATATTAAACATGTTATTTTTAGTAGAAGCAGTAGCATATTTCTTTCAGTTACGTTGTATTATTCAAATTATCTTTGATGGATACTTTTAATTTGGATATTTAAAAAAAAACTGCTCAAATAATACTTGTTTAGTAAATACTTACTGAAGCTCTACAAATAAGAATCTCAGTAATTGATGACAGAAAGCCTAGTCTTTTGAGATCCCTAAAATGGAAGGAGGAAATTTTTCACTTTTAAATAAACATGGTACAAGAAATTTTATGTGCAGACAGTTTGTATGTATGTCTTATTAAAGAGTTTGTATAGATCAAAGTAGAAGATGATACAAACAAATTAAACATGGTGCTTTTTTGTCACCTATAATTGTTATTATGCTAATTCCCTTTTACTTTGGAGGAAGAAAAATGCAATTCAAAAGAAAATGTCCTATAGATGAAAGTTATTTTTTCTTCTCTATTTCAAAAGATTATTTGAAGTTCAAACTAATCTTAGTCTTTAAAAAATACCTTAAAATAGAGAGTGGTAGATGTGATTCTACATTTAACAGCATCACCTAGAAACACAAACTCCTGACATCCAAGATAAATGAACAACAATCGAAAAAGGGCACAGAAAGGGTCAAATCCATTTGATGTGTGGACAGTCGTAAAGAATGTTGAGCTTTCCATTTTTTATTTCTTTTAAAACTATAGCATTTAGAAATCAACTCCTGAAAATCTTTCTTAATGTTTCAATTAAGTGAAAGAATCTAAACTTTTGGCTAGATATTGTTTACTTGGCAACTGAAAATCATTCTAACGCAATCATTTGTTGTAGAAAATAACAAATCACCTTAAGTCATTTTTGAAGCTTTCCTTGTAGAGACATAATTAAAGAAGGTGTAACATATAACATTTAAAAAATGCGATTAAGTAAAATGTCCAGTGAATAAGTGACAGTGATGGAGATATTCTGAGAATACAATAACTTATATTCATGTAGCATTTTTACTCTCAATATTTCTTAATAACCATCCTTCTCCACCCACCAAGCACACACAGACATAATATCTCTAGGAAGAAATTAAAGAGTCGTGGATTTACTTTTTATTTTATAGATTAAGTAAGTACTGTGAAGAAAGGTTAAATGGCTTATACAGTAGTCCAGAGTAAGTTATTTATGAAATGAATACATAACCCCTACCCATGAATTCCTCGCTTTGATTTTTTTTTGTAATTCTTTGTGTTGACACTCCAGAAAGAGAAATGTACATGTAATTAGATGATTGTTTTACATCCTTTCCATGGAGAAGGGGTAGCAAATAAAATTAACAAGACAAAACCCTTGTCAAAATAAACTTATAAACCCTTGGAAGAGACCGAAAACTACAAAAATTGCCATAATAAAAATCAAAATGTGATAAATACAATAAATGCAAATATTCATAGATAAACATTGAAAAGCTTGAGACAAATTCTGCCTGGAACAATCTGAGAAGTTTTCTTCAAAAAGATGTAATTTAAATTTAATTTTCAAAGTACATGATTCTATAGGTGAGATATTTTCAAGTTCACTTACCTACTTGAATGTTAAAATTAGAAGTTAAATTCAATTCTATTTAATGCCAAAGTTCATATTCGTTACAGTCCCACAAGAATAAAAGCAATTAAGATTAGTTTGGAACTAGAGAATCTGTGTTTTGGTTTCCCAATATCTTTCTCTCTTGATCTCTTTCTTTCCTGAAGATGATGTACAATAAAGACTGTGAGGGTCGTATGAGTAGAAGAACTGAGTTTTAGATGCCCACTAAGAGGCTACTATGATCTCAGAGTCAAGTGACAGGATTAAGCAAGACTGAAAAATTGGCTGTTTACATAAAGGGAATAAAGAAGGAATTTAAAATGTTTTGATTCTAGCTTTGGAGATGTAAAATCAATGGCACCATTAACAACAATAAAGAGTTGTAATTTCAGGAAAGTTAGAGCCAATAAAGAGCCAAGAACAGGCTTAAAATAAGAGAGCGTAATCCTGCATTCTCATCCCCCCTCCCAACCCAGCAACTTGGCTGCAGTATTTCTTGAGGCAGCATCTCCCACCTCCCGTTCCCCACACACAGATATATATAGTAACAATACACGCTTGTTAGACAAACGAATTTGCATTTGCAAGGCAAGTTCCTAGATCTCCAATTCAAACATGTTGCTTCTTCTAACACTCAATCTCTCTTATAAAGAAATTAGAGAGGCAGCGCTGTTGCCAAAAGATCGCCCTGTCCCTGACGAGCCAAATAACCCAGAGACAAGTTCTTGGAATTTAGAAGAAAAGAGGCAATTTTATTGCTTTGCTGGGCAAAGGGGACTCACAGCAGGCTAGTGCTTTCGAAACTGTGAACCCACCTTGGGAATGGGGTGGGGTGATTATATAGCTATAGCTCAAACAATAAAGCATTGATAACAATCAACAGAATCAACAGAATGGCTTCATGATGCCTCCAGGCGACCAGTTCTATAGAGGCTAGCAGTTAGGTTTCTTTATCTGGTAAGCACTCAAGGTGTGGTCTTCTTGGTAATTCAGGCTATTTTGTAAGGTTGTAGTCCTGTGACCTTCTCCTTGGAGAAGGACTCAGAGACTAAGCATGATTATTACTTTCAATTACTGGAATAAGTAGAAACAGTAAGATCAATAGCTTCAGTTTTAACAATGGGCCTGAAACTGTGAGTAGCAACCGGTCAGTCAGGTCAGTTGACTGTTTTAAGGGCAAGCATAAGAATAAGCAATCTGTTAGTCTAAGTGTGGCCATTTTACTAATCCTCCTTCAGCACTTTTGGTTGGAAAATGTTAGGCTCATTTCTTGATATTGTAGAGACTCAGAATATGTCACCCCAAAATATGCCATGTCAGCATATTGATTATGTTGAATTAAAGGTACTTGAGAAAAAACCTGTGCAAGAAGGACATTCCAGCCCTCCTTTATCACCCTGAAAGCAGGAGGTAAATCTCCCATGGGAGAGGTACCTTCCCTGTAGCTGGAGGGGAGTTGTCTCTATCACCAGAGGCAGGAAGTTTAGGAGTGGGAACAGTGCAAAAACAAACCTGTTAATTCTTCACCATTTACTATCCCTGGTCCAAATCCCTCTGCCTTGTCAATTCTCCACAAATTTATTGTTTCTTTGTTTGAAAGATATGAACGCTTCCTGCTCTGGTCACTTCTTTGAGTCTTAAATTTTTGTGGGACTTCCATATATATATATAGAATTTAATTTATTTTTCTCCTTTTACTCTGTTTTATGTCAATTTAATTATTACACTAGCCAAAGAACCTGGAAGGGAAGAAGGAAAAAATGTTCTGCCCCTACAATATATTGAAATTACATGTATGTAGTTCATGTAGTTGTTACTGAACAAAAGTTCATGTGCCTGACGCACAGTGAGACCAAACAAACCGAAACAGAGTTTGGAGCAGGAGAGGTTTATTACAGGGCTTCTGCTGGAAAAACCTGAACTGTCACGGGTTTTCTGGGGAAAGTCTTTATAGGTAAAATTTGGGGTGGGGGAGCTGCAGAGTGTGTGACTTTCTTCTGATTGATTGGTGGTGAGGAGACAGGGTGGTGCTCCAGGAATCTTGTGCTCAGCCTGAAGTTGCCATCCTCCACCTGGGAGGGAGCCTTAGTTCCTGCAGAAGAACTCAAACATGTTGTTATGTTCTTCCCTGAGGAGGAACCAGGGCCCTGCCCCAAGGCTGCTGCTCCCTCATGTCTGTGTTCCCTCCCTTCCCTGATTAGCAACTGTTTGAAACTGCCCTTTGGAACTCAGAGAAGGTCAAGGAGGCTGAGTAAAGCCTGTGTCCTCTTAATAAGAAATGGAGGAAACAGAAAGAATTTGTATCATTGAGGACCCAATCCTGCTCCATTTCATAGTTACATGATACATGTAGTTTTATATATCATACAGGGCCCGTGAGAATCAGGTCCAGTTCTACTGGTGGAGTTCCTTGAGTCTGGAAAAGTAGATGAAAAGTTGATATAGGACTCTAATCCTGAGCATGGGAGTGCTGGCTGATAGCCCATTCTAGAATATGGTTCAGGAAAAGAGAAAAAAATTGCAAAAATATCTTTTAGAAAGGTAGAATAACCACATGTCACACTCATTTTGATTGGCCTCATTAGAGCCAAGTTATTCCACTGATGAACTTAGATACCTGAAGGCTTCACAAGGATGAGAGACAAAGCAGACAGGGAGATGTGCACATTTACTTAAATATTCCAAGAAAATTAAACCCTGAGATGTTGTGAGTCTTGCAGAAAAACTGGCCTATGTACCCTGATAGCTGAATTGAGAGTCAGAGTTAAGAGTTTTGGGAGGATTAGAAAAGAACAGCTTTATTGCTTCGCCAGGCAAAGAGCATCATAGCAGGCTCCTGCCTTAAAGACTGTGAGCCCATCTTGGGGTCGAGGTCTTGAGGTTTTATAGAAAAACTAGAAGGAACAGAAAAGGTGGTAACAATCGGGGTGTGAGCAGGGACTACATTCCTTTCATCTTGATAAGAACTTGGTGCTGTTATGGAGGAATTTAGGAGGGCCTGCCCATTTTCTTGAGGTTAAATCCATGATCTTCTTTCAAAACCTCTAGGGTAAAAGGGTTAATTATTCTAAGGAAAGGAATGCACAGGGAGGGGAGCCTGTTAGTCATGAGATCAGTTTAGCTAGAAGTACAGGCCTGAATAGCCCAGTAGCCCTCTTGGTGAGTTTTATACTCCTTCATGAGGGAAGTGCCACTTGGTGGCTGCTTTCTGACTGGTGCCCTGCACACTGATGATTTGCTCTCCTATGTCTTCTCCAGAGCCACTCTCTGACACGTATTTGTTGTTTCTAGCTGACTGAAAACCATATTGCCCTTCAAAAGCTTTGCTTCTAAGAAACATCACTTTTGGTGCAGTTCTTTGGGAAGTCATAGTTTTTGATACTTGTCGACTGAAATAAATGCGCAGCCTAAAAGTTGAGAGTTATGTTTTATTTGGTGGGAGGACTCGAGCTGGGATGACAGCCTCTCAGATCGCTCTGAGGGACTGCTCCGAAGAGGTAGGGGAGGAGCTTAGGATATGTAGGAGCTTTACAACAAAGACCAGGTAGTTGGAACATTAAAAGATTACCTGTTAACTGAAGAAAACCAGGCATCTCAAGTTAAAGAATTTAGCACTTTTCTATGTATGGGAGGAAGCAAACATTTGGGCTCATTGAATTCATTCCTTTGACAAGCACCTAGCTATCTAGGGTCAGTATCCTATCCTTTCTTATTCGGAGTCCCCTCAGAGTGCACCATTGTGAGTGGCTGCAGAGGCTGGGTTGGAGGCTTGTCTTCACTGTGGGGTGACAGCGCTGATGACTTGATGGCTTCAGCATTCTTTGTTTACTGATATGGTTTGCAGTATTTTTTGTTCACATACTATAAAATAGACATTTCAAAGCAAGTTCTGCTGGATTTTAATTCTCTCCCATTTACCTATTACTTTTATGGTTAATTTAAATAGAACTCAGATCACCCAAGTCATTTTACTCTGTACATCTTGTAAATCCTTTAGCACTCTTAATAAATAGTGTAATAACCTCAACCACCAAATATGCCGGAGAACTTGATAATAAACAGGAAAAAAAATGCCATAGATTAGCTAAAAGATGACACCAAGTTCATGCACTAAAATTCATACAGGTAAGTCAGAGCATGTTTCTCAAATTTAATATTATTTTAGACATGATTTTTAGTGTGTCCTAATGATTTTTGAGTAGTTAGTAATCATCAAGCTGTCACTAATCTAACTCAACACAATCAGAATAAAATAATAGAAAATAGAATATGTGTGAAGTGTTGTATATTTCAAGGAAATACATAAGCCAACGTCATGATAACTTATTATCTAATGTTTGAGTTCAGAGTACATTTAAAACAGATCATAAGAAAGAGATAGGAAGACGACAGACAAGGACATTCTCAGCAGAAAGAACTGACTGCCGGTGACTTGCTGTTAAGGGAGGAATTAGAAACCCATAAAGACAGGCTATAAAAATGAAAAAAAAAAGAATTTAAAGTGGACTGTATAGAATTATTCAGTATTATACATAAATGCAATACACCTAAAGTACAACTGCATTATAGTTCAATTCTTATGGTTTTCCAGTGTTGACTCTTAGTAATTGTACACAGTTTGAATTGTATCATATCTTTATTTGAGAAGCAGGGCAACATGGGTTCAAGAACTGATCTATCTCAACTTTACTCCACTTTTTCCTTACTTCTTTCCCTACATGGAGTTCCCTGTTTTACTTTATGCTCAACCTACTTTCTTCACTGTGCTCTGATTTTCTCCAAACCTCAGTAAATGGCAGTGATGGACATATTTCTGTCAAAATATTTGGCTGCTTGAAAGAGGAAACTTAGCTAACTAAAACTAACCAACTTTGGAATACTTCCTCTTTTGGAAATGTCAGCAAAAGGCCATGTTACCGAGTAGGGAGAAAAGGACATGTTAGATGAATTCATTATAAAAGATATTTTTCATTTCTTTCTAACCTTTGAAAACTAAGTTCCAATGAAATTAATTAACTTGATGTAGTTCTCATTTACACCATGTCTAATTTACACTAACTGAGTAAACTGCATTGGTAACAAATTGCCTAAATATTTCAAGCAAATTGAAATAAACCTCAGTTTAGTAACTATTCTAGGAGCAAATATTTTTGTTCCAATGATTAGCCTAATTATCCTAGATGTGACACTTTCATTTACACAGTATGCATTTCATACAAACAAAATTGCCCAAAGTTTTTAAGGAAAATAAACTTCAAGTTTGTGAAAATTTTAGGAAACATAATATTTTTGATCCAAGTATCAGGCTAATTAAATTATCCCAGCCTTGACTCTTTACTTGTATAGACAGGAAATAAAAAGGGATCAGTTTACATTGGTTTTTTAATTCAAATTTCAGTAGCAAAATATACTATCTTCTATTACTTTTCTCAATTACAGGTTTTTCCAGGCATAAAATTCTATATAAATACCAGATATTATTTTTTAGGAGCTAGGGAAAACAGGTGTGGGGTGGGAGAAACAGGATAGGAGCTTGATATTTTTGAGAGCTCATCAAGGTGTCTGAAAACACAGGGTGGGTAGTTAGCATAATAGTACCATGCTACTGTAGGGGAGCAAAATTTGCCACTCCAAAATGCCTCTTCAGTATGAGGATTATTTTGAACTGGAAACAATCAAGGCTCAAAGACTCAGGAAGAAACGTTAACTTTCCCCTTAACCGCCTAAAAGAATTAAGATAGGGTACCTGTTCCTGGCATAGAGCTATCTATCATCAGAGGTATCTGCAAAGAATGTGTGCTAGGTGTGGTGGGGGAAGCTCTGCAGGGCTTAGGATCAGGGTGCACTCTGTGTCCCATTGTCTCTGCATGGCTCACCAAAGATTTATTTACCGAAGGGTTGCTTTTCCATCTCCATGTGAATTGCTTTCCTCCCCTTTGACGTTTCAAACCCGTACCCACAGTGTCT
Organism: Vicugna pacos; assembly: GCF_048564905.1. Taxonomy (NCBI): domain Eukaryota; kingdom Metazoa; phylum Chordata; class Mammalia; order Artiodactyla; family Camelidae; genus Vicugna; species Vicugna pacos. The sequence goes on from NC_132993.1 coordinate 56,834,949, forward strand.
TCTTTTGTCTTTAGCTGAAAATGACATTTAAAATGAGAGTTTTGGCCATTTTGGTGAGGTGCTCAGTTTTCATGGATCTCTCCAATGTATACATGTTAGTTAACTTTTGTTTCGTTTTCTTCTGTCTGGTGTCAATTTAATTTCTAGACCAGCCAGAAAAACCCAGAAGGGTAGAGAAAAATTTATTCCACCCTGACACCACCAAGTCAAACTCTTTGAGGAAGCATTTATTTCTGTTGGTGTTGCCTGAGTACTGTTGCTGAAAAACCGGCCCCTGTACCCCAGTAGCTGAATTGAGAGTCAGAGGCAGAGTTTTGTGAGGATAGAAAAGGAAAGCTTTATTGCTTTGCCAGGCAAAGAACATCACAGCAGGCTCCTGTCTTAAAGACTGTGAGCCCATCTTGGGGTAAGGGTCCTGGGGTTTATGTGGGATAAAAAGTGGGTACAGAAGGATGATAATAATCAGGATGTGAGTAGGGCTGCATTCCTTTCATCTTGATAAGAACTTGCTGTTGTTATGGAGGAATTCAGGAAGATCTGCCGGTTTTCCTGAGGTTTAGTCCATGGCCTTCTTTCAAGACCTCTAGGGTAAAAGGGTAAGTTAGTATAAGGAAAGTATGCACAAGGAGGGAGCACGCTAGTCATAAGATCAGTTTAGCTAGAAGTACAGGCCTGAACAACTCAATAGCCATCTTGTTAGTTTCCTAATCTTTCAAACAACCAAAATTTGAATCATTGAAAACTTAATATACAGAGTGGAAAATCCAACTCAAAGATTTGGGTCAAAAATATATCTAGTCACCAGGATTTTCTGCAATGAAAACAATATTTTAGAGACAAATTAATTATTTGTGGTGGATCTACTTATAGCCTGAAACACTTAGTTATGTAGTACCATCCTCTGTTTAGAATTTGGGGACAACATCCACAAATAATCTTTTGTATTTAGTTTGACCTTCTACTGCACCACCTTTGGAAGTCATTTGCCTTTTCCTGGCAAGGCTCTGGATGACACACATTTCTTATTCTGTTATTATTTTCCATGTTGTTGTACTTGTTGTTCTTTGCTTCTATATCCGGTGACCTTAATCAGCAACTATTACTATTAGAGCAACTGATGCTGCCTGTGCTATCGAGATGGCTACTTGTGATGATCTTACTGGCCCTGTAGGCAAAGGTGCTATTCCATTCGGGGTTGGGAGGGGAGGATTCCTAAGCCTATGGTACTAGGGATATTTTGCTATTTAGGGTATCTTGGGCTTATTCTGTTTTCTTAAGACTCTTTCTAGTAAGAACATGGAAACAATTTTCTCATGTATGTGTCAGATATTTGAAAGGCAACATCCCATTTCTCATACGAAAGTATCTTTTTCTTATTTACCAAAAATTAAAGTCCTACAATTTATATCATACAACTTTCTCCAATAAAAAACTTTAATTCAAAGTAACATTTTCTCTTCAATTGTTTAATACCAGAATATGGAGGCTTGCTAGTTTTCTTTCAAGTGGATATAAACAACATTTTAGTGCTTATCTTACCCCAGAATAACAATGTGACTTTGCATTTTTATCAGAACCTTTGCCTTTATCCCTCCTTGGAATCTTAAATATTTTTAAACTGTTTATATCATTTCATTTGGATTAGAATACAAATTAATTTGTTCTGATCAACAGATAACCAAATGACAAGACAGGAAGCAGATTAGAGACTGAGTGTTTTGTGTTTGTTAAGGCTGAAGTACTCAGTTTTAAACAATATTTTTAAAAAATTGTCTTGAGGATCATTATTGCCCAATCACTGGCTCTATTATTATTTCCCTAATTGGGAAATGGTTTGGTGGTCAGATCTAGTTCTCAGAGTTTTAAGAGTATTAGAATGGTTTCCTAAATTTAGAACCTAGGGTAGCAATAGAATAGAAGCAGAAACAGTCTTAGGATTAATCTCTCAGACTCAGTCTGTCCCTTGTTATTTGGCCATGGCTGTCATGGTGAAAGATGAACTCTCTTGTACTTGGACTGTTAATATAAATGAGCTCTATTTCACTTTGAGATGTCTTGATTGAGAATTCTTGAGATGACTCGGGTCAATTTTCTGAGAGGTTACAACTAATTTAGAACTTACAAGTGAGTATAAATAGCTTAAGCTGAGCATTTTAATATGGCATACTTTACTCTAGGGCTGAATTTCATTTGCTGCCTCCAAACCAATTTTTTAGGTTTTTTAAGTCTTTCCAGAGATCTCACAAAGTCCCAACTAACCAAAGCGTAAATTTCCTTTCTACTTACAGACGTTTTCGAGTTATGTTGAATTGTAGTGTATAGAGCTGATCCCTTGTGCACCCCACTGGCAAATTCTTTGTGCCCTGAGAATTGCCTAATTATTCCTTTTCTTTGTTCCCTATCTTTTAATCAGACTTTAACTTCTCTCCCTATGATTTCTTTGGTTTTATTAATGGAACCGAATAAAAAACTTAATCAAAAATCCTCCTTTGCATGTTTAAACAAATAAAACCTGTTTTTCCTCCATATGTAATTTGTCTTTTATGCTGTTTTTTTCTTTTATGATAATCTTGTCAAAAACTAACTCATACTACATTTTTAAAGACTTAAAATAGATAATAGGCCTGAAAATTCGCTTATTTACCCTACTAACATTACTTTTCTGTCATTTGATAATATTTTAATGTCCTTTGTATAAGATGACCTGTCATATGTATAATTTCTTATGATTTCATTATAAGATGTATTAATTTTTATTGGGTTCTGATAAGGAGAAAATGATGCTAGACAAAGTTAAAGGGACAAGGGAGATTTTATTTAAGACTATCACAATAGGAGAGAGAGACTGAACTCTCTTGAAACAAACAATGGGAGAGGTTTTAAGTGAACTAGTGAAAGAGTCCTGGAGGAGTTTTGTCGGGGAGGGTGGTCAGTGTGTTTACGCCATTCTCATTTCCTAATTGACACTTAGAGAACTTACGCTTCTTCCCTCCCGCAGAGACTGGAGATGAGGGTCTTAACTATTTTTTTTAGTATAGTTAATTTTTTAAAAGTATAATTGATATATAACATTATATTGCTTTCAGATATACAGTATAATGATTACATATTTACATATATTGCAAAATGATCACCACAATAAGTCTAGTTAACATCCATCATTGTATATAGTTATAAATTTTTTTCTTATGATGAGAACTTTTTTTTTAATTTTTAAGACCCTTTATTGATACATCAACCAACAGCATTGGAATTAAATCTTTGAAAGTGGAACTGTTCCCAGAATATTCAGGATGCAGAATTTCTTTAGACACATGCAACACTTATGATGAGGACTTTTAAGAATTACTCTCTTAGCAACTTTGAAATATACAATACAGTATTATTAACTATAGTCACCATGCTGTACATTACATTACATGACTTACTTATTTAATAACTGGAAGTTTGTACCTTTTGACTCCTTTCACCCACATTACTCACTCCCCAATCCCTGTCTCTGGCCACCACCAGTATGTGGTATCTGTGAGCTTGGTTTGGTGGGGGTTTTTGTTTTTTTAGATTCCATGTACAAAAGTTATTTGTCTTTCTCAGTCTGATTATTTCACTTATTGTACTGCCCTCCAGGTTCATCCATAGATTGCAAATAGCAAGATTTCATTACTTTTTATGGACAAATAATATTCTACTAGATATATCTTTTTTTAATCCATTCATCCATTGATGAACACTTAGGTTGTTTCCATATCTTGACTACTGTAAATAATGCTTCAGTGAACATAGGCGTGCATACCTTTTGTTCAAGTTAGTGCTTTTATTTTCTTCAGCTAAATACCCAGAAGTAGAATTGCTGGATCATATTGTAGTTGTATTTTTTATTTTTGAGGAACCTCAGTACTGTTTCCCATAGTGGCTGCACCAATTCACATTCCCTGAAACAATGCACAAAGTTTCCCTTTTCTTTACATTCTTACCAATACTTGTTATCTCCTGTCTTTTTGATAAAAAAACATTCTAACAAGTGTGAAGTGATATCACATTGAGGTTTTGATTTCCATTTTCCTGATGATTAGTGATGTATCTTTTCAGGTAAGTGTCCTGTCTTTCTTGATGATTACATTTCAAAGGGATGGCTTCCAAGTTCTTGAAAAAGATATTCCTGAGTTACAAAACTGAAGAAAGACTGGGAGAGGATTCACGTCTTAAAGATGCAGAGAAATAATTTACCATTGCAAGTTTTCTAAAGTAAATACTCTAAGAAAAGGGAGATTAATAGACTTCCTCCTAACTTTCTCCTTACAGTTAGGAGAAAGTCTATTATGTTAAGGCTATCTCAGTCGGTTCTAATAATTAGTAATGAAAAACTTACTAAATGAATTTAATAAGACAAATATTACCTTAAATATCTGAATATTTTCAAATTTACATTTCAGTGTCTAAGTATCGGGTTGCATTTTTATTAATGATTTTAAATTTTCCAATACAGAATTTAATAATAAAGCTGAGCCTATGTATAACTATTAAATTTTTAAAAAATTTCCTTATATTCTGGAAGGGAGGGTATAGCTCTGTGGTAGAGTGCATGCTTAGTATGCACAATGTCCTGGTTTCAATAACACTACCTCCATTAAAAACATTTTTTTCCCTTATATTCCAATGTATAAAAGAGAAATGATTAATTAATATTATTATATAAGGTCCATAAATTAAAATTATAGACAAATATGATATTCATTTGTAACTAGTTTATAAATATGATATATTCCCCTTTGATTGGTTATCATGATTTATGATAAAATCATAGGTTCTGTACTTACATGTCTACAGTGTCAAAACCTGTGACAGATCTCTGATTTCATTCATTATGTGCAAGTTAACAAGTTAGCTTAATATAGTTTAATTGATGCTGGCAGAAGACACGAGTCTGTAGGGCCAGAAAAAAGAGAATTGATCACTCATAGTATAGCACCATGAGCTTCATGTTCTCATCATTTTTCTTGCCTTTCAAGTCCCATGGGGAGTGATGTGCAGTCAGGCCCAGTTAGATATTTCACATAAAGTGGGTTTATATGATCGCTGAAGAACCTTGAGTTTAGGAAATCACCAATTTTTTAAGGAGACTCTTGGAAAGTCTTCCCAACCTTTGCCCTTAAAGGAGACATTATCCTTACTAGCCTAGTTAGGAATCAAATTTGCCTTCTGCCTTGGAGGGTGATACTATCTTTGTCACTCAAGGTTGTCTTATGATACAAACATCCTTAACAAGGTACTGTATAGGAAAAACTGGTATGTCATGCATAAACACCATGGAGAATAATATGCAGAACTGGTAAATTTTTAAAATATAGATTATTTTGACATCATACCATACCATATTTCCCACCTGGTAAATTAAGACCATTTTATTATGAAAATTTTGATACTTGTGTATATCACCTTAATCAGAAATCCACATTCCAGAGGAAGCTATATCATAAGTATTTCAAACATCATGGTTAAATTCGACATCCAAATTGTTAATGAGCATAGAGGTCTTAGAATAATTTTTCTTTGGTGAAATGTATAGTGTACATGATTGGGTAGAAAGAAATAAACATTTTTCAGAACGGGACTCCAAGTGAATAATTTTTTCATTCTGTGTTTTCACCATTTTAATGAGGAGACCTTGGTAAATTCATCTTACTTATTGGACATTTGAAGCCATCTGCCATTTTGATGTGCTCCCCGAGGAGCTAGTCTTTCCTGGAAGATTCTTGCCAGAGTGTCTGTAGATATGGACTGAAGTCTTCACTAAGCCTAGAAGAGTTGTCATCTCCCTGTCTTTCCTTGTTAATGAGTACACAATTGCCAAAGTTTAATCTAAGTCTTGCTTTTATTGTAGTATATCATCTGACGTAAAGCTGTAGAAAAGAAAGTCATATTAATCTTTTACCTCTAATCACCTGAATCTGCTGACATTTATCTAAAGAATCTGATACATGTTGTGTGACTACACTGGCCTAGGCAGTGTGCTATCTGCAGCATAATGTATATCACATGATATTATGTGTAGTATAGTGTTTGTTATACTATAATAGGATAGTCTATAGAATGTTTGTAATGATTAATACCTGGCTTGGGACTCGGAGGGGAATTTGGAGTCTTGACAATTTCTGTGCCTTAAGTAATTCTACCAGGGCCTGTTTCAAGCTACTGAAGTGACACCGCTGATCAGGGAGTTGGGAAGATACGTGTATAACTGGCTGTCAAGGGCCAGTGAGAGTTGGCTTCAACACACCACCATTTAATGCTTTAATTTTTCTTGGAAGCCAATTTTAAATAGAAATTTTTGTTTTTTACAGAAGACTAGTTCTTGCTTATTTGAAAGTAATCAGTAAAACTTACACTGCAGTTTATTTGAAGAACAGAAACAAAAATACACATACAGAATTTTAACTGTTTGAACTTTCACCATGAAATTTGACAAACATTCCTATTTTATCCATGTTGTTACCCTATCTCCTCCATATGAAAATAAGGACAATTTATAAATACACATCTGATTTTAATAGGAAGAAAAAATGATAAGTTAGGACACTGTAATAGGTGTATGCTACCCACAGTAACAAATAGAAATGTTCCTGGCCTTGACTCAGAAACTGCTTACGTACTCTTAAGTTGCTTTAGGGAAATGCATTCATTTCCTGTTGTTACTTGGGAACTTCTGTGTGTCCACTGCCGGCAGCAGCACAAAGTGGTTGATAGCTACAGTCTGAGGTAGAGACTGACACTTTGCAGCAGCAGTCAAGAGTGAATTATTTCAATCTGTGCTAGTGTGGCTAGAAAATTTACCTTCACATGGCTGGAATTCCATTTCAGCCTGTCATGATACGCTACACTGCGCCTGCTTCTTCATGAGCCTGAGTGTCAGTGCGACGTGGTTGCTGAGATTTCTAACCTCTCAAATTCAGTTGCTAAAGCTAAATATCAAAAGGAAGAGAAAAACCAAAATAAAATTAATATCCTCTTACGGGAATGGGAATACCAAAATGAATTGAGAGGTGCAAAAACAAATGCATAAATATCAGTAAAGATGTTCTTTTCCTTATTTTACTTACAACTTCTTCTAAGCTTCATCAATAATTGAAAATTCTAAAGAGTGTTTGAGGTTATTTTATTTCTTATACTTCACAACTTTTAAAAAAGACACATTAGTACAGCAAGAATTTAATCTGTACCTCTGTAGGATAAGGAGAAATAAAAGTTATTTGGATAACGATTTATTTTAAAGGTACTGTTTGGGTCATTCACTTCAGAGAATCTTCTTTGTTTAATATTGATATCATTAAGTAACTTTGATATAGATTTCACTTTCATTTATGAAAGATTATTAATGCGGTCCTGTAGCCCTGGAGAATGTGAATGAATTTCAATGACCATGTGAATATTGTTAAATTATGTGCAAAATTTTGTAGCTATGGGTATTTTTGTACTTATTTGGATAGATTCCTTAGCATTCATCAGTTTCTCAAAGGAAAATGTGACCTTCAGAAGTTAGGGGTCAATACAGGAGTTTGTATAGTGCATAAAGGAATTAATAGAATAATGACCACATACACACACACACACACACAAACATGTGTACTAAATTAAATGTTACCCATCAACTTGACATGATGCTGTTTTCCTTTCGCCCTGTGCTCATAGTACAACCAGTGGAATCATCCCACAGATTTGGACAGCAAAGCTTAGAAGACTGCTTTTAGGACCGAAGTAAAGTTATATGAACATTACTTGTAGAATAGGCACTATACTGATTCCCTTAGCACACTGTCACAGTTAAGGTCCCTAATTAGGGTAATTCACATTTCTGACACCAAAAGAAGGAAATATGGGGCAAACAGAGGACAGTTAGAGTCTGAATGAGAAAAAAAGGAGAGTTAAGAAGTAAGAGTCTGTGAGATCAGGAATAAGGCAAAGGCATCCAAACATGGACTAGGTAGCAATTAGAGGAAAACAGTTCATTGAACAATTAAATTTATTTTAAAAATATGCCTCATTTGGCTTATCAAAAAAAGGTCATTTTATTCTATTGATGAGGCAGAGCGCATGCTTAGCATACAGAAGGTCCTGGGTTCAATCCTTAATACCGCCACTTAAAAATAAATAAATAAACCTAATTATCTACCCCCCCCAAAAAAAGAAAGTAAAAATTTATATTGATGACTCATTAATGCTGATATTCTAATTCCAGTCCTTAATGTGGCAAAATCAGTCTTTTTTCTTTTCTTTCTTTTGGTTTGTTTCTTAAGATAAAGTAAAAATTCTTCTCTTCCTTTCCTTCCTTTGCTTTCCTTCTTTTCTTTTCTTTTTTTTTCTTTGCTTTTCTTTTCCTCTCTTTTCTTTTCTTTCTTTTCTCTCTTCTTTCTTCTATTTGCTATTTTTGTTTGATATTTGGTATATGAATAAGTAGTGCTTTGCTGAAGATGCATTTCTGAGGTGAATTTATTTCACACCTTGTAACCTCTCAGGGAAATTCAGTTTTTGCAGGATAGTAGTTTGCAAGTTTGGCTATATATTGTAATCATTAAAAATGCTGTAATCCCAATGCCTAAGTCACTGTTTAAATCAGTTATCTTTGGGAGTTGATCAGTATTTTTATAAAACTCTCAGGTGAATACAATGTACAGCTAAGTTGAGAAAAAGAGGTGTGTGTGTATGTGTGTGTGTTTGTGTTTAATTTCATTATCTATGTCCAAGATGATCATAATGTTCCCTTCAGTTTGATTAAACTTTCGACAGACTTTTTCTGACTCTAGGTCCTAACTTCCATTTTTTTTTTTTAAAGCATTTGCTTTTGAAACTATATCATTGTAGTTTCTTCCTTTACTCCTTGAGTCTCAGCAGTTTTACAACTCAGGAGTGTCTTTCTTAAAGATACTCTAAGGAACCTTCTCTTTGGATCCTTGAAACTTGAACATTGAAGGATATAGCAGTCCTGTATCCCAGTCTCTGTGGGAGACTCTACCTTGCTTCAAGTTGTAAAACTACCTGCTGTTACAAAGGCAAGAGAGAGTTTACTTTTTCTTTAGGTAAGGTTAGCCAATGTAGATGGCCTGCAGTCTCACTACCCCCACCTCTTAAAAACTGTCCTACCCTTTGCCTCAGTGAGGATGAGTTCAGACTGCATTCTTGTTTTTCTCTTCTATTGCAGTAGCTTCAGATAGTCTTCTTTGGCAGGTGCAGTGTTTGCTTAGATAACTGTAAAAATAGATGTCTAGCCAATAGAACTATTGTTTCCTTATCCATTCATTTATCCTTTGCACAAAGTTGATAGCTGCAGCCACTTGTCCCACAGATTTTTCAACCATAGTGAATGTTAGAATCATCTGGGTCATTTAAAACAATTCTGATGATTATCTTCCCACTTGATCTGAGTGTGCACTTTGGATTGAGAAACAGTTAGATAATTATTATGTTGCATACTGATTTTTACTAGTAAGACTGTCACAGGCAAGAAAGAACAAAGGAACAAAAGAGGCCAAGCATTTTGATATGCAGACCTGAAAAAGCTATTGACCATTAAATACTTTACTTTTGGGTAGTACTGTTACTATTGGAGTTGTGTTTCTTTCTATAAATTCGTTTTATGATTGTGTGATAGGTTTTACCTGCTGACATATGTACCATTGTAGCAAAGTCTGACTTTCTTTAGATGCTATTGTAACAATCTAAGCAATTTAGAAGTGTGCCATTTATGTCTATTACATTGAAAGCCTTACTGTTTTTTTTTAAGAGACTAATACAATTGAACAGTTTAGTTTATTCTTTAAGGTTTTGTTGATTACTCAAGGATTGAGCAGAGATGTAAACTTTATTGCATTGTATTCCTTTAAATTTTATTGTCTTCACCTGTTCAGGCTCCTATAACAGAATACTGTAGACTGAGAGGCTTATAAACAGTAGAAATTTACATCTCACAGTTATGGACACTGGGAAGTCCAAGGTCACACTGCCAAAAGATCAAATGTCTGACTAGAGCCATTCCTGTTTCATAGATGACTGTGTTCCTGTTGGATCCTCACAAGGCAGAGGGGGGAGGGGCTAGAATCTCAATCATGAGGACTCCACCCTCCTGAACCTGTCATTTCCTGAAGTCCCCATTGCCAAATGCCATCACATTGGGCACTCAACACATGAGTTTTAGAGGAACACACACATTCAATCTACAGCAATTATTAATGAATTTTGAAATTGTTACCAACAAAAACAGTCAACAAAGAATGTATTTCTACTGGTACTTTCCAAATTGAATAATGAAAAACTATAAACAAGTTCCTGATCAAACAAAATTATTTTTGCCAAAACATATAGAAGAACAACCTGAGATTAAAACACAATTTCTCAAAATGGCGCTATTGACATTTTAGACCAGAAAATTATTTGTTGTGGCTTGCGTGGGTGAGGGCCATTCTGTACATGATAGGATGTTCAGCAGCATACCTGACTTTGATCTACTCTTGATTTTTTTTTTACAATTATGTCATAGCAGAGAGACTTCTCCGAAAATACACTGACTCATTCCCATGGAGGAGGCTTTTTACTAATATTTTCATCTGGGTCATTTCCTTTATCTTTGAGACCAGCTCCATGAGACTGGTATCATCATCACCTTCATTGTCTTAACGGATAAGACAGCTGAGGCTTGGAGTGGTTAAGTTGCTTGTCCAAGGTGTCACATGTAGCAAAAGAGGGGCTGATGGGTAGGACCTTGAATCAAAGCATTTTGGTACCAGCCCTTGAGTTCTTAACAACCATTTTTCGTTAAAGATATTTCCTGATTTTCTATGATGCAAAGACTTCCTTGGACTTTTTTTTTCCCCTGGCACTTAATTCATTCACTTCCTTAAACTCTTCACAGATACGACTAACTCTTCTATTTTTTTTTTTTACCTTTTTATTTTATTTATTTATTTTTTTAACATTTTTGATTTATAATCATTTTACAATGTTGTATCAAATTCCAGTGTAGAGCACAATTTTTCAGTTATACGTGAACATATATATTCATTGTTACCTTTTTTCCTCTGTGAGCTACCATAAGATCTTGTATATATTTCCCTGTGCTGTACAGTATAATCTTGTTTATCTTTTCTACAGTTTTGAAGTCCCAGTCTATCCCTTCCCATCCTCCACCCCCTTGGCAACCACAAGTTTGTATTCTATGTCTGAGTTTATTTCTGTTTTGTATTTATGCTTTGTTTGTGTGTTTTGTTTTTGTTTTTGTTTTTGTTTTAGATTCCACATATGAGCAATCTCATACGGTATTTTTCTTTCTCTTTCTGGCATACTTCACTTAAAATGACATTCTCTAGGAACATCCATGTTGCTGCAAATGGTGTTATGTTGTTGCTTTTTACGGCTGAGTAGTATTCCATTGTATAAATATACCACTTCTTCTTTATACAGTCATCTGTTGATGGACAGTTAGGCTGTCTCCAGGTCTTGGCTATTGTAAATAGTGCTGCTATGAACATTGGGGTGCAGGTGTCATCCTGAAATAGGGTTCCTTCTGAATATATGCCCAGGAGCGGGATTCCTGGTCATATGGTAAATCTATTCCTAGTCTTTTGAGGAATCTCCATACTGCTTTCCACAGTGGCTGCACCAAACTGCATTCCCACCAGCAGTGTAGGAGGGTTTCCCTTTCTCCACAGCCTCTCCAGCATTTGTCATCTGTGGATTTTTGAATGATGATCGTTCTGACTGGTGTGAGGTGATACCTCATTGTAGTTTTGTTTTGCATTTCTCTGATAATTAGTGATATTGAGCATTTTTTCATGTGCCTATTGATCATGTGTATTTCTTCCTTGGAGAATTGCTTGTTTAGGTCTTTTGCCCATTTTTGGATTGGGTTGTTTGTTTTTTTCTTATTAAGTCATATGAGCTGCTTATATATTCTGGAGATCAAGCCTTTGTCGGTTTCATTTGCAACAATTTTCTCCCATTCTGTAGATTGTCATTTTGTTTTACTTATGGTTTCCTTTGCTGTGCAGAAGCTTGTAAGTTTCATTAGGTCCCATTTGTTTATTCTTGCTTTTATGTCTATTGCTTGGGTAGACTGTTGTAGGAGAACATTTTTGAGACATATGTCAGATAATGTTTTGCCTATATTTTCTTCTAGGAGGTTTATTGTATCTTGTGTTATGTGTAAGTCTTTGATCCATTTTGAGTTTGTTTTTGTGTATGGTGTAAGGGAGTGCTCTAGCTTCATTGTTTTACATGCTGCTGTCCAGTTTTCCCAACACCATTTGCTGAAGAGACTGTCTTTGTTCCATTGTATATTCTTGCCTCCTTTGTCGAAGATCAGTTGACCAAAAGTTTGTGGGTTCATTTCTGGGCTCTCTATTCTGTTCCATTGGTCGATATGTCTGTTTTTGTACCAATACCATGCTGTCTTGATGACTGTAGCTCTGTAGTATTGTCTGAAGTCTGGGAGTTATTCCTCCAGCCTCTTTCTTTCTCTTCAGTAATGCTTTGGCAATTCTAGGTCTTTGATGGTTCCATATAAATTTGATTATGATTTGTTCTAGTTCTGTGAAATATGTCCTGGGTAATTGGATAGGGATTGCATTAAATCTGTAGATTGCCTTGGGCAGTGTGACCATTTTAACAATATTTATTCTTCCAATCCAAAAGCATGGAATATCTTTCCATTTTTTAAAGTCTTCTTTAATTTCCTTCATCAGTGGTTTGTAGTTTTCTGTGTATAATTCTTTCACCTCCTTGGTTAGATTTATTCCTAGATATTTTTCTTCTATTGTTTTTAAGTTACAGTCCAAATACTAACAAATAATAGAGGTGACAAAAGTTAAAATTATTTCTTTAAAACCTCTCATTGCTACTTACATTTCTACATGAATTTAAGAAAGACAATAATTTAGCTGAGACAAAATTTAATCAGCTTTGATCATGCAGGTACTCTATAATGCTTCAGTGAGTATTGGTCTCTATTCCATAGGTGGAGAAAGTGTCAGAACATGAAACAGAATTTTGCAAAGTCACAGAACATTTTCCATATTTAATTGAAAGAGTTATGAACTTCTGCACATCTTATAAGCCCAGGGGAGAAAAAAATAAGGCCTTCCAAGCTCAAAAAAACTGTCTTCCTTGATTAGCTGTACTCTTGCTCCTGCCCATTCTTGTGTTTATCCAGAGTCTTGCCTTTAAAAAAAAAAAGGGTGAAATTCATTACCAGTGACCACATATTTAAAATTTGAAAATGTTACTATAGAGTAATTAAAATATGAAATAATTTATGGCTTAAAGTCTTTCCACTAAACTATTATGTAAAGCTGTAGCTTTTTTATATCTGTAGCTGCTTCTTGAATTATTTGTGATGTGAGATTCCTATTACCTTCTTTGGTATATGTCAAAAAGGAACATTTTCATCCTTAAAGTAATGTGATAATAATATAGTCTAAATAGCTTTGGACTCAGTCAAAGTTGAGCTTGAGTTCTGATTTTATGAGTTTGTTTGCAAGAATAAGAGATAGCTAGAAAGTTTGAGGGTTCAGGATAATGTAATTTAGCCTAAGATTCTTCACAGATTCTCGCAGCCTCACCAAATAAACCAAGAACCCAAGAAAACACTATTTTGCTAGACTCATACTATTTCATATTGTTTCCTTAAACATTTTCAGCTCTTTGGAGCTTTTTAGAAATGTAGATTTGCAGACTCCACTCCAGACATGTAAATCACAATTTGTTATCTAACTAGATCTCTGGGGATGAGACTCACCCTTCCTGACCCTCACCGGAACACAGCTCCTCAGACCTTCCTTTATGTAGTAAATGGCTTCACCACTCTGTGAATTTTGAGATACTGTAGCTGAACTGGTATCCTGGAAAGGTCTTCATTCAAGTGGAGCAGATTTGTTGTGTGGTCTCTATATAATAACTTCCACTCTTGTACGTTTCGATTTCTGTGTGTGAACACTGAGATAAATAGCCAGAGTCTTTAAGCAAGAGAGACAACAACTAGAAGCAACAATGGAAACTTGTTCAGTTATAGCTACAGCAGTATAGAGTTCTTTACAAAAGCAGCAGTTACATTGTGCGGGCGGTGATAAATGTGAAGCTGTAAATTCTGGAAGTATTGGTAATAAGTTGATAGAAACAAGAGTGGTTCACAGATAACGATATGAAGTATATTCTCCTCTTATTTTGTCAAAAATGAACTTCATGTATTTTGTGGAATAGAGAGCTGGTTTAAAGGAAACAAATTAATAACCAATGGCCTTCTAGAATTGTCTGTATCAATAAATTATTAAGAAGATAATTTAATTAAAATATATATCATATTAGCTTGTATTTCCTTCTTTGCATTATTTTATGAGGTGTCTCACGTAAGAAAGAAAATAATGGCTTCCTTTTCACTTAGTATTTCCAACATAATATATTACACTCTTTCTAATCTCTAGTGACCTTCATTTATTTTGAAACATCCTCATGTACAGGGCTGTTATATTTTTCAAATAGCATTTATAATTTGTTAAATCATATCCTCTTTATTAAGTCCCTTCTTGAACAAAAGAAGATGAAGAAAGGAAGATATATGCTTAGCATAGTTGCTTATTTCCTACATATAAATATAATATGTTATTTAATATATGCCTAAATCAATACCATCAAGGTTGTATTTCCCCCAGTTGGTTGGCTTTTAAATTCACCAAAAATGTGAAAATATCAGTGTAAATTACCCTACATTTATTAACTATAGTTTTGTTTAATAGGGTAAAATTTGATACATTTGTTAATAAAATTTATTTTCATTTTTGACCAAAGAAATTATGCTAACATTAGTACATTTTAATTTTATCTATGTCACTCTATTGTCTGTTTTTTCTTCTTCTAAATTAGTAATTGAAGATTATTCCCTTTAGTCCTAAGGTTTATGATATGCTGCAGTTAAACCGCTAAAATCTATTTTTTTAAATGTCTTCCCTCTTTATTATATTAATTTGATAATCATCTTCAGTCCTTCCATTTGGTAAAACATTTTAAAAATAGGACATTGAGCACATTAGAGAAATGGTGTTGATATCTGTTTACTAAAGAGAACTTTCAAAGGGAGAAAATGTGCTTGTGGGAGAAATTGTCTGGGGAGTCAGAATATTTTGGAAAAATAACAAGGCCTCCGAAAGGTTTATTCTTCTCCTTACCCTCAGAAATGTTCAAAAATAGGAAGTTGATAGAGGAGAGAATAAGGGGGAGGAAAGGTTGAAGGAAGGACCAAAAAGGAGAAAGAGGCAGGAGGAGAGGAGAGAAGGAGACAAGAACGTGGGCTCTGATCCCCCAACACTTACTGGGGGTGTGACCTTGAACAAGTTTCCCAATTTCTCCCGGCCTTGATTAAATGTAAATCAACTTTGGACCCACTCTCGCACCTTCCCCTCAACAAACATAGAGAAAATATTTGGAAGAGGAAAATGACAACTAAATTTGTGCTCGTCAGTAAGGACTCTCCCCTTCCAGTCAGTCAATATAGCAAATTCAAGTTCTGATGGATGCATTTCCATCAAGTCCTCCCAAAAAAACCTTCTAGAAGCACAGCTTTCTCTTACAGCTTGATTCTTTCTGGTGTTTATTACATTTCACGCAATGTCTTCCATATATCATCTTCCCTCTTCTGGGGCTAAACAATTTCATTTCCTAACTTAAGTGTTTGTGTACTAATCAAGCAGTCCAACCTCTTTATTGATTCTGGCTTTTGTTGTGGGAGCCCTCATACTCACTGCAGTTTGTAAAATTTCTTTGATGGCAAGTATTAACCAATTTCATCCTCTGTAATGATTATTAAATATGAGAAATGAATTCTGATACAAAATTGGCTACCTAACTGTCCATGTCAATACCCATAGACATATAAACATTTGCAAGGGTAGAAAGTTCATTTTAGAGCCAAAGAGATTAAGATGGAAGTTCAGCAGTGCCTGTCTTCCTCTAAATAGGAAGATAGCAACTGATATTTGAGTGCTCTTTTGAAGACTAAATGAAAGAACACATATAAAATGCTTGCGATAGTTCCTGACATAGCACTGGTGCTTGATGGTTATTCATGCCTGTCTTTCTTATTAAGGGACGGCAGGGCAAACTTGTATGATAAGAAAAGAATTCAGCACTCTACACTCTACACAAGACACAATTCTTCACATACAAAGGTTGGTTTCTTGCTTCATATATTCTTTTATAAAGTACATACACATAACAGGTTTGTAGTAGGCAAAAAGAGGATTTTGCAGAAAATCTTGGGCTTGGTCATAGGAAAATGCACTTTTCCACTGAGAAAAATAAAAATGCATTAAATAGCATAACTGCCCTTTAACTTTCAGAGGTTAGAAAGCTGAGGTTGGTAAACATTTAAATTGCAGTTCTCCCACCTGGAAGCCAATTTTTTACAGCTTCTCTCTTGTGCCTTAAAAATAGAATTTTCAAACCCAGAGTACTCATCACCATTTACATTAAAACCACTGGTTAGGCAATTCTTGTACGTGTATTGATTTTAACTATCATAAGGCTTTTCAGGTATGCTCATGCACATTTAATGTGTTTTTTCTCTAAGCAAAATGTGTTAATCATTTAAAGAAGATTGTTATAAATAGAAAGTCACAAGCTAATGAAAAGATGTTAATTATACAAGTAAAGTTTTCATATAAATTTAGCCAAATATTAACACAGCATCCTCTGTGTTACCTGTAAATCTTTTGGAAACATTACTAATTTAAAATGTTCCTATTTGCTTCATGAAAGTCTTATTAAATCTGTATTTCATTTCTGTGAGGGTTTAATGTAAGTCATACACCCTTCTATGATTGCTATATTTTAGTACCATATGGTCTTTTATACTAGTCATTGCAGTGGCAAGGGAAACAGTAAATTCAGGGCAAAAGCAATCTTAAAAAAATTTTTTTTAAAATTCTAGAGTGAAATAAATTACTTTTCAGGTGTGTTAACAGTGATGAGGAAACTATTACCTAACGTTTAAAATGGCGTTCCTGATATGTGATATGATGGGGGTTTTAACCAGTGATTTTTAGTGTCTCTCTGACAACAGACTACAGATGAGAGGACTTGTTCTATAAACATACAGTTCAGACTTCTATTACGGTGATCCCATAAGAGCACATTTGATACATTCCCTCAGATTCAATGATAGATAAAAATATAAGTAGAAACCAGAAAGAAATAAGTTGGCATAGAACAGAACAAAAATAGATTGAAACTACGAAATTGTGACTAGAGTAGAACCATGGAATCACTGAGCTTTTAGTCAGAAAAACAGTAAAAGCTAGTGTTTTGGTTCCTTTATCAAAGGTAAAAAGATTTTAAAAGGCTTTTATAAGAGATTGCTGATCCATTGCTTGAAATCACAAGCTCAGTGGTTCTCCTTATTTGTGAAAGGATGATAATAAAGAAATAATAAAAAATAATAAACAAACACACCAAAAATACTATTTCCAACCATTACCATCAGGGTGTGAACCTAGAAAAGCAGGAGGACGCAAATAAAGCTATTCAATCTGAAAATATTCCAAGTAATCCAGGGCTGTAGCACCAGATTTGAGGGTGTGTTTGATTTAATTTTGACACAAGAACCCTCAAATTTAACTTTAAAACCTGTTTCTCTTGGGCAGTCTGGAGAAGATATAGAGGGAACTACAACAATGTTAGACAAAGGAGGATAAAAGCAAACAAAGAAAAATGAAGAGGAAAAACAACCCTCTAAACACATCTCTTCATCAAAATTTTTAAATGCATTTAAAAAAAATTGCTCATGAAGGCAACAAAATCAACAATCAGAAGATAAACTCCAGAAACAAAACGTTTTATAAAAATATCTGATAAAGACTTCGTCGTATATACATGACAAATTTAAACAAATTTAGGATTTAATAAAAGACTACAAAATAAAGACAAGTTAAATTAAAACAGGAGAAGTAAGATGTATAAGAAAAATAATTAGAAACCTTAGAGGAAAATATAACAACCTAAAACAGGTAACTAATGGGATAAACTCTGTACTGGACACAAAGAAAGAATTTGTGACTGGAGAAAAATATACTTAGGAATTCATCTAGAATGTACTTATGAATTTATCCAGAATTCAGCACATGTGGACAGAGATAGCCAGCATAGTAGTCACTTGCCACATGTGATTATTTAAATGTAAATTTATGAAAATTAAATAAAATTTCAGCTCCTCAACCATAGTAGGACTTTTTAATGCTCAATAGCCATATGTGCCTCTTGGCTACCATAGTGGACAGTGATACGTAGAACATTTCCATCATCACAAGAGGTTGTTTTGGACAAGATTGGTGTACAAATAAAAGAAGGTAAAATGGGAGTTTCAAATATCCATAAAAAGAAAATGGAAAGATTGGTGGAGAAGCAGTATTTGAGTAAGTGATGTCTGGGCATTTAGCCACTGAAGAGAAACTTAAATTTCCAAGAAGCACAAGTAAAAATGAACCTAAACCAGTAGTAAGTAACAAATAGTATGCAACTAATAAATACTATCATAGTCTTTCAAATTATGATATTTAAGGAGAAAAATCATAAAAGCTCTCAAACAAAATGACAGAAAACTGTTGGAATAGCAGCAGATTTGTCATTAGTGAAAACATATGGCAGAAAACTAAGTAGCAATATTGTCAAGATGCTGAAGGGAATTATCTGAAAACTTAGGATTTTATACTCAACCAATCAAAGAGGAGGGCAAAATAAAGACATTCGTAACATACAAAATGTAAGAGAACTTTCTACTTTTAGACCAACAGTAATTTGAATTTATTACATGATGTACTTTTGTAAGTGAACATAATAATGGTAACAGTTAAGATTGTAAATGTTCATTGCAGCATTATTCACAGCAGCCAACATATGTAAGCAACCTAAGTGCCCATCAATAGATGAATGGATAAAGAAGATTTTATATATATATATACATACACACAGACACAGAGAATGGAATATTATATGTAGTTTAAATTTCACTTTCAGTTTTTATACAGACTGTGCTAATTATGACTTGAAAGAACGTTAACCAAAGTTTATTAAAAACAAAACAAAGCAAAAAATGCAATTATTGTAATGGTTCCAACAGTGGGTTTTATTTTGAACTGCTCTTATGTATGAGTCTGAACATCTTTTCATAATTTTAAGGGACATTTGGATTTCTTTTCTATTCAAATATTACTAATTTAATATTGGGATATAGTTTGTTTTTGTAGTTTCTAGGAGTCATCTGTGTGGTAATAAGACTAACCTTCCATTCATGGTATCTAGATTTAGAGTGATGAGAAAGCCTTCCTCACAGTGAGTTAAAGGAATTTGCTCATATTTTCTCCTAGTTATGCTTGTTATTTCCTTTTTACATGTGAAGCTTGGGGTCATTTGTTATTTTTCTTGATCTTCGTTTGAGGTACGAATCCAGTTTTTCTTTTTCCATATTTCCACTCATTGTTCTATTCTCATTTGTTAAAAAGCTCAACTTTACGCCATTGATGTGAGATGCTGCCTTTATTCCATACAAAATTGCCTTATCACATGAAAGTAAGTTTATGCCAAAGCTGCCCCTGCCCCCCCTACCCCCCCAAATTTCAACATATGCTTAAGTCCCTGGGCATGTAGAAGGAAGGAAAAAAAGAAGGAAGATTATTGAAATAAATGTAAACATGGTGGGAGAATTGTATTCATCATAGTAGCTGCCTTTGTGTGTAGTTGGTGGTAAGTTATAAAACTGGAATTCTGGTACAAAGTGTACTTCAATTTTTTTCATAATTCTTTGTTTTTATAAAATAACACAAAGTAAATATAGCAATGTTTATAGTTTTTAATTCTGAGGTGCCTATGCAGGTGATTACTAGTTTTTGAACTTTTAAGGTTTTTAAATACAATTTTTCAAGATGAAAATAAAAATTGAAAAGAAAGAACAGAAATTCTAGTCTTTACTCCAGCAGAGAAGGGAAGGGAGGCATGGAATTGGGAGATGAGATTGACTCCCTGCTGGAAACCTATGCTTAGGCAGATAGAGTCCTGTAAGAAATGGACAGTTTCACTCCTGAGTCTTTTAAAAATTGTTGTGTAGCCTGTGTTGCTGGGCCAGCCCACTTGTTCCTTTTATAGTGCGGACACTAAAGATGACAGCAAAGCTGAGGGTAGGAACTCAGCAGGGGTTTGAATTTGACTCTGCCAGTCTGCTGTGTGCCCTTAATTCAAACTTCTCTAGTTATTTTATAATCTATATCATGGAAATGGTGGCAATAAATTAGAAGGAAAAAAAAGCTTTTGAAAGCATAGCCTAGAACCTTATATGTAGTAAACATTCTCTGGATAAGCATTAAAATTTGTTAGAATTATTCTTCACAAGTTTGACAATCTGAATCTAACACCACAGTTTCAAAGTGAGGGAGTTAGATTCATTTTTGTACTCGTCTTGCTAATGGTCCTGATGGAATTACGTGATTTTTCTACTTTCCCCCAATGCAACCCCACATACTTTGATAACACAAAAATCTGGTATGAATTTTGAAAAGTACTATTTTTGTATACAACAGGAAACTACTACTATTTCCATTTCATGAGGGGTTTAGAGAATTAGCCAAGGAAAAGTAGTAACATTTAATTGTTCTGAAATAGCTTAGTATTTTCTACTTATAGTAGCCACACTCCTCATATTTATTTCTCTCTAGACAAAACCACCTAAGACTAACTTGGAATGGTCCTATGAAAATCCATCACTGTTTTCAACAGCTCTACTTTTTAAAAAAAATATTTGTTTTCTTAATTATATAATCAACTCACTAAGAATCCTCAATCCTTCTGCTCAAAATGGGGACTAACGGGGGTCAGTCCCTATTTGGCTCACCATTCATTAGCTCAAGAACACAGATTACAGATAAGTCATCTCTAAATTCTAGATGATGTCTTAGGGGAAAAAAAGAGTTTGTCTTCAGTTTTGCCTCTGAAATGCATCTCCTCCTATAAAAAAGAGAGATAATTATCTTTCTAACTTTAAATACATTTGAAAGATTTTTTTAACATTTAAAAATATCCTAAGGCTGAATTTTATTACAGTGCTCCAAATGTGATATTGATAGTTCATGATTAGGTGATTCATTAACAAAGGGTCTGGGAATAAAAATATCAAAAATCAAAAACTCTTAGTCTGTAATAATCATAAATCAGTGTAATTCACAATAGATACTTATTTTTAAGAATCTACCCCTGCAACACAAAAACACTATGCCTACAGATGCACATTATTATCCAATTTAGCATCACTGTCATTTTTTGTTTTATACCCTGATGAGATTTCAAAATGAAATAAAAGATGACACTAAATATAAAGTATTTTAGCATTAGATGTCATTTTGAAACTACCTGAACAAATAACTCCAAAATAAGAATAGTCATTAAAGAATGAATTGATCATTTTCCTTGCAAAATTATATAATGGAAAGTCACGTTAAGCAACAGTACTCCTATGTGTTTGACTGTACTAGCTAATTAGTAAATATTTATGTCCTGACATTTTGTCAGATTTACAAGTTTCATTATATAGTTCAGATATGTATGTATTATTAAAAAATACTCTCATTATCACTTGCTTTTAATCTGGTCTTGGAATAGTTGCTATGAATATATGTATTTAGTGTATTCAGGATAGTCTGTTCCATACCTAGTTAGGTTTAAAAAGTTTACCCAAGAAATTAGTGTTGGACAGTATTTGAAAAATTTGGCTACAAAACTTTGAAAAGAGCAAGTCAAACAAATGGGACCTAAATGGACCCTGAGGTTAAGCAGATAGAGAAATAATCTTTGGACTGTGAATTGTTCAACGTGGTTTGATATGTACTGAAACAGTCAAGATTGTTTAACTAAAGCAAACTAGAGCTGAAGGTAGAAATTACTACCAGTTTGGTACCTTAAACACATTGTTTTTTGGCATGTGCGTGAAACTTTATTTTGTTCAAAACTTTCCCCAGGAGATAAATAATGACAGATTAAGGAGTTGGGGTACAAAAGATAGAGATTCTTCTGTAGAAGTGTTATCTATTTAATAGCTTGGGCTTTAATGGGATTGAAATGTTTAGTGCTATATAATTGCATGATTTTTAAAAATTACGTATATTAAAAGGAGCATATTCACTAATATGTGTAATGAATTTAGTTTTTAATAGGTCTATGTTAATCAGTTTACAGAGATAAATACATAAGTAATTCATTATGGGGCTAAAATATTCCTAGATAAATGATACTATCACTCAGACATTTTTAAGATGTCTTACTAATAATGTAAAAACCACTTTCTGTGTAATCTTAGGAAGAGGTTTTAGAAATAATTTTAATATTAGTATCAAATATTAGATACAAGTTAATTTTAAGTAATTGCAATTCAGTATGTTTTGAACTAAAAAAGTAGCATTGACTCATTAGCTATTTCTTCAATATTTGAAACACACTTAGGTTTTATGAGCTCTGATAATAGCAGTTTCAATGAGGAGGGATCCCAGTGGACAAAGTTCAGAGTATCAGCTAGTAAACCATTTATAGACTTTGAGAAAATATTTGTATATTGTCTCTGTTCATATTCACAAAAAAGCATATACTAAACAACAGCACAGTTATACTTTTAATTATACTATAAATGTAATGAGAAGAGGATAATTGTTAGAAGTATTTTAACTTTAAGAAAAACTCACTTCTATGACAGAGACATTCTCTAATCTTCCCGTCTCAATAAAATGATCATATAAGCACTTCTACTGCATAATCACTGTTTTTACACAATGCATAAAATATACTGGTTTTCAAACAGCATCTGTGTACTCTTTGACTATTACTGTAGAAAGAGCATTTAACACACTTCATGTGAGAATTTGTTCATAATTACATTTAGATTTTGTTCTGTAATGCTTGTATTGCACTGAAATTTTCATAGAATGCGAGTTTTCTGTTTTCAGTATGTAAAAGCCATGCTCTTTTTAAGCAACTCAAAGCAGGGGCAGAAAGGGTGGTACTAAGTGATAGAAAAATTATAAAAGCATATTTTAAAAATAAATTAGAGTACTAGTTAAAGAAATTATTTTCACAAATTTAACATGCCAAGACTGGGGATTTGCAGTTCTTATCTACAAAGCTATACACAAAAGTCAACATATAAATAATTTTTGCAAAATACTTGACAGTACTTTTCTTTTAGAAAGTTATCTTGATGAGATCAAATTTTGAAACAATGCAATTTATCTTTCCCTTCAGAGACAACATTTACTTGAATTTTATGTACTTTGAACAAGGCAATAGTTTACATACCAAATCAGCTGCATACAATTAAGAACAGATTCTGAGTATATTGCTACACCTTTGGTAAAATTTTATTATGAAGATACTTATAAAAACCTTTTTTATTTCAGAGAAAATTACATTTTGTTTAAACTACCCATTGGTGATATTTAAATATTATCCTACAAATTGCCTTGTAAAATGTAAAATGAAAGTAAGTGCTGCCTAATGTATAAAAACGTTTCATTAAATGAATTCAGTATGACATAGTGTGAGAAATAATCACCTGAAGAACTGAGTGTATTAAACGTAGCCCCTTTGTTGATGTAAATTAAAATACATTGTTTATCTTTGAGTTCAAACATAATTCTGTAAGGTATTTAAGTATAGATGGGAGATAAATCATCACTGCATATTGTTACTTGAAAACTGAGTTGGCCTCTTAGTTGTTGTCAGCCAAGTCAAAGCAAGGGAGAAGGAAGGATTTGTTATTACTTGCAGCAAATAAGGGGAACGCTAGGGATCTTTCCCATAGCTGTGTCTCCCCAACAGCACAACTGAGGAAGTTTTAAGCTAAGAGTACATACATATTCATGAGGAAGCTTAAGCAGAGGAGAATTCAGCATAGAATTGGGGCAGAGGTTGACAGAGCCCAAGCTTTATTCGATTAAAGTCAGGGGGCTCAACATCCTCCACCTGGATGGGGGCCTTGAGTTCCTGCAGATCTCAAAGATACATTATTATGTATATCCCTTGAGGAAGAACTAGGACTCTGCTTTATCATGCACTATTGTTTGACTGCCTATTCTCTGTTCCTGCATTCCTTTAAAATCATTAATTACTGAGACCTGTTCCGGGGCAAGCACTGTGACTAGTCTTAGATCACAAAAAGGCTTAGGCCAAAATGGCTTCTTTTATGTCAAGAAAGCTATTCTTAGTTCTCTTTTTCTGGGGACTCCCTAATTTATCTGCTTACAGCTTGGCAACTGTGTTCCACAAAATTTTTCTAGATTTTTACTAGTTCTTGTTTCTTGGAATATAATTTATTATTCATTGTTTTGAAAGCTACAGGGATTGGGGAAAACTCAATTGTTAGCAGATTGCCATTAAAATTTTAATTAATGAATTTAGAATTCCTTGAAGTTTACTATTTGTACCATTGATAAACACATTGTGATAATTTGATGGCTTATAATGTTGTGTGAAGACAGCTTGATAAATAAAAATCTTTGGTCCATCTTAGCTAATAAGGAGTCCACAGATGCATAAATTTATTTTCTCCAAACTCTTCTTTGTGAATTTCCTTTTCTAGCCTCTTCAAGGACAGTTGTAGGTGTGCCAGAAAGCACTGAGCCACAGCACACCCTTGATGGATTTCACAAGTCCATCCTCTCCAAAACAAGTGTAATTCCAATTCAATTTCTTGACATGAAACAACATTGCAACATGCTTTGAGTAATTTTTAGGTGTTATGTCAATTAGAAAGCTTGGGGTCAATGATTATATAGCTAGATGTTACTAATTACAAAACCTTCCAATGGTAATTAAAAATCTATTATAATTAATGACAAAATGTTAAAAAGAGTCAGTTATCTCAGCAGTTGAGCATTTTACATAAATTAGTATACCATACTTCCCATTACTAGTCTAAAAGGATTAAAAATCATCTTGTAGAAAGGTACTATGTTGTATTTAGTGAAAAGTACAATAGACAAATGAAGCAAGTGTCTGAATAATTTAGGATCCTTGTTTCTAAACTTTCTTTTAGATATTCAGACATTTAGAATACTTTTCAATATAGATACCTATTTATGTGAATTTTAAATTTATTTTTCAATATAAATGCAAACTTTGATTTGTTAATTTGAGTCATTTAAATTAATACGTTTGCTTAATCAAAAAAGCCTGTGCTTTTATTTACATTTTATTTATCTGTACTTTCTCTCAGTCCACCATGAGGGCCACACACCTTATATGTTATGTGGCTGAAGTCCTTTAAAAGTGGTTAATCGAAAGAAACCTATAATTAACAGCAATAAAGCAGAATGAAAAAAAGTGTATGCCCTGTGAAACTGGCACGAAGTCCACATTGACAAAGAAAAGTTGTGTTAAATTCAAGAATATAACGTAAGGAAGCCTTTATTCAAGACTATTGAAATAGGGGAGGGAGATGTAACTCAGCTCCCTTGAAGTGCAAGATTAAAGAGTTTTAAGGACTGGGGTGAGCTAGTGGAAGAGAAAAGAGAAGACTTTGGAAAGGAGGTAGTGGCCTTATCATTCGGGTTGATTGCATTCCAAAGGGACTGTGCCCAGATCTTTGAGAAAGACAGTTCTTGGTTATAAAATAAGCAAGAGACTGGAAGAGGATTTACATCTCACAGGAGTAAATAATGATTTTTAATTGCAAGTATTCTAAAGTAAATCATCGAAGGAAGATCAGGGACCTAGAGTCAGGAAGAAACCTGTCTAAAATTTAGTCACGCTAAAGAGAACAATTAAGGCTACCTTGATCTACTCTGAATTTTCATGACTTTCTGTAATTTAAAATAAATATAGTGTTTGAGTTTCTATCAATAGCAGACAATATATTTCTTCTCTGAGTGTGAATTAGCCATCTTCTAGCTAATTTATAAGCTTCAACATAAACTCAATTTTTGACAATTCACATATGAGTGACAATTTTTAGAAATGAAAGTCATTAACCTAATAAATTTCTATTTCAAGATAAATAATTTGGGCAAAATTAACCAGAGAATGTATGGATAGTCTACTAGAGAAGGTTTTTTCCCCTTCTGTTTTCCTTTTTTCCAAGATTAGTAGACATTATAAATAAAAATTATGTTAATGTTTTCTAACATAAAATAATATGAAATAGTAGATGGGTCTTGACGGCCATCATTGGTTTTCTATCAATAGAAGTAAAGCACAGGGAGCAAGAAGAATTTTAGCTGAAAATTTTTGAAGGAATATTGTTGATACAAACTATCAGGAATGGGTTTCTGCTTCTGATATATTCAGTACTTCTACAATTTTTTAATTTAACAGTTCACTTATGATGTAGTCTTTGTGGTGAAAATATGAATATCCTTGCCTGTCATATCAATAATACGTATAAGTAGCGGTCTTTAATTAAGTGACTTAATAGCATTCATAGTTCTGGATATCATCATGAGGAAAATATTTAAAATAAACGTAAGCATAGAGGAAGCACTATAGACCTTTTCCAGGTGGATAGTCACAAGATAATATATTTGAAAATCACAAACCTGACCGTTTTTGTTTTCTCTTTGATCAGGCTTCTTCTCATTCTTTCACACTGCCTTTTCCATTGACATTAAATGTGTTACTTAAGTACAACATCAGGAAATCATTTCTGAAATGAAACAACGTGGTCTTCACTCAAGCACAACCAGAAAATATGATTGATATACAGTACTGCCTCTTGTGAACAAAGGTCAGACAGAGAAATAAGTACAAAATTGTTAGAAAAGGAGAAAAACTATCGACAGAGAAAAAATATTAACATCTCATTAGAATTTCAAATACAAAAATTAGGTTTTCAGAACAACTGATACTTAGCAAATTTATAACCATGTTTAAATTTAATTTTGTTGCTAAGATTATACTGTAGCTAGATTGTTTAGATTTATATAAGGAACACTTTTCAATATTTTGATAATTGAAAATCAAGAAGAAAATTGTATATTATTACAAGTATATTTCTTGTTGCTCATAGGGAACTGAATTACCTTGGCCATCATAATATACAAGTTTTACTCTAAAGAACTTTCCTTCACTAAAGATTTTTAAATGGCTTTTTAGCCACTTTTACTAATAGCCATGTTTATTGATTCTGCTATGGTTAGTTAACCTCCTCCACTATCAAAAAGGAAGGAAGGAAGGGAGGGAAGGAAGAGATTATAATCAGTGCCTTAGATGGTCTCTTATAAAGGAAAGCTTTTGTACATAAAAACACAAAGGAGATGATCAACACCAGATTGAAATTATTTAACATTTACTGATCAAAATGGACCCCATTTTTTCTCATAGTATTATGTTAACTAAAGGAGTTATAACTTTTTTTCAAATTCATTGTATTTATCAGTACAGTTCAGAAATTTTATCTTGCCTAAAATGTCTAAAATAGACTAGAGTTGTATTTCTTCCTCAAGCATGCCTTTCTTAAGCATCTCTGTGGAAAACACTGAAAAATGATTTAGAAATTTATTTCCTCCAAATTAAGTCTGGCAGATCTGGAGAGGAAGTATAATTAAAACAGGGATTTCCCAACTCTGTTGAGTAGTAGAACCACCTGAAGAACTTTTCCAGTTCTCATGACTGAGTCTGTACTCAGTACAGATTATATCAGAATATCTGGAGGTAGGCATATTTTTTAAAGATCCTTGGTGGACTAAATATCAAATAAAGTGTGGAAACCATTAAGCTAAAAGGCATTTAGCTTAGCATCAGGAAAAATAACCATTTCTAAATGTCAAATGATAAAATAATTTGTATTTCATACCACATTTTTTGAGGTATGAAATTACAAGTTGAGTGACTAATGAACAAAGATACTACAAAGGGTTTTAATGAAATAAATGGGATGAATTTAAAGTTCACTTTGACTTTGACCTCTTGATAATCCATTGAATTTTGTCAATTTTTAGGTTCACAAACAGCCCCTAAATGCTGTTGCATATTGACCTTGCAAAACTCCATCTGGATTCTCCTCCAGTCACTTTCCTTTTATATATAAAATCAGTCAGTAATAGCATGTTGAAATTGCTCACTCTGTTGTGATTTATCTTTTTTGGTGGAGAAGGTAGTTTTTAATTTTTTTTATTTTTTTTTATTTTTAATGGAGGTACTGGAGATTGAACTCAGGACCTTGTGCATGCTAGGCATATACTCTACAACCGAGCTATACCCTCCCCCACTGTTACGATTTGTCTTGTTACATAAACTTCTCTTTAAGAATATAGTAAATATGATCCTAGGTTTGACAAGTTATAAAACTTGGAGAAGAATTTAAAAACTATCAACCAGATTGATTCATCACATTTCAGGAGAGAAGACTGTAAAATGACCTAGCTTTCAGAACTTGAATTTCAAAATTACTACCTGTAAAAGGTGAATAAAAATGGTCCAGTTGGAATACAAGGAAAGTATTAATAAAAGGTAAAGCCCAAAATCAAGGGTTAAACTTAAAGTTTGTATGCTTCCTCTTAGAAATGAAACACTATATTGGCTGGTGTGTCTTAAAGCACCAAACCTGAGATCTCTCTTTCAAAAGTATTGAAATTGATTTTTAAATTTTATGTGAACAGTTGTGTTGAATTATTGTGTTCATCAGCATAGGGCAGTTGCTAATTCTAAAATCTCACTAGCTTATCAATGGAGATAAGCTTTATTTATGGAGATTTTGAGGATGTGGGATAGTAGACAGGGGAGTGTGGTGTGGCTCCATGCTCTCATTCAGACCTGATTCTTTCCATCCCATGGCTTTCCCATCTATCAGGGGCTTGCTATCCTACCCTGGCTCCTCTGCTTCTGGCTGTGAGATAAAAAGACACATAATGTGTGGAGGATGATAAACAAGTGTTACATGCTGCCATTTCCAGAAGTGTCATAGACTCTTTTGCCTACTTTCTGTTGGTCAGAACTCTGTCATGTGGTCTCACTTTACTGCAAAAACACTGTTGCTTAAAAGAAGAAGAGAGAAAACGTGAATTTCTGTTCTTCTAGTCACCAAATATCCTTTTATTCTTATCCATTGAAAACCCCAATACTCCTCTCCAAGGGAGTTAATACAAAGTCACATCCAGTTAATGCATCAAAGTGCAGAGTCCCCAGGCAATGTAGCATATCATCCATTGTTTTCTGTGGGTTCGTCACCAGTTGTGGGTTCTGGCCAGCAGAAGTCCCACCGAGACGGAATGAATTACTCGAGACTCTGGGAAAAGTCAAGAGAGCGAGAGGGAATTGGGAGCCAATTCCATGAGCCTCTCAAATACTCCTATATTTATTGTGTACAGTCAAAGGAGGAATGCAGGAATTTAGGGAAGGACAGGGTGTGATCACAATGAGTACAAAGACTTTGTTCATTGTTGGTGTTTGGGTCAAGGTCCGAAGACCCTTTTTGGTAAATCATATTCGTGTTGAGCCTTTCAGCTTATCAGGGCGGAACGTATGAGAAACAGCTGCTTAACATTTTTCTTGGACTCAGGCGGCTGTGCCTGTCTTAGGTTGCCCCCCTCAGGGGATCTTACCCTTCATTGGCTAACCAGCCTTCTCACCTCTGGGTCTGCAGCTTTTTATAAGTTGTTTACCATTCCAGCCCAAGGCTGTTTTGGGGATAGAAGACTCTCTAACAGCAGGCACATCCAGCATTTATAGGCAAGGGCATGGGTCATTGCTAAAACCTCAACTATGCAAGCAAGGCAGTTACTAAGCACATTTGCTCTTCTTTAAAGAGATAAGTGGCTGGGATCTGTTACAATTTGTTAACCCAATCATGGGCTCCCACAGTTTTCC
Organism: Vicugna pacos; assembly: GCF_048564905.1. NCBI lineage: Eukaryota > Metazoa > Chordata > Mammalia > Artiodactyla > Camelidae > Vicugna > Vicugna pacos. Next base: position 56,864,811 of record NC_132993.1, read on the forward strand.
TTGGACCTTGGCTTGGCCCAGAAATAGTTTTCCTTGTGTCTTTAGCTCCTTGTCCACGTCTCTAGGGCAGATGTTATCCTCCGTGACTTTTGCACCATACTTCTTAGAGAAGTAAGCTTGGAATTCCAAAGGTAGTGCTACAGTTGAATGACAAAGGCAATACAATTTCCTAAAGTGTTAGTAGACTCCTACTCTATTTAGTCCCCGTGTGTCTCAATAGTAACTATATTCAGAATTCTCTCTTAGATATATTTATTTCTTTGCTTTCATACTCCCAAGTTCCTCTTTCTCAACTTAACAGTAGTGACTTGGTGACTATCTAAAAGCAAGAGATAGGGGGAGATATAGCCCAGTGGTAGAGAGTGTGTGCTTAGCATGCATGAGGTCCTGGGTTCAATTCCCAGTACCTCCATTAAAATAAATAAATACATAACTTAATTACCCCTCCCAAAATTTAAAAAATAAATAAAAGCAAGAGATAGATAGCTGTACCTATAGTCTAAACCTGATTCCAGGACTGAGTTACCTTGTTTAACTAAGCAATCTTACTGGGTCTTTGCATTTGCAGTTCAAAAGCTTTTCATAAGTTTCTTTTCTGTTTTTAAAGGCAAGTAGACTTTCTAATCTTAAAAGATCCAAATTTCCGGATTTTTTTCTATTTATTTTCATTTAGTGCCCATTGGCTTATTTTTTTCTAAACTTATATTTTGAGGGTAGTACATTGCTCAGCATAGCCAAGGGGGCAACCTAAGACAGGCACAATAATATTCCAACAGTATTATTCTTGTACCAATCTCTTTTCCTAAAGATAGAGCCCAGTAGACACATGGTTTTTCTTCTACTATTTTATCAAGTGTTTGACACTGACTGACACAGTTTTGCAGCTGTCCACTCTGTTGTATCTATTCCCTCTCCACTCACATCTAGCCTGCTAAGCCAATCAATCACATCTTCAAAGTTTCGATTGCAAAAGCAATCTACTACATTAGATTGTGTATTACATGGGTTAACTCACACTATTTAGATATAATATCTGTATTAGATAGGCTGAGTCACATTTACTGTTGAAATAAACAACCTCAACATCTCAAAAATTTGATTCTTTCTCACTCACATCACCATCTAATGGACATTGGTTGTAGGAGGGAATGAGGGGGTCAGTCTTCTGCTCCATCCGGTCACTCAGGCACGCAGGCCCTTCCATATGGTAGCTCTGGCATCATCGAAGCTCAGTGTTACCGTCTAGAAGCTTTACCCTCAGCTCACCAATAAGGGAAAAGAAGGAAAGATAGGCCTGAAAAAGGTGAACATCACTGATACTCAGAATCACTTGTCTGGAACACAGTCACATGGCTTTACCTAATTTCAAGGATTTCAAGGGAGTTGCACAATGATGTTATTGGTATTTCCTGGAAGAAATAAACCACAAATATTGCAAAATGGTAGCATTGTCTCTATTCAGGAGGAGCAATTATCCTCTGCCCTTCTCAGTTCTTCTCTCTTAGCTCTTTCTCTGTGTGTGTCTCTCTCTCTTTGTCTCTCATCTCTAACAGTGTAAAAGTCTAACATTGTACAGTCACTCACATCCCCATGTTTCTTCAGATTCAGCATTAGGGACCTAATCACAAAAATGATGATTTGGACACTGCATAACGGTAAGAACCTAAGGTATTAAGAGGAAGACTTACAGATTGCAGAGTCAAAAGGTAAACATAACATTACCTCCAAAATTGTTAGTGATTAAACCAAGGGTGGACCTAGTGGGTCATTTTCCATGCTGCAACTTGAACTTATGTAAGACTTTGAGTTATATAGCTGCTTCACTTGTCATTTTCACATGGCAGAGGATGAATGAGGTACAAATTGGAATTGAGCAATGCTAAAGTTACTCCTGTAACTGGTCTGAGGATGGATGGGGAGGATAAGAATAGATTATAACAATGATCTATTACCCACAAAGATCCATTCTCTGAATTTCTTTAACCCTTTATTTTCTGTCCCAACTGATCTGGTCAGCATCAATATGGTTCCAATAATTTTTTGTGCCCATATATGTTACCTTATTCTGTATTCCTTCCTTATATTTATTGTGTACGGTAGCCTAGACTTATTTATTCAGTAAACAAACATTTAATGAGCATGTATGATATTCAGGCATTAAGAACTTGGAATTCAAATATAAAATACTTAGTCTATCTCTACTCCCGATGAGGTTACAAATAAGTGTGTGTATGTGTGTGCGCTTGCACACACACAGTCATTCCTCTTCTTTATAGTGTATTGTTAATGACAATAACTTTATGATGTTGATTTTACAGACCAAAAAATTCCCATCCTCCCCAAATTTGTTTATAATCCCCTATTGATACAGGATTACTGACTTTTATTCTTGCTAAATATACAACCAGAAAAGCAGTATTACTTTTTGAGATGGATATCATGTTATAATAAAGGGCATTCTGAATTCAAAACTAAGTAGGTGTTAGAGTTTCAAATAGAGCTTCTTGAAAGCAATATATTTCACTTTAGAAGAACTTACCATATTGCTCTCATGTGTTTCATTTTATGTGACAGTGAAAACTTTGTTTCAGTGGCTTTTGCAATCCACTCTTCTTTGGAAGCTAGTGCAGAATGAATTAGTCTGATCTTTTATCTGTGGAAGTATGTTTGGGATTAAAAATGCAGCACATACATCGAAGGGAAGCAAAACCTTAAGACAAATCTCTACTCTTAACTCTGGAAGGAAATAGTTGGCCCAAAAGCAAACAAAAACTGGTTTGTGGAGAGTGGGAGGTGGGGCAGGGACCAAGACAAAGAAAGTTATGCCAATGGGATGGAATGTGGGGCTTTGAAGACTGTTGTACGGGTCAGGTGCAAAAAGAAACAGAATGAACCACTCACTTGTTGAAGCAGAGCATTCATGAGAACTGGAAAAGAGTCCAAAAACAGTAACCTGTACAATTTTTTTTCCATTCTGTTTTCTAACTCTGCTTTATTTATTTCATTATACTTACTACTCTCCACATCACATCATATTTTTATTTTGCATAATAAATACTGAGGCACCATTAATACTTGGCTTTGTTCTGGGCCCTGGGATAAAATGAGAAAACAAAACAGAAATGTCTGTCCTCCTGAAGCTTCCATTCTTGTTTCTGCTTGTTTATTGTCCCAACAAGAGAAGCTCTGTGGAAGCAGGGACCTTGGCTCTGTATCAGTCTGTTGTATATAACCATCCTGGAAACCCAGCCAATGCAAGTAGGGGCTCAGTCACTTTTGTTGAATGAATAAATAAATCAGAGTAGCCCGAACCTACTTCGAGATGCGGTAGACTCTGGATGTGGCAGGCCAGGGCTATGAAGTTTACTTCTTTGAGAGCTATTTCTTCTGTGGTGTAAATAGAAGGTAAAAAAGACCAAGACCAATGCCCTGCTACTGTAGGACAGGCGAGAAGTGGGTGGGGAGATTTTCTAATGAATCCACATTGGGCTCATCACCTGTGCTCTTTGCATAAGACGAACATGAACAGAAGCCCCCGGAGGTGTATCCAGCAGGGCAGTGTGAGTATCTAGTCGTGCTGGGTCCTTACGTAGCCCCAGAGCACTTGCCTATTGTTGCTTAAGGGGACTGTGAAGCCATGAGCTATAAAAATGGTATAAAATATAGCAGTAGTCCATGGGATGTATCAGGAATGGCAGCTGTCTGTCTCCACTCTCCTTTGTCTTAAAGGGAAGGATTTTTGCACGGAGGCTGTAAGTCCTAGTAAAGCAGCTAGCTATGAAGAGCTATTGTTATCTTGTCCCCTAGCTGTACACCTAGACTGATGTTCTCAGGCAAATATCTACTGCAAAATGAACATGTTTATCTTGTCTGTAGGACTCTGGAACTAATTTGCATCCCAAAACACACATTCCACTTCAAATAGCCTCTTTGAGAAAGGTCTGGCCCTAAGTTTTCTTATAGACTGAATCAGCTCTTTTGGAAATAACTGTGCTTCTTTACCTTGGCAGTGGTGACAGTGATAAAGAGAAGAGGAATGATAAATCTGTAAAACCCTGGTCTTTATGTGCAGGGAAAAAAAAAAGTGCTATAGAGAAAGAATCACTATCCTAAAATGGACAAAGATGAAAGGTGGCAAAATGATTCAAGTAAAAATTAATGATGAAGACTTAAGAGGCAGTTTAAAAATTCAGTTAACAGAACAGTTCAGTTTAAGTAAGGAGACAGGGGATTCAAGTATACTGATGACTGACTATATGCCTGACACCCCGCCAGTCACTTCACATGCATAAATAAACACAATGTGTAATCGTTGAGGTGAATATAATCACCTCTACAATAGTGTGATTTAGGAAAAAGTACAGATCCTTGAAATAACTTGTCTAAGGCCACAAGGCTATTAAGTGGCATAGGCAGGATTTAATTCTGGTAGTCAAATGACTCCTAAGTCCACATCCTTTATATCACATTTTAGTATTAATATAAAATACGGTACCACATCTCTGGGTTATAGTAACTTCCTGGTATCAGATAAAAGGTTTTCAAAACTGTCGGAAGTATTTAAAGTAAATCTAATACCTATGACTCTCAGTATATTTTCTGTGTTCCTAATTTAGTAAGTATAGAATCACTTAAGTCTTATGTACAAAAGATAAGCAAGCCACTCCCATAATATGAATTAAGGTCTTTGTTCTAATCATTTTCAACAAGGATTCAATCATCGTATGCTTTACAAGTCAGGAGAATTCGATTAACAAGACATTCTGAAGGGCTCAAGTCTACTTGAAAAAAATCTGCAATGCTATCACAAAACTGGTGCAATATAGCTGGAATGATTGAGATGAACACTCAGTGACAATTCTGTGGCAGGAAAGTTGTTGAAACATTGAAGTGGGGCTTCAGGATGGAGGTGACACTCCTGTTCAGAAGGCCTTTGAACATACATCAAAATGTGAGGAGTGATTTTTGACATTTTCTTCACCGACTTATCTTTAACTTTGCCTCATGCTTGTACCTCTATATTTAATTTACTATCAGAGATTTTTATTCTGTATTCTTAATGTTCTTATTGATTCTCACTGCCTTCAAACTAGGTCTAATGCATTGATAAGCTTGCAAATTTTCCCTCCCTTTTCCCTGACTCTGGTCTGTCCATCTCCAGCTTTTCTCCCAATCTTTCCACACAGCACAGTCTTTAAGTGATTCCTCTTCATTTACTGATTTTCTCAAGTCACTTGACTGCTCTAAAACCAATGGCTTCTCACTGCCAACAGCACTATTTGTGTAAGGCACTGGGTGAGAATAAAGAAAAAATAAAGGATAGCATTCAGTGGTCAGATGGCTAATAGAATACTGGAAATTTTATTCTATGAAGAGGAATTTTACTCTTCAGAACCTTTACAAGGACAAAATATGCAGTTATACCATTAGATTTGGCTGAAGGAGACTTGAATTCTGTAGGGGAGCAAAATTTGCCACCCCAAAAGATTTCTCTTTGTCATGAGGATCAATTTAGGCTGATTGTTTTTAAGAAACAATTCTCAGGAAATTTTTCTTTTTACCTCCCTCTTAGCTGCTCAAAGAATTTAGATAACCGGCCTATTCCCAGAAGAGAGCTAGAGATATCTGAAAGAACAAGGGCGAGGCTGGTGGGGCAGTGTCTGGAGATCAGAGTCCACTCTGTGTCCCAATCTCTGCCTAGACCAGCGAACTTACTTACCAAACATTTCCTTTTTCATCTCCATGTGAATGCCTTCCTCTCCTTTGAAGGTGAAAACCACTACCCCCAAAATTCTTTTTCACCACCACAGTAGGTAAATTTTGCCTGTCGTGTGTGTAAGTTATCTCAGATATAATGAGAAAATTGTCAGGATGTAAACTGGGATAGCATTTATCACAAACATTTCCTTGAAACAAACAAAGATTTGATGTAGATAGAAATCCATATTACATCGTATCTCCTTCAGTTATTTAAGGTCTAATATGCATATTGACCTATGGGAAATGTCTGAAACACTATGCACAGTTGATTAATTCAAAGGAAGTAACATAACTCGGGTGCAAGCAAACTAATAAAGTAACTATAAGGTTCTGTGTATGAGGTGTTTGCACTTTGTAGGGAAAAGAATGATGTAACTGGACCAGTAGGGAAGGAAGGACTATATAGAGAAGAATGATTTAGGTGAGAATTTAAAGGTAAGTAGAACTGATAATGTGAGAATGCTGCAGACAGATGAAATTGTATATGCAACATTCGGAGGTGGGACATTGCGAAGTGTATTCAGAGGACAAGACATTAAATAAACAAGCTGAATTGAAGGAGTCAAGTTGGACATAATTGGAAAAGCAGGACTTTAACTTATAGATTATAAAATTTTAAAAACCAGCCTTTTCCAAAGTGCCCATTAAACATCATTACTCCTTTGAGATACAGTAACTACTTTTGAATTTCCAGAGGAAGAATAAATTTTCCTTTACTCCTCTAGGTATTTCCAGCTAGTCTAGGAATTAAACTGATACAAGACAGGTTAACAGGAGAAAATGAAACAAAAGTTTAATAACACGCATACTAGGAGACCCAGGAGTAACTTGCCAAAAAGGCTGAAGCCATCGCCTGAAACACCATCTTCAGCTAAAGACAAAATCACACTGAAGATTGATAAATATAATAAAAAACTGCAAAATCAAACAAAACATTTTATATATGTTATATACACATGTTCTTAAAAATTATGTTATAAAATTGGTCTACCATTTGTCTTTGCAGTTTTCTTTGCAACTCAGTTTCAAAACAAACTTTACTTATGAAATAGAACATCTGAAACCAATTTGTTGGATAAAAACATAGGCAGTATTAACAGCACACATAGAACAAAATTTTACTATCCTAGCATGATTACAATACAGATATAATTTATTTATTTTCTAATTGGAGTAAACTGTGATTTACACTCTAAAGTAGTTCCCAGCACTGACAGAGGACATCAGATTTATAGATTATCTGGAAAGTAGATGTAGGTGCTGTACATTAGTTCTCAACCCCACTGTCAAACTGTAAATAGTCATATGTTGACATATTTGATTTGCCAATGTCTTGCCTCCATTGAAGTGAGCAGAAATGACATTTAAAACTCCAAAAGTAATATCAGAATCTTTTTATCTGTTTCTCTGTTGTCATGCTCAATTTTGCTTAATCCTAAAAAGTTTTCAGGTATCCATTGTGCTTTTCCATTTCACCTAGATGTAATTAGTTTTCTACATCCATATTGGCACGTAATTCAGTGACCACACATTCTAAGGCTTCATCACAAATCCCCCATAAATCAGTGATTACAGCATCTCTAAAGCATTTTGCCTATGTGGCATTTATCTGTTACACATTCTATTTCTTACTTAACCAATGGAAACAGTCTGTCAAATACAGCAGCCCTATTTCAGAAGATTTTGCCCTTCCAAATAGCATCTCCACACCCCTTTCCAAGCTGTTCACAGAGGAAAGCTCTTTTTTCATAATGCAGTTGTATCCTGTAAGAAGCTTTTTCAAGCTGTGGGCATACTTTTCAGTTTAAGAGCTAGAGTCTGCTTTTTTGTATTTTTGATGATTATGAAAGTACCTCACAGATACTTCTGATAATAGGAGTAGGAGATACGTTTAGTTTGAGGTTCAGAAATCCTGACAGAACTCTTCCAGTTGCCTGACTTCTCAGAACCTCAGTTTTCTCATCTGTAAAGTAGTAATACAGATCTCCCCTGCTTTTTGAAATTTTACTTTATGCCGTCTTCATTTGACCTATGTTCACACCTGTTTGCGCTAATTGAAAGAAATACAAAGAGGATTTTCACTTCCGTGAATAAAGCTGAAAGAGAAAATACCATTCACGCTTGTTTTGCAGTGAGCCCTCACAGAGGCAGCACATGGCCTGGCATTGAGAGTTTCACTGCCAAGCTCCCTCCCCAGGAATTACACCCATCGTCTCAGTGTCAAGCCATTATAGGTTTGAAATTTGTCTGTAAGCATCTGTGCTTTGTCTCGATTTATTTGGTGCATCCATTAGGAAGATGTGTCCTAAGGTAGTTGCGTCTCCACTTTACACCATTTTGGCTTGTGAAGGATTTCATTGGAACCTTTTACTTTCAGATATCAGGGAAACCCTGCTTCAATAATTGCATTAAGTGACTAAGTTTAGTATTGAATGAGATAATGCAGCTAAACCATGAAGCACAGTACCTGGCATAAAAGTCAGTGCTTGACAAATGCTAGTTGTCATAGTTCTTATTCCTAATAATATGGGCAATGTGATCTAAATTATGTTTTAAATGATAAGCCTCAAAAGAACAAGAACTGCTTTATAGCATTTCTATAAAACAAGCATTTAATGAATATGAATTCTGGGTGTTTTTTTTGGGTGTTGATTAACCAAAAAATATTTTATTGAATCCTTGTGGTGTTCCAGGTACCATGCTAAGTGTTTAGGATAAAATCATGGGGAGAAATCCACCGCAATGAAAATTACAGTGTAAGAGACAGACATGAGGCAGATATTAAACAATAGCACAACAGCACAATAAATGTGCCATATATTTTATATATATGTGTATCTATACATACATATATATACACACATATGGGGGAAGAGAGGCGTGCTAAGCATTTCAAATACATTAACATAGTCAAAATGAGTAAAGAGAATTCACCTATTAATATTTCATTTAAGATTGCCAAGGTTAAAAAAAAAAGTACAACAGGCTTTTTGCTTCAGATAACTCCACAGCAAGGCCGTTTACTGGATGAATGCCATTGTAGCTTGACAATCACTAAAAATTATTGTCTGTACATGATGTAAATATATCAGCACTGTATGCTAAGAACCTAAGCTTTCCTATGGTCTCATGTCAGTGTATTTTGTATTACAAACACTGCAGAACATGAGTCAAAGACACTTGCTATTCACTATTATTCACTTAGGCCAGGGAACTCTCCCTTCTTTCCTTGGGTAGTTTTCTTTCTTTAATTTTATTTTTTATTGAAATGTAGTTGATTTACAATGTTAGTTTCAGGTGTACAGCAAAGCGATTCAGTTATATATATACATATATATATACACACACACATATATATGTATACACACACACACACATTTTCCAATTCTTTTCCATTGTAGCTTATTAAAAGAAATTAAATACAGTTCCCTGGGCTATGCAGTAGGTCCTTGTTGCTTATATGTTTTATATATAGTAGTGTATATCTGATAATCTCAAACTCCTAATTTATCTCTTCCCCCAACCCTTTCCTCCTTGGGTAGCTTCTGTGAGAAACTTTTAAAAATAAATCCTTTCAGCACTTAGGTGGTCTTAAACTATTGCTACTGCTGATCTTTCAGCTCAAATTGAATCTTACTCATCTAGGGTCTAAAACAGATCCCTTTCTGAGTGCCCTTGAGACAAAGGTCTTCTCACTTCCTAACTTTGTAGAAAGGCAATTTCTGAGACTGTAAGGATATTAGTCACAGCATAGTACTTATTTTTAAAAATCAAGTTTGTTAGAAATATAGAAAGCTAAGTTTGGTTCTAAAAAAAAAAAAAGAACTGTAGTGTTCAGGAAAATCTATTAGAAAGCAGTTAAAAAGTCAGACTAATTCTACATTCACATATGTAGTCCATGGACTTAACTTGCTTATGGTCTAAGCAGAAATTGGAAGATTGAAAAACTAAAAATATTTTCAGGACATGGTGGCATTTAAAACTTGGTTAACATAAGACAGGCATATTCATCAGCTGGGTGGACCTCAGTTTTACCATATTAGTGTCATTTTAAAGGTATAGATAAGGACTAAGGAGCATAATTTAGATTGTTCACCATTTAAGATTTATCCTTTTAGTTTAAGTGTTATATGCTCCCCAACTCTTTCTTGAAATAGTTCTAGGGGAGATGATAATGTCATCAACATTTTAGGAGATATTGTTTTGGGTTAGAATCCTTAAGACCAAGAAGAGGACAGAAAGATAGAACAGAGAGAAGAAAGAGAGGAGAGATAGAATATTGCAAGCCTTGTACATAATTGTCCCTTAGAGACTTATTTTCCTAAAATTTTGATACACACACATATACATGTAAAATTCAATATGCCCAAAACCATTTTTATTGGTTATTTATAATTTTCATACTTACATTGCCCCAAATGTGGCCAGTGTAAGCCCTTGAAACCACTGCCAGTACTATTTTGAGAGTATCATTATTTTTTGAGCACTTCTTGTTTTATGAAACAAGTTGTTCCGGGCTTATCCTGAACTTTCCAGGACTCAGAATTTCAATCAGCTTTTTTTTTAAGCTGCCTAGGTTCCTTTCGTCAGAGATTGCCACTGAGAAAAAAAAATTTGCATGCTAGGTATGCTCATTACCACTAAGTACCATTGCTTCTGATAGATAGAGATATGTAATGACTCCGTATTGATACTTCCAATTCAAAATAAATAACACAGGGCTCTTTCCCACCATCCTCAAACTATATCTGTATCTCCCTTCTCCCAAAGTGAAAACTCCGGTACCTTTCAGCAGCTATACTTTTATATCTATTCAACAATACACACCAAAAAATTGGCACCTATTTCATTACTAACAACAACAGAAAACTACAATAAATAAGAGTAAGATTTCCTTGTACGTGTGTATATATGATGTATGTATTTATGACTATTGAGGCTATAGAGTAAGAATACTGAATTCAAAAGTTACTTGAATCCGTTCTTATTGTTGAATGATTATTTTTCAGTTTAATAAGCATTTCATTTTTTTCTGTTTGTATTGACTATCCTTTTTTTATACATTTGTATTCATTTATTATTGATACCATTCAGAAGACCAAATTATATTAAAAGGTATTCTCGGAAAAGCCTTATTCCTGTTCGTATCCCCTTCATCTAGTTCCCACTAATCCCTTATAAATCAGCATTTAATTAGATTCTGTGGGGTTTTTTTTTTGTTTGTTTTTTTGTTTTTTTGATAGAGGTACTGGGGATTGAAACCAGGACCTTGTGCATGCTAAGCATGTGGTCTACTACTGAGTTGTTAACCTCCCCCTCAATTAGATTCTAGTTTTTCTAGTTTATCCTTTTTTTTTTCTAGACAGACTTGACAAACACATACTCATATTCTTATTTTCTGTTATTTCGTGCACAAAACTTAATAGGGACCTTTCAACTTAAGCATAATGTCAAGCAGCATATCATTAAGTTCAAAATAAGTATCACATAAGAGATTTAAAAAGTGGATTGATCACAGCAGAGTGAATTAATACTAGAAGTCTAACTAGAAGAAAATACTGGAGGTGAGAAAATTTATGGGTTTCTCTCATGGGCAACAGAATAAGTACAGTAAGAAATTAAAGAACAAAGCACTTAGACTCTTTAAAGTATTCAACATGTTTTGTAAGCCCTGGATAGCCCCCTCCCTCTCCCTCCCCCCACCTCCTCCTGTCTTTCTCTCTCCTTGTCACTCTTGATTTTCTTCTCTTTCAAGCTCTGTTTATTTAATGGCTGAGGCTCTACTGCAGTGAGCTCAGGCCAGTCCATTCAGTCACCTGTTTGGGTTAAAATATCTCCTCCCTCTTCTATTCAGAAATTATACGCACTCGTCAGTCTGGTACCTGTGCCTTTCAACATTTACATATTTCCTTTATGTTTCCAGGGAGCTTTACAATCAATTTAATCAACTTAGCACCCAATTTTCAGCAATACTGACCTCATTTTGCAGATGGGGTAGCAGTCCTCAAGTGTGAGAGTGACTTGCCTGTTCCTGGGTTGTAACCCCCGGTGCAGGGCCCCTGTGTGTTGTTGAGCTCAGTGAGTCACTGAATCTTAGTCTGGTCCTTATTTGTTGCATCATCCCTGGGAGGTGAGTAATATAACCTTAGGAACCTTCCAGATGTCAGTTAAAATGAATAATAAACTGACCTTTTACTGTTTGCCATCTGAATCTTACTTTCCAAATGTTTTCTCCTTTTGGCTCTTACATAAGAAAACTATCAACAGTAATCTAAATGAAAGTAAAATGTTAAATCTAAGGATGTATGCTCAGTGTTTCCTGGGAATTTCGGTGAGGACGAAAAATGAAATACTTAACATGCTCTGGAGAAACTTATGTGGGCCTTATAAGTAGATTATTAAGAACCCAGAAATACTGCATTTACTCTAAAACCCATTATATCTAAAGTTCAATCTCTTTGGTTCTCCAGACTGGGGGAAATAGGACTTTATTTTGCAAGTTCCACCCACCCTTTGCAAATGAAAGTTAAATCATAATTAAATTGAAAATGGCAGTATTTATTTATGTTTATTTTTTGAAATAATATATATATACATATACACACACACACCCCTATATATCTGTTGTATACTTTTGTTCTCATGCATTATAGAAATTTCAGTCCCTAATCTTGGAAGTAGGAAAAAACATTGTGAAAATAAACTCATTTGATTGCATGAGTCCTCTTTTGTGACTAAGTTAATGGCTTCTTTTCCCCAAAGTGCCTAATGAATTATGAAGGTGTTTCTCATGAGCACAATAAACAACATATTTTACTAAGGGAGACCTTATGTTCTATCCACACCATAGACATCAATTAAACCCTGGTGAGCCTTACTGGGAGTAGATGGCATAATCCAGAAAAGCAAGGCAGGAAGCAGTGATGTGAAAAGAAATTTTACTCTTTTCTCTTCTTCCAAGATAATATCTATCATAGTTCGTATTTTATTGGCTGTAACCGAGCTAATGCTAGGCTGACCCAGGATTTAAGAATGTTTCTCTGCTCCTCACCCTTATACAGAATACCAGAAGCCACATTCTACTTTGAACAATGAGGCCTTTGCCAAAGCAGCATGGCCCAACACTTCAGAGCTTTTTAACCTTTTTCTTATTGGTGATTACATTTGCAATTCATGCCAGTGGGATTATGGAGATTTTCCCTAAATCCCTGGTAGAAATAAAAAGAACCTCTTAATTTTTCCTGAACTCAGACGACAAGCCAATTTTTCCTTTCTCATTTACAGGTTTTAAAAATGAGCCTCATGACTGGGTATTATCTTGAAAAATCTCTGTGAATTAATAAACCTAATCTGAGCGTCAGAGATCCACTTCAGTACGAAGGAGCTGCCTCAGGAGGGTGTATTCATTCAGAAACTATAGGAAAAAGATGGTTCTCTTAAAGGAAGAAAAAAAGAAAATCTTAAAATGATTTTTACTAAGAATGTCCACACAGCATATATACGTACCCAACAAACATAGACACACAGAAACATAGTCATAAAAACTTCCTAGTTTTTAGGGTAGATCCAGCTTTTGTGTGAACAGAAGCTTATACTGTTTGGAAGACTCTCTTTGCGGGAAAAAAAAAATTTACAAACAGAGAAGATATGAACATAAATATTTTGTTTCAGATAATAAATCCCAACAAATTTAAATATAAATACTGGCAACATAAACATTGCAACCTTCAAAAAATAGTGTATTATTAATTAGCTGCCTAATGCGTCTGTGCTCTTTGACTGCATACCCTTTGTCTCTTAATATGCAGTAGTTATCAAATATTTTCTGTATAAAGAATAGAAAGTTGATTCAGTCAAGTGTGGTTGATTGGGAAAAAAAAGTTACTGATAGCCTAGAAAAGTTTCTCTGAGGGTCACAACTTTTTATTGGTGATGTCACATCTATAACTTGCTCTCCAGGTATTCGTTTGGGCAATGATTTTTGCCCTGAGGACGTCTCTCAGAGACCTCCATGCTTCTGATTTCATGGACTTGGTTTCCAGTAGCCTGTTGATGAAAAATTAAGCCAGCCTATGAAAGAAATAGGAAGTTTTATTTAAGTCAAATTGAGGATTATAACCTGGGAACAGCCTCTCCTAGAACTGTTCCTAGAAAGAAAGCTTCTAGAACTGTTCTGCCCATTAGAGGTCAAAACAGTTATATAGGTTTTTGAGACAGAGGGCTGTACATGAGATGACGTAGACAGTCTGCACAGTACGGATCTCCAAGTACAAGTGGTAGTGGTCATGGGTCATGGTGGTCCTTAGAAGATTAGGAAGGAATGTTATCTTTTATTTTTCCTTCTTGGGAGGGGGTGGGGATGGTAATCAGGTTTATCTGTTTGTTTGTTTATTAATGGAGGTGCTGGGATTGAACCCAGGGCTTCATGCATGCTAAGCACACGCTCTGTCACTGAACTATACCCTCCCCCAGGAATGTTACTTTTAAGGAGCTGTCTTGTTGGTGCTAGGAGAATGTTGCTCTTTATGGTTGAGCAGTATTTCTATTGATGGTGAGGTTTGGTCAATGCGTGATACAGATACTTGGTGCACAAGAGTCGGGAGAGGGGAGGCTGGAGGACAGACACAGATTTTTATGTTTAAATTTTTCTCATCCTGCCATAAAATATGAATTTTACTTCACAAACCCTTACAGAAGAGTTTATTTAGGTTACTCCCTACTGCCCCATTCTCCAGGCAGACCCCATCCTCACCTCTGCTGGATTAAGCCTCACACAGGCCACTTCACATGGAACTTTAGTGTAGATGTCCCTGTTACTCATGTCTCTCTTCTTGGGATCAAAGGTGCTCAATCCCAACTTTGCCCCTCGAGGACCCACAAAGACAGATGACTGTTAGGGACCAGGAGGGTATGGACGTTCTGGATGGCAGCCTGAAGACATCTGGGGTGGGGCAGTGTCTGTATCTCTGGCACAGAGGTGGGGCTTTTGATCCCTGTCCTCCCCCGACCCCATGTTCCTGGAGGAGAGCACACTAGCCTTGGAAGAGTCTTGTCCAAGTGAAGGGTCCTGAAATACAAGCCTCATTAACTTCACAGCCAGTTCTTCTCTAGTAAAATTACTGCTAACAGTGTGAGGCCTTAGATGCTGTCAAGTGTTAAAACCTATTCATTTGTTTGTTTTTAACCCATAGCATATTAAATACAGTACTCCTGGGACTCACACCTTTCACTCTTCTGTGGCAATTCCGATACAACACAAAATACTTTCTTTATCTGAGGTGTTTGACATAATGAATACCTGCTGGATAATTTCTTTTTTGAGAATTATTCTTATAGCTAGTGTTGTAATTATCAATGAAATCAGCAAAGTGAACTGTAAATCAAAAGTGATTTCCCAAGGAACTGGTGGGTTTCTGATATGGGATTAAAATTTCTCATCGTGAAGGGGAGAATGAAACGGTTTATCAATAATAAAGTAGGAAATAAATTACAAGGGAAACCAAGAGTCAAGTTAACAAGAAATAAGATTGCCCTGAGAGAATAGCCTTCATTGCTACAAATGTGTAGGTTTAGAGGGAAGGCAACAATCATTGATCGGGAAATCATATTCTGTGCCCTTCCTTTTTTCACCTGTATGATCTTTCTCTACCCTCCTCCCCCCTCCTTTCCCACCCATTTCATCCCTCTATGAGCAGAAGACAGATCATTTAAAATAGAGTATTATTATTAGAAAGCTGTGGCTGATGGGTCCCAATAAACCCCTCCTCCTGGTGTTTATACCCTTGGATATCCACTCTCCTTGAGTGTGGTTGGGACTGGTGACTTGCTTCTAATAAACAGAATATGGCAAAGATGGTGAGAGATTATTTCCATGAAGGGACTATCCTGACTCCCATCTTCCTAGCAAATTCTTTACCATGCTGGCTTTGATGAAGCACATGGCCATGCTGTGAGCTGCTTGATGGCGAGGCTCATAGGGAAACACCTGAGGGCAGCTTCCGGCTTATAGCCAGCACAAAAATGCAGTCCTCGGTCTTAGAACCAGCAGAGGACTGAATCCTGCCAGTAACCATATGACCTTGGAAATGGATCCTTCCCCAGCTGACATTTCAGATAAGATCTTGAGTATAGCCTTGTAGGGACCCTGAAACAGAAACCCAGTAAAACAGAGCCCAGATAAATGACCCACTGAAAGTGTGAGGTAATAAATGTGTTTTCAGCTGCCAAACTAGTGTGATTACATAGCAATAGATCGCCAATACAAAACATTAGAAGTCTTCATAATACATTCATGTTGAGTAAAATGAGGTACTAACACTGAGTTTTGTTTAGTGCTTAACTTTCCAAAACCATTATTTTAGCAACTTTACGTAACGGACGTTCTACTCTGAAGTTTTTGTTTTCCAATTATTCTGCTCTCTGTTTATCTGTCACTGTAAATTTCTGTATCAGTACTGCTCATGTTCTCTAGTTCTGGGGTGTGTAACTCACCACTATCTCCTTTGTCATATCATTTGCCATCATTCTGGCCACCACTCATGTTTGACATGGATATTCTAACCTCGGTTCCTTCATCTACAAAGATCATTTGTACATGCTAGGCTAGCAACCCTCTACGTGGATACCTCTTGTCAGCCAGAAACTTTGTAATTCAGGAGACAGTATTAAAGCGATTGAGAGTTAAAAATCTAGATTCAAATAGGCCTTGTATTTAGTCCATGCTCTGATATTTTTCTTACAAAGTGTTCTTTGGAAGAAGTTATTCCAATTCTCTAAGCCTCTATTACCCTAAACACAACATAAAAACAGTAATTATGTGATTGATGGAATTCCATGAAAATTCAATGCATTTGTTGCCTTTAGAACACTGCCTGGAAAAAATACATGAGCAATGTTACTTCCTCAGTGTGGCATCTAATGGGAATATCCTCTCTGTCAGTGTCACCTACTAAACTTGTTCTTTCATGTCTTGCAACCCAAAGTTCTTCGACTGCTTCCTATTTTTCAAATCCATCAGCCTGCTCTGAATTCTGTTTTCTTCCCAATAGTTGCTCAACTATTACAACTGTATTCACATCTATATTTTTAATGCTTTTGTTTGCTTTGGTAAATCCAAAGTCTGATGTAAAGCCTCTTAGAATTGGCAGAGAAAATAATAAAGCCATCCTGATGGGCACTTCTAAGTAGATATGACTTCTAATCTCAGCTGAACCCTTAAACCTCTTTCATATGTTCTTTGTTCGAAAGTGTATTAGGGCCAAATGTAGAAATAAGGCCAATAACACAAAGGAAAAACCCCTCAAAAATATATAACTGTGATTCAATGAGCGTTTTTTTTTTTAAACACAGTAGTAGCGCTGTCCCTGATTGCTGACATGTCATGCTTTCTACTTCCCCTTTACCCTTCCTGCAGCCTAATGGATTATAAAAGGTAATGATGTACTTTGGAGCTACTGTGGCCTCACAGATTGCTTATTCTACAAAGGCAAATTCGCGACCAAAATTTGGGAAAGAAGTGCCTGTATGAATCTGTGTAACGGAGGCTTTGGAAAGGACCATCCACTCAGTTACAGCCTTATCTGTAAGCGCTGCCCTGCTTGTTTGGTGTTTCAGCTATAAAATTTAAATGACCGTAAATAAATTCAAGTAATCATTCCCACCAGCATTCTATCCTGGATCCATCTTTGTGCCTGCCACTTGAAAATCTGGAGTGGAGTGCATAACACAGACATGCTTTGCTCTTAGGGAGTTAGCAATAGAGTAGGAAAGAATATCATGCATAGTCAGTCAAGCTTACCCCTTCTCTGGTGACTTCTCAAAGCTAACCCATGTTCTGTGATGGAGGTTTCATCTCTCTATGTCTTCTGAGACAATTTCTCTGTACATTCATTCCTCTCTTTTGTTGTCAGTCCCTTTCTTTCCTTTGGCTCCTTCTAAGTTACTTATACACACAGAAGATGTCTCCTCAAGCTGGCCCTCACCTTTCTCTTGGGAGTACTCTTATTTCATTCTTTCATTCATTACTCAATAAAGAATCTACTTTGACTATAATTTCAGGCTGTAGACCATGAGTTTAAGAATTTTGATTTCACAGTCTGGCTGCTGTATAGTTTCTCTACTGAATATGCACTCTTGCTGGGAACTTTCTAATTTTCAAATCCAGTGAGTTGACATTTCTGACAGGGACCTACAAGATTTCTTCTCTCTTTTTACACAGCAAACTGGTCCTGCTTGGAAATAGTCCTTTCTCCTGCCCTTAAGACACTGCTCTTCTTTATTATCCTTTACTTCTCTCTTCATTGATCTTTATTCTCCTGTACCTTCCCTTAACTTTATGCACACAGCAAATACCCAGTAAGGGGTTTCTAAGAGTCTTCCTTCCCAGGAAGTCACGAACTAGTCTATAACCACCATTTAAAATTTGGGACATTTTTAGTACACAATGGCTTTTCAACTTCTCTTGAAATTTGAAGGTCTCCTAATTCTGGGTTCCCACCAATCAGTGGCAGTCATCACTCAGAGCTGAGCGCTGGCCATGTGATGTAGACATCTCACCCAGTCCTCACCTCACCCATACCTCTCCTCTCACCACCTACTGAACATTTGAGTTGAACAATCCTTTCCTACATTCTCCCTGATGTATGACTTCAGCTATTCATTTCTATTTAGAGGATTCACAAAGCAAAATAATAAATACAAAATGCCCCCTTCCCCAAATAATGGTGTTTAATTCACACTTTTCTCAGGTTTCTCTGTCAGCATAAAAAGCCTCATTCTTGTGCCTCAGACAGTCATTTGGGCCTCTGTTCATTATGATCAGTTACTAGTCCTTAAAAGGAATGTTTTAAAGGTACATCTATATTCCCTAGGGTTTTATATTACAATCTAGCTGACAGTCCACATAGATTTTCACCTCAAAATTCATATTATTTAGGTCACAAATCTCAAATTGGAACCCATGAGAACTGAGGCCTGTGTTCTTTATGTGGAAAGTAGTCCTCTGTTTCTGTATTGATCGAACTTCTTCTTCTTCTTTCCGTAAACTTGAATTTGAATTGTGACAAACACTTTGGTTTTTCCCCTGAGATTTCTGATGCTTTTGGATTCAGACAGATGATATTATGCTTTTATTTAAAAAAAAAAAGTGTCAACTGGACAAAATATATCTGAAAAATCCCTAAATTCTATCTCATTTGATTACAGTGCATTCTTCAGGAAAATTTCATTTTAATAAATGAGTTGCTGTCATGGGCCACACTTGTCAGCTAAGATGGTGGTTAAGGACACACACCCTGGCAGCAGACAGCCTGGGCTCACACCAGCTCCATGACTTTGTGACCTTGGGCAGCGTATTTAGCCACTTGGTGCCTTTGTTTCCTTAATCAAAAATGGGGATTACAGTAACGTCGACCTCATGAGTTGTTTTGAAGGTTAAACAAGGTAATATTTTCAAAGTGCTTGGAATTCAGTATACCTAGTACATAGTACATACTGTGTAAGTATTTGTTAAACACACTTTTGAAAAAGTTTTGAAGTATCTCATTCATACAAACAATATTGAGAGCATGTTCAAGAACCAAAGTAAATTAGGTAATTTAAATTCCTTGTTTTTTAAGTCAACAGGCATTACAATAAACAGTTTAATTATAAAATTTTCATTTTATTTCTCTGTGGAGATACGGTATTCCTCAAAAGAGAGATACTTAAGCCGAAAGATCTATTTTAATTAACCATTGTTTCATAATATTTCAAGATATGCAAATCCACATTTTAAAAAATACTATTTTTAATTAATGTTAATAAAAGCCAAAATAGTTTATGCTCAAATTTAAAATTTTTGGTGAGACATTACTGCTGAATATAGTCAGTAATTTGGGGATTAAGTTATATTTAATATCAAGTTTACATCTATTTTCTTTGGGTCAAAGAAGAAATTATATTTTCTCTCCAGACTTAACAACTGCCACTTTGGTTTCCAGGAGAAATAAAATAGAAAACAAATGACAAATAAGTAAATAGAAATCATATTATGAATTAATCAGACTCATTTATTAATTCAGTTATTATGGTTGGGGTCAACATTGGTTTTATTTTATATTATACTACTTGATTTTAATTATATAGCTTGTTGAATTTTATAGGGTGTTATATATAGCTATATGTATATATATATGTCAATCTGTATATTTTGGTAAATTGCACTTACAACAAACTTACTCATTTTTGGTGGCTTATGAGTTTTATGGCTTGGTAGTTACAATATGAAATAGAGTAGGACATATTTCAGATATATATTTTGTTCTCAGATCAGTACGGATTTGGGGGCTTGCATATGACATGAAGTATTTTGTGATGATAATATCCTTGCTTGCTTTTTGTGATTATTTTGAACAGCTTTTCATTTCTTGGGTTGTTCTATGAAGAGGAAATGGGCTCTTTCTCTTGAAGAGAACTCCCATCTGATATCTGTCTTGTAGCTGTTTTAAACCAAATCCATTGAGATCTAGTGATAAGATCCTCTTACGTGACACTGGGGCCTGTTCTACAGAATGTAATATTAAAGGTTAGGTTTCATTCTGCTTGAGTGGAATTTCTTAACCAGGAAAACATGAGCAAAGACAGCCTGTAGAGATTTGACATGACAACCATTCCCATCTTATTGAAGTACAGCGTGGACTGCAGATGTCCATTTACAGCTTATTTGAAAATCTTTAATATTCTTTGAAGCTTTTAAAAGTGTATTTCCCAGGGGAAAACTTTTTTAAGCTACAAGAAGCTTCTCACCATTTTTATAGCTTCAGGTGTAACTGCACAATATCCTGTTCCTTATTTCAGTGGGAAATCAAATGCATTTCTGCATCTTACTGATGACCAATGGAAAACAGACTCAAAGTCTCATGCTTTGCTAATGAACATGTTTCATTACAGATGTAATAATTAGCTGAGACAATCTGATGTTTATAAAATGGATGACTTACTCTTCATTTTCATGATTACACTTCATTTAAACTTCCATAAGACTTTTCTTTCCAAAGATTCCATTTCTACATATACTGTGTTCAAAAAATCTCTGAGATCAGGGGAGCTGCAGTAGTAGTTTGCTAGGTGATTATTACCCTTTACTTTTAACTCTGCCATATAGTACAATGAAAGAATATAAATGCAGCTTAAGCCATCCTATCATTTAATATGATGAAAGGTTTTTGTTTTTGTTTTTGTTTCAATTGCAATACTCTATGTTAACTTGAAAAGGGGAAATCAGACCAAAATAGGAATAGGCAGTATTCCGTTTCTTCCTTGCAAAATGAAATCTTTCTGTTAGGGTTCTATACATACATGTCTCTAATAGCTCAGGGAAAAAAGACCACCAAAACATGATAGGAGATGTTATTTTTGAGTGCTTACAATGTAATGCTAGGATTTTTTTGCTAAATGTTTTACATGTATTACCCAACATGTTCACAACTGCCCTATGCTGTAGACACCACTATTACTGTCATTCCAAAGCAAATTTCCAAAAATGTAAAATAACTGCAAATATGATTTTGGTTCCTTATTTTTGCTGTTACCTGCAAAAGACTAAAGACAATTATTGATTGTCTCTCATCCTAAGTTGTTTCCCAATAGTAAGAGTATTATTAATTATTAGTATTAGTAATTGAATGGTTACACCAACATTGATTAATCTCTTATTTATTGCCCACTGTTAATTCTGGACACTGGAAATGTAGCAGAGAGCAGACTACAGCAGTGTTTCTCAGAATTTAGTGTGCATAGAAATTAAGTGGCAACTTTGTTAAAATAGATTCTTCAGTCTCACACAGAAATTCTGCTCCAGTAGGTCTGAGGGGAACCCAAGTGATACTGGCATTGTTGGTCTCTGTATAGTATTCTAAGTGGAATTGTGCTACCATCTCTGCTCTCCAGGTGCTTATATTCTAGTAGACTTTTAAGTATTAGTAATAAAATTATAATTACTGCTTATATATTACCTTTTTTCACTCCTTATAATGACCATGACACTGTGAGACAGAGACTCATTTATTATCATTATCACTAAACACATGAAGAAACTTTTAATTAAATAAATGAAGTGTCTTCCCCTGGTTCATTCAGTTGAAGTCAGCAGAACCAGGGTTTAAACCTGGATTTTTTTTTTCCTTCAAGCCACAATCATGGACATTACATTATTCTCTGCCACCTTTTATATTAAACTTTTTCACATTGAAAGCCAAAAAAACCTTTTGCAGTTTTTGAAATGTTCAAACTAGAATCAAACGGGACAGGGGTTTAAAAAAAATTATCACTAGGTTATGATACATATAGTAAACCATTAAATAATTATAAATATTACACATGATTATGTTTATGGAAATCTTTACTTCACATTTGTGATTTCAGTTCAACCTCATCTTTAACATGGGATATAAATTGAATTTGTAACTTTTAGTAATCAATAGGAAGTTGTAGAATTCCTGGAATTTAAAAAAATCATTATTATTCTCAGCTGCAGAGAATGATTTGAAATGTTTCCTTTGGAATGTAAGGGTCTCAGGGGCAGGAAGAGCTGCTTTTAATCTTTTGTAACCCAGTACCAATATCATTATATACATAGATAAATTTCATAACATACTGGTTACTAATTATAATTAATTTAAAACCAGTGTTTGCCATTATTGACGATTACAACATGCAAAATAGCAATTATGCATATTACTTACACATCAGAATTTTTTAAAAATTACATTTCATTACACTAGTATGCTCTAGTCTTCTACATTATCTTGTTTTTTGTGTTTTGTTTTCTTTTTATATTATATGATTGTTTATTTATGCAGCAGGGTGTATTCATGCTTTTCATAACTGTGTCTAGTGGCAGTTTGATTTGAACTCTTTAAAATTTTTAACCAAGAAAAAATAAGAGAGGAATAAACAAGGCTTGTGACTGTGTTTATGTGATTATTTTTCTACTGAGTACAAACCCTTTCAGTCAAAGCTCAAGTCTTCCCATTTCACATGCTTCACCTATATGTAGTGTCATTGCAGGGCTTCAGATTCCAGATGTAGGCAAGGAATCAGATGGCAAAGAGCTTCTGAGACTGTAGCTGCTGAGGAGGGTAAATGATCATGAGTGCTGAAAGTCTGAAGGTCCCGAGTTCAGTCAGGGTCTTGGTTTCCTAGAGCTGCGGGAACAAAGTATCACAAACTTGGTGGCTTAAGACAACAGAAATGTGTTCTGGAGACTAGAGGTCCTGGATCAAGGTGTCAGCAGGATCATACTCTCCCTGAAGGCTCTAGTGGAGGATTGCTCTTTGTTTCCCACTAGTTTCTGGAGGTGAATGCCCCTCCTGGGCATTCCTTGGCTTGCAGCTGTGTTATTCTAATCTCCGCTTCCCTGGTCGTGGCTTCCCCCTGTGCAGTTGTGTATCTCTTCTCTTCTTATAAGAACACCAGTCATACTGAATTAGGGCACACTTAATCCCAAATGACTTAGCCTTCCCTTTACTAAATACATAAATAACCTATTACCAAATAAGGTCACAATCACAGGTACTGGGAGTTAGGACTTCAGTTTATCTTTTTGGGACACACTTCAATTCATAACATAAGAAATCATTGTCTTAAAGTAAAAGATGATCCAGCTATGGAAGAGATTGAGGATATTGGCATGGGCAAATTTGAAAGATCTATAAATGACAGAATTGTTAGGAGTCAGTCACACATTGGAGAGGGGACGAGATCCATTTTCCATCAGATTTTTGAGAAGACAGTTGTATGATTGTAGTGATATGATAACTAAGAATGGCAATACAGGGAGAATGATTTGAAATGGAAAAGAGGTGATGAATGAAGATGTACTCATAACAAATCAAATTGCAAAATTACCTCTGCTCAGGTAGTCAATTCATTATGATGTGTTAAGAAGAGCAATTTTTTAAGATGTAAGATTCTACATCATTCATAAATCTTTTGGTGCCATCTCAGTTTCTCTTGGTCTTCCCTACGTCCCAGATATGCTGACCTTCCACCACTGGGGCCAGTCAACCCTGGGAGTGTCAGGCCCTCCCCTTTGGCTGCTGCTACTTTACTGGGCTGACCAGCCGCAAGCACAGAGTTTCCAGGCTGGCATAAAATGCTGCACTACAGGACAGGATACCTACCATGGCTAAGAGGCAGAAAGGATCTTGATGACACCATCCAGAGGGATAAGGGAGGTGAATACTCATGAGGTGAACTTCGACCACTAGGATAGAGGGAACAGCGGGGCATCCAGGAGATATATTCTCTCTTCTTTTCTTTTCCATGGATTTCCCAAGTCATGATTTGTTCCTGTAGCCTATTGATAGTTCTCATGTGTTAAGTGGATGCACATGGTGATCCACTGTGTTTCCTCATGGTTATTTGTGAACCAGTAGCCAATGTAGTCATGCATCACTTTGCATCACTTTACATTACTTTACATTTTTCTTCCCTCATTTTCTTTAATCCTTATTCTGGCTGCCCTGGGTTTACATTTCCTAAATAAAGCATCAGCTGTTTGAATTCTTGCCTCAAGAACCACTTTCTGTGGAACCCAGGCCAAGGTTTATTTTTAAAATTGTGTAAGCCAGTCGTTTTCAAACTTTCTTCTGGATAGCTGGAGCTCTGATAGCTCATCCATCTTCAAGCTGAACCACTCTGTTTCATTGTTGTCTCTTGAAGAATATGAAAAAAAATAAGGTTTATAAAATTACTGATTCCTTCGTACACTTAAATGCCATTTATATACCCATAATGTATCGGGTAATGCAGTGGGTGTGAAAAACCAGTGATGCTTAAGAGTGAGGAGATCCCTGCTCATGGGAGGTTATATTCTGGTAGGAGAGGCAGACAGTAAACTTGTAAACAAAATAATAATTAACATAATTTCAGGCCATAGTATGTGCCATAAGACTGTATAGGGAAGAGTACACTGAAAAGATAACCTTTGAACTGAGACTAGGATGAGAATAAAATGCAATCACTGTTAGCTCTAAAATAGCAACAAACTGGCTTTTCTTGAGGAACAGAAATAGCCAGTAGCTGGAGCTTAATGAATGAGCAGGATAGTGGTATGAGATGCCATAACAATTGAAGGCAGTGTTCAGGATATGTAGACAATACTAGTTTTAAGGTTTTTTATTGTTATAATTAAAAATATAAGGAGAAGGAGTCATTAGAGGATCTACGTTGGGAAATGACACAACTCGAGTCACTTTTAAAAATACATCATTCTGACTTGGATGTGGAAAAATGATTGAAAAGGTGCAAGAGTGCAACAAAAGAAACCAGTTAAAAGATGGTGTCATAGTAAGATAATAGTGGCTTAGGCTAGAAGTGTGGCAGTCGAAGTAGAAACAATGAGAAAGGGACAGAAAGGGAATATATGTTTCAGGTAGAGCTGAAATCTTCTTTGTTCCAGACTAGATGTTCAGGATAAGGAAAATGATGATTTGAACAACTGGATGGTTGGTGGACGCCAAATGCTAACATACAGAAGACTAGGGGAAAAAATCAAGAAATCTTTGTGTTTTATTAATTTTCTATTACTGTGTAAAATGTACCACTCACTTAGCAGCTCAAAACAGCACATATTTATGATCTCACAGATTCTGTAAGTCAGCAGTCTTGGGCACAGCTTTGTTGGGTCCTCTATAAGGTTGCAATCAAGAGGTCAGCTGGACTGCATTCTCATCTGGAGGCTTGGCTGGGGAAGAATCTACTTCCAGGCCTACTCAAGTTTTTGATAGAATTCAATTCCTTGTGGCTGTGATTGTGAAGGCCCCAAACTTCTTGCCTTTGGCTGGGAGCCAGCTGAGTGCCTAGAAGTCTCCTGTAGTTCTCAGAGACTGCTTGTGGTTGCTAGAATTATTCACAGTTCCAAGTCATGTAGGATTTCCCACCATGGCTGCTAACTTCGCAAACCAGCAAGGAAAGCATCAGGAGCAACTCTTTTAAGTCTGAAATGACATATCCAATTGCCTTTACTGTATTCTCTTGTTTAGAAGCAAATCACAGGTCCTATCTATACTCAAGGGGAAGGGGCAACAAAAAGACTTAAATACTAGGACATGGGGACCATGTGGGGCTTTGCTGAGTCTCTCCGCTATGTTGCATATTTAATCTTTGAAACTAAACTTCAAACTGAATAAGTAAGTTTTGAAAGCAGGTGAAGGATCAACACAGAAATACAAAAATAGACAAAACCTTTTTGTCTAGAAATAACTAAAACATAAATAGTAATTCTTATAAATTCTAACTACCAGTTGATACTAAAACTTGGTCTCAAATGAACTGTTCTTAACTTATGGCTCAGGAAGCTATGAGCTTTAGGAAATTGCCTTTCAAGACCAAACAAACAAACAAACTCCAAAACCAAAAAAAAAGCCCCACCCCCAAAATGCTGAAAATTGACATCACTAACACTTTCATCCTGATATACTGTTTATAATGGCATGAAATAAGCAACAAAATGGGGGAAAATAGCTATTTATACTTTAATGTGTTATCCAGGTATAATAAGAAAGCTGGAGGTCAATCAGTATTGTCAGTTCACTCCCCACATGTCATCTTTTCTTAAATCTTATTTTCACTCTGCTCATCCCAAGTCAGTTGTTTCCATAGTAGTGCTTAAAGATCACCCAGAGACATGGTCAGTACTGCAGAGGAATTGACAAGAGCATCTGGCAATCTGGTAAACAGATATCTTTAAGGAGGAAATTCTGCAGAGGCACGTGTGAGAGAGAGAGAGAGATGTCTACTCTCTGATGCCAGCTTGACTGACATTGCTGTCTTTTTGCATCTAAAGCATCAGTTACATATGTTCAAAAATAATTGGTACCTGTTTAAGAAATCAAGCACTTGAAAATTTTTTTAAATAAGTAAACTTTCAAAGATTTTTAAAATTATAAATAATTTCAGTATTGGGGAGACCATTAGCTTTGTTAGTGACGTGCAAGAATCGCTTAGAGTGGGAAATACGGCAGTTTGACCTGGATTTAGGGAATGCAGCTAGCTGGTTTATTGCAGATGTCCAGGCATGAGTTGATATGGTTTTGGACAAGTTTGGTAGTGGCAGCAGTGAAAAGAAAAGGATAAGCACCACTGACACTTCACAGAAAAACTGGCAAGACTTATGAGAAACGATAAGAGATAAATGAGAAATTAAGTAAAATGTAGTGTAAGGATTTGATTCTGTTGGTTGAATTAATAAGACTGTCACTGACAGGAGAAAAATTTATATAAGTTTTATACATTATATATTGCTCATATTGTAATTTATATTTTATCATATATTATCTATCATCTTTTGGCTATTCTTATACAATAACAAAACACATGAAAGATGTTTACAGGGAGTGAGTTTGGCATATAATAAGGCTATTTGGTTCTTCTAGACATCATAAAAAGTATATTTGGGTGAAAATTGATTGAAGCTGGTGCAGCCTTTGGCAGCTGAATCTATGTGTATTGTATGCCTGTTTGTGTTGCTGAGAAAGTCACCACAGGAACTAAAATTCTGTGTCAGAGTTCTTAAGTAGAGTTTTTGAGAAGAAACTTTGTAAAAAAGAGAACCAAATAATTTCTGAACTAGTATTATTCAATATTTTGGTGCAACCATTGAAAATGATACTTTATTTCTGAAGCAAATGAATTATGGGTAATTTTCTATTTCCTGTATAATCAACATAACATCAGTTAAAATTCACTAAATTTGATATTAGACTCATACATTTTATACAGAGGTTTCAGTCACTCTGGTTTTTATACCAATGTGTTTGGGGACACTGCAATCTGAGTTGCGTGGAGGTAAAAGAACCTTTGGAATGAGGGTTGATAGTGACTTAATCTCAAAGGCACAGAGAATTTCTGACATGTCGATCACTGATAGCAAGTCTAGATGTGACCAAGAACTTTAGTAGGTCAGAAATATTTGGTAAGTTTATGGTGTCTTTCATTTACAATAACAGATTTCATATAGATAATTCTAGATTTCCAGTTTGTTATATTCTAAGTGAATTCAACTTCTTACTCAGGAATTTACACCACAAGGGTATTCAGTTAACTTTATGTCAAAGAGGAACAAATCCTGGGAAACCCTTTGAATTAGGTGCTTTCTGTTACCCACTTCTAAGAGATTGATTACTTGAGGGACTAAGAGATTAAGTTATTTATCCACAGTGGCAGAGTCAGGGAGTTGTGGAGCTAGCATTTGAACCTGGGTAATTTGGCTTCAACGTCTTTGCCTTTAATCACTTAGAGAATATGATATTTCAAACCTTCATCTAGTCTTAAGATTGTGTAACATATATTTAATTGGAATAGAATCATGTATATGTATTATTGCTGTGGTTTGGGTGAAGTGGAAATACCTTCCATTTAGACCCTAATTTAAATCCTGGTACCAGTTCCCAAGAGTTGTGTGACTTGAGGCAAGTTGCTCATTTCTCTGAGACTTTTCCACATCTACAATATGTGAACAGAACCATGACTTTGAGAAAGTTGATACGATGTTTAAGTGTGATATAACATGTCAAGTGTTTAGTACACGTTTATATTAAGAATATTGGCAATTAGGATTGCTGTTTATCCATCATCTGATTCATGTATCCAAAGGCCTGATTTTGCCCTTTAATCACCTAATGCATCTTATATACGTCCACTTACATAAGTGTCAGCCCTGAAAGTTGGCCTTGCTTTTTGTAGTGCAAGTGCCGGACCTGAATTTTGATTGCTAAGGCATCCACTTCAGAGATGACTATCTCCAATAAGCACATTGCCAGCCACACCTAGATAAAGAGCCAGGTGGTTCCTCACCCCTCCTCCTTTTGCTTTAAAGATCTATTGATTTTAATAACTGACCATTTGGGCAGTTTGCTTTTTATCTTCTTGAGTTTTAAATTCACCAATGAAGAGAGAACCCATTAAATCCTAAGTCCTCACCTTTAACCCCAATAAAAGTAGAACCCCAGGCCCTCTGAGCTTCCCCCCAACCCTCACTCCCTGCCCTGTGACTTTGCTGTGTGGCCACAAGTATGCTGTGTAATTTTCCAGATTTGTAGGTATTAAACGGAAGGAAGATGAGAGATGAGATAATTTTCTCTTTCCTCATCCCTTTTTCCTTCTGCCTGTGAACACCTTCCATTTTGTACAGCTCCTCAGAGCTCCTTTCTACTTGCAAGATGGGATGCTGCCTGGTTCATGAATCATTCATTTAAGCCAATTAGATCTTTAAAATTTAGTCAGTTGAATTTTTTCATTTAACAGAAGATTGCCTGAGTCCATTTTTAAATGTACTCGCTATATCAAATTCATTGACATGTATCAATTTAATTAGCCATTGAGTAAATATTTATAGTGGAGTTTCTATAATGCCAGGTACTCTGCTCAGTAAATTACTACACTTAGGATATAGTAGTAAACAGTTTACCTGGCCCATGCCTTCATGTGAAGTACATTCTCCTGGGAAGATGCACAATTAGATAAATTAGTAAACAATGATGAGTTATATCAAATAAAACTATGAAGTACAATGGAAGTGGGGAATGGAGGAAATTAACTCAAATTGTTAGGTTGGAGAAGGACTCCCTGAGGATTTTACATTTAAACTAGACTTGAAGTATGAGTAAGAGTTAACAAGATGAAGACTGAGGGAAGTCCTTTTCTACAGAGTTTCAAAGGTACTATGAAACTGACATCAAATGGTATAACAGGGAATGATCTTTATCCAAATGATAACTTGGGAAAGTTTTAAACTATATGTCAGAAATTTTGGAAAATTTCTGCCAAATATAATATGAACCTTGTGATTTTCTATGTGTAAAGTGAAAGTTTTCTTGGCGAAAAGTAGAAAGGAACCAGTATACTTCATGGAGTTTAGGTGAAGGATAAATTCAGGGCAGTTGGTGGGTGGACCTTTGGATCTTCTCCACTGGTGCTGGGCTTCCACATCAGGACTTTTCACTTCTACTTTTCATGGAAAGCATTTTAAGTAAGCAATAGCCTTGGCAAATAGTTCTTTAGTAAGCCAGTTCCAGACGGGTTTACTGTCCTAGCTAACTTGGAGCTATCATAGCAGGCAAGGAGAATTAACTTTTAGAAATACATGTAAAATTTCACATGAAAACTGCATCTGCTTAACATTCTTTTTCTATTCTCTAAATACTATTGAGTATCTAATTTGGAAAAAAAATCCTAAAGTAAATCTAATATGGTTTCTTGTCCCTTCATCTGGTTGAACAATATTGAACAAGTACCTTTGTGATCTCTAACAAAACATGGCTCAATTTCTAATCCTGGTCAGACACACATCTCTAAAGAAGATGAGCAAACAGAGAAAATCAATAAATATATATTAAAAATATGATAGGCTTATGGTTGATTTTTTTTTGTTTTGCCCAGTTCTTTTTAAATCTACAGTTAGCAAATACTATTTTAAAAGAACAAAAATACCATTTTCCTAAAATAAACTTTTAACAAGTTTACTTATTTTAATTTTGAAAGATTATCAAAATTCACTAATAGTTCCAGATTTTTTTTCTTCTAAAATTTATTATTGGGTGTCTACAAGGTTCCGGTAAAGACCAATCATTTCCCGGGAAAGGGTAATATGGGAATGTATAGGGTAATCTTTAGGATTAAATTTGCATATAATGGAATAACAAAAAGAACAACATAAGTGACTTAGACAGATGTTCATTTCTCCATCACATAATAAGTAATATTAAAATTTATTTTCCATTATATAAAGTGAATTTGTAATTAAGCAATTCAGGGCTTGCATGGCCTCTCGACAGAGTTGTCGTGGACTCTTGCAGTTCACTAATCTGCATCAGCTCCTCCTCATGATCTGAAATTGTGGCTAGAGCACCAGCCATTATGTCAAAGCTCCAAGCAAGAGGATGAGGGGAAAGAATGAAGAAGGTTATGTCCTTCTGAGCATAATTTCTCATAGTGCCTTTTGACACTTCCACATACAATTCACCAGCCGTATTTAAAAATAAGCAAGGCTGGATACTTAGTTTCAAACATACCCAGTTATAAATCAGATTTCTTATTGCCAAGACAGAAAGCGATAACGAGAACAAAGTAACAGCTTGCCACATAGCAATAAATACATCACTGTCTCTGTTGTATAAAAGCACAGAGTCTAATAAGAATGTTCATATATTTTTTACATTACGGTAATACAATTAGAAGAATGAATATCTGCTGACTGCCCTCCACATGTCAGACACTTGTATTCTCAGTTAATACTTGTATTGTCTTGTGAGATACATAGTATTCTTCTTCTACATAAAACCAAACAGGTGAATATGTAATGGAAGGCCAGTTTGCCTCATCCAGAGTCTGAGAGTTTACTCAGTGTGGTATATGGCTCCCCAGAGAGACTTACTGTTGCTAGTGTTCTAGGATAGATGAGAACTGGCATTGAATGAGGGTAGAATAATACTGATGCATTCTTCTGAGCGTATCAAAAGAGTATGGTTTATCAGAGCTAAGAATTATTCTCCTTTCCAGCTTCTTTTTTGGGTGGTCCAATTGATAAGGTGACTCAAAAGCAAGCAGGACCTATGGATGAGCTAGGATAAGAAAATGGTTGAGGACAACTTGTGAATTTTTATTATATCAGTCAACATGCTGGTAGAGGGGACAGCCTGCCAGAACAGTTTTTCTCAATTTGAGCTGAAAAATCTGATTAAACTTTGACTTCATCATAATGGTACTGAGAGGCTGAGTACGCCCAGCTAACTTGGTGCTGGGGAGAATGGGCCTTTTTAAACCCTCTTATCCAGAGGATGAGTGAAATACAATGCTTATTTTCTGTTCTATTATTTAGAATTCAATTTTAAGTTCATGAATGCCTAGTCATATCTTAGAGAAAATAAAAATGAAAAGGAAAGTTTTATTCCCCCTGGGTCATGTGTCAGACTGTGCTCTATCCGGGGAGATGTTTCTCTCTCTGCTCTCTCCTGGAGAGGCAGCTCTCTTAAATTCCTCACAGCTGACTGCAGACCTGGTACACATCTGCAGGTTGACACCTGAACAGCTGAAGTACTAGCTTTTACACACTGGCCTCCACTTTTCAACAACATACAAATAAAGTGACCAATACATTTCTGTTCACCTCTTTTTCAGTGGTAAAAGTAAGTTCCAGCCAGAGCCAATTACATGTATCAAGCATACCTTTAAGCACATATGGACTATAGAAAAATATTGTTTGCTTAAAGGAAACTTCCTTTTTTATCTGCCATTACTACTTGTGGGACCAAATTAAGTAATCAATTCAGGCAAAACTTTCCAAATTTTTACTTCTATGGGTACGACTTTCACTCTACATGAGATTAAGGCAACTGCTTTCAATATGGCTTTTGCTCCTAGACTGTACATAATAACCCTTCCCACGGCATTGTCAGGTTCTGCAAAGAAGGCACTGTCCTTATCTTGGAGACCATAATAAGCCAGTGGGATTATTTATATGTGAGCACAACACACTGCTGAATTTTTTTTTAAAAGGTGAGCTAAATACAACCAGAGACAAATAGGTAAAACAGTAAAACAAATACAGCACATGAGAAACATGAGAAAAACTAGTGAAGTGAGAATTGGGGTGGCTCCAGTTTATTGGTGAGATTAACTTGGAGTTAATATCTTGCTTGCATGTGGTTAAACACAGGAGAGCTACAGTGCTTAGTCATATGACAATGATTATCTGACCCAACTAAAGATGCATGAATCTTGACCTATTATTTTATACCGATCGAATTAAAACTCAAATACATTGACTGAATTGAAATACACTGACTGTATCACCAGTGGTTTATTTTGTTCATAAGCAGATGTAAGCCAGTTCTTCGAAATTCATGCACACTCTCCCTGGAGCTCTTTTTAATATGTATTACCAAGGTGAAATACAGATGAAGTGTATTTGGAGGAGATAAGCAGGCTCTTGGCCTCATGTGTGATGATGTGCTTTAATGGCTTCAGGGACCACATAGGCTATAAAAGCTACTTTAGAAACTCACTTTTTTTTCCCCTTAGACAATTCACTTGTTCTGGGAGCATTCACCGAGACCACCTCTGGTAATTGCTTCAAAGGACCAAAAGTTGCGGTCAGAACTGTTCTTAGAATGAGTCTTTCTGGTTCCCTGTACTTACAAACATGCTTAAGGGCACTTACTGAATAACCTTTCACTGATGTACACCCTTTCATTACCACCTGGGCTTAGAAGCAAAAGACATAAAGGTGAGAATTATTTCCTTACTGGTTCAGCTCAGCCCTGCAATAGCAGTGGCACTTTGTAGATGGCGTCTATCAGTGGGAGGAAAATTATACCTTAGGTCATTTTAGGCAGAGCAGACCATAAAACGAAACTCTGTAAAATCCTTTGGTTTATAATAGTACCATGTCATAAATTCTCCCTGTGGAGAGACAGCGCTGGTGCCTGCTTTACATTTATAATGTATGCCATGGAACAATGCGCTAAGAATATCCTAATTCAGGAATTATTCTTCCTATATTATTAAAGAAATCACTTAAATGGTTGGGCACATGGGTTTTGCATCTCACTGTGGGAGTCTTACATTGGAAACATACCGCACACACAAATACACACACACACACACACACACGCAAACACTTCAGTAAGGTGTAGCCTATTTTAAAATAAAACCAAAACCAAAACCAAAAAAAAAAAAGTTTCCCAGTTTAGAGAATCCAAATCAGTTTGTCTTGAATGAAGAAATAAGAAAACTATTTTTGGCTTCACAATAAGATTTCCTTCCTTCCTCCCTCCCTCCTTTCTTTTTTTCTTTCTTCCTTCCTTTTTCTCTTCTTCCCTTCCTCCCTTCCTTGTTTCCTTCCTTTCTTTTTCTTTCTCAGTAATTCCTTGTGAATAATTAGGAGGGTTAGATCCTAAGAGTATAAAGATTTGAATGTGCCAAGCCATAAGAGTGGACTCAAGGCAATGGTAAAGGGGCCCAATTTCATACCTTCCTCCGTTTGGCACCTAAGTGATGCAATGTGCATGAAGGCAGGGACCGGACCAAGAAACTCTAAGAGGTTAAGCTTTAGCAGTTCACATCAGCTTTACAGAGGAACTTTGACTTCCATAGGATGTGGACTGGGATTCAGAAATAATTTATCAGCATATCAAGGGCTAGCTGATACATTTACTGTGTATAATACTCTGTGAAACAGTCAGGGCATTTGAGGACTACCCTTCAAAATACACCAATTAAAACTCCATTAGTTACACTAAACTACAGAGGTTAATTACAGATTAATGAGAAATATTCCCTACCATAGGAATCTAAGTTACAGAGTAAGGGAAACAGAGTCAGTATTACGATATGCATACATTCCCATCAGCCCGAATTAGACTTCTGTTATCTATGTCCCTGAAAACTTACTGATCTTGGAAGACTGTTCAAAAACTATCTCGTGTAAAGCTTGCTCCCGTTCTACCATACAGGTTAGTTTCCCTTTTATATTTGTTCTCAAAACACATTGTGTAATTATTTGTTCACATGTTTTCCTCTTCCTCTCAAAGTAGAGAATAGGCTGAAAGGTCATTTGTATTTGTATACCTGGTATTTCATGTGGTTCTCCAATATTATCTGTAGTTTGAGTGAATACATTCCATTTCATCACTTCAAACCTACGAACTCGGTCTGTAAGGAGCAAATTTGTTCAAACTGTCAAGGATTACGGCTGGTTTCATAACCATAATATTTGTCTGAATGCTTGAAATGGGAGAGAAATAACCAAACAATTGTACTACCATGGTTCTCCCCCTTTTTTGTGACCTCCTGTCTCTCTTACTCATCTCTCTCTATAATCAGGAAAAGACTGTGCATTCCTCTTTCTACTGGGAAAATAATCATTTTTATCAACAGTGCAAGTTTCAAATACTCTAGCCGTATTCAAAGCATGACCGTATCGCTCACATGTCTAGGTGTCTGAATGGATCACCAGACAGAACCTGGAGAAGTGAGACTGCCCCCAGTGTATCCCCAGTCTTGGGAAAAGATTTCTTGAAGTGTATTAAATACTTTGGTATCAACACTTTGATTAAAAATGTATTAAAAAATCATGGTCCTGTGTGAGGCCTAGTGATGTACTGGTGAAGATTTAGAGTAATGGTAGAGAAGAGGTATTAAGTATTTGTTTATGGTCCAGTCAGGGCAAGTGATGGTTCTTTGCAGTGTCCAAGTGCAGTCCCTCTGGGTCAGATGCAGGAGCTGTCTCTTCGTGCTCTTTCCTTTCCAATGTGTCATAGCTGGCTAATTTCATATCTGCCACCATGAAAAGAGGTAGCAACACTGTTATTACTCAGAATGTCATACTTTTCAGCACCTGTTTCTGTTGAAACAATATAGATCTGCCGGCTACAACAGTCCCTTAATACCATTTATGTAGTGCTGGTTGCACCATTACTCAGAACACTGCACCATCCATCATACTGCCCAGGGAACTGGCTTCCAATGACTCTCTCCAGGGATGTTACTCTGCTGTTTGAAGATGACCAAATATCAAGTAGAATAACATTTTTCAGTCATGGAATCTTGAGGCTGTGATCACTTCATCCTTAAAATGTAACCTGTTTTCATATACCACTGCCAGCTAAGAGTGCAGGTACAGGGTCTGTGGAGAGGGTGAGAAGTGTGGCCCCATTCAGACAAGGCATGTCCTTCCTTTATATTGCATGTCTTAAGAATAACCCAGGAGAGCACAAAGTCACCATATAAATTGGAAGTAAGAGGATATTGATCAAAAGGTTCCTTTGGCATTAGGAAACAACAGTCATGGAAAGTCATCAAAAAATGAAGTGACAGCTCTTGGAAGACTGACCAACATACGGTGTAAAGCCTGATAAGGGATGGGTGCTAGTGTTGGGTTGGAGGGGGACACGGGGTAAAGGGTGCCTAGGATCACCTCTAACATCTTTGGATACTATAGACCCAGGGTGGCATTATTCTTGGAACACACAGGCAAATCCAGTGTTTGGGACCCATAGGGAGGTTTAAGCCCAAAGTTCTGGGGTGGTAGTTCAGAGTCCTTAACTGTTTCTATGATGAGATTGACAGTCACCCCAAATCAGCATGTCAGCACCAATGTCACAGCCTAATCTCATATGCTGGAGAGGCACTTAATTAGCCAGAGGGAGCAGTTCACTTGCTAGGCTGCCTTCCTAAAAGCAGGACGTGGTGACCTGGCCAGAGGACCCTTGGATGACCCCATAATTTCAAATCCCAGAGCTTCTCAGGTCATCTTAAAGACTCCAGTTTTGGTGAATACAGAGGGTCAGAGAAACCCCACAAATAGAAATATAGACCAAGGTCCTTGTAGGGCCCAGTCTGGGCATGGGTGCTTGGGGTGCCACCAGCCCAGCTTCTCAGAGACACTAGAACAGGATGTAGAAAGTTTTGAAGAAAGCATTCCAAATAGTAGGGGCCACCTGAAAAACGGGGGCTCTTCTCCTGGGTATAAGAGCAGTATTGTGTACAAAATTCTATCTCATCTCTAATTTCCTCCTTACTGAAGCATCTGTCCCCATATTCTCACCTTTCCATGGTCCCCTTCTCGGTTGCACACCATATGAAACTCCTCTGTACCCTCAAAGACCCCCAGCACACGCATGCACGCACGCACACACACACGCACACGCACGCAAACACACACATATATACACCCTTCCTTTCCTTCTCATATACTGTTTCTACAGATCCTGCCTCCTGCTTCTTGCTTTTCACTGTTCATCAGTCTAAAGAAAGGTGAGAAAAAAGCAAACGTGTTTCATATCTGCCTGCACCTAATTTGTTGGTCAGTCACAGAGACAAATGGCCAAGAGAATAAGAAAAAGGGCTATTGAACTGGTTCTTACTCAGGCTAATTATAGGAAAATGGGAAAAATAAAGGATCTTTGAGAGCCTTTTTTTCCCTTTCTTTTTGTTTGTGCTTGTGTGTGTGTGTTAGAAAGAGATAAGGCATGAAACAAGAATAATACACAGAAAAAAAATGATAGAATATTGATAGTCAAAACAACAGAGAACAAATTAATTAGAATTTTTAGGTGCAGGGAATAATTCTCTTGCAAAATGGAGAAAAATAAAAAATACTCCTTTTTTA
The DNA here is from genome assembly GCF_048564905.1 of Vicugna pacos. NCBI lineage: Eukaryota > Metazoa > Chordata > Mammalia > Artiodactyla > Camelidae > Vicugna > Vicugna pacos. The sequence goes on from NC_132993.1 coordinate 56,901,721, forward strand.
AAATGTATTTGAATTTCAAAATCCCAAGTATTTAAGTGAAAATGAATAAAGTTTCTTTGAATATGAAAGTATGAGAGAGAGGAAAACACAAATCATGCAATATTATAGGTATATAGGTAAAGGAATAAGATACTACAGATCCTCCAAAGAAGGTCAAGCAACAGAAGAACAACGCCGAGAAGGCCAGAGTAGAAACCTCACTCTAACTTAAAACAGTAGAATCCCAATTTAAAATTAGATTTAGAGATAGCAAACCATCAGAGATTGCAGGGAACAGACTCGATTCGATGTAGTTTCCTGCAATGAGATAGCTGACTAATGGCCACAGCAATCTGAATTAATTAACATCAATTTGTTTTTAATAAAAAGCTTCTGAAGCCCATTTTGATAATGAATGCTGTCTAGAGGAAAATCAAACAGCACTTTCTGATATATGTGGAGCCACAGCTGTACATATTTGACCCCTATTTTACACAGTTGCGCCTCATTGATTTCTTCTGTTAAACCCCAGCCTGAGCACTGAACAATGGCGGCAGTGCTCATACATCTTCCACAGAGACCCAGTCTATGAACTGTAACCCTTCAGCAGGGCCAGGGCGTTCCTGCACCTCCAAACACTGGCTGCCTGTCCTGATGACATATAACCCAGATGCTCTCCTTAAGAGCTAACAATCTAAGAAGTCAGGCTGTGGAATCAGTCTTGATGGATGCAAACAAAAATAAAAGACTTGAGGCAAAGCTAATGTGTAGCTGAGCTTCAGGTAGGTTGGCTTCTACCTGAAATCCACGTAGAGTGGGCTTATTACAAAAGGAGTTCCTGTGTGTAAATGGAATTCAAAATAGGACAGGAAACAGAGACACTTGAATGTGTTACTGTGAATATGGAGTAAAAAAAAAAAAAAGGCTACTTCTATTAAAGGAAAAACTTGTCTGTCAGTATTTCAATGGAAGTTTCCCCAAGACTTTAAGAATAGTAGTTCATCTACTTATGTGAGCTTATTTCTCGTAATGATGGTAGTCGTGACATAGAAATGAATGATTTACATTACTTTTATTGTATCTCACACTGCCTTTTCCATGTGGATTGAGAAGTAACTGCTTCAAAAACTGCAGACAAACCTTTTGTACATGCTTCTCTAACTGAAATGACATGACATGCCTGCTTTCAATACAGGGTGGAGGGGTAAAGCGAAAATACACAAATAAATGAACAAAAAGACATGAGTGAAGAGGAGGCCAGAGGGTTTGGCTTAGAAATTCTGATAACAAAAGGTATGAATTAGTGTGGTCACTGTTGGCTGAGTGATGTGGCCTTTGTTTCTACTGAACACCTAGGGAGAATGACAACCTGGAGTTATGAAAAGCCACCTGAGTACTTTAGAATGGTAACGTGAACAGTCTACCTCATTTGTCTAGGAAATCAGTAGCTAGAGTTCAGGCACTGGTCTCCTTTTACAGGTGGTATGATTACTTTATAAAGGTTTGCACTGTCTATGATTCTCCTTTTGTTTCTGCAGTTTCTGGCCTCTCATTTCAGAAAAGTCCTGATTATTTTAATAGGGTTCCCATTTGCATGAAGAGTTCTTTTAAATGCACTATATATTGATACTAGATCTACTAGTTTAATCAAAAAGTATATTTAATAAAAATAGGTTGTTTATTGCTCTCTGTATTGACTTATATTGGAGTAATAGAGGAATGCCAAATATTATCACATAAAGTAACTTTCTGGAGTGCAGGATATATGACTACCCTATGTCTTTCTTTGATAATTTGTTCCTGGTTGGATCTCCATAAACATTTGTTAACTAAATAAATGCTGTTGACACTTAACAATAGTTAATTACTAAATTTAAAAATTGGCATCACATTTATCCTTGAAGCTAACTGTAATACAGACAAGTTGGAAACAGTCTCCTTACTCCTGGTTGCCATCACTTTCCTCAAATTGAAACTTTTTCCTTTTTTTTTCAAACTTGGGTCTCATGTCAAAATGCTGGTCTGTGTCTTTAGCAAATAAAAAGGGCATTCATATGTAATTTAATTGAGATATTATTAAATAACTTAGTTCCCTAATACTTTGAGACTTATTCTTTATAAGCAATAAGGAAATATGTTTTATAAAATATTACATAAAAAAGGGCTTTTTAAGACATAAATCCTTGTCCTACTTCTCTCATTAATTTACTGTGTGAATTTGAGAAAAGTAATCTGTGTTCCAAATTCTTTAACAATCGAATGAAGAATAATTTGTACTCTAGTACTCCCAGGATCAAGGAACATATAAAAAAACACTTCACAATGCATTAAGAAGCATCCCGTGTAAGTACAGAAATAAGGATTCATGTACAGTTGATGGGAATATAAAATATTTTAATTTGTGGAGAGGCTACATTAGCAAAACAACAATCTTGAAAATATTCTGCAGTTTCACTTCTAGGAATTTACTCTTAAATAAAACTAAGATGTTTATAAATATATATAAGATATATGTGCTATATTATATATAGTTACAGGTTTTATGTATATATAAAGCTAATAAAGATAAATTTACAAATATTAGAAGCATTTCTAAAAATCTAACAATAAAGAATTGTCTGTATATGAATATTTGCCCATATATATGTATATATATGTATGTATGTATATATATATGGCAAAATACTGTGTAATCATTAGCAAACAGGTGCTCAGAAAACATTTTACAAAGTGTTGTTTCTTAGGGTGTTTGTCCATATATTTTTTGAATGGAATTTTTTGCCAACTGTTAAAGACATAAATTTCCAATTCTCCAGTCCTTTTAAAAATGGGAAGCTCTATGAACACCAGACCTTCATTCCTGCGTAGCCACTGCCTCATAGTATTAGTAGCAGTTTTTTTCCTTTTAAATGGTACTTTCACTCCACAATTTACCATAATTAGTCTCAGACACTCTTTGAGGTTCTTGGCCTGGAAACTTTAGGCATTTAGTTTGAGATTTTTCTCCATGTAAATTTTGATAGAAAAAGAGAAAGATACATGTAGCAAAGTGGGTGATAAAACTATAGGAGAATTTGTTTTCTTAGCTTTTTTTGTATGAGTGTGAATGTTTTAAATTTTTTTTCTGCAGTGAACATGAACTATTTAATAAAATAAAGAACCACACAGCTATTAAAGTGTAAAGCTTTCAATAGATGGAATAATTTATTTTGTGTGTGAAGCAGCTTTGCAACAGTCATGATTCCGGTTGCTTCCTTGGTACAACTGTTCAGTCCCCTGGATTAATCTTTCTAAATTACAGCTTTCAAAAAATAACTCCCCTACTAAAAATATTTCAGTGGTTTCTAAGTTACCTTTTCCATCTTCTCTCTTATTGCTCACAAATATTCTAAACCAAATATAGCTCATGCTTTCTTGATTCTATACCTTGTGACTTGACCTTGACAGTACCTCTGACCTCATCTCAGAGTATATACTCCACTTCCTGTGTAACTATGCAGATCCTGCTGATTAAGATAAATATCCACCTTTGAAATAAACTATCTTCACTATTTTAATCTACCAGTATATACATGTCTTCCTCCTGTAAACACTTCACATAATTTAATACCTATAGTAACCATTTAATAAAGTATCTGTATAATGCTTTACTTAGTATATGTGAAATTTTCCATGAGTATACGATTTATTTAACTGAATAAAAGTGTAAATGTTTTGGGAGTAGAGTTTGAGGCTTTGCATCTGAGTTATACAAAACAAGGAAGGACAGTGTTTCCAGAAGAAAAAAAGTAGTCACAAATCACATGTTATAATTAAGCCAGGTTATATAGATTGCTGAAACATATTTATTGCTTTGGACAGTTAAGAAGTGACTTTTGCATGGACAATACCAGATGGACTCTGAGGCCAGTAAAAGATTTGACCATTAAGTATTGTGTTTGAGGAAAAACAAACAAACAAATCTTTGATGTCCAAATGATTACCATTCTACTCAGTATAGTCACTTTAGGTTTGCAAATATTGATTCTAAAGACATTTCTACTGTCAGATCTTTTATTTTTTTAACCACTTCTTTCAAATTGCTCTTAAAAAAATGAAAACTTTACCATAAAAACCAAAAAACAAACAAAAAACTAAGGTTAACTCTAAAAATTCTACCTGTCAGTCAGGGACCTAGTAGGAAAACTCACTCTGAAAGACAAAGTGGGGGATTAAAATGTGCAATTAAGAGATTTTCAAGGTTTGGAAAAGGGCTTCCAGGAAACTGATAAGGGATGGTGCAGGATACCAACTCTTGTCTGTGGTAGCTACATTTGTGAGCAATCAGCAACCCTAAGGCTAAGGCAGAGAGGTCTTAGTTAATGATAGTATAGTTACATGGAGAGGGCTAAGTGAAAGATGCTTTTTCTTTTTCTTTCACCATCCAATCTCCAACTACACACTGATATGTTTAACAGCTAATAACCTTTTAAAATTTTGTTATCCTGTTTGCATATGGAATAAGTAGATAACTTAAGTAATATAGTTGCTGTAATAGCAAATTCATACATTATTTCTAAGATGATATAAAAGGATACATGCTTCAAATAATTGAAAATTTCCACCATCTGAAGGGGAGCAGAATATGCCACCCCAAAATATGCTGCTTTCACATACAGATGATTTGAGCTGATTATTAAAAAAATAAAATTAAAAATTAAAAAAAGGAGAAGCTATGAAAACAGAGAAGTTACCCTTTTATAAAAGATGCATGCATTTCTAAAGTAAATCTGCATTTGTAAGGGTATCTTCCTCTTTGTACCAGGAAGAGAAGGGTGACTGTAAATCTCCAGAAATTCTTACCAGTGAAGAAGGCAACATCTTAAATCTGGCCTGTATAACAGCCTTATGCTTGTTTACTGTTCTCTGCCTGATAATCTCCCATAACTGCCCCCACCCCCCACTTCTTTGTTCTTAGCTAGAGATGGTATTTAAGGTGGTGATTTGGAGCATTTTGGGGAGTTACTCAGTTTTCCTAAGTATCTCCCCTGTATATAGAAGATATACATGTTATTAAACTTCTGTTTGTTTTTATCCTGTTAATTGGTCTTTATTACAGAGGGTCTCAACCAAGAACCTAGAAGGATAGAGTAAAAATAATTTTTCCTTCCTTAAACACCCAATACTCTAAATTTTAAAATGCATACAGGCATGGTGTCTGTAAAATATTAAACTTGTTAAACAAAAGCCAAACCCACCAACCTCCAGAATTTCAGAAAGTGTGTCAGGCTAGTTTGTCTAAATAAGTTTATAGATGACTTATTTTAAAAGCCAATAATGAACTAGTTCACTGTGGTCTGGCCTGTATAAATGCCCACACCCTTGCTGTAGACACCAGAAGGGGACTCCCAGATGTTCTAGTCATGCACTAACACTCTCCCTGCTAATGGCATGAAGATGGAGAGAAACCCCTAACATGGGTGTTATCTTTCCAGGCATCCACAGATAACCAAAGCATCTGCTGCCTTAGCTTTTTGGCAAATGGTGAGAACATACGGTGCATTCACTGGCACAGCCTACATAGCTGAAGAGTAACCCTTGCTAAATCGAAAGCAAAAATCAAGTAAGGGAGTTTTATCCATTGTTTTTCCACTACTTGTGGGTTAAGAAATGTGTACGTGTAGTCTGATTCCACTGAGCCCATCTGGAGAGATGCTCCTTTCCTTCAGTATGTGTCTTTCTAAATGCCCCTAATTACCTCTCTTAAAAAATAGGAAAAATTATTTTTAGATAGAACATTCCACTGTCCATAAGGTAGGATAGTTTTAAATGGGAAAGCCCTGGAAAATCTTATCTAATTAATATATGATAAAGGACTGGATTAGATTAGATTGGACTGGATTAGAAAAATTATTGTCTTGTCACTTTTGTGAATCTATTTATATGTTTGTTGTCAGTATACTTTTTAACTTTGAACTCACTCCTTGAATAAAACAGATGAAAATTATATGTTAAAAATTATAGGAGAAAACAATGCAATTTAAAACTCTTTCATATAAATTTTGTAGTAATGCTTTCAGTTTTAAAAGGAGCCTTCGGGGATATAAACTAGAAATGAACTTTAGCAATTTCTGTTCCCAAGGCTTCTTTCATTTCAGCATTTCCTACTTTCCATCCCCCTGTTTGTCATTCAAGTCTATATTTCAAGGGCATTTTTGCAGAGCTAATGGGGCTCAGCACTCATGTTATTAAAACTGCCTGGTTTTACTTTGCACAGTGTAGGCTCTCCTATCTGTTGCTGTCACTCATGGGAGCCCCCATGTGCTGCAGGAGGCAACACTCTGTAAACAAGGTGTTGCAAGGGTCACTTGCTGTGTTTCCAGTGAGGAAAGTGAAGAAACAGCAGAAAACCAGAGACATACTGTGAGGAACGATACATATGTTGTAAAGTTTAGGTTTGCATGGGGCTTAAACAGAGTAGTTTAACATTCATATCCCCCAAGTTTTCACTTGTCTTTACCAGCGAGAGCACGGCTTCTTCCCTCTGCTGCCTCCTCCACACATTCCCCTTGTTTTCCGAGCACCTAACAACGCAGGCCCAGCACCATGCAGCCAACAAATCACAGAGCTTGCCTGCATTCCGCTATGTATCAAAGTCTCTTAATATGCCAACAAAGTTCTCCAAGGTCAGGAAAGCAGTTTATCAACCTTTTATATAGCTTATAGCAGCAATAAATTTATTCCAGTGTGGGGCCTATGAATATTTCACATGCTCTGTGAGAAAAATTCTTTGGCTTAAGACAGTCGTGTACCCCAGAGTTTGGGCTCAAGAAATCCATTGTTTTCTTCACCACACTTTTATTGCTGTTTAGCTCCCAGTTCATACAAAGCTTTTCAAGGTACTTTCTGTTGCACCTTGCTGTTTAATAGAATTCATTTGAATGAATTTTTCATTTCCCAAAAAATACTTTAATTATTTTGTACACTTTTACTTATTGCTGATTATGTGCTACATTATATTTTTAAAGAAATACAGGATTTTTTTCCCCCTCAAACATCCCATGGAAAATTAGTCTTGTGCTTTGAGTTTCTGTCTATATTTTCTTTCTTTCTTACCGACTAATGTAAGAGGTCCCATTACAATTTAGGATTTAGAAGATTGTAATACAGTCATGTAGAGTCTTTCATCTGCCTTTCAGATTACATGACACTAATGTTTCATATATTTTTCAGATTAGGTAATGTTAATTCTCAGGCATCCTCAAAAATTCTTGTATAATGTCTTCAAATTAGAAAAGAATTATTCCCAGACATGTTTGGAGCAAAAATTTTTTTCAAATGCTAGTAATGAGGAAGGAATGGAAGTAGAAACATTCTACCTATTCAGCCAGCTTCAGAAATTATACACTATCATGCTTCAGGTATGAGTCAAGGTTGTTTGGGGATTAATGGACAAGAAATTAAGTTTTACTCTTTCTATTTCTTTTACATGCACACAGGCCATTTCCATACTCCCTCTCCTCAGGAAATTACTCCCAAATACTTAACTCCTCCAGTCAAGATCTACCAAGTAATATTTGTATGAGTTACTCATTTAAAAAGGTTCTTAATGAATTTGGCTTTAGTGTGAACCCAGCACATTTGAAGGTTATTTTTGTTTTGCTTTGTTTTCCCTTTCATATACAACCCATTCCTCCTGACTATATACTTTGCCCATACTTATGAACTTGTCCTTACACAAAACTTTGTTGTTTTGAACCTGCTGTCAAGTTCCTCACTTGATTTCCTGACAGCTTTTTAATAAAATTTATTTTTCATATTCATGACTTTCCTTCTCAAAAGTGTCATCTTCAGACATGGTCCCTAATATCTGCTCTGAACTTTTGCATCTACCTGATCAGTTCTATGTTTCTGATGTTATATTTTTTAATTCACCGCTTGGTGCTGAAATTGTTGATATGAAGATTAGCTCCTCTCTACATAACTCTTTCCTTTCTTGTTAGATGTACTACCAGCCCACATATCATCTGTGCTCCAACAAGGCTGACTTGGTTTGACCTTGGGACATTATTTGTGTATGAGCTCTCTGAGATTACTTCTCTTTTCCTTTCTTCATAATTTGAACCCCCTGGCAGAGTTACATACAAATAAGGATAAGGAAAAATACATAACTGTTTTCAGTCATACTGTCTCTTCCAATCTGTGAGCAATTATGATTTCTTAAGTGATCAGCTCTCCCTCTCACTCATGCTATCTAACAGGAGACATTAAAAATTAGCAAATTTTTTTTAAAAAATTGATTTATAATACAGTTACACACAAAACATAAATATTTTCTGTAAATTCATACAACACAAACTCATGTGTATAACCACTACACTGTTGTTAAAAAAGAACATCACCAGCACGCCTGAATCTCCTTTCCTGCCCCTCTTCCAGTCATTACACCCTTCTTCTCCAAAGTTAACCTGCCTTTAAAATCACTGTTTAGCTTTTGCCTGTGCTTGAACTTCATATATATGGAATTACCCATCTAGGTTCTGCAGTCGATATGTTTTGTGACAATTAATCCATGTTGTGTAGCTGAACTTTCTTTATTCAGTTTCATTGCTTTATCATTATTCCACTGAATGAACATTTATTTGTTGATTGTAATGTTGATAAATATTTGGGTTGTTTCCAGCTTCTGGCCACTAGAGGTAATGCTGCTAGAGACATTGTTGTGTATGTCTCTTCCTGCATTTCTGCACAAATTTCTGTTAGGTACATACTTAACAGAAGTATGAATAATGGAATTTCTAAGTCTTAAGGAATACATATGCTCAACTTGAAAGTCAAATCATTTTCTAAACTTACAACAATTTACATTCCTGTTGCTTCATAATCTGCACAGACACTTGTTAACTTTAGCTGTTCTGGTGGAACTGTAGGTATCTCATGTGCTTTCAATCTTCATTCCCTAATGATACTAAGGTGAGCATCTATTCATATGTGGATTTATCATTTGGTATACAATAACAGTTAATGTCAATTCAAGTCTGTTTTTGAAATTCTCTTCTTCCATCCTTTAAAAAGTGGTATTAAGGTCTTTAAATATCTTACAGACATGAACATGAGTTTCAAATATCTTCTCTTACTCTGTGAGTTGCCAGAACCTCTTAGTGACATCCTTTGTTGACTAAAATGTATTTATTTTAATGTAGTCAAATTTGAGAATCTTTTCCGCCATGAGCAGTATTGTTTTCCTCATCTTTAAACAATTTATTTCTGTGGTATGGAAATGAAGATCATCTTCTGTAATATCACACAGTAACTCCTGGTTAATACAAAAGAGTAAAAAAGTCTCAAAACTTTGTGAATTTCCAATCTGCCGTCTTTGTTCTAGTGGCTTGTAGTAGTTGAGGAACTGCCAAGACTCATCAGTGTCCAAAAGGAGGATCATAGTCAGCACCTGGGTGAATACTGATTAGAAGCTAGACTCCAGGTGATTTTGAGGCTGGTCTCCCTTATGTGGTAGCTGCAAAAGCTGGAACACCAGAAGTGTGTCTAAGCTCCCCCTGGGAAGGTACTGGTAACTTGATTTTATTGTTCTAGTGTGCCAGAGGGAGAAGGCAAGGGGAATGTCACCAGCCTCCCTAGTCTCTGGGGGAGGACTGCAGCTATCCTCTAGATGTGTGCTAAATTAGAAGTTTGGCCCATTGTCACTGCTTTTATTCAGTGTAGTTTCAGAAGTCCTAGCCACAGCGATCAGAGAAGGAAAAAATAAAAAATAAAAAATAAAAAAATAAAAAGGACTCCAAACTAGAAAAGAAGTAAAACTGTCACTGTTTGTAGATGAGATACTGTACATAGAAAATCCTAAAGACGCTACCAAAAAACTTCTAGAGCTCACCAATGAATTCAGTGAAGTTGCAGGATACAAAATTAATACACATTTCTATTAGATTGTTTTTTATTTCTGTTTATATGTTACAAAGAAAAAATTATGTCTGCTAATATGGTTACATGTCTAGATAACATAAGATGAACTATGAAATATGCTTTAAATTCACGAGAGAAGGATAATGTTCCTAGAAAAAATAAAGAAGCAAGAATAAATAGTTTTCCCGTAGGCTTGAAATTCTCGTAAGTTTTCTATTCACAGTAGCAACAAAACAAATGAGAACCAGTAGAGAGTAGGATTTATGTAGAAAATGACAATTTACTGAACATACAAAAGGAGATTGTAATGAATTCATTCTAATAACTTGTTCTGGAGGAACAGGTTAAATGTGTTTTCCCCACTTTACATTTACATTTATTTTTAATTTTAGAAAAATTGCTTTCAAATATGTTTTAAGTGTTTCGGGAGAGATGCTTTGGTCTTAATTAAAATAATTGAGAAATGAAGAAAGCAAAAAACTTTTTTGAGAAAGAAGGAATAAGGAGGGATAAATTTCAGTGGTTCTTAAAAACCATGTGGGCATGAAACAAGTTTCAAAGAATAAATAGATTTTAAAATAAACTCTGTTAGAAACAAAATATATATTATAAAGGGATTTACAGACACATGCAACTGAGAAACTTAGTTATTTATTTAAAAATAAATGTATGGAATGATATTAAGTAGGAGATATATAACAACAACTCATTTTTACATTATGAAGAACAGCTCTAAACACAAATGAAATGGAATATAGCAGAAATAAGAAGAATTGATATACTCAGCTATATAATACTTTTAAAGTATCTTTAAAATAGTAAGAAATTTAGGTAAACGTATAAGAAAAGAAAACATGCAAATAATATGACAGATATATACTTGCTAACCTTAATATACAAAGACATCTTATGAATTAATAGAAAAAGTGCTTAGACCTCATAAATGGGCAATGAATCATAAGATGTTTTATCAAGGATAATAAAAAATCAATAATCATAAGAAAAGTGTACTTTTCAGTGATAAAGAAAACTTTGTTACTGTAACTCACTTTTTTTCACTTGCAAGTGGGTAAAACTATTTTAAAAATGATAACCAATTTTTATAAATTTGTAGAGAACCAAAAATTGCATATACTCCTGTTGGGAGCATGATATGATACAACAGTTCTGGACACTAATGCAGGAATATCTGTCAAAAGCCTTCGAAACACACACATACTTTTACCTAGTAAGTCTGTATCTATGAATCTTCAGAGCTTTGTTTATCATAGTGAAAATGTCAAAACACAGTAAGGTCCAAAATGTCAAGAATAATGTCTTTATATGAGATTTTTGTATTCTACTTTTCTCTACAAAGAAATTCTATACAATGGACATACATTTTTTTTAATTAGGGAAAATTTAATATTAAATTTCTTGCAAATATTATTATTATGTGAAGCCAAAGAGCAGAGAACATAGGGATAATATATATTTTTAAGCTCCTGATAATAAAGGAGCTTATATGTTAGTAACTTGCTCAAATAACTATTGTGAGAAAAAAAAAAGATACAAAGGATAGAGCAAGCCAGTCTGAGGAAGATAAGTTGACAAAGGGATAGTATAGAGAATATTAAATAACTTGCAAAAACTAGTGTGAAAGATTTTTAAATAAAAATAGAGAAATGATATGTGGAATTCTTCCAAAAGGAGAAAAATTCTAAAAGCCATTAAAATAATAAAAGGATGCTCAATCTCATAAACACTTATGGAAATAAAAAGTAACATGAGAATCCTATTTTATACTCATTAAATTGGCAAATATTTTAAAAGTCTGACAATATCAAGTATTAGAAAGTGTTTGCCTAGTGGGAACACTCATATACTGCCAGTCACCAGTAAAGTATCCAATAATGTTGAACAGGTACATTTTTATAGAGTCTATAAATTCTAAGAAAAATGCAGAGCCTCATACATCTATTCAAATATGTCATTGCAGCTTTTTATGTAATGGTTCCACACTGGAAACCACCCAATATCAAGAATAGAATGAATAAATTGTATTATAGTCTATAGCTGGACTCTATAGAAAATGTTGAATGAAAATTGAGAACTGGAGAAAAATGTATAAATTACCAAGGCTCATATGACGTTTAAGAACATTGGAAGCATGGCTGTCTATTTACAAATCTGTCTCTGTCCATCTGTCATCTATCTATCTTTCTATCATTTAAGAATTCATGAAGTAAAAACGTAAAAAGTGGTCTGAAACAAATCCAATGGAAGGTTGCAATCTGACAAAGTTTTTGAGTGTAGATTTGCAAACGTTTATTCTGTACATGTCCCATACTCTTTTACTTTTATAAAAGAAAGTAAAGGAAATAATAAAGGAGATATCCAGGTGAGGTGTCTTGACCAAGAGTATGACAATATGTAAATACCTACCCAGGTCACAGCATGGCTTCTGGAGACCAACATGAAGTAAATCCCACAGTGCTCTATGGGATTATTGAAAAATCTTAGTCTCATTTAATTTGACAATCTGGATATTAATGATAGATACTAGGGAAACATTTTGTGAAGGATTTGACTCTTACTGAGTATTGTTTATGAGACGATCTCTCAAGTTAGCCAAGCATTCAATCAACCAGCTAGCCTTTTGTTCATTTATTGAGGACTGGTCACGGTAGAAAGAATAGAAGTGGGTTGAAAGAGAGATAGTATGTTGTTCATTTTATTTCAGTTCTTCCTTTAGTGTCTGAATAATAATTATGGTGTTACTTTTTGTGTTCAAGGTGCTATAATAAACAATGCATATGCTTCACCTCTTAATATTCAAATCATTCTATGAAGTACATATGGTCCTATCTTTATTTTATTTATTTCTTTATTTTTATTAAAGTATAATCAGTTTACAATGTGTCAATTTCTGGTGTACAGCACAGTGCTTCAGTCATACATGAACATATATATGTTCATTTTCATATTCTTTTTCACCATAAATTACTGTAAGATACTGAATATAGTTCTCTGCACTATACAGCGTGTACTTGTTGTTTATCTACTCTCTCTAGATCAGTTAGTATCTGCAAATCTCTAATTCCCAATTTATCCCCTCCCCCTGCCCTCCCATGCCCCCAGCCCCTGGTAACCACAAGTTTGTTCTGTGTTTGAGAGTCTCCTTCTGTTTTACAATTAAGTTCATCTTTTTTTTTTTTTTTTGGAGATTCCACATTTAAGTGATATCATATGGTATTTTTTCTTTCTCTTTCTGGCTTACTTCACTTAGAATGACAATCTCCAGGTCCATCCATGTTGCTGCCAATGGCATTATTTTATTCTTTTTTATGGCTGAGTAGTGTTCCATTGTGTAAATGTATTACAAATTCTTTATCCAGTCATCTGTTGATGGACATTTAGGTTATTTCCATATCTTGGCTATTGTAAATAGTGCTGCTATGAACATTGGGGTGCATGTATCTTTTTAAGTTAAGGTTCCCTCTAGATATATGCCCAGGAGTGGAATTGCTGGATCATATGGTAAGTCTATTTTAGTCTTTTGAGGAATCTCCGTACTGTTTTCCATAACGGCTGTACCAAACTAGATTCCCACCAACAGTGAAGGAGAGTTCCCTTTTCTCCACACCCTCTCCAGCAGTTATCATTTGTGGGCTTTTTAATGACTGGTGTGAGGTGATACCTCATTGTAGTTTTGATTTGCATTCTCTGATATTTAGCGATAGTGAACATTTTTCATGTGCCTATTGGACCTTTGTATGTCTTCATTGGAAAATTGCTTGTTTAGGTCTTCTGCCCACTTTTGGATTGGGTTGTTTGTTTTTTCTTATTAAGTTGTATGAGCTATTTGTATATTCTGGAAATTAAGTCCTTGTGAGTCTGTAATTTTTGCAAATATTTTCTCCCATTTTGTAGCTTGTCTTTTTTTCTTATGGTTTCCTTTGCTGTGCAAAAGCTTATAAGTTTAATGAGGTCTCATTTGTTTATTTTTGCTCTTACTTCTATTACTTGGGTAGAATGCCCAAGGAGAACATTGCTGACATTTATGTCAGAGAATATTTCGCCTATGTTTTCTTCTAAGAGGTTTATAGTGTCTTGTCTTATGTTTAAATCTTTAAGCCATTTTGAGTTTATTTTTGTGTATGGTGTGAAGGGAGTATTCTAACTTCATTTATTTACATGCTGCTGTCCAGTTTTCCCAACACCATTTGCTGAAGAGACTGTCTTTACTTCATTGTATATTCTTGTCTCCTTTGTCAAAGGTTACTTGACCAAAAGTTTGTGTATATTTCAGAGCTGTCTGTTCTATTCCATATGTCTGTTTTTGTACCAACACCATGCTGTTTTGATTACTGTAGCTCTGTAGTATTGTCTGAAGTCTGGGAAGGTTATTCCTCTAGCTTCATTCTTTTTCTTCAGTACTGCTTTGGCAATTCTGGGAATTTGATAGGGATGGCATTAAATTTGTAAATTGCTTTTGGTAGTATGGCCATTTTAATAATATTAATTCTTCCAGGCCAAGAACATGGGATATCTTTACATTTCTTTAAGTTATCTTTAATTTCTGTAGTCAGTGTTTTGTACTTCTCCATGTATAAGTCTTTGACTTCCTTGGTCAGAATTATTCCTACGTATTGTATGTTTTTGGATGCAGTTTTCCATGATAAAAATTTTCCTTTAGAGAAATTCAGAGTATATCTTGGTTATACTGCTACTAAGTAGTCTAAATAATATTCAAAACCAGGAAGTCTGACTCTAAAGTTCATTGCTCTTAATAAACATACCATAGTGTCTCAGCCTGAAATATATTTTACAAGAGTAATGAAATAGATAAGAGACAGGAAGGAACTGTAGAGTGTTGCTATCGTGTGTGTGAGATTACATATGGAAAAATACAGGTATTATGATTAAAGTCATATGATTTAATCCTTATTTTTGTTACAATTTCATTAGATTTCAACTTCTGGGATCTTTCCTATTTATTAAAATCTGCTCACATTATTACTGTTGTTGACCAGAAGATAGAGAACAATGGATCTCATCTTTGCTAATCCTATTACATAGTTGACATATAAACCACAAACTATTCTCATCAGAGCTAAGGGATAGGGAGTGTAATGGGGAATTGAGTCCAAGTTAACGATGCAATATGAAAATAATTCAGTACCAAAATCCCAGTAATGGGTCAACTAACCCATTATCAAAAGAGAATATTTGCCATTCTGATTTAAAAGTGCATTGTCTCCAGAAAACTGACATGGGTAATGCTTTCCAAAATAAGGACACAGAGACAAAAACCCATACTCTATTACCAGAGATGTGTGTGGTAGCCTTGGACTTTATATTTCCAATTTGCCCACTGACCTAACACCACGGAGCAAAGAGTAAGACATTAACAAAGTGAAATGGCTCATTAAGCACTCACATAATCCCTTGGCAGTGTTAAAATCTTGCCATTTACTGTGTCATTGCCTAGTGTTTCCCTTATCGGCAAGGAGGGCCATAGAGAGTGGACCCAGCGGAAAGGAGTGTGGACGGTCCTGCACCATTAACTTCAGCTCACTGAATCAGTCCATCATATAAATGTGGCCCTATCTAAACAGAAAAATTCATAACATGATATATTTCTTCTCTATCTAGAGAGGAACAAAGTGAAGTAACAGCTGAAGGAGCAGACACCATAATTCCTTGTTACATCAGTGTTCTTTTTTTTCATATTTTACAAATAAAGTAAAAAATGTAACATGGGGAACACTAAGGAAGATTCAGTTAGGCCTTTGAGGGCTATCAAAGAAAGTAAAATGACAGTTTTTCTAATCACTTAATTTTACAAGAGGAAGAATCTCATTAGCTGAAAAGCATAAGAATGTATTTTAAGAGAAAGATAATACTAAAGTGTGATCTAAGAAATATAACTTCTTGGCAAGTTAGATGTACTGGACACATAGCTTAGATGTAGCAAAATGGAAAACTGCTGTTTTCTGCAAAGGCAGGCATGTCCAGAAAATCTGTAAAAGTAATGATCATCAATAAAGTTACATTTAAAAAATGATACTTTGCATTGTTAAAATAATCTTGATAAATTTCTCAGGATATGTTACATTAAGCAAATTTCAACAACCATGAACAAGATCAAAGACTTACATTGTTAACTATATACCAGGCACTACTCTATACCTTGGAAATATTCAAGAAGAGGAATTTAAGGCAGAGAGAGAGAAGCACTTTTTTCAGAGTTACCCAGTTACAAGTAATGTTGCCAGAACGCCCATCAAATCTTTACACTCTTCTACTATGTTAGAGATCAGTGGAAGTTTTCACATGGTAACTATTTTAGGCTTGCAGGCCATAAAGTTCACTGTTGCAACTACTTAACTCCTCTGATTAGGAGCAGTTTCCAGCCACCACTGTCAAAACAAGTGTCATCATCAGTTTTGTGTAACTAGATTTATCTTAATTACTTACAAAATCTTGATATAATCAGCAAATCCCTCAAAAATTTCCTCAAGATAACCTGCCATTTTGATAGTAAATATTTTCTGTGAGATAGAAACAGGAATTTAGTATTACCTTGATCATGACAGAAGAACATAAGGTTTAGCTGCAAATTTTTAACAGGACTTTGCCAGGCAGTAGAAGAAGAAGGGTGGAATCAGTGTACCTTGTGTACTGGTATCCTACAGGTAGAAGAAAGAATGAAACACCAGTTCTTCCTTAGTAGGATCTTCAGCAGATCAAAGAAGGAGCCTTTTACCCGGCATAATCAGAGCTACTCAGCAACAGCAAAACTTGTGAATTTGAGAGATGCTCAGTTTCATTTCATTTATAGAAAAGAAGAGATGCTGCTTATTGCATAGAGGAGGTGTTGTTAAGACCATGATACTAATTAAGGGAATTTATTCTTTATTTGAGTAAGTTATCTTTAAAAAAAAAACTGTTATTCCAAGTAGTTTTTTTGAGAACTCTGGCTTGTGGCATCTAAGTGATTATGTCATCAGTGATGGCTGAGACAACTACTCTTAGATTGTTGAAAATAAAAGGCACATTTATATTTTTTGAATTTTATAAATTATTTTTAAATCAACACCTCATTCAAAAAAAAAAGAATGTATATAAAGCACAGTCATGACAATTACAATAGTAAAATTAAAAAGCCTCACACATCATTGCCCACCTTTGCAGCAGAACGTTGCTAAGGTACTTAACGCCTGACCATCCTTTTCTGAATCAGTCTCTTTCTCTCTCCCCACTTCCCTGCCAGAGCAACCACTAAACTGAGTATTTTCTTTATTCCTCTCTTACTTTTCTTTATTGTAGTGGTTTTCAATCTTGGCTGCACATTGAAATTACCTAAGGAGCTTGGAAAAGTACTGATGCTTGGGATCCACCCTAAGAGCCTCTGATTTTATTGGTAGAGTACAGCCTTCATATCCTGGAGCTAACTGATAGGATAATATTATTTTCCATGTACAGCCTTAGCTCATGAGAGTTTTATGTAAGGGGTAGTCAGCATTGTAAGATTCTGTCAACGTGCCTCAGATTCCATTATGAAAAGAATAATGCTGAGGACATGATGCAGTTAGCCCCAAACTCCTCCTCTTTCAAACAAGA
The DNA here is from genome assembly GCF_048564905.1 of Vicugna pacos. Taxonomy (NCBI): domain Eukaryota; kingdom Metazoa; phylum Chordata; class Mammalia; order Artiodactyla; family Camelidae; genus Vicugna; species Vicugna pacos. The sequence goes on from NC_132993.1 coordinate 56,919,208, forward strand.
CTGCATGACAAATCAGGATTCCTGTTTATCCTCTTTACCTCCCATTTTTCTTCCAAAGTTCCTATTGCTTCTTATTACTTAGTTGTTATCAATATTGAGCATGGAGCATCGGGGAATGGGAAAGCTGACTGGGAGAGCGGGTTGCCTGTGGAGGAAAGTAGCAGCACACGAGCCCATCAGGTAGGAGGAGAACAGTGAATGCAGGCTCTTTAAGCCATGCGCAAAGGACTGGATGGACTCAGGCAGAAGACAGTGATAAAGACGGTGTCAGGGTCTTCCAGTCAAAGACCACCAGGACAATTGAAAAGCTCAGTTTCTTGCCGCAGTAGGGGATGGAGAGGCACTCACATGGGGAAGTCTCAGTAAGGGATGTTAAGAAAAGCCTATGATAGAGTTGGGTAGGCAATCTGGGGGGTTTATGGAAGTAGAAGTTCACTCTAGATGGGGTGCTATCAGAAAGAGGGGCAGTTCTATGATTGGGTATCTCAGTAAATTTTGTCAATAAGGAATGTAGACTAGAGCATGGACAAAGCTGTCATTGGTGATGAAGCAGTCACTCATTTTAGCTGAAACAGAGATGGCGTGGGTTTTGTGTCTTACACAGCGACCATGTTTTATTTACTTTATAATGGTCCCAGAGTGACTCTGTCTGATGTTTATGCTCTTGAAGCTTGTTTATGTCCAATTGGAAAAACATATGGCCCCACTGTGAGCATCAGACCATTCCCTGGAGATGAAGGTTGCTTTTTTTTTTGTTTCACCAAATTGATCAGATTAATGATTTAACTTGCAGAAATGTGGAGAATGGTTTGGACCAAGAAAAGACTAAAAGCAGAGAGACCAGGCGAGAAATTATATGAACAGGGATTAAAATCTCTTAGAGGGCCAGAGCTGTAGAGCTGTTTAACATTATAAAGACTCTAATTTCAGGGACTGTGTGAGAGACAATTGATGTTTTAATGTGATGTAGTAACAAGATCATTCATTAATTTATTCACAGTATTCAATAAAGTTTTCATTAAACACTGGCAATGTCAAGAATTTATGGATTCTGAGGAATTAAAATAGAAAGCTGACCTTTTTGAAATTGGGTTATTAAATATTTCTCATTTTAACCATGTTTCACACTCTAGCTAAGTATCTTAAATAAAACATGGTTTATGTGTATATTTATCTGTAAAATGGTAAATGAAATGTTCACTTAATGCATGAGCACTTCAGTAGCATGGGGATATTTTTAGAAGTTCATTGTAAGAAGCTAAGACATTTAAAAATAGGAAAAAGACCATTCAGTTTAATAGAGCTGCTTTTCATCAAAGATATTAAATGTATTTTTCACATGGCAAATTAAGTGAACTGTTACACTGGGCCATTTTGATACTATCTCGCTGTTGTAAAATAAAAAGCCTAAATGTATTGCCTAGGTTAAAACAGTCAAACTTTACAAATTTTATGCTTAACAGAATTTAGAAACTTGATTGCTACAGTTCATTTATTGCAGAAGATTTTAAGAGAAAAGCGTCAACTCCCACACTCTTAATATTTATCTGTCATTGAACCATTTAAAGAAGTCAGATTCTATACATTGATTAAAACATTAACTTTAAAATATACAGAAAAATTCCTTAAATGTGGGAGTATAAGGGTGAGTAAAGATCAGTGAAGCCTGAATGCTCTTCTTGAGAAGCTCCTAAAACTCCAAATATTGGCTATAAACAGCATTTGTAGTTTTATAAAACAATTGGGAAACACCTAGAAATCAAAATGATCTGGGTTTTTTTTCCTGTCCATTCCAAATTTTTGGCAATGTGTTAATAATGTAAAAATTTTGGTGTAATATTTTCCCTTTTTATACTCACATTAATCAGAATTTACCAAATACAATTTACCAAATAAGGATTTGCAGTGTTAAGATGGCATCTAAAAATAAGAAATTCATAAGACCTATAGAAGCAGCAGTTGTGGTTTTGGTAATATTTTTGCCAAATGAAGTGGTCAAATAGTCAGGTATTCAGTTGCTAAAATAAAAAAATAAATAGAGACCAGCCTTGAACATTTCCCCATGCAGACAAAACCAGGTTAGTCATATAAAGTTTAATTTGGTTTATTTCGTAAGGCAAACTTGACCTGAGTTATTTCTTGTTTATGCCTCTGGAAATCATAAGTAATCTTAAATTGTTTCTCAAAGCTGATATGAGGTAACCACAAAAAATTCCCTACCATTTAAGAAAATTCGAAAGAATAGTCACTGCCTGTTCACTTTGGAAGCTGCTTTGTAACAATACACCCCTGAACCTCATTCCCCGTTTTGGTGTGGGTGCTTCTGGGTCTAGAACTGTCACTTTGGTATGTGCATGATAAACTTTTACTAACTTTTACAACTTTGGTTTCATTGGCTTTACTTTGGCGACTTTAAAACTTTTGACACATGAAATTCTGACCTAATACATAGAAAAGATAATAATATTTCTTCCATATGCTCTTTATTTCCTGCTGATCTTTTGTTCATCTCTCCCAGTCACTCTGTCTCCCTGCTTCTCTGTTTTACTCTTTTACTTTTTTTTTTTCTGTGACTTTATTTCTGTCTCTTTTTTTCTTTGAAATTTTCTGTCTTTATTTGTCCCTAATTTATGTCTCTCTTTATGTGACTCCCCCATCTGCTCACTCTCTACCCATCTCTCTCCCTAGGAAAATATTTTAAAATCCATTCACACCCTCAGGAGATATCCCATGCCCTCAGCTAAGACATCTCATTTACTACATTTTACAGATCCTGGTTATTTTACATTGTAAACAGAAGGACTTCTCAATTCTAGTAGGAAAATGGCAGCTACCTAAACTGGAATATTTCCATACATCCTTCTCTAGATAATAAAGAAGAGGGAAAAAAACAAAACCAAAAACCTACCCATGCATGCCTCAGACCTACAATATGACTAGGAAACAAAATATTGCAAAATTGAGTTTGCGTGCAAGTAGTGAAATGCACAGCTCACTGCCATAGAGCCAGCTAGCTGCATAGCCCTATCAGAACCAAACATCCCAGCAGACTCAGTGAGGTGGAGAATGCAGGCCAGCACTGAGCAGGAGGGATGCAGAAAATAGGGGAAATAATGAAACAGCATCACAGCCCTGGAGGAATTAAAAGGAAGGTGACAGAGGTTTTGGACAAGATCAGAGGTTTCAGTCTCCGGAAGGCTTTGCTTCAGGAGAAGTTCAAGGAAGGGGAAATACAAGCCACATACAAGATAAAAAGAAAACTATCCCTGTGGCAAACTAACTGATTCAGACAATGGATGTTAAACCACTGGGTTAAAAGAATGGTTACACAGTCTCAGAGTACTTCCCCGTAGGTTAAATGTTCAGTAACAAAGGGAGAAGTGTCTTTACAGTACACAGTCCAGTGGAAACCACGTTAACCAAGCGATCACTATTTTCATGACCACTAAAAGGACAAAATGAGGGAGATCTGATGCTCTAAGGAAGACATGTGTCATTTTGTGGCATTCCTGCCAAAAATGTTCAACCTGAATCTAATCCTGACAAAGTAATCAGACAAATACAAACTGAGGAAAATTTTCCGTAACACTTGGCCTGGTGTCCAGAAAGATAAAGAGACTCTTCTAGATTGAAGAAGACTTAAGAGACATTAAAAAATAAATTTAAATATTGATTACAGTATTTTTTCTCAATGTTAAATTTGTTGAATTTGATCATTTTATTTGGTTCAGTAAATTCCGATCTAATACAAGATAAAAATAACAATAACATATTTCTTCTGTTTGCTCTTTTAATTTCCCTCCTTGTTCTGTGTTTTAGAGATGAAGGGCTGTGATACCTACCAGTTACTTCAGCTGGCTCACAAAGTAATAGTAATATTAACAATCTGTAGTCTAAATGAAGGCTATATAGCTCTTCAGTGTGTTATTATAAGTTTTTTGGATTTAGCATTTAAAAAAATTAGAAGTTAAAGAGTGCAAATCTGTGAATATGTGTATTAATTATACCTGTTACAGTTAGAAAAAAGTTAAATCGCTATAAATAAGACCTGTATGTTTTTGTATATATCTTATTTGTGTTTATGAGTAAGAGCTTTAACATTACTTACGTTTAGAGATGGAATATAGTTAGGTAGGTAGGTAGATAGATAGGCAGATGATAGATAATTGTATAGCATTGTTGTATTTGTTGCACTAAACATGTATTACTGTTTAACTTGAAAAGTGCTTAACAAAAATATTAAAATTTAGAAATAAAATAAAGATCTTAAAACTTAATAACAAAATTAAAAATCATCCTGGAAGCAGTTGAACTAAATGATGAAAATTAAATAATGTAAGTAATAGATTTCTTCCAGGATGCAACAAAAAAAGTTATAAAAAAAATGAAAATGATCAAAGAAACACTGAAAAGAGAATGGAAAAGAATAAAAATGTGCCCCATTTATGTTATAAGGAAAGGACACAACTGAATAAAATTCAAACTAATCAAAGAGGACATAAGAGAACTTCCCTGAGGTAAATATAATTTTGAATATATAGATATATTACATTCTAGAGTGAATCAATAAAAAGAAATAAATATAAAAAATCCTGGAACTCTTGTTCTTAACCTCATCTATACAATCTTCCCATTAGAGAAAAACAGAAAATGTCACATAAATAAGCCATTAGTATAAATGGATTTTTTTTTCATATTTTGATTGGCTTTCACATAATCAATGGAGGAGGAATTATCCTCCCCATAAGCCTTCTGAATATACCACACTGAAAATAGCTCAGACAAATAAAATCCCAACTATCTTTGCCTCAGGGTGAAAGCACCTGCCAGTAGGGGCCCAGGTTTGAGGGCATCGTACTCGGCTCAGGGTTACACAGTTCTGATCTCAAGTGGGGCTTTTCAGGTGTGGCATTTGCTTTCTGCTCAGACAGGGCGCCAGTCACTCAGCTGGAGTACTACCTTTTACGATTATAACATTTGGCTCTATCTGTCTCATTGTTTTTAAAGGATTTTTATAAAGTAATAACCCTGAGAACCAGAAATGTCCTTTGTATGTAATATACAGTCTTAGTTATGTAGTTTTACCTAGTCCTGTTTTCTGTCTTAAGACAAATGATAACCGATCACATATTTGAAAACTTCTTGAGGCTCCTTTAGCCTTCTAGCTCCAGGTTTTTAGTCTTTCATCATGTGCCTCTCTGTCCAAACTGTATACATTGTGGGGTATTTTAAGACAAAATAAACAATTGCCTCACCATATCTACAAACACCAAAAACCCTTGTTCAACCATTACTGGGAATTTTTTTTAATGTCGTAACTTTCCATAAGCTGAAATAAAAATGGAAAACAGAAATGGGTTTAAATTCTGAGACTGAAAGGATCTCTTAGCCTCAAATTACAGATTAGAGATGGAGGCGGTCCTGAAAATATAGAGATAAGGGTCTCCATCTATTGTATTTAAAAAAGAAAACAAAAACAAAGGATTTGTTCAGGGGAAAAAAAAGCTGAGAGTCATGTGTGTCCTTCTCATTCTTTTACCACTTTATGCTTCGGATTCTTATCAGATGATTATAACCTCATCTCCCTTCAATATGCAGCCATTTCTAAGGATTCAATGAAAGTGGACAGTGAAAATCATAAAAGTGAAAAGAATGAGACACCATTTCATTTATTCCCCTTCCTAGATTTATTTCACACAAATTTCCTCTAGAGTGTTCATAAGGGCCTTTGGCAGAAATACAAAACTCTTAGGAGAGCCGTAGTGCTTTTCTAAATCTCCACCACGGTATTCATAAGCAATTTTCTATGTGAGCACAGACTATTTACCGTCTGTTGTTTTCCAGTTTTCAAGTTAAAATTTAATTACCACTGCAACTTAAGTTTACTTTTCTCAGTTCTTCCCCTCTATTCTTTCTGGTGTTTTACACAGAGGCTTGGTAATTTAAGATGAACACCCACACCTAATTAAGAGAAACCACCAATTAATATAAAAATCTTTTCATAATAATATGCTTTTTTGAAAAAATGCTTTACTGGACATAACTGATACACAATAAACTGCACATTTATAAAGTGCAAATTTTGATATATTTTGACATATGTATACATCTGGAAAAGCACCACCGTAATCCAGATGAGGAGCATATTTATCATCCTCAAAAGTTTATTTATGCCTCATCACAATCCCTCTCTTCATAACTCCCCTGTCCTGCTCCACTCCTGGGCAGCTGCTGATCTTCTGTCACCACAGATCAAGTTGTATTTTGTAGTTTCATATAAGTGGAATCATACACTGTGTATTATTTTCCTGTCCTTCACTTGGCTTAATTATTGTCAGATTCACAAACAGTATTGCATATATCAATATTTTAGCCCCTTTTACTGTTGAGTGGTATCCCATTGTATGAACATACACAGTTTTTAATCCATTTGACTCAATGCAGTTAGGTTTTTCCTAGTTGTTGGCTCTTACAATAGATGTGCTTTGAACATATGTGTGGGTATTTATATACATGTAGTTTTATTTCTTGTAGGCATATATCTAGAAGTGGAGTGATTTGATCATGTGGCAGGTTTAATCTTGAATTTTTTCAGAAATTGTCAGACTGTTTTCAAAAAGATTATGCCTTTTTACATTCCCACTAGCAGTGTATGAGCATTCCAGCTGTTTTTACACCCTTACCAACAATTGGTATGGTTAAGTCTTTTTAATTTGATCTAATTCTAATATGCTTGTGGAGTTGTCTCATTTGGGTTTCAATTTGTATTTCCTAATAATTAATAATCTTGAAGATTTTTTCATGTGCTTATTTTCTGTCCATTTTTTGATGAAATATCTGTTTAGAACTTTTGCCAATCTCTATAAAAACATTAATTTGTTTTCCCATTATTGAATTGTGAAAAATCTTTATATGTTATGGATATAAATCCTATGCAAGATCTATGATTTGCAAATTTTTTTTTTCAGCATTTGGCTAGTCTTTTCATTCTCTTAACTGTTTTAAGTTTTTAATCTTGAGTAAAAATTTTAATCTCAATGAAGTCCAACTTATCTTTTGTGTGTGTGCAGATCATGCCATTGTTGTTGTAGATAAGATGTCATGGCTGTGTTCATTCATTTCTGAAATCTCTATTTTGTTTCCCTGATCAATTTAAATATCACACTTTTTTTGTGTGTGTGTATATATATATATATTTTTTAATTGAAATATAGTCAGTTTACAATGTTGTTTCAATTTCTGGTGTACAGCATAATGCTTCAGTCATATATGAACATACATGTATTCATTTTCATGTTCTTTTTCACCATAAGTTATTACAAGATATTGAATATGGTTCCCTGTGCTATACAGTAGTAACTTGTTTATCTATTTTATATATAGTAGTTAGTATCTGCAAATCTCAAACTCATGGTTTAGTCCTTCCTCCCCCTTCCCTCCCTTCCTCTTTTGGTAACCATAAGATTTTTTATGCCTGAGTCTGTTTCTGTTTTATAAATAAGGTCATTTGTATCATTTTTTTTTTTTAGATTTCACATGTAAGTGATATCATATGGTATTTTTCTTTCTCTTTCTGGCTTACTTCTCTTAGAATGACAATCTCCAGGTCCATCCATGTTCCTATAAATGGCATTATTATTTTTTTTATGGCTGAGTAGCATTACATTGTATAAATATATTACAAATTCTTTATCCAGTCATCTGTCAGTGGACATTTAGGTTGTTTCCATGTCTTGGCTATTGTATATAGTCCTGCTATGAACGTTGGGGTGCATGTATCTTTTTAAATTAAGGTTCCCTCTGGATATATGCCCAGGAGTGGGATTACTAGATTATATGGTAAACCTATTTAGTCTTTTGAGGAATCTCCATACTGTTTTCCATAATGGCTACACCTAACTACATTCCTACCAAGAGTATAGGAGAGTTCCCTTTTCTCCATACCTTCTCTAGCATTTGTCATTGGTGGACTTGTGAATGATGGCCATTCTGACTGGTGTGAGGTGATACCTCATTGTTTTGATTTGCCTTTCTCTGAGTTCTCAGAAACTGATCTAGTAAGCATTCCATCTTCTTCAATATTCTGGACATGTTTGACAGAATTTGTACTATTTCATTCTTAAGTATTTAATAGAATTCAGTAAAGAAGTCATCTGAGCTTGGCATTCTATTTGTGAGACTGTTTTTAACTACCAATTCAATTACTTTATGGTATGGGGCTTGTCAGGTTATCTATTTCTTCTTGAGTGAGCTTGGTTTGTCTCTGAATAAATTTGTCCATATCATCTAACATACCAAGCTATTTGCCTGCAGTATTAATATTTTCCTGTTATACTGTTAATATGTATGGAATCTGTAGTGATGCCATCTACATCATTCTTGGTATTGTGATTCTTCCTTTCTGACAAGGCTGACTAATATTTTAAGTTTATGCATCTTCTTAAAGAACTAGTTTTTAGTTTAATGGATTTTTTTCTTTTGCTCTTTTCTGTTTTCTTATTCCTTGCTTTTCTCATTGATCTTTATTATTTTCTTCCTTTTGATTACTTTGTGCAATGACTGGAGGTTTATGTTCCCCCACCTCCAGTTCATATATTGAAGACCTAACCTCAGCATAATGGTATTAGAAAGTGAGCCCTTTGGGAGGTCATGAGGGTGGAGCACTCATAAATGGGATTAATGCCTTTATAAAAAGGATTCTCTAGGGCTCTCATACCTTCTTTCCACCATGTGAGGAAACAATGAGGAGATGGTTGTCTCACTTATAAAATTACACTTACATGTGGCCACTTGAAGTTATTTCACAGTTCAATTCATGCTCTGTTCATTTTTCTCTCTCTCCCTCTGAGTTTCATTTTAATAGTTTGTCTTCCTATGTCTTTAGATTCTCAAATGATTTCTCCTTAACTATCTAATCTGCCATTAATCTCATTCAATGCATTTTTTTTAAAAAGTTGGAAGAGTTATGAAGTTCTACTTAGAAATTTTTAACTTTGTAAAAAACTTTAAAGAACATACCTTCCGTGTTTCTAATTAAAATAATGATCTTCATATTCTTGTCTCCTAATCCTATCACTATGTTATTTCTGGGCCGGACTCAATTGATTTTGTTTAACCTAATTATGGGCCATACTTCTCTGCTTCTTTGCAAGTCTACTGATTTTTTTTTCTAATTGAATGCCAGTCATTCTGAATTTTACATTGTTTTGTGCTATATATTTTGATATTATTATAAATAAGCTTGAGTATTGTTCTGGAGCAAAGTTTCTTGGAAGTAGTGTGACCCTTCTGGATTTTGCTTTAAGATATTTTAGGAGCAGTAAGAGTAGAGTTTAGGCCTAATTTTTCCCTACTATTAATTCGAGACCCTTCACACCTTCTTAGTAGTATACTCAGTGCCTTCTGAATTGTGGGATTTTCAGTCTGGCTGGTAGGAATAGGTGCTGTTCCTAGCCTTTTATTATTAGTCCAGGCACCACTTTTACAGGTGGTTTTCTTTTTCCTTTGTCCTCAGTTCGTGTCCTCACATGAACTGATGAGCCTATCAGTATTCTATTGAATACATGAAGGAGATTGGAGTTCACTGTGCAGCTGTCACCTCTCTGCTACTCTGTCTAATGAATTCTGTCCACCTGTTTTTCCCACACTCTCAGCTCTTGCTCCTCTGCTCCTTGAGCCTGCTGGTTCCTCCTTTTGCTGGTGCCTGGAAACTCTAAGGCATTAAGCGGTGGCAATTGTAGGACTTAGCTTCTTTGTTTCCTATTTCTCATGGATCACTGTCCTCATTGCCTGATACCCAACGTCTTGAAACCATTTTTTCATTTACCTTACCCAGTTTTTTAGTGGTTTCAAGTGAGGATCTATCTGATCTCTGTTACTCTCCTTTGGCAGGACTTGAAAGTGTTCTTGCTCCCTGTCATTTCCTATGTCTTTGAATGGACTGCAGGAAAATTTTTTTCTGACCTGGAGGTTGATGGTGAGCAGGTAGCTGAGGGAAGCGCCTGGCCAGTGCCCACAATTCCCACCCTCTATCCCTGATGTCCTCATGCAGGCTGTAAAAGACAGATAATGTCTCACATGGCAGAGGCTGCTGTCAGGATGCTATTTTGCTTTAAGAGTAGCAGTTCAGAGAACACTGCCCTAAGCCACTTTGCACAGATAAAAGTCAGACACAAGAATATGGATGTTGCACTGAGGCTTAATTAATTTCAGATGCTTGTTCATTTACTAAACGTTTACTTTGATAAATCAATTGAGAGTGTCTGTGGAATATAAACTCAAGGAAAGCCTTCGGAACCAAATCTTTGAAAGAGATTTAAAATCTTTTAAAAATATCTCGTGATGTCAAATATCTCACAAGTGAGTCTGGCCCTTTACCGTAGACTAAGGATTACAGAAATTTGGAGTTTTCATCAGTTGTGTTTGTTGATGCAATCTTTTCCTAGAACATGATTCTCTCAGAATTTTGTGCACAATATTCAAGTTTTCCCTTTAGAAAATATTAAGGAATCAATAATTAAAATGGCACATGTCAAGAACCAGTGAAAAGTAGTTTTAAAAGGTTGGATTATTTTCTTGGGAATAAAGTGAGGAGCTCTACGTGTGTTAGCTCTAACTAACTTTAAGCTATTATTTTAATGATGTAATGGGAATATTGAAACTTCCTCTGTGTTTTCCATTGTTTTTGTGATGAACCAATAAGCTAAGGAAGGCTAATATTCTTTGTAATTATACCATTATTAATGCATACAACATAAGCTTTTATTGTTTTCAAAATCCTATATTCTTTTTGTTTTAGACATCGCATTTGGCAAACATCAAAGCCCAACTGGAGACTATTTCTTTTTTTTTTTCTTTCCTTTTTTTTTTTCCCACAATCTAGGTAGTTAGATTTATTTATGATGCAAGAGGGATTTATTAATAGGTTCTTTCCATATGATGGTACCCAAATATTATTAAATGAGATAATTTAAACAGTAATTTCTCTGTCAGTTGAGAGCATTTAGTCCCAGCCTCTCAGGATAATTTAACATCATTGAACATGATTTATTCCTTAAAAAAACACCATTTTCCCTTGGTTTCCTTGACACCATAACATCTTCCTCATGGATTGCTTTGTCTAAGTCTAATTTGACAGGTACTGTATTCTGCCCACGTGTTAAATGTTACAGTTTGTATGAACTTCATTCTGAATGATCTTCTTTGTATACTCTATATTCTCTTGGCTTAAAATGTAATTCTCAACTCCAAAATTTGTCCTGCAGCTGAGACTTTCATTTAAAAAATTCAAACTCTTGTATCTAATCTTCTATAAAATCTGATCATGCCACTTTTTTTTTTTTGCCTACAGGTTTTCAATGGCTTCCCACTGCTCTTAGAATAAAATCCAAACATTTTTCATCACTTATCTATTGCCACATAACTAATAGCCCCAAATTTAGAGTCTCAAAAATTACTACTATATCTCATAATTCTGATAGTTTACTGGGTGGTTCTTCTAACGGTCTTACCTGCTCTCATCCATGTAGCTATGATCTGCTGGATGAGAAAGTCCAATCTAATCTTCCTCATGTGTCTGGGCCTGTGGTGCTGGCTGTCTGAATGAGTGCCTGGCTTCTTCTCCAGGTTGGCATCTCATCTGCCAATAGCAGTATGGCCACAGGGAGACAAGGTTCATTGGGAGCCACTATAATAGCATTCTGTCACACTCCTTAATTAGGTTAGGATAGGCTGTTATTAGCAATAAATTCCTCAAATTCAATGGCACAATAAAATAAAAATTATGTAACTACTTTGTGAGGGAATTTGGATTAAACAGGTAATCTGACTCTAAAACTAAAGGTTTTCTTTCTGAGAAATTCCTTACCTCATTCCTTTCTTGCTGGCACTAACCTGCTCAGCAGTACAAGGTCAGTTGCCTAGACTTCACCTTTGATTTGCCAAAGGAAGTGGCTGGCAAATGTTTCTGGCTTTGTTTATTGGGTTGGGGAAACCTGTAGCTCAGTTATTATAAACTACATAAGATAAAACTAATTGAATTCATTTTTTTCTTTTTTTATTGAAGTATAGTCAGTTACAATGTGTCAATTTCTGATGTACAGCACAATGTCCCAGTCATGCATATATATACATATATTCATTTTCATATTCTTTTTCATTAAAGGTTATTACAAGATACTGAATATAGTTCCCTGTGCTATACAGAATAAATTTGTTTTTCTAATCAATTTTTACATATAGTGGCTAACGTTTGCAAATCTCAAACTCCCCAATATATCCTTTTCCACTTTACACTGTCACATAAAGCTAATCAGTGCTTATATTTGCTTTGCTGATAATCCAGTCTTCAATACAAGAGAGGGAAGTATACATGTATAGAACCAAAGAATTCTGGTAGGAATTGTATAATGCTAACTCAGATTAATAATGTGAATATCAGTTCATTTAAAAATATTCTTCATTTTGTCTACTAAAATGGCCTAGAAACAATGTCACCATAAGAAACCCTGACAAATCAAATGATTATAAATAAACATTTTCCATTTTTGCTATAAGAAATCATGTCTAGGACATGGTTGAACTTGGAGTATCTGAAATATCTTACTGATGGAAAGTAAGAACATTTTCCAAGATTCATGAAACATAAACACAAAATGATCTCCTTAAGCAGAAATCTGTGATAATTTGAATACTCAGAGTAGAATAACAGTAGTTGATAATTAAATACATAAAATCTGTAAGATGCCATGAATCCATAATAATGCACAAAAGAGAAAATTCATAAGGTGTTCTCAAAGTAGAGTGATAAAATAGAATGAAGAATCTTTTTACTCATTTATTATATTGATGGAGACTATAGAAATTAGTAAATGTTAAAGAAGCTGCACAACTGTTATAATGACATATATCACATTTTATTTTTTATGTATTAAATTAGCCAGCTTTTTAAGGCTTTTGCTAGATTAGGTCTCCTTCTGGTTCACCTCCACTTCACCTAACTGTGTTTTAAGGCCCGTAGGACTTGGCAGGTCAAAGCTTGATCTTTCTTTCTCCAGCAACATAGGACCATTAAAAATTCAGCACAAGGGTCATGTCTGTGTGCCTTCCCAACTCCTGGACCTTGGCCTCGTAGTACCCAGCTGTCTCTGTAGCTGTCTGCTTTCTTCAGCTGGATGTTTTTAGTAATTCACATGACTGTTATTTGTATTATTGGTAGATGTATTGGTATGCTATACGTGAGCCCATCACAGGCAGAAGAAAAATGAGTGACATATTATTTATAAATGTTTTACGTTTTTCAGCTATTATTTTTTCAGTATTTTTTTTCTTCTATGTTGATGAATAAGACAAACTATAAACTTTTTTTTTCCATACTGTATTTATCCAATTTTAAAGCTCTGGTGGAAATTCTTCTGAGGTGAAAAAAGCTTTCTGCTTGTCATGTTTCCAGGGCTCACATCCCAAGGAGCATCCTCTTCTACACTCAGCTCTGACTCTGGTTGTGGGACATCAGCAGTTGCGGTGCTGTAACCGCACTGGCTTATGCCTGATGCCACAGTTGGTGCTTCAGTGCACAGGGTCCATGGAACTCTTCCACATCTGTGCACAGCGCTTGCTGTCATTTCCGAGTTAGCTGTGACTGAGATTGGAGAAGGAACTTCCAGTGCTTGTGCATCGTCAGGCCTATAGATTTGTTTATCTTCCTCTGAAGATGAAGTTGTGTTTGTACAGGATATACATTTTTATTTTAAAGCTGGGATATAATTCTTCTGCTAATACTATCAATATAGTCTATTTGGTGTTGTCTAGGACAGGCTAATATGTTGACTTACACTCAGCTTGTAGGCTATTATTTTTCATTGGGAGAAAGGAAAGCCCTTTCTTTGCTCACAATCTAAATGTCTCACTTGATTGGTGATTTGGGCATTGATTATATGAAGAGCTACTGACCCTGATTCTTAATTTTGTTTACACTGGCATAGACATGTTACAGTATCACTAGTTCTTTATGCATTTACTCTGTGCATTTTCCACTGAACTCACTAGAAGATTCTAAGCTAATAAAATGTTCCTATGAACTACCCTTTTCTAGGCTTCCATAACCATTGGAAGCACTCATGTGAACCAGCTGTAAGAGAAGTTTGTGAATTTTCTTTGTAATTCTGTTATATCTTTGTTATAATTATTCATATTTTTGTTATGGTAACAAAATACCCTCCTTCAGTGGACTTCTATAGACTTTATGTGAACCAATAGCAAAAGAAATCTTCTTGCTCCATGAGTTTGCAAAGTTGGACAACTGGAATTTAATATAATATAATGTTCATTTGAATACAGAACCTAATGAATGAATGTCCAAAAGGAGACTGGCCTAAAAACAGCAAGACTCTTTGGTTGTATGGCAACAATCAGGGAACTACTTTCTGGCTACAAATACTTTAAGAATGATATTTTGACCAGATCCCGAGGGAGGTCATGCAGCAAAGTCAACATGCTTTTATTTGCTCAAGGAAAACATACCCTGGGGTGTGTTTTATGGTAAACACCACTTTATATACTAGTGTATGAGGAGCTTCATTACCAGAGTGAGTCTTCTTAACCAGTGTGAAATAGCAAAATTCAGTCTCTGCTTGGGTAGAGCTGTGCAAATAGATCAAAGAGGAAATTATCTAGAATAGGAAATAGTATCTCTCTTGCTCTCTGCCTTTACCTCCATGGATCATGCAGAAAAATAATTGCATAGGAGCGTATTTCATACTGTGAAGATGCTTTCTGGGTACAATTATTTCAGAAAGGAAGCTGGGTCTTGGCATTGTGTGCATAGAACACTCTTACATCTTGAGAGCAACATTTCAACACAATGAGGGGACTCCAAAAAAGCCCCCCCCTTACAATTCAGAATTAAAATGTGTGCTCAAAAATATGAAGTAACCTTCCAGACAGAAATGAAAAATTTCCACAGAAGTGTCTATGTGTTTGGACCTATGCTCTCAATCAGTAGGGTCAAGGGATTCAAGACTGTGCATGTCTGCTTGAGATGCTCCATTTTTCAAATTAGGCAAATCTGTTTGCTTGTACACTATGCACACAGTGAAGCGCTTGGTTGAAGCTCACATAAATGGGTGGTTTACTGTGTTTCTATGATGGGAGGTCTGTTCTCATGTCCTGGATCACCATCATAAGTTCCTCAGCAAAATTTTCAGTCATGCTGTTTATTCTGGTACTGTACGGTATTTTCTTCATTTTCCCAGATCTTCTCATTCTAAATTGTCTGATTCTTTTTCTGAATTTTCCCGTAAGCTGTTGCCACTCTCCTCATATTTACTCAGCTGTTTGAGTTTCTGACTCTGTATTTCACCAGATTCTTTTTCAAGGGATAAAATATCACTGCACTGCATTCCATTAAGTTTGTGAGGTTCATTTCTACTTAAGTCATTGTCATGAGATTTACTGATAGGTGATCGTAGATCTTCACAGTTGTCAGTCTTTTGCTCTGCATTCCTCTCTTACGTCGTTTGCTTCTTTTTAAATTTTATAATCTCTGACAAAATTTCTGATTTGGGCCCATGCTGTCATATTAGAGAAAATTATCAGTCATCACGCACTGAAAATTAATTACCTACACTCCTCTTGAGGTCTGTTTATCCTCTGTATTTCTACCCAGAGTAGGTATAGTTGCTATCTGCAGCAAGCTCTGTGGGCAAAGGGACCATGGTATTACAATATGCTACTGCAGTAAAATGTGCTTTTTTCAATAGTTCATATAAATTATGCAAGCAGTGTTGATCAGGATTGTAACTATGTTGATAGTGAGAAGTGACTGGGTTCAAAGGATATTTTGGAAACAAAACTGACATTTTAATGATAGGTTGGATTTGGAGTATAGGGGAAAACTAAAGAGACAGAGATGCCTAAGGCTGTTTGGCCTGAACACTTGACAGAATAAAGTCACCATTTCAGAGATAGGCAGATTGTAGGAAGAGGAGGCTTAGGGGTGGAGACCAAAAGTTTCATTTTGGAGGTTTAAGTGTGAGATGCTTACAGTCCCTTAAATAAGAGGGCACAACACTCTCTTTTCTGAGTATAGGTAGAATACAGTTAAGGAACTCTGTCTTTGAGTACATTACTCAATGGGTAAATGGATATACTCAATAGGTTCGTGAAGATATTGATAGTCATGACCTTAAAGTGTAATTATGTTGGGGAAAAACCCCTTTAGAGATGCTTCTGATTGACTATTAGTTATCCTTCAGTTTGTTTTTCTTCTTTGAAATTTAAACACAAATTAAATAATTAAATGTGACAATCCTAAAGCATGTTTAGAAAGTATTTATAAAATTGCATCCATTTATTCCTTTTGATATGAGCATAGAGAGACTGTTGAAATGATAGTCAGTAAATGCCAACAGTTATATCCTAGTGGTAGAAATATGTGATTTATTTATGTGTTTATTTTTATTTGATTAAAAAAGCTTATCTGTATTTTTTGCAGTTTTATCTTTTACAGTAAAAATATTTTTCTTACAATAGCACTATGTATACTAAAATGTAGAGGAAAGAACACAATTGCTAAAACATACTTTAACTAGAAATTATGATGTCTTCACGGGATTTGAGCAAAAGAGAGAGCTTGGATAATCACCAAACATGCAGCATCCAGGCTCCTCGCCGTCTCTCTGGGAGACAACCTCTCTCCAGGTAGGAAGTAAGCACTGAGAATAGTCATAGCCTTTAAGAGAAGAGAATTTTCAAAATAATTATAATAACCTTTCCATTTGTCCACATAGAAAAATATACAGCTAAAACAACAGAATAGCCCAGACCAAAGGATTAGGACCAAGATAGAACAATGTCAGCAGTTGATAATTAATTCAAAAAAGGACTGAGAAGGAGCAGCTACTAAAGCATAAGAAAAACTGGAATTCAGTGGAGTGAGAATTTTCTATTAAATGTGGTAGGCTGGTCCTTTTCCATTCCAAATGAACAGAAATCCTGGGTAAACATGACAAACAGACAAAAAGTAGTAAGAATTCCCAAGTGCCAAAGACTGAGCATGGTAGTACTTACGGATAAATGACTCACAGGATACCTAGTCCTGTGGTCTTAAAACTGGATGGTAGGGTTGAAATGTCCATGTGGGGCGGGTGATGGTATGTCTGGTCTGTTCAAGTCACAAGCTGGAACTTACCTTTCTGACTTAAGTGCTCATCCACAAAGAACCACCTAACTTGTTCAGTGTGCTGGAAAACAACATTCACTAGCCCAGGGCAGAAGTGAACAAAAATGAACTTAAATTCTATATAGCTAAACTACTGTTTGAGGACGAGAGTGAAATGCTGACATACAAACCTTCCTAATCATTGGAAACTTACTGTATATTTACTTCTGAGTATCAAGAATTTCTTTCTGTGCTTTGCCACTTCACATCGGATTCTCATTTGCTTTTGCTGTGTCTTTATTTTTTTCCTTTTCTAGCACATGTATGCCTTAGTGCCAAGCTGCTTCCTTGCTAGTTACACCCTGCAGTTGAAAGTGAGCCAGCCGCTAGTTGGAGTATTTCTGCCTCATTGTGCCGACAAGGCAGCGTGAACTGTTCCACTGTTCCATTCAACTGCTGGTCTCATAAACCCCCTTAGCAAGAAGCTATCACAGACTGACGGGAAAACCTTTTTTAATGTTTGGATCTCAATGCTGTACTCTGTCCTTCTGCTCTGTTTCCTTCTCCCACATCTCCTTCAGTTTGTAGACCTTTTGATAGTAGCTAAAGCATCACTGGGAAGTGTGCTTCCACCTCCCCTGCTGTTCTGCAAGGTTGAACGGGGAGAACCCAGGGGTACTTCCCATTCAGAGAATGTCTCGCCCACCCTGGATCTTATCACTTCAGAGGTCATTAGTAGAGCCTTTCAAGGTTGAAAATTGCTTTTAGCTGAGTCTGTATCCTTCCTGGTTTTGAGGAACTCTATGTCAGTTTCATGTGTTATCCCAATTTCCTTGTTGGGTAGATATTCTTTATGATCAGGGGTTTAGATTTGGATTATTTCTTTTTAGAGTTTGATTCTTTTTTTAATATTTAATAAGGCTCAGGGGGATGGGAGTGGATTAAAAATACCTTCATTCAAAGCAGGCTTTTTTTCATTTGATATATTTTTATACCCTGATTAATTTTCAAAGGGCAGTATTATCTCAGCTAGTGAGTCTCAAAATTAAGTAACAGTTGAAAAATTATTAATAGCTAGGTTTGTTCAGTGCTTACTGTGTGCCAGTCATTTATTAACTGCTTTACCTCATTTAATCCTTAAAAATTCTAATAGCATCACTATGCCAATTTCACATCTGTAGAAATGTAAGATGATGTGATGATTTAGTGGAACTCTCACTGCCAGCAGATTGCCAAACTGTGATTTGAACCTTTACAGTGTTACAGTATAGATTGTATTGTAACCTTAATGCTCCTTTTTCATGATTCAAGGAACTGTATCTATAATTGCCTTAAGTTAGATGGGCATTCTTAAATCTCAAAATAAAATGAGTGTAAAGGATTTTAATTAATGGAAAAAAGGATGTTGGAAGACTAAGATATAGATATAGGAAAATCAAAGTAACCATCCCACATCAGCCCCGTATCACCCCTGGAGTTATGTCCCTGCTTCCTTTCTACGACTCATTGTTAACGAGAATAGCTAACAGTCAGAAATGAGTGAGTCCTCATTTATATTTCAACTCTCTAGAGTTTGGAGAGGAACTCTCCAACACAGATCTGCTGTTGACAAGGTTGGAAAAATTATACTATAAATTTGCTTCTTAGGTAGTGAGTGGAAAATTAAGAAAGGATTAAGCTAAGTAAATATAACAATAAAAGACAAGGACTTTAAATTCTTTCTTATTACAGTAAAATCTCATTAATTCAAAATAATCCAGATTTCATAATGATTTGCATTCATGCTCTATTAAAGCTTACCTTTATTTTTAAATTAGAAGAATTGCTAAGCAAATTAACTTTTTAAATTGGCTTGTAGCATTTCGTGATGCTTAATTTAATAGGCTATTTTCAGGTACGCTAATGCTGTGCTTTAAACGGAAGTAACACTGCTCATTTTCTGGTCATGATAGCTGCTGTGTCAGAACCTCTACTTCTCTGAACTTTGCGCTCCATTTGTTTAAATCCCTCCATGTATGTGATAGTGAAACAAACAATGCTGTCTCCTTGGAAATATGTAATCTAAGGTTTTTATTGACTCAGGAAATTTTAGTTTCAAGTGTTTTACATTCTACAATGAGATTAACATGCAATAATTTTCCTCTCTACAAGAGAACAGTCCTCACATTATAAAGATTTTACTTAATGATCAGTTCTGTTTCGGTGCAGCACAGTATAGTCTCTTATTGAAGCCTAGATGACTTCAACTGATGTACTTACTTATCAGGAACAGAGTTCTGAGTACAGGTATTTCTGCAGGAAGGGATGAAGCAGGCAAGAGGGAGGAGGATAATTTTGTAAACTTCCACTTGGCTGTCTGAAACATAAACATGTTTTGGAACCAGTAATCCAGATAGGGGCTTCTATGTAGATGTTAATCATAATCATATAAATCAGAACATTTGGATACTAGGTACACCTGTGTCACTTACAAGCTATGGAACCTTGGGTAAATCACTTCATCAACTGAGTTTTTAGCTTTTTCATCTCATCTAATTACCAAGAGCATCAAACTAAAAATGCATATTTAAAATTTCTATAATGTTAATTTGTCACTTCTAAAAAGTGAAAGTGTTGATGTTTTAACCCATGAACTAGAAAAGAAGAATTAATCCCATCATTTCAAACTTTTATACTCAGAAAAATCTGGGGCAACTTCCAACTTCTATATTCTGTAGCCTGCTTGATGGTGCAACTGGTCTCCACGCTCCACTTGATAAGCAAAATGCATGTTAGGCTCATTCTGCTTAGTTACTTTTTAAAAAAATCTGTCAAAAGACCACTTCATTACTAATGATTTGTATCCCTACTAAAGCGTAGTCATGCTTAGAATATTGCTATAGTGTATTGACAAAGCATTTTATTGCTGCCAGTGTGCTAATTGAAACTCTTTATACTACAGTTAAGTAAAACAAAATTGAATAAATCTAGCATAGCAACTTGACCAATAAAACTTCCCATATATTGCTGCCTTTCAAATTCATGCAATTAAAACATAGCAGAAAGTTAGGAAATTATCTGCATAATGTGAAAAAAATGTTTAGTGAATAATTTCATAGCTGCCCATGCTATTTTGGATGGTATATGTGATTACTATCTGAGATTCAGACTCATAGAAATATCTTAATTCAGAATTATAAAATATATACTTTTTATATTTTTAATATTTTGGGTCAGAAATATACATATGTTTACTCAAGAACTGTTAATTGAGCATATATGGTTCAGGAGGATGTGGCAGTAAGCAAAGTGTATCAAGTCCTTATTCTCATGGATCTGATGAGGTTATAACCAGGAGGAGTTACAGAAACATAATAAAATGCAACTTCACAAGGACTATGATACGGGAAGACTTTGGGAGGACAGAAAGGAGCATTTACTTAATCATGTCTAGTAGGAGAATAAAAGTACAGAGAAGCAATTGGCCAACAAGTCAAGAATTGACCTCTATAAATGGACACTTGAAGGAGAAGTGGTTAACAGTAGAGGAGGAAGTGGGGAGAACGTTGAAAACAAAGGAAAGAATGTGCATAAAGATCCAAGGAAAGCTTGGTGCATTCAAGGACTTGACAAAGGAGAAGTAAATTTAGATTTTAATAGGTGAGAGCTCAAGTTGGGAGAGTTGAGCCTGAGCCAGACTTAGAAATATCCACTTATATAAGGTTGGCATTTTCTAAGCAAAGTAGAAGGTGGAGTATAGCTATTACAGTAATAAAGATGAGCTCTCAACGGTGTGAAAATTAAATAACTAACCAGTATTTTTTTCCTAACTAAATCCAAAAGGAAGAGAATTAACTTATAATAAATAGTATCAGTATAAGCAACCCACTGAAATAAGGACTGAGGCTGGCGAAACAACGGTTACACTCATAAACAAATACTAAGGGGTAACTTGTGGGAAACTATTGCATGGGGACATTCAGACTAGCTTGAGCTTCCTAGTACCCAAACTAAACACAGGAGTATGAGTTGAGTGTTCAGTAAAGAGCACAGACATGCCCCTTAGCACTGGATGCCAAGATGCATCGAGCAATATAAAGTAGAATTGAATTGAAATGCTGTACTTCTATATTTTACAGAAATAGGAGACACTGAAAAATGTGGTCTGTTTTTAGACTGAAACTGATAAAAAGGCAGAAATCATTTTGCTGTCCATTTGTTATGTGACCTTTGATTATAGTAAAGTTACAGAAAGTGACCATATTTTTTGAAACTTCTCTGCTAGGAGCTAGAATAATCCACTTGTACAGATTTCCTGTTGGAGAGATTTGATACTGGACTTTTGTTAGGTAATGGAAAAGAACTTGTTTTTTTCTATTCTGATTGCCATTTTAAATCATACACAAATGAATTGCCTTAAGGGATGACAAGCCTCCAACAGAAAATGCCTGTTTGCAGTGGACTGTTAAGAAGAAAAGTGGGGCTAGGGATGAAGCAGCCCACCGGATGTGAAAATCATCCTCACCTAGCCTAGTACAAATTAATGCACCTTAAATAAATAAACAGTATTTGTCAAAGTTACTATTTATTTTATTTTATTTATTTATTTATTGCCAGTGCGGAGCACTGTTTATCCACCCCCAGGCTTTTTTTAATTTTTATAAGATAAATAAACATTGTGTTCTGACTATGATTTAGACTATGAGCACTGAGACATCAAGAGCTGTACTAACAGCAGTTTGAATTTAGAACCCTAATCTCTCAATGGGATTTAAGAGAGGCCCCAAAATTCCGCGTCCATGAGGTAAAACTGCTATTCCTCTCCCACATGCCCCCCACCCCATAAGGAGTTTCTTGCCAAAAAGCCCACTCAAAGTAAGCAATTCATAATTCAACTGATCCCCACCTTCTACTAAGTGACCATTATCGGTACTTATCTCCACATGATGTACGTGCTCATTTCCTCAGTGCTGAGCAGAATTCCAAGGCATTAAGTTACCCACCCAACTCAGACATGTAATCCCATATATGTCTGAACTCTCACTTTACCACCTCTATTGCCCACCTCAACCTCCACTCTCACTTCTGTGAACTCTTCCCTTCACTACCCTCGAATCCATTTATTCCACCATTATTTATAGAGTATGGCCCAGAGGCAAATTTCCCTCCTGAATTCACTGTCCCTCTCTCTCTGAGATCCACAATCTCAGTCGTCTTCTCAGACCTTTACTATCCCTCCTCCTTCCCCACTTTCAGTTGGATATCTTGCTTCCTATTTCACTGAGAAAATAAAAGTATCTTTACATGTTCAAAATTAACAACTAGGTACATATGTACCTATATGTTCTTTCTGTCACAATGGGTGACCATGCCAAGGACAGCTCCTCCACCTGTGTACCTGATCCATTCACATCTCCTTCATAGAAGGTTTTTGCTCCAGTATATATGCTATTCTTTCTCCATCATCAATGTATTCTTCTCTACTGAGTGTATTTCCATTGTAATATAAACAGGCTATAAGAACTCCCAACTTAAAAATAATTATCATCCATTTTGCCTAATTTTTTTACCACTTTAATTGAACCCACAGTTCTTACAGCATCTGTATCATCTGTTTCACTTCATAAAAGCTTCTCTCAATTTAATTTTTAGACCTCACACTCCCCTAGCATTTTTCATGATGTTGTGGTCACAATTTCTTAAAATACCTGGTTGACTCCTCTTCTTTTCAGAACTCATTCTGAACGGCCCCAGGAAATAGTCCCCTAAATCTCCTCTTTTCTCCATCTTTATTCTCTCCTTAAGTGGTATCTCTGAGTTCATAACTTTAAATATCACTTTATGTTAACTTCCCAATTTTTATTTCCGTATCTGGCCGCTCCCTTAATCTCTAAATTGTATATCCAATTGCCAACTAGAAATACTTTCTTGGAGGCTTAATAGACACTTTAAATATCCAAAATGTTAACTCTTAGTTTAATTCCTACCCAAATTTGTTTCTTCCTCAACATTTCCCTATCAATTGTGTTGCCCAAACCAAAAGCAGAGGTAATGTTTTTTATTTACCAGCTCTTCTTCTCAGAAAATTCTATCAACCATAATGTTAAAAAAAAAAATATCCTCAATCAAGCCATTTGTCACTTGGTGACTATTACCAGAGCCCAGGTCATTATCATCTCACACCTGGACCACTCACTATGTTAGCCTCTCATTTCCTGCTTTCAGAACCTAGTCTCAACACAACATTTTTTCCAAAATATCATATTATAAAAAATGTAAACAACAAGAACATAGAATGATAAAAGGAAGCTTTGTGTATTCACACTCATCTTAACTAAAAGGAAAAAATACATTTCATCAGGTACTTTATGTTAAGGAAATAGAACATTGTAATTTTGAACATCCAACAATATATTCTTTCCTTATCCCCTTTCCCTCCATTCCCAACTGGATAAAAACTGGTTTAATATATTAAATTATTAGATACATATTTACGTAGCCATAACATATGATAGTTTTATACATGTTTTGAAGTTTTATATAAATTATATTACACTTATATACTATATACCTTTGGCAACTCACACTTTTTTTTGTACTTAAAAATATCTTACTTTTGAATATTTATCTATAGTGTTATTTATAGTTCTCTCTCATTTATCTTAAATGCTGTATAGTATTCTATGAATATACCATAATTTACTTGTTCATTCTCTTATTGATAGACATGGTTTTGTATATTTGTTTTTGATATTTAAGACTGCTGCAACATATACTCTTTTATGTATGTGACAAGAGGACATTTAAAAGTTTTAGATACTGTCACATTGTTGTAAAAAATGGTTGTATCAATCTCTATTCCACCTGCAGAGCAGGAGGCTGCCTTACTTAAAATCTTTATATATGCCAATATGATGTGTATGCGATAGCACCCAGTGTAGTATTATCAAGGTTACAGACAGGGTAAAGGCAATGTTTTGATTGAGCAGTTAAATAGAAACTATAAGAAAGAAAACAGAGGCAAATACTAGGAGTACAAATGCAAAGGCACACACAGAGTAGGACCCACAATAAAATCAAGATAAAGGAGAGCAAACTTAAAATGTTCCTGTTAACACTGATGAAACTATGTGAGAATGAGGGGGAAGTCCAGTGCCAGAGTAAGTGAAGTCTTTTGGCAACAAGAAAAGAAGAGATATGTGTTTTTCTGTTGTCTGTGCTAATTTTTTTAAAATGTACAGTTAATTACTAGTGAAGTTCAATCCAAATTTTAATTGGCTTTTTGTTTTTCCTCTTTTTGTAAAGGCGTTTTCATGTCTCTGGCCCATTTTTAACTGTGGGGCTTCAATTGTGACAGTATTCCTTATATACGTATCATAAATTATTTCCCAAGTTGTTGCTATATATTTGCATTTTTTTTTACAAACTTCATATAGAAATGTTTTTTGTAGTCAAATTTTTTCAGTCTTTATATTTTTCTTTCTTTAACATTATGTTTATAAAATTCTCCCATAGGGAAAGATAAGATAAATGGACACGCATTTTCTTCTACTAGTTGCAGGCTTGTATACTTTCATGAGTATTATTTAGCTACACCAAGCCAGCAACCTAAAGCAATAAACATTTATTACTCACAGAGACACAGCGACACAGCTTAGCTTGGTTCTCTGGCTCCGAGTCTGTCACACAGCAGTGACCATGGTGCCAGCCAGGGCTCTGTGTGTCTCACATTCCCAACTGTGCTCATTCATTCTTTCAGCACATTTTTATTAACATCTACACTCCTAAATATATAAATTTGAACAAGATGAATATAGGCTCTGCCCCGTGAAGCCCATCAAACTTTTCTGCTTGTAAGTCGATTCACCTGATACTTTCTCTCGGCTTTATTTGTTGTATACTTATAGCCAGTACCAAGCTCTTCTTTCAAAATGCTCTATTTTAGAGAACACTTACTTTCTTACAGGAATTTGTAATGTAACTATACATCCCCTCAAATATCCTAATGATTTTAGTCTTTTATAACAGACTTGACTTTGTACACAGCAGTTTACATCATAGAAGTTTATATCATATCAATAAAAGCTTTTCTATCAGCCTTATTACTAAATCTTAATATTTACTAATTCCAAGAGTTACTCAAATAATACTTCTGAAATCGCCAATCATATCAAATACAAATATTATTACTTTAATCCTTTTCTTTAGTTATTATACATTGTAAGAATGATTATTTTGTTAATTACTATACTTGAGAATATCAAGTGATACCACAGTTAGTATTTTTGTGTTTCTAAAATTGACATTAGGTAGAGGCAATAATTGTTATAAATGCTACCCACTAGGCTCTCATAGATGTTTTAAAAATAAAATAAAAACCTTTCTAGAAATGGTTATTTTCCAAATACTTTTTTCATGTTTTTAGAGATAATTCATAATGTCAAAAATCCATCAACAAAATAGCATAATTAATTTCATGGATTTCCAAATGTTAAACAACAATCTCCATATCTTAAAAATAAACACCATTTGTAATGATGTTATTATTTTAGTATAGTCCTAAGTTAGTTTTTGCTATTTTAAATTTTAAATTTTATTTTTAAGTGAGATTGGCTTAGAGTTCTGCTTTCTACTATTCTCGCTAATTTTGTTACATTTTGTTGGCTTAAAACATGAACTTTAAAAAATCCGTATTTTTCTATGCTTTTGAACACTTAAAATATAATAGAAGAGAACGGGTTCTTTAACTCCTGAAGGAAAACTGGCATTGCTTAGGAAGTAGTTCTTTGATGTAATTTTCAAGGTCTTCCGTACTGCAGGCTTTAGGTGTTCTAATTCATAGACTAGTTTTGTTCATTTATATTTCACAGGAAAATCATTTATGTTTTCTAGATTTTTAAATATATTATAGCATATAGCCTGGAGATTATTTTAACATATTTTAAAAATCTTTCACATATCTGTGTTTATCTTCTTCTTTTCAATTGTTTTTCTTTTGAAAAAACCTTATTTCCAGTATTATCTCTACGTTTTTATGTCTAGATTATACCTACTAGGTTTATGTGGATGGTATCAAAGAAAACCTTAAAATATCTTAACCAATAAGTACTTAAGCTTCCCTGTTCCCTGATTAGTTTCTGCTACTTAGAGTCTTAATTTCTCCTTTTCGCTTCCTTTGGCACTCTACATCTAATTTGTTGAGCTAACTACTTAGTTTATTATTTTTCTTTTACTTGCAAAACTGTGGGAACATTTTAGGCACACCACATTTTCTGCCAAGTACAATATTGGCTGAATACCATAAAAGAAAACACAGTATTTATGCTGTAATTATTTTCTAAATAGACTATACTCACACTTTTAATTACCATTTTAACCCAAGATTTAAGGAAATATTCTTTATTTTCCAAGTTCTTAAATTTTAAAATGTTATTATGTCTAGTTTTACAGTTAGGTGGTCATAGAGTATGACCTCTGCAGTTTCTACTTAGAAAATGTATTGAGCATTTATTTCTTTGTGGCCTGAAAAATAATACAATTTTGTAAGTGTTCCACAGACACCAAGGAATAAAGAATATCTTCAGCTTAGAGAATACAAACTTGAATGTATAATTATTAAGTCAATAATGTTAATTATGTTATTCTAATCTTCTAAATTAGGTTTAAATATTTTGGGGTTTGTGGCAGCTTTACATGGCAGTGCATTTAAAGAGATTAAAAGATTGAAAGTGACATAAAACAAATCAGCTTTAATAACTATGCCCTCACCATTACATTTGAGCAGTGCTGTCCCATACTGAGCAAATCTGATTATAACCATCACTGAGACTGTTGAGTGCTTAGGATGTGACAGGTACAACAGCTCCATGTGATTCACATGCATTTAATCTGTGCACAACACACCTGTGAGCTAAGTAGTATTACTAGCTCTGTTTTAAAGATGAAAAATGAGGCACAGAGGTTAAGCATAGTTGTCTACAAATATGAATAGTGTAATAATCGTATTACTTATTATTTTTGCTAAAACAGTTATTTAGGTGAGTGATAACTGAAGAAATACGTTATTGTACTTTTTGGAAAACGAAAATATAATTCATTCATTCACTTTTTAATACGTCACACATTTGTTGAGTGCTTATTATGTGCCAGGCATTGTTTTAGGCCCTAAAGACACAAAGTTAATACAAAAGTAGCCCCATCATACAGAAAGAATATAAAGGAGAAACTGCTGCTTCAACTTACTAGGGTTGTTGAGAATGGGATTTGCAATTGAGAAGGCAGAACTGTGATAACAGAATTTCCTCCTTTGCGTCCACTCCTTTTTAGAATACCAAACTAAGGTTACCTCTCTGTCTCTGTCTCTCTCTCACACACACACACGTCTTCTTGACTGTCTTTCAAGCAATTGTTGAGTGGGTCATGTGTAAACTGAACCAAGTAATTTTTTTTTCAATAAACATCAGTAGTCTCAGGTAGCTAAGGGTGAATGGAGGATTTGTGTCTCCTTGCAAAACTTCACTACTGGGTGGTGCTTTACAAAGTAACCATATTCTGCCAAACATACACACGTTTATTAGCAACAGGTATGCATTCATAAACCGGTTTTTCTATTCTCAGGGTTTACCTAGTCTCTTTCTACACTCAGGGAGGTGTACCCTGAGATTAGTACTGTGATCTTCTAAGGGCATAGTCAGCTGACATGGGTCATGAAAGAGTTCTCCACAAAATGAAAGTCCGTGGGACCATGTAGGGATGCACAGGACCAAACAGAGAATTTAACTGCTGCTCCGTAGCTCCTAGCTGTCAGATGGTACAAAGGTGTTGGCACCTATTTTGCTAAAGAAAAGTATTTCTAACATCTGTATACTAATTAAAAACAAAAACAAACACTCCTTCCTCACCATCAAATCTCTGGTTCCCATTTCAAGGACAATATTTCAAATGTTTCTATAACCCATGTTTGCATTGTGGATCCCAAATTTTCTTCAAATGCTGAGTACCCCTAAGGTATAGGTAGTCGGCTTCCACTCCCAGAAATCATGTCTGTAATGGCACATGCTGAAGTAATTATCATATGGACAGTCTAACTAGAATCAGTTTCATGCCATCCTCAGCTTTCTGTTGGCTAGTATAATTATCCAACCAGTGTGACAGGAAAATGGATAAACTTTCTCCAGCAGTTCAAAGGATTATATTATCAATTTCAATAAGAAGAGGAGAGAACATAACAGGCTTCTCTACCTTTTTGATTAGCAACAACAGTTTTTCAGAAAAACTATTTTCTTAATAAGAAAATTAGGAAAAACTGTTGGAAACTCTCCATGTTGAAACTTATACGATAAATTTATAATGCAAAATTATGAACGGAGGTGAATGGCAGGAAAACAGCAATAAATTATCTGTGTGTGGAAGTCTACACAGAGAAATATTTACTACAATCCAGAAGAGACATGTTTCAAATGAACATTCCTTTAGCAATATTCTAAGGATGTGCATGACAACTCCAGTGCCATGCTTCAAGAGAGGTGCAGTGATAGCAAGAAATTTAAAGTGAAAAAGGAGAATAGTTTTACATGACTTTGGCTGATTTTTCATTGTCCCTTTTTTTGCCT
This sequence comes from Vicugna pacos, assembly GCF_048564905.1. Classification (NCBI taxonomy): domain Eukaryota; kingdom Metazoa; phylum Chordata; class Mammalia; order Artiodactyla; family Camelidae; genus Vicugna; species Vicugna pacos. The sequence goes on from NC_132993.1 coordinate 56,947,957, forward strand.
TTGAAATCATATAAACACATTGACAGGGGCCTCTGGAGTCTTGGGAAGGGTTCATGTAAATGAGGCGTCCTGACATTTAATATTTATATTTTCATAGTAAATGTACCTATGCCTCAATGAAGTATTTATAATGTTATCTAGCTATTTTGCTCTATGTAGTCTTTGATATAAACTTTACTGCTGAAATCATGTTTAAATATTTGTATTATCCATGGAAATACAAGAAAAATAATTATTTAGTTGTAGGTATTTAGTATACATATACTTAAGAGTGTAACTATAACTTCCCACGTGCACAGAGTATGAAATGTGCATTTTCTTTCTTTTCAGTTTCCACACTAGGTATTATGCAGTTTGTAATCCAATGAGCAGGCAACAAATATTGACAGAATAACTAAATGGAAAAAGTAACTGGAAGGAAATTTTCTAAAGACATTTGTGTAACACCCATAACAAGCTGTGGTTTGTAGCAGGGTTTTAATAGATTTTCTGCTTTCAGTGAACTCACTCGTTCCATTTGCCCAGTGTACATGCTATTCATTTAGAGAACTATATTCAGAATTAGTTTCGTAACCTGTAACTAGCTCCAGTTTTTGTTTTTTTTTTTTAATGAACGAGAAAAGCTTCTGTTTGGGGGATTCGATCTCCTTTCTTTCCCTACCTCATCTAAAGCTAAGTATAGTTGAGGAAAATGGTCTCTGTTCTTTAGAGAAATGTTTTATCACATTTTAAATGTTGCCATTTATGAAGCTACATAAAAACATATAAGAAGGTTTCAGTTAAAATGCTGATCTTAGGTGTAAATAATTTTACTGGGGGTTTCTTATTCAGAACATGACAAATGAAAGTGAATGGCAGGAAGACGGCAGTAACTTGATTGTATGTGACAGTGTACACAAAAATGTTCTGTATCAAAAAGAAAGAAATTCTGGAGTCTAGAATTCTGAAATCAAGGAGTTGGGAGGGTTGGTTCCTTCTGAGAGCTGTGAGGGAGAATTACTTCCACGCCTCTACTAGCTTCTGGAAGCTTAGGGTTTCTCGATGTAAATAAGAATTGTGTTTTACACTGACATCCTAATGACTTCATCTTGATCATATGCAAATGCCGTATTTCCAATTAAGGTTGCATTTACACGTACTGGGAGTTAAACACTGATGTCTGTTGTGGGAGACAGAATTTAGCCTATAATACCATGTAGCTTCTTCGGCCAATGACATGTAGGTGGAATCACCAGTATGCCAGCTAGCTGCAACCCTAATCACATAAAGGTTCTCATGTGCTCGTACTTTGTTACATGTCTTTCACTGCCATGAGAAGCATACAGGTTACTGTTCTCGGAAAGAAAATGAAAGGAGAATGAGGAAGACAAAGACACCTCAGCCACCACAACCTGAAACAGCTACATGACCACACTCAGCCTAGATCAACTGAATCACAGCTATTTTGCAGATGTGTGAACAAATATTTTAAACTACTTAGTTTGAGGACGGTTTGTGATGCTGCAACTTTTAGCAATAGCTGACCAATAGAGTTGAAATTTGCTGTGGTGGTTTGTCTTTCAGTGACAGAGACTTTATCTGTAGAGCTGTCATTCAGATGGAATGGTTTTTCATTCCTAGAACAGCCCTGCCATCTTGAGTCATCATAGCCAGAATATTTTTACATGAATTTCTGCAAAAGAAGACCTGAGTATTACCTGTAAGCTAGAAAGCCAAACACAACTGCATTATGTACTCCATCTACTGAAAGGAAACAACCATAGAGTGACACAGTAATACCCAAAGATGCTCTCCTCCGTAGCGATGACTGACAGCTCCGATACATGAAATAATAGATTTAAGTCTGGTATGCAACTGAATCTAAATGTGAATTTATATTATCACCTATGAAAACTTCAATCTAATTACAGTTTTCAGTCTGTTACTAAAATAGGAGAACGGAGAAACACACTTTTTTTGTGTGTGTTTCAATAGAACATCGCATTGTCATTATCTGGTTATTTAACTATCTTGGTTGTCATGTCATTTTGGTCAATGTATTTTCTTTTAATTTTCTAGAGTTATTGTAAAAGTTGTCTCCTGTTTTCCTCTTCACCTTGAAGGTGAAGAGACTCCCTCAGTGGAACAGTTCTCTGTAGCTGATTTTTATTTTTGTTTTCTAATCTTCATTTGTTTCTCATTAGTTTGAGGAGATTTGAAAGGCATAAGAAATCACTATGTATTTCCTAAATGTCAGTAAAGAGATTTTACATTTTACCCTAATGATTTGGGGAACATTTAAAAATTTCACTCTTGTCTAACTTAGCCCCAGTCACCTGGGTATAGGAAAGTCACATTATCATAGAAAGCCAAGGCTCTGAAACCTGTATTTCTATAAAGACACTAAAGAAACAAGTAGAATCACAGAAAAGAGGATGGTGGGTAACAGCCATGACATAGAAAGTGTATTTTATGAAAAAATCTGTATTGGATTTGCTTTGTTTAAAAAGACTAATCATTTCTATAACTGAACAGAAAATAGTATCACTTAATTTAGCAAATATTTGTCATATACCAATTTTTCTATATTATACTTGTCATTATTAACATTCAAAACTATCAGCAAATTAAAGAACAAGCACTTTCCAAGACATTTTGCAAAGCAAAATTAGATGCAAATGGCAGCATGTTTAGTTAAGTTTCAATCCCATAAACATTGATTTTTTAAAACAAGTCCCTCAGGCCATCCCTAGTATGTAGGCATTCAGCCTGGCAAGGTCTCTCCAAAATTTTATACAAATCAGCAAATTAAGAAAATTAGGAAGCAAATAACTTGGTTTTCTATAGTTCAAGACATTATTTCATATATCAGGCAAAAAAATTAAACAGCTGAGCTTAAAGTTTGGCAGGCACTCAGCCCTTAATCTCGAACATTTACTATATTTAAAACATAAATTAAATTTCTTGCATCTGGATACATTATGAGAAACTGGATGGAATCCTAATGTAACTTCTCTGGGAACAAATGAATTCCCCAACCAACTAAATCAGCCAAATGATTTTTTTCATAGATTTATCTTTGTTAATAAGGCAAGACAAGCATTTTCCAAGTGTAGTGTAGTATTTTTTGCTACACATTTTTCTCCTCCTACTTCTTACTCTTGACTACACAGCACATGCATAAGCACTGAAGTTCTTATAGGGAAAAGCTTTATCTTTATTTAATAAATAGACTCCTAGAATATTCACAAAGCCAAACCTCAGCATGCACTCTAGAACCTGGGACAACCTCGTATCTCTCTGACAGATAACAGAACAGAAAAATATCACAATTTTATCGAACATTTATCATATACTGATTTTTCTATACTAAATTTATCATTGTTAACACTCAAAACTATCAGCAAATTAAGAACAAGCACTTTTCCAAGATATTTTGCAAAGCAAAGTTAGATGCAACAACTTACTGATAAGGATGCACTACAAGAGCAGATAAAGCACAGTAAGCAAGTGTAAGACCAGGGTTCCACTAACTAGCTAACATGCAAGAATGTCTTCTACATATCTCTGGAACTGAAAAATAATTTTCAAAACATTCAGCAGGTTTTGTTTTTGCATCAGATTGCACAATGGGGCTATCAGTACCCTTGAAAAAATAGCTAAGAAATTAAGTAAGATACCATTTCCTCCCATTAGACTCACAAATAAAAATACAATACTGTATAAAAAAGCATTTAAATAAATAGCTACAATTAAGCAATGATTGTGGCAATATACATAGTAGTGTTGCTATCATAATGTTTAAGTAAAATAAAGGATGTTAGACTTTTATGTGCTACTTACATATGTGATTCCAGTTATAGTAACAGATCTTAGTAAAATAAGTGTGGATATGTACAGTTAGAGCTGCAGAGATGTCCATTGAGGACATCATATATCTAATGAAGGAAAACTGCAGACAATCTAAAACCACAACCATAATGAGTTGATTCAGAAAGCCATAAAATTACACAAGAAACTAGCTTTAAAATATAGAGAACAGAAGTTTTTCCGAACTTATTTAGCACTTGTATTTTTCCCCCAAATGAATGTATGTAGTGCTCAATTCTCTAACCATGAGGAGTAAGACACCCAAGGATGCTACTTCATTTTTTCCTCCCATAAATAGTATTCCATGAAGTAATAACTGCTGTGGGACCTAGGTGCACCCTGGAAGTCTTTTGGGGAACCACGGCTACAGAAAAGTATTTAATAGGTTTAAATTTGTTTAAAACATGTGGCTAATAAATAAAACGCAAGTTACAAAAGACAAACACATAAATATCTGTAGGAAAAAGACTAATGTGCATACTAAAAATTCGTAATAGGAATTATCTTTTAGAGATGACTTTTTCTCCCCTGCATAGTCTGTTCTCTCAGAAGTGTCACCTTCTCAGGTAGGCCTTCCCAAACAAGCCTATTTATAATTTGACTATAATTTTACTCTTGGATGAAAATCATTGTAAATATTTTCTTAGTTGTTTGGGAATTATAAATTAGAATTGCATAACTATCTAAGAAATACAATGCTGGGCCATTGGTCTCAAGATCCCTGTGAGGCAGGAGTAAAACTTTTCCACTGATGATGAAAAAGAACACATGTTAAAAGTCAGCCATATAGAAAGTTATCATTTTTAATAATTAGAGTGGCCATATATCTGAATTTCTACATTACAGTCCAAAGACACAAATCAGTTAGAAAAGCATTAGCATCTGTTCTAAGTTAATAGTTATTTTAAGAAGATGGTGTTTTGAAACCTAGTCATTTCAAGTTAAGGCAAAGGACGTTGCACGAGACCATCATTTCTACTCAAACAATGAGAAAAAATTTTTTTTTCCAGCAAACATTTTTAAACTATTGTAGATGTAAAAAATCTAAATGAACTAAATTCCAAAGAAGTACGAGCCTTCTTAGGTGAGAAAAGAACAATGACCTCTTTTTTTTTAACCCTGGGAGCCATATGGAAAGAGTCAGCACTAGTATAGGGGAGAGGGAAAAAGCCATAACTCTTATCTGTCATATATCTTAATTAAGGTTGACTTTATTTGATGATAAATATAAGGTCAACTTCAATTAAAATATATGCATCTTTTATAGAAGATAGACTTTTGCAGAAAGGTAGGAAAAATTGCTATCAAAGAAAAAAAACTTGTTTACAGGTTAGGAAATTGAGCTCTAGTCAGAGATCTGGAGACAACTAATGCTCTGAAGGGCATATCAACTTATTTGAGCTTGATGTCTTTGCCTATGAAATGACAGGGTTACACTGATTATTAAGGAATCATCCAACTTAACAATAGGTAGTTCAGTGATCTACAGAGCAGTTAGTTAATAGCCAACAACCACAAATACGTGAACAAGCTTTATGTAAAATATATAGTTTCTTTCCCATACTAACATCAGTTAGAAACCACTCCTAAGAACTAGTCATATTTTTTCCCCTAAAATGTAGCATGAAATGAAAATAAAATATACTAAGAACCTCTAAATCAGTGTTTCCTAGATCGTATCAAATTGTAAATCAGCATTTTTCAAAATTCAGGAATAAAGCTCAAAAATAATTGGCCACCACTATGATACAGACAATTTGATAGGAAAAGGAACCTTTAGAAACAAGAAAAGAAATCATTCTTAACAGTAGTCAAGGGTGATGGGAAACACGGCTGTAGAAAGTACTCATGATGAAAAATGGACGATGGTCCACAAGGTCAAACTGAAACCATAAAAGAGGAAAAGCTCAACCTGGAGCAGTTCGCTGCAACGTAAAGCCTTAAATACATGTAAACAGTTAGAGATAGATCTGCAATGTAAAGAGCAGAGCCAAAGGGAAGTAGCATCCAAAAACCAAGGGTTTGAAATCGCTATACTAAGAGTCAAGATTGGATGCAGTGTTGCATCCGGTATTTGATGACTTCCTGATCCCGTGAACAGCTTCCCCGTATCATCTTTGATTACAAACAACTAATGTGATAACGTGACGTATCTCATTATCTGATACAACCTATGACTGTGATAGCTAAACAAATAACTTTTCAAAACTTCCTGCCAGAACTTTAGTGCACAAATCATATTCTAATTCCTACTCAGCTAAGATTCTTTTAAAAAAGCAGAAGTAGGAGACTTTTCCCTTCTTTTAATAATTCAAGTAAGCTTAGAGTCAAGTTGAAGTCAAGGAAGACTTTGTGATAGATATCTTAAAATTTCTGAAATACTTATTAGGTTATTTTATTAAGGGTAAATATATAATAAAGGATTGGTATCAAAGTGAACGAGAACTTCCAATTAGCTACTGTGTTATTCTCATATCTCTTCTGTAACAGATTCAGAAAATGTTCCTGAAACTACGATTCCTTGTGATTCTAAATTAAGAAGATCAGTAAATAATTACGAACAATGTGGTCAATAATAAGACTACTAGATGACAAATGCAGTACTGGGAAGCTTAATGCTGTGACTAATGAGCTGTGGAAAAATTTTATAAGAACTCCTCTTTTAATGGTTCAGAATTATGCTAAACTAACCTGAATTTGTACTTTGGGAAGAAGACAAGATACAGAAATGTAAAGAGCACAAAATGAAAGTGTGAGAGCATAACAAGGCACCTGCAGAAAGGTCAGCCACAGGGTCTTGAAAAACTCTCCAGTAAATTTAAAAGCAGCTTTTCATGTCGTGGACATGGGGGACTTTTCTCACTGAGGAGCCCCCAATTACAGTACAGACTCAAGGACTGACGGAAATCTTCATGTTCAGATGAAGTTTGGAGTCATTCATATTTCAGCCCTAAGACAAATAAAACAAACCCTTTGACTATGCTGTCATCCAGTCATTTTTGCCTATTTTAATTCAGTTAGCCACCAACGTCCTGATTTTGTTGTTATGGAAGATTGGTGGTTTGTAGTCTGAAAAACTATGGTTCATAACCACAGTTTATCCATGTTTTCTTTCAATTTCTAGGTAAAAATGATCTGAGTAAGACTCTGATGCCTCTAACTGGTGACAGGAATTGGAAAGTTTCCAGAGTTTCACCTCATACTGTTATGGCATCACATTAATCTCCACAGTAAACAAAACACACATACACAGCAGGACTTCGGCATTACCAAGTGAGCGGATTTATCTTATTAAATTATTTTATCATTTTCAGTCATAAAATTAATTGGTATAGGCATTCAAGTATATGATTTTAAAACACTAAAAATATCAGTTATTCCCCAATTAATCTATAAAATCAGTGCAATCCAATACCATTACAATCCAGGTTTTTTCTGTAGATATTGATAACTTGATATTAGATTTTATATACAAAGTTAAAGTACTTAGAATTGCTAAACAAATTTTGAAAGAGAACAAAATTAGAGAATTTGTTACCTGATTTTAATGACTAGTATAATAATTGAATATCTATTAAATTATGGGCCAATTCCTGTGGTGCCTTGGTTTTATATGGCCTAAGAGCTAAGAATGGTTTTTACATTTGAAAGAGTTGTAAAAATAAACAAAGAATAATATACAACGTGGCCCCTAAAGTGTAAAATATTTATTATCTTGCTTTTTACAAAAAATTAGCCAACTTTTGGCATAGAGCATCAAGTGGTCATCCTGCAGAAAGTAACAGCAGAAATATTTAATAGTCTGTCATTTAGGGAATTACTTTTGTGTATGGCTTACTCTCTTTGAAATGTAAAAATCCAGACATGGCAACCAAAATGGTCTGACCTGAATAAGCTTAATACATGCTTTCCAGTGAGGCAAAAAGCAGAGGAAAGAGTTCTTAGGCAACGGAATAAAAGCTGGATATGTTTTGTAAAAGAGTATTTTGAACACTGGAGTGAGAGGTCCTTATAATCTTAGACATGCTGACCGAAGTGACACATTTTACATTTGGGGGCTTGTGAGAGCCCTGGAGAGTTGAAGTCCCAGGTTACTTCATCAGGGACATAGTTATACGAGAAGGAAGGAACTGAGCAGACAGAGAACAGAAGGCAAATGTCACAAGAAAATCAACTTTGGTGAGGGCGGATGTACAATTTGTTGAACTAGTTTCATACTTCCCTAGAAAAAAATATTTTAAATTTACTCCCCAAACTATCCTTAATTTGAGATTTTTGGTTAAAAGCAGTTTATCCCTAAATTACCAAAATTCCCTCCATACTCCATAAGCAAAAAGCAAACAAATAAAAAAAAACTTTGTATCTTCTTTCTATGCATAAAAATCAGTGATACTGGATCTATGCAAAGCTGGTGACAATGTTGAAACTTGTAGAATTTTGTCTTTTCTACTTTCCATTAGGTAATGTGAGTCCAGGCCTGAATCAATCCCACCCTGAGTTCGTACAGGCAGGGCTTTACGGATGTCTGAGGATCCTGAGGTCTTACTTTGTCATGCCTTACAACCCTAAAAACAGTGATAACAGTGACATTAGTAAGAACTGTTCCAACATATTTTATTTCCTCACCCTCTCTTTATGGTGAATATTTTTCACGTTGACATGAGTTTTGTTATAAAGAGAAGTGAGAATCAGGTGTTCAAGGCCAAAAGGAATGCTGCTTTGGTCAAGCAGGAAGGGAATTGGTTTGACTTTGCTCCAAGCAGGCAATTAAGGGATGATGAATTAGAATCTCCTCAAAGTGGGAACCTTATTACTCTCAGACATGTCATGCACTCTGAAGTGTAAAATGCCTGATCATAAATAATAATGTCACTAATTGTGTTTAAAAAAAACAAACCTGAAAACAAATACTGTTGCTATGTGTAAGTGGCATCACTGATTGGAAAAAACTCATCTCAAATTTTCTTACTGTGGTCGTAAGCACATAATTTTACTCCTAAAATACTAAAATACAAGTGGAGGAACATGACATCATACTAAATGTTTTAGTATCTGTTGCTTTATCCAAAACTTCTAATATACTCCAAACATTTCTGTCATCTGACATATGGATCACAGTAACTTACTAAAAAATCAAATTGACTACATTAATATTTGAGTTAAACTCAAAAAAGCCTAGTGGAAATTTGTACAAGTATGATATGAATATAGGTTATTATGAGATTTGATATTCATTATGGTCATAAGCTGTGTTAATACACTACAGTATGCATATCCTAGGTATTGACTAAATCAATAAATGATTAATGTTTACAACAGATACAAATGTTTATAAAATTAGTAATTTTGTTCATGTTGCTAGAATAAAAATTTTTCTGTTACATCTCAGCCACATTTTTGTCAAATGATAATATGAGTTTAATAAAAAATTACATTTATTAAGTTTTCATTCTTATCCACATAATATAACCTTTGAAATTTGTTCTTTCCAAATTTAGGATGCCATTTTATTCACAAATGATACACTGACAGTAGTCAGTAGATACTCTGGAAGGTTTGTATCTGTGACATTAAAACTTGAGTAAATTTTTAAAAGACATTCTTCTCAGCTTTATTGAGATCTAATTGACATTTAACATTGTGCAAGTTTAAGGTGCATATGTGTAGGATTTGATTGACATATATATTGCAAAATGATACCATGATAGCACCAGCTAACATCTCCAACATCTCATCCCCACATAAAGGCTCGCTGAGATTAAAAAAAAAAAAAAACAATCTCCATCATAGCTTATTTGAGAAAATTTTGTTTTCTATCTTGATGGAGAATTTGCTATGTTAATGCTATAACACAATAATTACACAGTAATAGGAGAAGCACCTTTGTCTTATTCCTCTATCCCAGCAAATATAAAGCTTATGTGTTTTGAGTAATCACGTTTAAACTTCAGGACCACCATTCTAGGCATGTATTACTTTTGGAACGTTAGTGATGAAAAGCTTGAGACTTACACATGTTCAGTAACTAGCCAAGTTCACTAAGGAGTGGCAAAGCTTAGATGCCAGTCTACTCTAGCTGACTCAAAAGTCTGTACTTTTTAAACTGCTTAATACCAAGTCTAATTTAGAGAACCATTTAGAAAACACTTTCAAGCCTGACGACCAGCCAGGGTTACCTTTCCTTTCTATATATTCTTATTCTTGAGACTTTCAAGTTTTACATCCAAGCAGATCACCTTCTTGTGACCTGCCTTTCTCTAAACGTACTGTACAATCTATTAGGTTTCCATTTTAGTTACCTGTACACTAAGGCTACGAGCTAGACATTTTGACTAGACTTGGGTATTACCATAGTCCTTAGTTGCCCATTAGCTGATAATCTCTTACTTTGAGAGGTGATCAGTCTCATTTCTTGTATATATATTTTTTGAGTACACAGGGCAGCTTGCTCTGCCTCATGCATTAACTATATAGTTACAAGAGGTAAAGCAACAGATAATAGAAAGAACATAGACTTTAATCACGATTTCAAATTAAACTGGCAGTTTTTTAGTGCTCACAATACCTATCTGATTGTGAGAGAGCTACTAAACCCCTCTGAGTGCTTCTTTTATCATCCCTAAAGTGTGGATAATCCTATTAAACTCAGAGTTACTATGAGGATTAAATTAGAAATATACGAGTCTAGCACAGTCTTCAACATATACTTGTAGCTAATGCAGTATACCCAGAGTGAAAAATACCCTGCTCCCAGGTTGGTTGAGAAGATGGAAAATCATATATGGGCCTGACACAGAGAAAGTGTTCTCTAAATGGTAGCTCTCACGGTTTAAGAGCCATCTCTTACCAATTCCTTAGTCAACTGTCACCTGGGGCTAAACGATTTGAAAAATTTCAGTCATGCAATAGGCAGATTTCAAGTACCAGCACTACTGCAAGAGTGTGCTTACCCTCACAGAGGAATTGCCTGCAAGGAACACACAGTACAATTTCATTATATCCATTAAATATACAGTGGATATATAATTATATATATTAATAATTATGTATATTTACATACAAGTTACATATAAGTAACTGTAGTACTGTACTATGACTGAAGTGCTAAAATAGTGTTTTGAGATAAGAAAAGGGTTACTGCTTTAGAAAAGCTTGAGTATCATCCCTTAAGTTCATAAAAAATTATGAAATTCTATAAATTAGTTTTAGTTAATAGTATTTGATGGTTAGGATTTTATGTTTTGTTTTTGCAGTTTTCCTTCTAACATAATTAGAATGATTCATACATTCTGGCAGCGTTGTCTGTGTAATGGTACACATACACACATCTGTATACAAAGAGAATAATCTATTGGCAAAACACATCTTCAGCTGTCTTTTGTTTGATTTGTATTTGCTTTCAGGCTTAAAACTTAATTCAGTTTTATGTGTTCAATTTCTAAGTCTTCTTAAGAAGGACAAAAAATAAATACTCCATAACTTCATATTTTACCATAGTGTGTATGCTCCTTCTTGGTATATTAAACATTTTAACACATTAATGGTTTTCTTCTGCCTCCTCTTATAGAAGTGCAGATACATTTAGGGAATATTGTACATTGGAAGTAAAAATAATAAAAATAGAACCCAGGTAGTTAGTAAAGAAGTCCTGTGTAGAAGATTCAGGTCAAGTAACAGAATAACTGTGGATCTTTCTTTCATAAAAAACCAAGTATATTTATCAGGTGTTCACTTTAGTAGAATTAGGTGTGTGTTTAAAGTCATTTTATATTCTAAATCCTTTTTTGCTGTAGAATATAAGTGGTGGAAATGTGACAGCTATGCTAACTGAGGATGACAATAGGGTAAAGGACAAGGAAAAAGCCTTTTGTAATTTAATTTTAAATGGTACCATCATTTATTTTCAGATGGCATTCAATTTTCGATACATTCACTTTAAAATGCATTACTGTTTAGGTTTCAATGTTATGGTAATTTTGGAGTTGACTTAGCTTTTCTCAGAGTCACAGATATGAGGCATATTAATGCACATGAGTTCCAGATGACAAATGGTGCTTGAAGTTTCCATGTCTGCTAATTCATTTTTGATTATAACATGGATGTCTCCTGAAATATAAATGGCATTTGCCTAACCAAACGGTCATCTGATTTGAACATATGATGTGCTGCTTCACTGATGTTTGAACTTTGGAGTCATTTCAAATTCATTGATACTAGTGGTTATAAAGGCCATGTTCCCTGACTCAGAATGAAATAAACTAAGAGACTGTTTCATCTGCTTCTCAGGGACAATGTTCCTTTAATCTGTTTCATTTATGAAAAGTATTTGGAATTAATTTAGCACTAACCTTTGCAATCAGAGGATGTTTCTCATTACTTACATTTTCAAAACCAAATTTAAATAGTCCAGATTGTATTTTGTGTCAAAGGATTCCAACTACATTAGTTGTCATGATTTTAGTTTTTGACAAAAAATAATTGGCAGCTATTAATATCCATTAAAAAAATGACAACCATTCAAGGTAAACTTAAATTTTAAAAGTAGATTCAGTTTTTTCCTTAACTATCTAAATCATCTTGAGATTGAGAAAAGAAATGGTAAAAGTTGTATAACTATTTTTATACCTTAAATTATTTTCAAGTATTTAGAAATTTCTTACACATTTTGAAAATTACTACTGTATCTACTAAAATTAAAACGGTCAAAAATATTTGAAAAATTTCCTTAAAAAAATCATACTTCTTGAAATTCTTACTGCATTCTAATTTTCTTAACTGTCTTAAGTGCCTTCATGAGTGTTAGTGTGCCATCAAACACCATCACACTATGAATTCACAAAGATTCAGTGATGTGCCTGAAACAAGGCTGGACTATGAAAAGTGGTCTCTTGAGATCTTAAAAACTGACTAAATGTCAATTTGCTTTTTATTATCACCATGATTCTAAACAATCAAAGATACATTATTCCTCCTTGGAATAGTCTTTTGTTTGTATACCCTCTAACTCTTTGCTGAGTTGAGTTGAATTTTACTAAAACACTTTAAGCTTCAGCATATTTTACTACTTATATTTAGAAAATGTTCTCTTCTATGAGGAAGTTAATTTGAAGAAATTCTAGTGATATAGTTAACTATCATACATAGGGACTTGGCTACGTACAGTTGTTTTGAAATAAAAATGATAGTCTGATGGTTATATGGAAATAGAACTTAAGCAGATTGAATTTTATTATTATACAGACTATCTGAAATGTTTATTTGTGTTAGATTTCCTGGAATCTGTTGAGAAATTCTGTTTTTTAAATTATACAAATAGATAGCAATGTCTTAAATATATCTGTTGAATCACATGAAAGAAACTTTTGAAATTAAGGTTTATAAGAAATATTCTTCAATAAAGTATGAACTGAGGCTGACAAATTGGTTAAAATAATTGAAAGAAATATGCAAAAACTATCCTTTTGACAAAGTCCTTGATGAACTGACATAAATTAAGGCTCTTAAACAGCAACTTGAACATTGTTACTTATTACTATAGGAGATCAATATTTTAAGTATAACTTATTTTTGAAAAATAGATTTATGGTATTAAAATATTAATCTTCATTTTCCTTTTTTGTACAGTAATGTTTATTTTTATTGGCATAATTATATATAAAGTAAAATATAATAAGTTTCACTCTTTTCTGCCCACTATTGTTCATTTCCTCGTATAACTAAAAATAATTTCTGTAGAGGCGAAACTGCCAAAAAATTATTTTCTACAGGAAAATATGTCTGGTACACTATTGATGGAAATGTAAAAAAAAAAAAGTCTGGAAAAATATGTATAAATAAAACTAATTCAGCAACTTGCTTAGAAGAAGTATATACCTGCCAGACTTTGTGTGTGTGTGCATTTCAAATGCATTGCAAATCCTGTGTGGACTATTGTTTTTTTAAAATATATCTGTAGGTGAAAAAAACTTAAGTGAGGGAAAGAGGTAAGAGCCCCTTAGCAACAATTCTCTAATTTGTTCAGCAATATTCTGCTAACTTTTATGACCTGTTACTAGTTTTATATTGCTAATAAATCAACAATTACATTTTTTATTTTTTTAAACTTCATTACATTTGAGGGGAAAGGTAATTAGGTTTGTTTATTTATTTATTTTAATGGAGGTACTGGGGATTGAACACAGGACCTTGTGCATGCTAAGCACGCATTCTACCACTGAGCTATACCCTCCCACTTCATTAACATTATTTTAACACTATGAATTTTAAGTTTCCTCACACTTGCCCCTGTTTAGGTGGTAGTAGAATGGACATAATATTATGTGGCGAAGAAAAAGCGTATTTTACATTGAAAAGATGACAATTCAAATCCAGATTTCAAGTAAGTGGAAACAAGGTAAGTATACTGTCTAAACTGTAAAACTGAATTAATATTACTCTGTACAAGTTTGCTATGAGATAATGTATAAGAAGGTACTAATATATAGAAGTACATTTGAATTCCTTTTCTTTAAAGGATTACCATATTTATCTGATATTTTGACATTTAAATATATACTTATTAAATCATTGTGTTTCATTGTAACATATTTTACTGAGGTCATATATGGAGAATTACTTTTGGTTACAGTTAAATATTGATGCTATTTTCCCTAAGAAGTTAGAAACAAACATTTTTATCCATTCTCAACAATATCAATAAATCAGAAAACAAATTTCTATATTCTAGTAGATAAAGCAAGGAAACTCCTATGTCTGAAAGTATGTAGTTTCCATATGTTTACACTCTAAATATCATTTAGGAAATGAATAATAATAATGGAAATTAGCTTCTGAATGTAGTCTGTTAAACTGAGATACAAAAAATGCCTGATGATATAAATCTACAACATTTACATGAAGCTACCTATATGAAATATTTTTCAAAGGTTCTTACGAGCTCTCCTGAGCAAGCACTGAGCTCCCTATAAATAGCAGGCATTGTAACAGGTGCCTAGTACTCACACATAAAGAAGAAACTACAGTACTCAGATATCTGCAATCTGCTGAAAGGGTCATTTTAAAAGGCATCATCATCAACCACAACAAAAGCAAGAAAGGTAAAAACAACGTAAGTCCAGACCATAGATCATTCAAGGAAAGTAACTTGATGGTAGTGACCATAAGAGATTATTACATATCAAATTTGCATTCAAGAGAAATATTTATGTATTTATCATGTTGAAAAATATATTAACCTTCAAAAAGTGAACCTGGTTAAAGAAGCAATAGTTGTCTGTTAAATCAAATGTAACAGGGTAGATACTGGTTATTCTTCCAGAAAAGAATGTGAAGGTTGAAGAAGTTGATAGCAATGGCTTATTGAAATTGCATTTCAAAGATAATTCTGATTTGGAAAGGTAAAAGTAACAGATCTTTTAGCTATATAGCATAGAAAAAGGATTTGCTCACAGTCTATTTTTCTATGCATAGGATGAGATTTGATGTGACAGCTCATGTGTTATGGTTTTGTTAGATATAATAAGTATGGAATATTTGAAAATTGACAACATTTGTTAATAAAAAGTAGGGCAGATAAGCTAACTATAAAACAAATTCAGTCAAAATATATTGGGTTTTTATATTGGGGAAGCTCTGCAAAAGTTGGAAGTAGTCTAAAATCTAATATTACAAACCTTGTCTTTCAACGTCAGTTCAGGTTAGAAGATATATTTTACCAAATACATTCCAAGCACACATTTGTTTGAAAATTAGACTATAAGATAAATTTAATGTAGCTAACACTACTGCTCTTGATTTATGAGTGCATACTAAAAAGTTAGTTCCTTTTAGGGAAATTATTCCAAGCTTTGCAAGTTGCCTACCTATTTTGCAATTAGTTTAATTTCCATTGAAGGGGGGAGGATATAGCTCAAATGATAAAGCGCATGCTTAGCATGAGTGAGGCCCTGGGTTCAATCCCCAGTACCTCATTTAAAAAAAATAGTAGTTAAATAAATAAACCTGATTACCTCCAGCCCCTCAAAAAAAATAAATAAATAACTCTACAACTTTGTCCCTTTGTCATGCAAAAATTATAAAATGCACTCAGTAAATTAGTAGCCTTGTTTCTGACAAGAAAAGTTAAATTTTCCAGGTCCCCGTAAATGCTTCTAAATGTGTTATTTTGTACACAATGTAAAGATAAGTAATAAATCTAAGTGTTCTGTATAAAACTTCCTGACATATTCCATTATTTTATGCAGTTTGATAGGTAAACTTTTAATAGTCATCCTTGAATGTTTATGTTAAGAGAAATATATAGCAACCATTTTTAGGGGGAGAAGATCAGAGAGCAGACTGTTGATTTAAACTATATTTAAAACAAACAAATACACAGATTTGATTAGGAAACAATCCATTTACGATTTCATTTGGACCAGTCTCCTGATAGTCTGAGAATTTTTGTGGTCCCATTGACACTGCAACTGCTTAATCTTTTCTGAATCTCCTTCAGAATCTCAGACATACCTGTTCCTGCTTCTGTGGCATTTAAGGTAACTAGTGCTTATTTTTTAACCATTTGTAGAATAATTAGTTTATGACAAAAATATAACTACAAACACATGTCATTTTCCTTTGTTTCTCCATCTTTTGACTTACACATGTGTTTGGTTGATTGATTTTTATTGTATTTTTAAAATATATTTATATTTACTCCTTAAAGAAGTATGTGAAGGTACACTGTTTTGAAGAGGCTAAAGTATTTTTGGCTTGTTTTGTGTTTTTTTGCTATTGCTGCTGCTGTTTTCTTTTAGTGTTTGCCCAACTTTATTTTCCATTTTTTTCTGATAAGAGGATCTCCCCTTACAGGAGAAAGAACCACTCTCCAATTACATGTGTTTATGGGGATGATGATTTTCTAGCCACAGGTATGGACACAAAAACCCTGAAGGTCCTTGGATTAATATGGATGTTGGGTAAAAGAGAGTCTTGTTTTCCTCTGGGATCTTTGAGGTAAGCTTAAAGTTCTTGGTGCCCTTGTTGCCCCAACCTGGGGGACATGTATATCCAACAAAGAGAATGACAGAACCTAGTAATGATGGAGATTGAGAGGGAGAGAGAGGAAGAGAGAGAGTAACACCCACTGAGGCTTCTGTGTCGCTTAACCGAATTTGGGTTTGAGTTTTTGGTTTCTGTTATTTCAAACAACAACAATAAAAATAGTTTAACATAGCTACTTTTTAATAATATTGCACCTATATACATGTTTTACAGGTGTACGTACCACATACGTGCAGCACGCACCTCCTTATTTCCTTGCTTCCATGAACAATAGCTTATCCTAAAGGATCATTATATTGTTAGAGGAACTAAGTGTCTTTATCTTATATACTTTAGAAACATTGTGATCCCTTTTATAATATATATGGAATATTTATGTAGTGTATATAAATGTATATATAGAGACAGATAAAACACATGAGATCTATCTATATCCATCTATATGTATATAACTGAACTACCCTCTTGCTTCCAAAGCATTTCAGTTGATTGACAGATCTACTACAGGAGTTATTGCCTTCTTTCTTGTATTGGTGTTGTTTATAGACGTGTTTACATATAGATTTCAAATTCCTTGGGTAAAACCTTTCTTATATGAGGCACCCAGGGCAAGACTACAAATGAAGGCACCAATACTAAATACTTAGAAATCATGAATCAAGCTAACCTTCTATTAAATAAAGCATGTTTTAGCCTCCTAAGTAGGTCACTATATATTTGTAATGAACTGGAAGGCCAAATATTAAGTAACAAGTATAGGATTGCCAGTGAACATTAGAAAACTGGAATTAAAAAAAAATGCTGCTACTCGTGAGTAATAAACTATCCCTTTTCTTTGATCCATGAATCCTTTATCTTCTGACGGCTTCTCTGAAACTGAGGCAGGCTCACCTGTTAGCTTCCAGGTAGGGTAAAATTCAAACTCTGGACATGGAGCAGATTGGTGTGTGTGCTAAATGACATATATATTTGCTAAATGGCTGTAGAAATTATTTTCTTACCACAATGATCTATTATTTAAGGCATTAGGTACTAACTTAAACATTTCTTTGCTTTTTTTAATTTTGTCTGTTTTTTGGATAGTGTAGTACAGATATAAATATTTTCATTAAATAAAAAGTAAAACCATCATGGGTAAGATAAGAAACTTGCCCAGTGTTACATGAGGAATATATAGAATCTGGATTGTCTTAGTCTCTGAATACCTCCAATATCATGAAGTATCAGCAAATCTACCAATAACGCAAGTTATAACTAAGATCACTGTAATTTGACAATAACTTACATGCTAGGTACAAAGAGAAAGCTAGAAGAAAAAATGTCACTCAAAATATTTACATCAACAGCATTAGAGCATATTTATTCGCCATTAGCAGTTATAAAGAAAGCACTTTGATGAAAGGATATTTAAGTCCTTTCTCAACATTATAGATAATAAAGCACTTTATTTGCAAATAGCACACACTCTGGAAATCATGTTACTGGCTACATAACAAAATTCAATTAGTTACTTTATTCTCTGCTGGACACCATTAGTTTCTACTGAATGAACTCTCATATGTACTGGCACCTTCAAACACATGCTTCTGTGAATGCATACTGAAATAATTAAAAAGTACTGCTTAATGCGTATTTAGTGGAAACTCTGTACATTAAAACTATATAAAATTATTAGAAGAATAGGAAAACACACCTTATCTCTGATTTTAGAGATTTTTTCCTCCTGCAGGCATATTAAATTCAGTGTTGCTGATAAAGGTTTCATACATTTTTCTTTTTGTGATTTGAGCACAAAATGTGTATTTCAGTGACGCTTTCCCTCTCTGTTATGTGACCTTGGCCAAACTAACAGTCTTCCTCTCATGCTTAGTTTTGGATGAAGCTTAGAGTTGGCATTCACTGAATGGCATTTGATTGGCTGGAAAATGATATGTATGCCTTTAAAATGCTAAGATACCAAGAGTACTAAAACAATTTTTGTGATTTTAATATTTAGTCTCCAAAATGTATTTAATTTTGTTACTTGAAATGATCCTAACATGAAAGTCCTCACTATAATTATAGTTTGGCTCTGATCTTGTTATGAACAACACTTTTGTATATACAGTAAACACAGCATGAGAAAACACAGAGCCAGCACTCTGTCCTAAACTCAGTGGACATAAATCTGATGTCCTAACACTACATACTGTGGTTTGAATGGTACAAATCATCCCATCAACCTTCCAGGCCATAATCCTTCTCACTCGCTTCTACTTGACTTGGTTGAGTTCCCTTGATACCAGAACAAGATAAAAAGATTCTACCAAAAACAAACAAACAAAAAACACAAGGCCAATATCTTTGATGATTATACCGGTAAAAATTCTCAACAAAATATTAACAAACTGAATCCAATAACACATAAAAAAGATCATACACTATAATCAATCTGGATTCACCCCAAGGACACAAGGATGGCTTAACATGCAAATCAATCGACGTGATACACCACATCAACAAAAGAAAGGACAAAAATCATATTATCATCTCAGTAGATGCAGAAGAAGCATCTATTGATAAAATTCAACGTCCATTCATGATAAAGATTTTAAAAAAAAGAAAAAAACTGTTACCAATACATGTAAAGGCAACATATCCCAAACAAATGAACGCTATTTATGACAAACATAATAATCAATGGTAGTAAGCTGAAAGCCTTCCTGCTAAAATTTGGAACTGGACAAGGATACCCACTCTTACCACTTCTATTCAACATTGCATTGGAAGTCCTAGTCCTGGCAGTCAGACAAAAAGAAATAAAAGGGATCCAAATTAGAAGAGAAGAGGTAAAATTGTCACTATGTACAGATGACATAATACTATCTATAGAAAACCCTAAAGATTGAATACAAACACTACTACAGCTGATAAACAAATTCAGCAAGGTAGGAGGATACAGGGTTAACATAGAGAAATCTCTTATTTCTTTATGGTAACAATGGAATATCAGAAAAGGAAAGTTTAATAAAATCCCTTTTCAAATTGCATCAAAAAAAGTACTTAGGAATAAGTCTGACCAAAGGACTGAAATACTTATACACAGAGAACTATAAAATACTAAGGTAATTAAAGACAACTAAAAGAAATGGAAAGATATCCCATGCTCTTAGATTGGAAGAATCAGTATCGTTAAAATGGCCATACCGCCCAAGGCAATCTACAGATTTAATGTGTTCCCTATCAAGTTTCCCTGTACGTTTTTTTATAGAACTAGAACAAACAATCCTAAAATTTATATGGAATCACCAAAGATAACAAATTGCCATGGTAATACTGAAGAAAAAGAATGAAGCTGGAGGCATAACCCTCCCAGATTTCAGACAATACTACAGAGCTACAGTAATCAAAACATCATGTTATTGACACAAAAACAGACATATGGAACAGAATAGAGAGCCCAGAAATAAACCTACACACTTACAGTCAATTAATCTTTGACAAAGAAGACAAGAATATACAAAGGAGAAAAGATAGTCACTTCAGCAAGTGGTGTTGGGAAGGCTGGACAGCCACATGTACATCAATGAACTTAGAACACTCCTTCACATCATACACAAAAATGAACTCAAAATAGCTTAACAGCTTAAACATAAGACAATGCACCATAAACCTCCTAGAAGAGAACATAGGCAAAACATTTTCTCATATAAATTTTAGCAATGTCCTCCTAGGGCAGTCTACCAAGACAATCTACAAAAGGGGAGGAAATATTTGCAAAAGATGTGACTGACAGGCCTTAACTTCTAGAATATAGAAACAGTTCATACAAATCAATTACAAAAAGAAACGACCCAGTCAGAAAATGGGCAGACAATCTAAACAAACAATTCTCCAATGACAACATAGAAATGCCAAATAGGCACATAAAAAATGGTAAAAACCCTAATTATCAGAGAAATGCAAGTCTCAAAACTACAATGAGGTATCATCTCACACCACTCAGAATGGCCATCATTCAAAAGTCCACAATTGATAAATGCTGGAAAGGGTGTGGAGAAGCTGGTGGGAATGTAGTTTGGTACAACCATTATGGAAAACAGTATCGGGATTCCTTAAAAGACTTAAAATAGACTTACAGTATGATCTAGCAATCTCATTCCTGGGCATGTATCTGTAGGAAACTCTAATTCAAAAAGATACATGCACCCCAATGTTCATAGCAGCACTACTGACAACAGCCAGGTCTGCTGATACATGACTGGATAAAGAAGTTGTGGTATATATATAATGGAATACTACTCGTCCATAAAAAAGTATAAAATAATGCAATTTTCTGCAACATGGATGACCTGGAGATTGTCATACTAAGTGCAGTAAAGCAGAAAGAGAAAGACAAATCATCTAAAAACAGGACACAAACTTATTTACAAAACAGAAACAGACTCACAGACATAGAAAACAAACTTATGGTTACCCAAGGGGAAAGGGGGTTGGGAGGGATAAATTAAGAGTTCAGGATTTGCAGATACTAACTACTATATATAAAATAGATGAACAGCAAGGTCCTACTATATAGCACAGGGAACTATATTTAATACCTTTTAATATCCTATATTGAAAAGAATATGAAAAGGAATATATATGTATGTACAACTGAATCATTATGCTGTACACCAGAAATTAAAACATTATAAACCCACTATACTTCAATAACAATATGTAAATAAATACATAAATAAACAAAAGTAAGGCAGCAATCTCTGTACATCCCAAACAACTTAAGAATACGATGGCATTCAATAAGCAATCAAGCTTAGGTAAATTCTGGTTTCATACCAACATCAGCCAAAGCCAAAAAGTGAGGGAGCCAGTTTTAAGCAGGATTTCTTATGATGCTATGAAACCATCAACTGTGTTTCATCAACCCTACCTCTCAATCCTCCTCAAAAAGAGGAGGTTGAAGGCGTAAAAATTTCTTAAAAGAGAGTAGTCAGCATTCTACTGCTCATCTCTCCGATTGATTCTTAGACATTTGGTGGGTTGTGGGTTTCTCTCTCACCTTAATCTGTGTCGGAAGGGTTTAGGGAGAACACCACCCAGAAGACCCCCTTGGAGAGATTGGCATGTATCTTCTTGAGTAAGGAAAATAAAAGGAATGTTATCTAACTTGCTTTAAAATCCCAAGGTCTGAGAGAGGCTGGTTCAAGTGACCTGCCTGAGAACAAGAAGATAAAGTATGGCATGGAAGCTTCCCTTTCAGAGCATGTTTGGACAAAAGTGTGAGTTTCCTGTGATTCAGATTCGGACTCACGAGGCAGTCCAAAACACCTTCGTGGATAGGCAGATTCAAGGCCATGGTTTCTGGTGCTACAGTTGGTGCCCCACAAAGAGGCTCAAGCTAGCTCACTCCCCTAATCACATACCTGCCAGATGTCCAGGCCTTCCTCCACACCCATAACTAAAACTGAGTGACGGTTGTGTACCCAGGACTCACCCACAGTCTTACCCAGTGTCCTTCCTGGAAGCTCTTATAATTACTCAGGAAATTGTTCCTTGTAATTTGCAAAATAATGTATTAACTGATAGTGGAGCGCTGTCTGAATGAAGTAGCCTTAGATAAAAGTGTATCCCCAGGAGCAAGGGGCCGACAGGGTCGTGCTAAGTCACCCCTTGGATAAGGCTTCATCTGAAACTAGGCACCTGAGATGGAACATTCCATTATTTAGGGGTGTCTAAAAAAAGAGAAAATGAAAGGGAGGGAAAAAAGGGGGGGGGGAGGGGAGAACACCTTTTGAGTGAAAGAGCCAGTGCATGAATATTCTCCCAGAGGATGCCAACACTGGTTTACAGCAGTGTAAGCCATGTAAGGTTTGATTTTTCACATCTCTCTCTCTCCTGCCCTTCTCCTTGGACTCAACTCCAGAGTGGAGAATGTAGTAGCTGCAGCTGAAAGATGCCTGTGGCTGGGAGAAGGGAGCAAAGAGACCTCCACCACCCCTTCCCTACTGCAAGCTTGGATTCTGACTGTGCATACCGTGGAGATGGGAGGAAAGCTCGTTGAAGAAGGTCTGAATGACATGAATACGTGTATCTTAGATTAGACTTTTTAATACCTTAGAAAGTGAGACTAATTAATACCCGTAAATCATGGAGTAACCTATGAGATCTGCCCAAGATTTTATCAAGGAATAGGAAAGAACAAGCCTTCAGAATGTGTTCCAAGAGAATAAATGTGAGAACAAACAAAATTATTTTTTGTTCTCAATCCACTAAGTTCAATAAATACATCAAATCCACCAACATAATTTCTATCAGTTGCTTCTTTCTTCTAAAACTGCTAAGCCTTTTTTATGGGTTTGCTTTGATTTCCCGAATAAACTTGAATTAGTTTTGAAAGTGCACTTTTTAATTCTCCAACCATGAAGTCTATCAGATAATAGCTAAAAACAATTAAAAAATACTTTAATTTTGTTTACTTGATATTATGTCAATTAGAATCTTTATCAACAGGCCAGTCCTATTGCACATGTACACTGTAATAGTTGGTCTCCTCAGAATGATGTGGTGACCTCAAAAGATCTTTTGTTACTATTAAAATGATGTCAAACTATATTCAGAATTATTTTAGAAAAAAGACACTAATGAACTCATCTACAAAATCAGAAACAGACTCACAGACATAGTAAACAATCTTACAGTTACTGGGGGAGAAGTGGTGAAGGGATAAATTGGAAATTCGAGATTTGTAAATATTAACTACTATATATAAAAATATATTAAAAAACAAATTTCTTCTGTATAGCACAGGGAACTATATGCAGTATCTTGTAGTAACCTTTAATGAAACAGAATGTGAAAATGAATATATATATGTATATGTATGAAACATTATGCTGTACACCAGAAACGGACACACTGTAACTGACTATACTTGTTTAAAAAAAGGATTATTTTGGTGTTAAGTGTTTCTTATTGTATTATTAAAAAAAGAGAAAATGCATGTAATGTATGTGGTTATGATAACTGTATTTCCCAAATCCCAAATCAAGAAATGTGATCTGACAAATGGTTTTTGGGCTGCATCCACATTGTTACCAGTTTAGTGTTTCTGACTGAATGCCTTTGGTCTAAAGAGCTGACAGAGGGAATATTAAAAATATGAAGTGTACAGGGAATATATCTGAATTATGTAGGGTAGATCACTTTAAGCGGATGGCATGACACTATCCATGAATAACAGAACCTTAGCTTGCTTTTCTTGCCTCTGCCTTTTTAGGGCTTTTTTAAAATCTGAGTCAGTTTGAGGGAAAACCTCCATTAGATATTACATTAACCAGTTTGTTTGCCTATTGACATTAAATCCCCTGGCATATTGCTAGATACAGAAACTTTGTACCACATCGTTCATTCAAAATTCTGTAACATGAAGGATGTAGGCCAGTTGGGGTAATCATATTTCCAGGTCTTGTTAATGCACAATTATTTAGCATTTTAATTCAAGTAATTTTCATTGGATAGAGATCAGTTATTTTCCTTTGTTTTGTGCTTATTTTCAAGTACTGTCATTCAGTATTTGTGTGTTCCATTCTTCCATTACTGTACTCCAGCTCAGAAAAGGAGACGGGGATAGTTTGGATCACTAGATCAAGCATTATCACAGTTCTTAATTATGTTTTGAAATGATTCCAAATGGCAGTATTCATCTAAGAGTAAACCAGGCATTACAGTGAAAGAGGTGTGAAATAGCCATATGAACACTCCTGATTCTGGTTCATTTTTCAGTTTACTAATAAGAACATCATTAACAAGAAAGCAGCAGGTTTTTTTTTTTTTCCAGTTGAAAATAATTACTGGAATACTCCAGCATCTATGTAAAATATCAAAAGTCATGGACTGAGAACGAAATACATCTGTATATATCTATACATTAAAAAGTAGTCAAACCTAATTTCAACCAATGAACACATGACTGAGTAAGGGGAATAAAATGCTCTTCATTAGTTATAAATTGAGAGTTTGGCCAAAGAAAAAGAAAAGTTCCAAGGCATAATGGACATTCTTACTTGACAGATACCCACTACCGTACTACAAATGAATCATCCAAAGGGAACACTCTGTCATTTAATGGTTTCCCTCTTAGATGTTTTCACTAATTTCATCAGAGTTTCTTAAATGTCTTGTTTTAAGGTCTGAGTATCTAGGTTAACTGTCATTCATTTTTATTATAGAACAACTTAAGTTCATATAATATTTTTTATCTTGCTTAGGGGGACTCACTAAACACAGCATTCCTATGATTTTTTTTTTAATGTCCTCAAGCATTACTTGGCAGTATAAGCTAAAATATAAGAAGTCAGTTTGGCTCAAGTTTGGATAGGGCTCTCCCCGCCCCCATGTCAAGAAAAAATACAACCCACAGTTTAGGTATTAATCCTGGCTGAATTTTTGTTTGTGATTTGTTAATAATACAAAGTAATACTTCACTAATTAAGGAAATATTAATTAATAAAATGTACCTCTTAGGAGCAATGCAAATTATAGTAAAAGGAATACAGCTGAAACACAAAAACATAAATGTTTAAATAGTCCCACAGAATGAGTTCCAAATAACGTAAGCTTATAATTTAAAAAGCCCTAAGGAAATGAAACCATTATGAATAAAAATCATCCTGTGTGTGGGGGTTGGAAACTCTCAGTAGAAAGAGACCTGCAAAGATGATATATATTAGAATTAAAATGTTTGTTTCATGTTTAAAGAAATAAAGGATATATTACTAATATAATGGGGTTCCCCTCTCACCTGGGATAAAGCTGGAAAAGAGTATTGCTCCTACTATAACAACAGGAAAATAAACTGTATCAACTATAAAATTACTATGTTTTCATTCCATCGAAGAGCTAAGTTTAAATTCCCAGAGCAGAGAAGTCCAAATTGGTGAAACAGAATACATGGCAAGAGAATGCAGCTCCAGCAGGTAAGAGGAAGTTAGAATTTCGTCACATTGTTAATAAGATGAATGTGGGCTAGCCCAACAGTATAGAATCCTTGCGGGCCTCAGATGCAAGGGAATTTTCACTCAGTTGGTGGCTGTCTGTGGACCTCCACTGAATGCTCGCAAGAAAGCTTATGCAAGTCCGAGAAACTGGAGAAAGCCTCCTGTGGGTGGTACAGGCACACAGGAGGAAATCACTGATCACTACAGGAAGGCCATGAAGGGGCCTGCCTGGATATGAAACACTGAAGGGGCTGCCTTGGTGCTCACTACCTGCCCTCGCCAATCCCTATGCTCACCTTCACCCTTAGGATGTATGCTTGGTCCACAGCCCATCCCCTGCCACCCCCAGAGACTACACCTCCAGTGGGAGGAGAAGGCAGCTCACCTGGGAATGGTGTCAGTACCAGCCATTAGTATCACAAAAATCATCTCTGATGTCACATCTCTCAATAGCACCTTTGAAGTATTATCAGCCCACTTTATAGATGTGGAGGTGAAACTCAGAGCATTATAGTCACTTGCAGCTAGCTGAGTGGCAGGACAGGGGACTGACCACAGACCTTCCAGGCTCCCAGAGCAGTCACCATTCCACTAACTCCACTCAAACACACCACGGCAAGATACTGTTTTCTGTGTATCAGATTGGCAGTGTTCAACAAGTGTGGGGACACTGAGGTGGCACAAGTGTCAGGAAGCAGGCACTGAGGTTAGAGTGTAAATTGATACATCTTGTGAGAAGAACTGGGCACATCTATCCACAGTTGGTAGGTGCATACAGTGGAATTAAATAGGCACAAAGCCACTCATTGCATGGACACTTGAAATAGCAGAAGGCTGGAAACCACCTAGGCATCCATCCACTGGGAACTGGTCAAATAAGTAAGCAATGGAGAAGCCATGCAGTAGAAACCTTAAAGACACTAGGGGAAGAACAGCAAGTCCTGTCACTCTCAAGGCACAGGCAGATACCTATTATTGCTACAGGAAAGGAAGCAGAAACAAACCTGTTCTCCTGGGGAAACGGCAGGAGGAGTTCAGCACAGTGTTCTATGCCAATAGCATTAGAGACTCAGCACCATAGAAGGAACACCTTTCCCTCGTGGCTGAAGTGTAGAGACTTGCTCTCACGGGGAGGAGGTGCACAAGTGGTGAGAAAACTACAAAGCCCAGGCACAGGGCTGACCTGAGATGGATACTGGACCAGGGCAAAAGGGAATGGCCTCTGCTGTCTGTCCCGCTGCCCAGCAAGCTGTAAGTGACAAGCACTAACGTTCTTCCTTGGGGAAGGAGCAAGAGTCTTCTCTTAAGAAAGACCCTCTGTGTTGCAGTTGGGCAAGGATGGCTGAAAACTGAAGTTGAAACAGAAACATAGTTTAAAAAAAAAAAAAAAAAACAACCCTCTGGTAGCTTAGCTCCCACCCTAAAGACAAAAAATCATTTGAGCAATTTGAATTCTGTTCTGCACTAAGGGTAGCAACAGCAACCACACAACGTATATTTAGCTCAATTCCCAACCGGATGACTCGTCACTTTAAACCAACATGCTCACAAAAGAGCCAAGCCCATTTCCAGGAATAAGTCCAAATTATCTAGGTATCTACTATTCACATGACACCTAATAGTCAATTTAAAAAATGTTATACACAGTAAAGAAAAAAGAACTTTTAGTTTGCTAAGATTTTTTTTTAATCAGAAATGGATTTGG
This sequence comes from Vicugna pacos, assembly GCF_048564905.1. NCBI lineage: Eukaryota > Metazoa > Chordata > Mammalia > Artiodactyla > Camelidae > Vicugna > Vicugna pacos. The sequence goes on from NC_132993.1 coordinate 56,975,530, forward strand.
ACTTTTGAATAAATTTTTCGTTTATCTATTAAGATGATCATGTGTCTTTTGTTTTAGTTTAATACAGTCAGTTGCACTCATTTTCAAATTGATAAGAGAACCTTGAATTCCTAAAATAAAATCTACTTCGTCATGAGTATTATATTTATATATTGCAGGATTCAACTTAGTAAATTTTTTGCTTAGAATTTTTGCATCTAAATTCATAAACAACATCGGTCTTTTCTTTACATGTGATAGCTTTGATCATATGTTTTTACTGACCTCAGAGAATGAGTTCAGGACTGTTTTCTCCCCTTCCATTATTTGGAAGGAATTATGGATTTTGGTATCATTTCTTTTTTAAATGTTTAGAAGAAGTTATCTATGAAGCATTTGAGCCTGAGGTACTTTTTTGTTTGTTTTTGTTTTATGAAAGGTTTTAAACAGAAATTCAACTTCTTCAATAAATATTGACTGATTTAGTATTCTAATTCTTCTTGAGTACAGTGATAAACTGATAACAATGTGCATCATTTAAGAACTTTGCTATTTCATTAAAATTGCCATGTTTATGCCATAAAGTAGATCATAATAGTATCATACCTTTAACATCTGTCAGTCAGTCACCTTCTCAGAATTGATAGGGATATTCAGGGCCTTCTCTATTATTTTTCCTTATCAATCTTGCTAGAGTTGAACAGTTTTGTAGATCTTTTCAAAAAAAAAAACCAGCTCTTGAACTTATTTTCTCTTTTTTTCATTTAAAAACAGCTTTTGTGTCCTCACTAATGCAATACATTTTAATATTAATCCTTGCTTTTGACCTACCTCACAGTGATTCACCTGGAATCATCTAAGCCAATGAACATAAAATTCCTCAGCATTCTGTTGTATGTAAATTTTGGTTTGGGTTGCTTTTAAAAGTTTTTTAATTGCATTTTTTGCACAAAAATTAATATGTGACCTGTAGCTGGCACTTCATTTTGATGAATTAACGAATGCATATACCAGAAAACAAACATGAATGTTTCTGTTTTTACAGGTAATATGGCAGAGTAGACTCACTGGTTATTATATGCATCCTTTTAATTTCTCTTTACATATTCTTAGAAAGGTAAATAGGAACACAACACCTTTCAGAGTTTTCTGAAGGACAAACCAAACGTGTGTTCCATGTATTACCTCACACCGCAGGGCGAAGGGGGACTGCGGGGTGGCTGCAGCAGTTTGCTTTCTGGCTTGCACACAGGCAGCCTGTTTAGACTGTTGCTCTGGGCTATCCCAAGTGCCTTTGCCAATGTGAGCTGGAGAGACTTGCCATCAGCGGTGGTCATGACTAATGTACACCTGCACTACTGGCCTAGCATCTCCTCTTAATTAGTTTTGTCTGTTTTATGGTTCAGTAATTAAACAAATTGTTATAAGTCACTAAAAAATGGAAGCCAAGAAGCCCATTTCTACAGCTGGCAGCCTGACACATTAGAAGCTGAATCACTAAAATGCTTTGTCAGGGCCAAATTCTTTTTTATCATTTTCCTAACAATTACAAATGAGAGGGTGGGTAGAAGTGGCATGCTGGGGGCTGTAAGAATTCTTTTATGACTGATCCCCCCACCCCCAGAAATATATTTGTTATAGTGGCTGAGTTGCATGGGAATGGATTAGGATAACCCATCTTTTTAAGCAGGGACAAATCTTTAAATCAGTGATACTTGCTGCTACTAAAGAGATTTAAATAGTCAGAATTAGTCTGGTTACTTTCTCCAGAGAATTATCCGATAAGGAAAAGAGGGTTGCATTCTATTCTTTGTCAAGTCTCTAGAGAACAGACCATCTTTGTATGAGCTTTTACCCACTGCTGTGAATGAAATTCTTCCTATGCTGTTCTCTTTCTCTTACCTTAAATAAAGACCTTAACACTAACAAACAGGCACATCCTTCAGACACACAGATGCCCAGCTCTATACAAAGCAATACAGCTTCCTCCCGAATTCAGATGCTGTTTCTAAAACCATTCAATTTTTATTCTCAGTTTTCTACACCTTAAAGTTAATAGTCACCTGTATTATGTGCATAAAAGTATAAGAGAAAAATATTTGTATGGACAAGAAGTGGTACTATTTGGCAAATCACAACTATAATGAGATATTATCTCATACCAGCCAGAACGGCAATCAATCATTAAAAATCTACAAATAGCAAAGGCTGGAGAGGGTGTGGAGAAAAGGGACTCCTCCTACACCATTGATGGGAATATAGTTTGGTGAAGCCACAATGGAAAACAGTATGGAGATTCCTTAAAAAACTAAAACTAAAAACCTAACCACATGATCCATCAATCTCACTCCTGGGCATGTATACAGAGAAAATTCTAGTTGGAAAATATACATGCACCCCACTCTTCACAGCAGCACTATTTACAAAAACCAAGAAATGGAAACAACTTGAATGTCCATCAACAGGTGAATGGATAAAGAAGATTTAGTATATGTACACAATGGAATACTATTCAGCCATAAAAAAGAATGAAATAATGCTATCTGCAGCAACATGGGTGGACCTAGAGATTATCATACTAAGTGAAGTAAGTCAGAGGAAGACAAATACTATATGATTTTACTTATCTGTGGAGTCTAAAATATGACCCAAATGAACTTACTTAAGAAACAGAAACAGACTCACAGACCTAAGAAAAAAAAAAAAAACACTTATGGTTACCAAAGGGGAAAGGCAGTGGGGAAGGGCTAAATTAGGAGTCTGGGATTAACAAATGCAAATTACTATATATGAAATAGATAAATAATAAAGTCCTACTGCATAGCACAGGGAACTACAGCCAATATCCTACAATAAACCTTAATGGAAAAGAATATGAAAAATAATGTATATATATGTATAACTGAATCAATTTGCTGTACACCGGAAACTAACATGACATTGTAAATTAATTATATTTCAATAAAAAAGAAAAGGAATAGATACTACTTTCTCTTTACTATGCTGAGTAGGAAAATTTTAATGGGACTTATGGATTTGTTTGTTGTAAATTATGTATTTTTCTGAGAATTAAAGTAACACATTGTTTAGTTTTAAAAATTGGAAAATATATAATTGAAAAAAATAAACATTCAAAATCCCACTCTGGAACATCAGATAACTTCTCAGCAAATACTTATTTTGTTTTTCCTTAGAGTATACCTCCTGTACCACTGAGTTTGGGCTTGGCCATGAATTTCCCTTTGCCTGGAATGTGGGAAGAAATAGCAGTTTGAATGTGGGCAGAAGTGCTAGTTAAAGCTTTCAGAGGCTTACACTCTTGTATTCCAGATGTCCACCATGGCCTGGCCATGCCTCAAACCAGCCCTTCAGTCTGGGTTCCAGAATGAGAGACATGCAAAGCAGACCTGTAGAAAATGCTGATGTGATCCAAGCCAGATCTAGCCAAGCTCCAGCTAGATTCTTTTTGAGCCTGAGATAAATGTCTCTTATTATAAGTCTGGGAGATCTGAGGTTTCCTGTTACACAGCAAAGTTGATATATATACCCACCTTTCCGTGGAGATTTTATGTATGTACAGACACATACACACCCATACGTACATACATACAGTCTCCATATTTTCTTCCAGACATCCACTGTTTCTTATCTTTCTCAGTATGTGTGTATGTATAAAACAGTATGTGTCAGGCTATATATAGGTTATATAAATATACTCTTTGTATGTGGACATATGAATAGAGTAAATCACATACACACACACAGATTTAAAATAGATCTGTCAAAGCTATGAACTGATTCTAGTCTGCCTGGAACTTTCCTGGTCTTAGCATTAGAAGTTCCCTGTCCTGGGACAATCTTCTGTCTCAGGTACAAGAGGACTGTTATACCCTACTTTTTACTTTTTTTACTTAAAAAATCCACTTTTCTAGTTTAATAGCTCTTGAGCAAAAACCTTTCAAATTCATTGAATGTTCTTACTAGTTTGATAATAATTTCATAGTACCCCTAGCATAGGAACATATTAAACACCTGATTTAACCAATCACCTAGTGTTAGACATTTGTTATTTTTGTCATTTTTTTCTTATAAATTTAAAAGGATTTATTTCAAACTCTTTGATTCAGTTGTGGGTTATTTTTTCTTATTTTACTATTAGTCATAACAGAATTTTATAATTTGAAAGACTAAATTATTTTGTGAATATAACAGCCTAACTTAAAATATTTTAGTAGAAGATAAAATGTTTTGAAGCAATAGCATTGTTATAATTTATATCTCAATACAGTTTTACTCAAATTATATACATAGCAAAGAGAATCTAATAGACTCAAAAGCCATTGAGCCTCTCATGTTCTTTCTACTCAATATGTAAGTCTTAGTACCTACTCTAGTTGAACTTTCAAAACAAATGTATAAACAAAATATGCACATCTGAGAAATAAATTTACCATATTAAAATATGGGACATGTAAAGGATGATGCTGATATTAAGAGGTACATGATTTTTGAGGAAACAAACAATGTAGTTAAGTGTTTTTAAGCAAAGCTTCCTCAAGAAGATAGAATATGAAGTTAAAGAAACAAGAGACATGATATCTGAATTTACTTTCTATTTTTAAAATTATTTATATGATGCAAAGTGAAATTAGAACTCTCTGTAGTAAAATTCGTATGGGATGAAGCAATAGGGGAGTATGTTTGAGAGAGAAAGCATCTGAGCTAGATCTCTAAGTCTTTTTCAGATGTGGTGAACAAGCCATTTACATCTCCAGTATCTACAAATAAAATAATAAATTAATAAATAAAAATGGTGAAGTTTCTGAGATAAATTTAGCATGTTTTTAAGAAGAAACAGTTCATGAAGATATCCTGACATAATAATATTTAAATTAGACCTCTAAAAAGCCTTGTCAAATACTGGGTTAAAAGGTTTATATTTAAACCATAATTCCACTTTTGAATCTCTTCTTCATTAAATTTCTAAAATGCATATTATGTTTTAGACATACTGTTTCGTTCTTTTTAGTATCAGTAAAAGTGCTGATATATTTTGATATACAGTAGTAAAATGGCAGATTTTTTAAAGTCCAATTACTGGAACAGTCTTATGAAAATCTGGTGTTCCCTTTCATGGCATTACAAACGACACCAAATACAGCAGTAAACAGTACCTTGCCAGATCTTACTAGGAGATGCAAGAATTAGACATTAGAGATAAAATGCTATACTGCATGGAAAACAAAACAAAATAATACTCCTTTTTATCTTATCCATAGCAACTGTCATAGACAGGTGGGTGTTGACCATAACAAGAATGAAATCACTCCCAAACATACAATTTAAGTAAACCAAACAGCTAGTCGTATAACACTTAAAGGTGTCACATGTGTTTCAAGAAGAAAAAATATCCTGTACAGAATACTTTCTAGATCAGGCTGAAGATTTATTAGTCAGCCTCCAGTACCTTGAGAGCAATTCAATTTGTCAGAGCTCAATATCATTGCCATTTCCCACAGAATCTTGAGTTTTAAATCAAGGCCAATATTGCAACTAACCTTGGAGGGAAAACACAATTTATAGTATTGCTGTAAGGCCCATGTCTCAAAGGGATTTAAGTCATTTGAATAATCCATTCTTTTTTTTCTCTAGAGATGTAAAAAGAAGACAGCTACAAGTATGTTAAACATTATACGTAATGATACTACATGAGTAGCAAGAGTGTTCAATGGAATAAGTTATGTTTTAAGCTTATTAAATTTTGGGTTTAAATAAGGAAAAAATGTGTACATATAAAGTACTTTTGTTATTGCTGAAGGTGTTATTTAAATTTGTTTACCTACTCAAATTTATGGGAAGGCCATCATTCAAGGAGTATCTTAAAACAACCAACCAAAAATATACATGGGGGAGGTCAAAGAGACGTGAGTGGCTGGAAGAGGGGCATATCTTACTGTTATTCTGAAAAATGTAATACATTAAAGATTGATTTATTTATGTTAGGCATTTTATACACTGGTAGAAGTTTGGTCTTAAGCTCCTTTTTCATATACTCCAAAGAATTAGACAGATTGGGGCATTATACAGATTACAAAGAAAATGTAATTATGCATTTGTCTTAGTTATTCAGATTGTTTAAGTCAATTATACTTAAGATCTGAGTTTTCTAGTTTACTGTGTACCTATATGAATTTTTAAAAAGTTTCATTAAAAAAAGTAAGATTTAGAAGGCAGTCATTTATGCTTAAAATATTCAGTGACCAGTTTAATGCTCCTTCCTATTTTTTCCCTCTCCTTCACTCATTTTCCCTTTCCCTCACTCCCGCATCCCTGGGTTTGCACTGTATTGGTCAGCTCAGGCTGCCATAACCGAATACCATAGACTGGGTCACCCAAACAATAGAAATTTATTTTCTCTCAGTTCTGGAGCCTGGGAGTCTAAGATCAGGGGCCAGCACGGTCAGGTTCTGGTGAGAGCTCTCTTGCTGACTTGCGGACTACAGCCCTCACACTGTGCCCTCACATGGTGTCTCTTCCACTTCTGGTAAGAGTACCAGTTCGATCAGATGAGGACTCCACCCTTATAATCTCATTTAACTTGAATCACCTCCTTAAAGACCCTATCTCCAATACAGTCACGCCGGGGGTTAAAGCTTCAGCATATGAATTTTGAATGGACACAAGTCAGTCCATAGTACATACCTTAAGAAATATTGACACAAAAATATTTGCCTCAAAATCTGCTTCCTTGGAACCAAAACTAAGATTGGATTCCTTCAAAATATATTTGAGCACTCTTACATGGTATATACTGGTAATAATAATTCTGTAATATTCAGACATGCATATATATAAAAATAATAAAATTTGGTTCTTTAATAAATCATTACAGTTAGCTCAAAACATCATTTTTTTCTCTCAACCATTTTTCTTTGATGCTACTTCTCTTCCCACTACTGACTTAACATTTTGCTCTTCTTGGCATTCGCTTTCTCAGAGTAATATCAAAACTTTTTAATTGTCCCATTTATCTCCTCTGATTCTCTCTTAAACCTCCTCCCATCAGAACTTCAGTCCACTACTATACTGATACTGTTTTTCTTTTTCATCCACTGCGATAGATGTTCTTCAGCATCTCTGCCATCAGTTCCTTGTTTCCGGTACAAGCATGCCGCCCCTCACGTTAATAGGGGGAGTCTACCTCAACTACCCCTGAGTCTGGGCTCCCCTTAGTTAATTATTTCATCAGTAGCATGTAGCAGAAGTGACATGTTGAGACTCCTGAGACTGTACTGTAAGAAGGCTTGCTGCTTCTGCCTAAATCTCCGGGATAATTTTCCTTAGGGTGTTGCCTCTGTAAGCAGTCTTCATGATCAGAGGCACCTCAGCCAGATGAGGAGGTGACAAATAAAACTGCCCTAACAAATTGCTACAACCTTAGAATCTTAAAACAGAATAATTATCTTTCAGGTCAGATTTCTGGAATCTATCTGCCTGAGCTAATATCAAAGTGCTGGCAGGGCTACACTTTCTACTGGAGACTCTAGGGGAGAATCCATTTCCTTGCCGTTGCCAGTTTCTAGAGGTCACTTGCATTCCCTGACAGGTGGCCCCCTTCCTTGACCTGCAAAGCCAGTAATGACTGTTTCCTTCCTCACATCACTTCAGTTCATATTGAGTTTTCTGCTTTCCTCTTCTGCATTTAAGGACCTCCGTGATTACATTGGTTTCAGTGGGAAATTTTCCCTACCTTAAGATCAAGTGATTAGCAGCTTTAATTCCATCTACTGCCCCTTTAAATCATAGTTAATGTTCCCATCTTTGGGAGGTCACTTTTTTGCCTGCCACACAGCCCAGCCTGAGCATCAAGGTGACAGTCAGCATCGACTGTTAGTCATGTGAGTGATCCGTCAGAGATGTTCAGACCATTCGGGCTTTCAGATGACTACAGTTCCAACTTATACCTTACTGCAACTGCTTGACAGACCCCAAGTGGGGATCACCCAACAGGGATGAGTCAACACACAGAACCAGAAGACATAACAATAAATTCACGTTTTAAGGCCTGAATTTTAGGATGGTTTGCTATGCCACAGTTCATAGTGGAAACCTCATCTTGCTAACTGAACAGTTTTCTTGCTCCTTATTTTCCTTGAGCTGTCAATCAGCACCATTTGACAGAGTTGGGAACTCCTTATTTTTTGGTATACTTTCTCTGCTTGACTTCTAGCACATCACACACTTCTACGATTTCTTTTACCTTGTTGGTTGTTTTCTCAGTCTCCTTTGCTATTTCTTCCTCTTCTATCTAACCTCAATAATGTTGGAGTGATCTAGTGCTCTGTCTGTATCACTCTTATGTATCTGCATTCCATCCTTTGGTAACATCAGTCTCAAAGACTTAGATACTAACCATATGCCATCTCCCTGTTTATGCCTCCTGTCCAGAATTACCTGCAAGATGATACTGATACATCTAATGGACTACATGACATCTCCACTTGGGTATGAATTACCATCTCAAACTTTACATCTCCAAAACTCCCTCTGAATCTGCCTCTAAACTTGTCCCATGCACAGCCTTCCTTATCTTCACTGTAGGCAAATCCATTCTTCCAGCTGCTCAGGGCATGTGCCAAGTAATCACCCCTTTTCTCTCATATTTCACACTCAAAACAGAAATCTACCAGGAGTTATGAAAGGGAGATAGATAGCTGATTGGTTATGTACGGTTTCTTCACGTTCCTGCCTCTGAATGACACACAACACTTCTACTCAAAGCCAATTGATTAGAGCTAATCATCTTCACCTGCAAAATGTTGGCAAATGTGGAGGAGTAGATGGATTATTTGGGAACCACCACTGTCCCTAGCATAACTTCTTTACAGTCTACATAAAGAACTATAATACACAAATCTCACATATTGTTTCCCTTAGTTTTCCCTCATACTCTGAATTTGGAGAGTAGGTACTGCTGTCCCTGAGGAATATTTAAATGATTAAAATGAAGTTCAAGGTCTTTTGCCAGTAAGTTGTAGAATCATGCATGCATCCTTGCCCTCTGATTTTTAGGTCAACGTGTCTTCTCATATGATACACAGAAGCACATAATTACTTACAGCTCTTGAAGTTAAGTAAACTCCTTTATGACATTTTCCATTCCCAAAAAATAACATGGTTTTATAAGATTTCCAGTGGGTTTATGGCTATCCTGTAGTTTTTGCCTCTCTTTTTACATGCTACTGCCTATAACAGAGGCAAACACGTAGTCTTACTGTTCCCAGAGAGCTCAGTACTGTACACATATATTTGAGCCCTGTCCCCAGTTTTACCAACGTGCTCAGATCCTAAGTGTCATGTATGCTGACAGTGCCTTGGGGAAAAGTTACGATGACTATGAGTAGACATACTTTCATAAAGAACTCAGGAGATTTCATTATACTGGTATAATGAACACGCTCATTCCTAAAAATAAAAATGTCCACAGCACCTTTACTCTTCTATGCGTATGAGCACATCTCCATCCATGATGACAACTGCTACATCACTCATGGAATATACATTTGGCTTCTGGCACACAGGAGTCAGTGTGACTGTTGCAGAATTATTTCTCATTCACAGAAGGACCATATGTGCATATCTTACCACTAAATACCAGAACTTAGCATGCTGCTTAGCACAGAGTAGGCACTCAATAAACTATGTTGACTGAATTAATAAAACAATGAAAATATTAAGCAAAATTTTACTATATGGTAAAAAACCAAGGCACTCATAAAAGCAGAATTATCAGAACAAAGAGTAATCCTCTAAGATATACCACTTATTAACTACATGATCCCAAACGGTAACCTGCCCTACCTGCATAACACCTCACGTAAGGCTGACGTGAGGATTAGGTGAATGATGCATCCACATCACCTAGCTTGTGCCTGCCACACTGGAAGAATTCAATACACGTTTTAAAACAAAAATGGACAGCATCAACAGTAAAGAAATAGATTTTAGAAATTTCATTGGAAAGGAAGGCTAAGAGATATTTTCCTAAATTGTTTATCCTAAAACCTTGAAAAAATAATATTTGTAAGAAATACGCTGTCTTTGCAAGAAATGCCAGCTCATACGTTTATGAGTACACCAAACTTTGCTAGGTTCTCTGTCCTAGACCCTGTCAGTAAACAATGAAAAAGAAAAAGTACAACATACTCAAAATATTTGAACTTGATAGCACGCTCATCATGAGCTCTATTAACTTCACAAATTCTACAAGTATGTGGCATGCACGCTATTAATTTTTTTTGACATACTGCTCATATGCCAGAGATTATGAAGTGTTTTTCACAAACACTGAGGACTGAAGTAGCCCTTTCTCTTTTTATATAAGCATTGCTTATAGACTCTGTTTTTATTCTTAGGAAAAACTAGACACATACCTGTTATTCCAGGGCTCTGGGCAGTGTTCAGAGGAGCACCAGGCTTCTTCCCACATTCTCAGCTTAACATGTATCCATCTCCTGGATCTGGGGAAAAAGAAAAAAAAAAAAAAAAGGACTGATTTTAGTTTCAGTCATCGTGGAAGATAGACTGTAACATGTAAAATTTGATCATTTAAAAAATAAAATTTAGCCTTTTGTGTGTGTGTGTGATTTCTGCCCTCATTCCCTGGTTTACTTTGAGGTGCTTTCCTTCTCCTTCCTCAGTTTTTTTTCCTTATTAGTTCTTCCCAGAGTATGAACACATCCATCCTCTCCCAGCCTTCATAAGCTCTCCCTGAACCTTTTCTTCTTTATTCAAGCCTCTTGAAAATATCCTACACATGCTAGCTTCTTTTACTCATCTTCTGTTTCTCCCTCCCCAATTAGCATCTTAAAAGATCCCTAGCTAAGATCATGGGAACAAAAAGGGGGAAGAACTGTTTTGAAAATAAAGGCTGTTTTACAACCGTGTTAAATACCACGGAGAGGACAACAAATGGATGCTGTTGATACATAAAGAAAATAAAACAAGACTTGACCTTTCATAGTCTCCCCAATAATGTCACTGCCATTGGTGACATCTGTCCCCTTTATCCATATCATTGCTAGCATTAAATTTCTGAAATGAAAATCTTCAAATATCAACACGATGACACTTTTCAATAGTTCTCTTAACCTGCGAATTGGAGTCTGATCTTAATCTTGAGGATAAGCCCTCAAGATTTCAATAAAATATCTTACCACATGCCCCTATCAACAGGTAACAGGAGAGTCAAATTCCTCCTTGCTCTCTGCATGCATCAGGTGATTTTATGCTATGGCTTGGGAGGGTCTAGAAACCCGCTCAGATCCTCTTCTAACTGGTAAGACACTTTTCCATCATTAACAATCTTCCTTAGAGATCACTGACTCTGCATAATCTCCTGACTCTCTAGACAAATTTATTTATCTGCTTCTCTTTCTAGTCATTCACCTTACTTCTGCTGTGGTATGAGTACTTTTATAATAATAATTTGTTAACTTATTTTTCTCTGCACTGCAGTGTAAGCCACCTCCAGGCAAGGAATGTATGTTTCTTCCTGTGTGCTGAGGATACAAAATGACTGATAGAATCACTGTGTTCAATAGATGCTGATCCTGAAATAAAAGATAGCATATGGCTCTTTTCTTATAATGTTTAAATTATTTTACATTCTCTAATTTACTATTTGTGAGTGCAAGACGGTTGGAGTAAAAATGGTGTGGCATGGGGTCCTAGGTGAATAATATAAGGTCAGATTGTTTACATGCTTTGGTCTCTGGCCCCTCATTTGCTACACACATATATAGATTTTTTATGTCACAGTTGTGTTATACCAGTAACTTCCTTGCATGATATATCCCACTGCGTATGCAGCAGGCGCTCAGTAGCTGCTACTACTTATGTCCTACCAAGTGTTTTGCCTCTATAGTCACTACTGGTTTTCTTTGTAAATGAAAATGCCTTTAATACAAAAAGGACTGGATAATACTAAATTAAAAAAATGATAATTTTTATTCACATTAAATGCTAAAAACCCTCTATATTGGGCAAGGAATCCAAGAACTCTGCATTTCTAAGATCTGTGAAAGCCAGAGCATCAGCCTTGTGGGCCAGTCAGCTTGTTCTGTGTGTACAGGCATTTGTTTTGGAAAGATTCACAACGAGGTAATTACCTATTCACTTTAACAGTCTTGGCTGTAGCTACCAGTGAATCAATGTAAATTAATGTAGCAGATCAAGTTTTTTTTTTTTCCTTTTAGTTAGTTTTCTTCTAAAACAGTGAAAGATAATGAGTAACAAAAGATGAAAGCACAAACATACACACACATATATAAAGGAAAACAGTTCATCTTCTCACACTAAATATGCAGTAAATGATGCAAAACACAAAATACACTTCGCACAGTATTTCTCCCCGACATCAAATTTAGAAATAAATCCAAGATATGACTTAAGACTATGAATTTGGCTAGATTTTAATGCTAGAATAAGAAACCTATGGTCTGGGAAAATTTCCAACCTTAGTGAACATAACTAGAAGTAGCTTTCTTTTCTCTCTGGTTTTTATTTCAGAAGCACGCTGCCTTCTTAGAGCCACAGTCATGGTATCCAACTCCTTGAATTAAACACACATTAGAGACTCTTGAGAAGTCACAGACGATGGATCACCTGAGATCAAGAATGCAAGAAGATACTTCCCAATGAAATCTACCCTTAACGGTAATATTAAAGCACATCATCATTCTCCTGATGTTCAGAGTAAAATGAAGTGTACTCTTATTACCTTGCAGAGTTCATTCTGGCATGATATCATTATGAATTAAGGTATTAGCCATCAGTTTTGGCGATAATAAATGAAAAGAACTACAGGCAGTTTCACTCTTCCACCAATATATAAAAACAAAAAAAAAAAGTAAAGCAGTCTGCAGTTAGGCAGTATTTATCTGTACCAATACATAATGTTCAAGTCACTCATGGAGGACAGAATTGCCCTTTCACACAACTATGGAAACAAATGAGAAATCCAACAACAAAAACAGTGTTCCTTTTCACAAGTGTAGTTGCTTTGTGAAATATCAAGCGAACACGCTGGTAAAAGTCAGTAGATTCATAAATAAAAAATAATGTATTATTGATAGAGATGAGGCTTTTTCACTTTGGACAATGTATCTGAATTGTAATCAGTAATGCTGTTTACTATCAAAATCATCTCAGATTTGTACATCCAAAATATAAATAATGAAATATGCACATCTTTCCACAAAAATCAAAATAAACTCTACAACAGCTCCAAAACATTAGAAAGGATACAGAACTCTGTAATTTGCTATTATATATATATATATATGATAATTAACTGGCTTTTAGAAATTCACTTAAATCTTTAGGAAACATATTCTACATACATATTCGAATATTATGCATGAATATAAAGAAATCATGTAATGTACACCCACATGCCCATTACCTCAATTAGATGTTACCTCTTCTGTTACTTTAAAAAAAAAAAAAAGTTTTTTGATGGCAGCAATCTCCTGGTCCCTATTACTGTTAGAGGCCTAATTTTCTATCTATAAATGTATTAATAAGCAAGTCAAAATTGGATGTATCATGCTACAATTACTGTCAAAATTTAAATACCTATATATTCTCTGTGATGGCAATAAAAGGACTTACAGGAAAGGAAAAAAAGAAAGAAACATTGACCTGTTAGCAATAGTATCTCCTACTCAGGGACATAATTTGGGGGCAGGGGGAGGTGCCCAAATATCCTATTATGTGTAACATTAAATGGTAAGCTTTCTGACAGAAACAAGTTCTCCATCAATTTCATCTTTCATAGTTAAACAGCTTCTTATTTGATGTCTGAGAATAATTAGATATTAGAAAGACATTCAAACGTGCCTTTGACAACTTCAAAATAGGCTTTGATCTTTCAAATCAAGATGTCCTATTAACAGTTCGAAATGTGGTTCCAAGTTTAAGTTATTCTTCCTATAGAATATATAAAGGAAATTTTTGATAAAAATAGAAAAAATGATACATTTAACTAATAAAATGTAGCTATGCCAGCAGATACACCAATAGTTTTCACCCAGATGTCTGATACTCTATGAACTGCAGAACCAAATATATAGAGATTCTAACCAAATTCTAAAGCTATTTCTTAAAGATTAAATCAATGTTATTCTCATCATAGTGAGAGATATTACATAATTCTTCATGGTCCCTATGATAAATAGAAGGGAAATATTTTATTAAGTTTTGAAACAACATTTGGTGTTTTTTGGTGTTTTGTATCTGCACCACCCTCCTCTAGGCCAAAAACTCAGGAAATCATAGTAAATTGCAGTAAATCAAAGGTTTATAGCAGTTCAGTGAGAAGTAACTTATTTTAAAAAATAGTGAACCCTGGTCATGTCTATTTTAATTTAAGTTCATTATGACAATAAGCTTGGGAAACTAATAGGGCAAATAATTTGATATATGTAAAGTATGTGAGATTGATTTGTTTCTTTAACTATTAGAATGGTTTTATTTTTAAATCAGGGCATTTCACGATTATAGCTCCCATGTAAGAGTCTACCTGATAGTGGATACTGAAGTCTGTGCACATCTAAATGGACTGTTCATTTAATTTCTGTACAATTTAAATATTTAGCAAAATGCTGAAGAAAAGATAAACTGTTCCTGTGATACTCACATGCAATCCCTTCAGACAAATGTTCTAAAGACTCACAGTTACTCCCTATAATTACTAATGGTCCTCTGAAAAATTAGGAGGAAACATTCTGGTAACGCTCCTAGTTCTACCTGTGCTGAAGCCCCATCAAGAAAGTGTTCTGAGCATTCATTAAAATATATGGACATTTATATCAGTGAGGAATAGGTTCAAGTGCTTATAACAATAAGAAGTTGAATTAAACACACTAGAATTTATTCTCTCACATTAAAATGAAAACAAAACAAACATCACCAAACAAAAAAAATAATAAAAAGCCCCAGCAACAACAATAAAAAAATAAGGCATCCTAAGATGATATGAAAGCTCCATAAAGTCATTTAACTGCTCTCTGCTAGGCTGACTTGCACACTCAAGGTCAGAGCACACACTACTATACACGGACAGTACAGCCACCATGTTCCATTCTTCCAGACAAAGAGAAGGGAGGGAGAGCAATCCAGGTGTGCTCAACAACTGGGTCAGCACTGTTAATCAGCCTTCCTAGGAGTTCCATGTAGCATTTCTGCTTACAAGTCCTCGGCCAGAACTAAATCTCATTGTCACCTCGAGCTGCAAAGGAGGTTGGGAAATACAGACTAAGATACGTGTCCAGGTGAAAAACGGGGCTCTTTTACAAAATAAATGGGAGAAATTTGATTTGGGGTATAAAATTATGAGTCAGCCACAAGTTACTACTAGATCTACATCTGGGCCAGTTCAGCTTTCCAGATCAGGTTCATAGGTGTCTTCTCAGCATCTAATAACCTGTAAACTGAATGGTAACTCATCTGGTTCAACCTCACTCATTTCACATTGATGGACAAGGAGCAATACTGCTCATTAAAACTCCTTTCTATATGAGGGGTAAAGAGGTAGTGTTTAGCAGTCGCTGGTTCCTGGCCACCAACAATTAGGTCACCCTAAACATAACTTATGTGCTTAGAACCAGTTTCGCGCTCCAGAATGCTATTCCTTGTACATTACCCCCTTTGTCATATCAAAACTGGAGTGTGGATTCTAACTTTAACTGCTAATCCTCTCCTGATGCAGGGCACCAAGACAAGCTTCTGCAGGCTAGGATTGGAGTTTCTTTTATAATACAGTTTCCTCAAAGAAATTAATAAACTCAGGGTCTGTATTATTTTTGTCAATATGTGTTTGAATAACTACAAATTCTATCAGGCAGTAATTTTTTAAGCTTAATGTCTCAGATCTTTACTTACTATCTTCAGGGCTTTCCCTATCCATCTCTCATCATTTACTGGCCAATGCCACAAAGTGTTCTTAAATAATAGGCTCTGTCTTTACCAGTAGGCTCATCACTTTGTACAATGAAGCACAAATTTTCTCTGTTGAGACTGCATTTTCTAAATCTGCCAAGCTCCAAATTACAGCACTCTAAGTCTCATATTACAAATTCTTTTTATAGAAATTATGTTTGGATGTTTTCTTCCATTTTTTGTTTTGTTTGAAATATCTTTTTTTTGCCCCCTTGGGCTAGAAATAAATAACAGTTGTATGCAGAGAAGGGTGAGAAGTTTCAGTGGCTTATAATTTCTTAAATCAAGAGCACCCTCTTCTCTTGATTTAATACATTAAGTTTCTTTAGCATATGTGTTATTTTACAGAGAGAAGAGGGGTTGCATCATTCAGTTCTTGTTTCTTTTTTTTTTTTTTTCCTTCACCACCCAGATTCAAAGGGCCATCTCTGCCTTCCAAATTACTTCTCTCTTCCTGAGGAGCATTGCTTTATCAGACTGCCACCTCTGATCTCTTTCCATCTCAAACCCCTTTTGATTCTCTCATACAGGCGTCAGCAAACTATAACCCAGGAGCTAAATCCAGCCCACTGCCTGAATGGGTAAATCACATGTTTTGGGGACATAAACACGCTTATTTATTTATGTATTATCTAAGACTGTGTTCATGCTACAAGGACAAAATTGAGTAGCACCCCAGAGACTGTTACGGACTGCAAAACCTAATATAATTACTATGGGGTCCTTTCCACAAAAACGCTGGCAACCCCTGCCATGGTCGCTAATGCTCTGAATCTACCAGTCTCAGAACTATTTAATGTATTTCTCAACTAAGTAGGTAAATTAGTTTGCTGGGCTGCTGTTGGAATCAAGTAACTTTTCCAGTTGCTTGTCATGAGTTTGGCATTTTATAAAGCTGTATAAGAATAGTGATGTGTATGTGTTGGCTTTTGATTATTTTGGATGGAATAGAATGGCTTTTCTTTTTGAAGAACAAAACCTAGAGCAATTTAGAGGTTTGAGGACACCTATTAGCCTTTATCTGCCAGTTAATTACTCTTCACGTTAAACTGCTGCTCTTCCTGGGACAGTTAATCAAACTGAACCAAATGTTGCCGGATTTGCATGTTAATAATTATAAGATCACACAAAGTTGAATGATTGGTGCAATGTAATTTGCAAACAGATATGAGCAGAGCACTACAAATGATTTCCTGGGAAAACTGTCAACAGCCTATGCCTTCCGAGTACTTAAAGTTCGATTATGATTTTCAGGAAATATATAGATTCTTTCTTTATGTTTCCTTACAGGATATTTCTAAGGAACTTCTAAAGAAAGAATCTTTCTTAGTTTATAATACAATAGACAAAACAAACAAACACATACACATAAAAAAAAATAAAACAAAAAATAAAGCCAGATAAAACATTGAAAAATGTTACTCAATTAATTTCCACCTAAATTTTTTATTTTGTATAGAATGTCTTTTTTCTCTTTGTGTTATGCAAATATAATTGCTGATTAACAGGCATAGTGGTTAATAGGTTAGAATTAAAATGCTGAACTTAAATAAATCATATGAAAGTTAACTATACTTAGCTTACAATACAGTTTATACAATTTCTTAACCAGAATTACATTAAATATTGTGCCTCATCATCAATCTACTTTTCAATGCCTAGAAAATTCTAACATAATATTAGGTAATATTGGTATTATTGAAGACCTATTGAAATGAAGGAAGCAATTTAATAATGTGCTACATGCTCTTGGATCTGTAACTGTGAAAGTAAAAACAATTAGAAGCTTAAATTTTGTTTTGGGAAGTCACTTAGCATACTATAAAAATCCTTATAAATTAAATGTCAAAAGTGTGTTCTCAGTCTCATATCACTGATGCACAGACTTACTTTCTTAACTTCTACAATTTACTATTAGGCTTTTCCACTGTATTTGGTAATCTGACTAAACTTTACATAGTTTTTGCTGTCATTTGAGCAAAACAACATCTTTAAAGCATTTGTTTTTCTTTTCTTACTTTCAGTTGGGAATTAAGCCCCTGTGTGTTGTCATTTCTCTTTATTCATGCATAGAGCTTTTTTTTTTCTGTGTAACTATTCAAGCAGTCAGTACAAAGTGCCATAAGGGCAGAGTATCAGTAACAGGATCAAACAGAGGAAGCAATACTACTCTATACATACACACACACATTTCTGCTTGCTCCCCACCGTTTCTCAACAGTTGTGCTATTTTAAAAATCAGGAACTCGTTGTGTGTGCGTGCGTGCGTGCGTGTGTGTGTAGGGAGAAGAGACTTTATTACATTAGTGGACTAACTCAGTACTGTGATTGATTTTTACACCTGTTTGTTGGTCTTTGGTATCATCCATATAGGCTGGCAAAGACCTTGAAAGCATTTAAATTCTATTATGCTTATAACATAAAACAGTGGTTAATTTTTAAAAATAAATAAAATATTTAAACTAAAACCAAAAGAATAAAAACTAAAGAAGGTAATGTCAGAATGACTGTAATTTCTATCTCAGGTTGGATTATTTTATCATGCTTATAGCACATATTATAATGTTAGAAAAATTAAAGATTAATTTTTGAAAGATAAATACATAAAATATTGAAGCACTGGCTTTCTCATCACTTATCAATTTAATAAACATTTATTTGGAATATAGTTTATAAATGCTGTGTTAGAAATTGGGCATTCCTTGGGACTTTATAAGAGCTCTGTCTTCAGAAAACCTGATATCTATTTGGAAGACACATATAAATAAAATAATTATGCCTTCTTATTAGTGGTGCAAAGGGAAAAAACAACCCTATAGTAGAGAATAATGAACTGCCTGTTTGAAGAGACCTGCATTTGGCAGAAATGGCCAGACTCTGGTACTCCTGCCATCCACAGTCATTGTCTGGGGCTGCCTGGGAAGAATTCTGAGCTAAAAGGCTGAAGCAGGTCTTGAAGGCACTAAGGCTGAAGACTGTCAGCTAATTTCATTCCTTGCAGCTAAATGGCAATTTCTTTCTTGAAGAGAGATCTGAGTGGCATATTTCCATGACTGCTATAAGTTAAAAGTTGCATATGAAAATCTTAAAGCTGCTTAGATTCTGAGCAGTACAGAAACAGAAAAGTGTCACTTGGATTTGGCAATATTGAGGTCTCTAATGAATTAAAAGGGATTTTAAAGAGTGATGTGTAAGAACTATTTAAATGATGGACTGGAATGGGTCGAAGAGTATATGAGAATTGTCAATTTTAGTAAGAAATTTGGAAATAGCATGATATAGAAGGGAACAAAGAAATTACATAGGATTTGTTTACTGAAGAAAGGATGTTTCCAATTTAAATTTTTTGTATGATTTTATGAGATAACAAAGAATTTGTGGATTTCAATGGGATTAATTTAGTAGAGAAGAAATGAATGAAGATGAAGTTTATAAGGAAAATCATCAAAAATATAAGAACCATTCAGAGACAATAGAGAATTAGGCTCAGGACTGAAATGGAAAGAACAGAAATTTGATAAGCAGAAATGCTTCTTTTATTATAATGTGGAGAAAGAGAAGTTGGGTACTTTTGCAAGTAAAAAAGTAGATTTGTTGGTGGAAGGATAAGGGAGTTTCAGATTTCTGGCTTATATTTTCTCAATGGATTATGACAGAGAAAGTCATCACAGAAAGTAGGAAAGCAAGCGTAAGAGTAGAGAACAATTGGTTTTTCAGGCAATGTTATGTGAACCACATAAAAACTCTGAACACAAGTAACATATAAGGCTGACTTTGCAAGGCAGTGTAAACAGGAAGTGAGAGAGGAACTGAATTTTCAAGGGTGTGACTAAAATGATGGACAATACATTACAATTAATGTTTCTTGAAGTCAAAGAATTTTAGTCGTGTATGTACTGGAACAACTCATATGAAAGGATAGGAGATGGTTGGTGTAAAGGGTAAAACATTCAAAATAGAGATTTTTAGAAAAGATTCACTTTCTGGCATAAAACTGGAAGTGGTATGGGCAAAACTGTCAGAAATAAATACACCAAGGAGTGGAGAAGTCAGGGAACTGAGGGATCACTTGCCAAGATGATAGGAGTAGGCACTAAAGTAACAATTGTTATACAGGGGCTAAAATCTTTAAGAAACCAAGTAGAATGGCTAGAAGATTAGAATGCCAAGGGTCATGGCCTGTCAGGACGGATAGATGGTATCCATATACTCTGAGGAACAGGATTGATTTCTTTCATTTCCTTCCCCTCTTGCTCCCCAGGCAAGAGGTGAAGAAACTGAATGCAAAGTCAAATGGGGAACCAGAAGGTCACCAACCTCATCTTACATTTGCTTACAGCTCAGTGTCAAGTTTATGAGGTCACTGATATTTGGATAAGCTTCAAAAAGTGATGGTGGTGAAAACAAGGACAGGAAAAAATGTCTAGATCTAGTCTTTATAAGAAAAAAGACACTAGCATGTTTTGCTGAGCCATCAAATTTTAGAGGTTATTTAGTCTATATCCTTAATTTCACACAAGAGAAAACCAAAGATTGTATAAATTAAGAGACTTTCTCAATCTCATGCAACTTGTCCCTGGGCAAGTCTGGACTAACCCAGGTTTCTGACTCCCAGTTCATATCCCTTCCCCTCGGCAGGTCTGTTCTCCAGTAAGAAGGATTTTCCAGGTACAGCATATGTACTAGACTAACTTCAGGATATACAGTAAAGTTTATTCTATCATAAATCTTTAAGAAGCAAGAAGTAATTCTCTTTCAGTATGAAGAATATTTAGGATTCTTATTTATAAGGATTCTCGACAATGAGGAAATAGTGACAGCTCTAGCATGCATCCTTTCATTTGAACAAAAGCATTTTTTAAATTCTAAAATTCCATAACATTTCTACAATTTGATGCTAGTAAAGCAATAGCATCACCAAACTGTCATTAATACAACCTCAAGGAGAGTGTCTTTGCAGCAAGTTGTTTTAACAGTTTTATCTCCACCTGAAAAGGTTTTTTTTTTTCCTTGATAAAAGTAACTGGGAAGAAAACACAATGTTCTTATTTTTGGTTTAGAGACTGATCACAGCAGTGCTACATCTATAAATAAGCTTCTATGAGAGTCCCAGAAGTCCTGCCACAAGTCCACTGTCACAGTTTATTGGCTAATCAGCAAAGAATTGAAATCTTGATTGGCTTTATTTGTTGGCTGATTGAAACACTGAGATAGGAAGTAGTGGACAGATTAATTAATTTGTGCTGGGGAATCCAAAGTTAATCTAAAAAATACTGTCACTTTGACTGATGGCTGTGTGAGAGAAGAAGCCTTTAAAATCCACCATGAATCGTCACTCTACGGGCACATAAATACAAAGTTTTGTCTATTTAACTGATTGAATTCTACTGAACGATACAGAATACTAATGTTTCTGTGTGCATCACAATTACCACATGTTTTAAAAGTGGCCTACACAGGACCAAGAAGAATGGACAAAGAATATTAATAAAAACAAACAATTGAATCTTTGAACATTATCATGTTCAAGAAATAGGAATTACCACTTTACTAACCTATTATCTATGCAGTTTTTTGATGAGCTTTTTAACCTGATTGTCAAAATAATTTATTTTACAAATTTGTAGTATATTCTAATTATAAATCTACAATTGCAAGATAGCATTTTTTTCTAAAAGAACCAGAATAAGGTTTTTATACTTATACAGTCTTTGAGAAAAGCAAAGAAAAAGGAACACCTAATATTATTAGCATTAAAAAATCTTTGTGAAATGTAACTGACATACAGTAAATAGAGCATATTTAAAGTATACAAATAGAAAAGTTTTGACATATGCATACACCTGAGAAATTCTAACCATCAGGGTAAATAACACATTATTATCTTTAAAAATTTCCTCATATCCCATTTCAGTTCCTCGCTTTTCCTGCTCCCTGGTCCCACTGGATTTCAGGCAAACACTGATGTGATTTATGCAATTTTCTAGAATTTTATGTAAGTATAATTATAGGGTATGTGTTTTTGTTTTTTTTTTTTTGGTCTGGCTTCTTTCACTCAGCATAATTATTTTGAAATATATAAATGTTGCTGCATATAAAAGATTTATTATGTTTTATTATTGAAATAACATTCCATTGTATGAATATGCCATAATTTGTTCACATGTTAAGGGGCAGTAAGGTTGTTTCCAATTTTGGCATATTTCAAATAAAGCTCCTATGAACATCTGTGCACAAGTCTTTATATGGACTGATGCTTTTATTTCTTTGGGGTAACTAGGAGTAATGTGAATGGATTACACAACAAATGTTATCTTTAACTTAAAAAGAAAAACTGCCAAACTTTTTTGCAAAGTATTCCATTTTATTTTCCATGTATATATGGGCAGTATAACAGAATTCTAGTTCTTCCACATCCTCACCAACACCTGCCATAGTCTATCTTTTTAATTTTAGCCTTTCTACTAGGTATGAGTAAAGTCTTACTGTGTTTGTAATATGTGTTTCCTTAATGACTTATGTTGTTATGCATCTTTTCATATGTTTATTTTTCATTTACTTATCTGATGAAAAATATCTGTTCAAACCTTTCTTTTTTTGAAGTAGTGGAGTTTTAGAAGTTCTTTATCTATTCTGTACATAATTACTTTATCAGATGTTTGATTAGCAAACATTTTCTTCTAGTCTGTGGCTTGTCTTTTCATTTACTTGTTACTTGTTTTTCTATTTGCCCCACCAGTTCTTTGTTCCCTTTTTCCTCTTTTTACCTTCTTTGGATTAAGTATTGCTCACAATTTCATTTTAACTTCTTTATTGGTGCAAAAGCTATAACTCATTATGCTGCTAATTGAGTGCTTGTTTTAGCATTTACTGCAGACATTTTTACTTGATCAGAGTCTACTTTCAAGTGATATGATGCGGGATGCAGCAAAAGTAGTCCTAAGAGGGAAGTTCATAGTGATACAGGCCTTACTCAGAAAATAAGAACAATCTCAAGTAAACAACCGAACCTATCACCTAAAAGAATTAGAAAAAGAAGAACAGACAAAACCTAAAGTTATCAGAAGGAAGGAAATAATAGAGATCAAGGAGGAAATAGATAAAATAGAGATTTAAAAACAATAGAAAAAAAGAATGAAATCAATAGCTGGTTTTTTGAAAGAGTAAACAAAATTGACAAACCTCTGGCCAGGCTTACCAAGAAGAAAAGAGCGATACCTCAAAGAAACAAAATAAGAAAGAAAAATGGGAAAATTACAACCAATACTACAGAAATACAAAAATACATAAGAGAATGCTATGAAGAACTATATGGAAACAAATTGGACAACCTAGAAGAAATGGACACGTTTCTGGAAACATACAGTCCACCAAGACTATTTCAAGAAGAAATAGACTACTTGAACAGTCTGATTACTAGAAATGAAATAGAATCAGCAATAAAAAACCTCTCTACCACCAAAGCCCTGGCCTAGGTGGTTTCACTGGGGAATTCTACCAACCATACAAAGAAGAACTCATACCAATTCTCAAACTCTTTCAAAAGATTGAAAAGGAGGGAATACTCCCAAACTCATTCTATGAAGCCACCATCACCCTGATACCAAAACCAGACAAAGGCACTACCAAAAAAGAAAGTTACAGGCCAATATCATTGATGAACATTGATGCAAAAATCCTCAACTAAATACTAGCAAACAGAATCCAACAGCACATAAAAAAGATCATATACCATGATTAAGTTGGATTCATCCCAGGGACAGACACAAGGATGGTTCAACATATGCAAATCAATCAATGTGATACACCACATCCACAAAAGAAAGGACAAAACCACATGAACATCTCAGTAGATGCAGAAAAAGCATATGATAAAATTCAACACCCGTTTATGATTAAAAAAAAAAACTTGTACCAAAGTGGGCATAGAGGGAACATACCAAATGATATGATGTCACAGTCTACGTGGTAGGCAAACTTTACACTAGCATACTTTCCTTTCATACCTTCTGTTTGGTGCTGGAGTTTTCAAGCAAGTTGCTTTTACACGTATTGCAAGTTGCACAGTAAATTGTTATTTTTGTTTAAACAGTTGATTATAATTTAAAGATACTGAAATAAGATGAAAAATACCTAATTTATTTACCCACATAGTTACCATTTACTGTGTTCTTCATTTTTTATATAGATCCATATTACCTATGACATCATTTTTCCTGTCTGACCAAGTTCCGTTATTCTTTCTTGTAATGTGGATCTGCTAGTAATTCTCTCAACTTTTGTGTGTCTCAAAGTGTCTTTGCTTTATCTTTCCTTTGCATATTTTTGCTGAATATGGAATTCTGAGTTAACAGTTTTGTTTCTTTCTTTATTTTAAAGATTTTAGTTATCTGCTTTTTCACTTGCATTATTTCTATTAACAAATCTTCTGTTGTACTTATTTTGTCTTTGGTTTAAGGTTTTCTGTTCATTCCTGTTTTGGGGCATGTAGGTTATGATGTGTCTTGATAAAATTTTCTTCATGTACCTTACCTTGAGTTTTGTTGACCTTCTTCAATCTGTGGGTTTATGGTTTTCATTATATTTAGAATTATTTTTGCCATTATTTCTTCAAATGTTTTTTCCTGTCTCCTCTACATTCTTCCAGGCTTCCAACCTGACACACAGATTAGTTGTTCATTTTTTTCCCTATATTTAATTTAGATAGTTTGCATTGCTATATTGTCGCTTTTACTATCATTTTCTTTTATAATATCAAATCTGCAAATAATTCCATCCAATGTAATTCTCAGCTCAAAGATTTTTTTCAATTCTAGAAGTTTAATTTGAATCTTTCTTTCCAACTGTCAACATCTCTACTTATCTCTTTTATAATATGGACTGCAGTTATACTATTTAATGTTTTTTTTCTACTAATTCTAACATCGGTATCAGTTCTATGTGGGTTTCAGTGAATTGTTTCCTCTCATTATGTCATATTTTTCTGTTTCTTTGGATGCTTCTCGTCTATGGATATCAGGTATTGTAAACTGAACCATGTTGGGAGATGGATATTTGTGTATTCCATATACACACACACACACACACATATATATTTATAGTATATTATGCCTAGATTAGCTATATGTATTATTACCTTTGTTCAGGGATGCACTTAATTTACTGGTTAAGAAAAAAGGGGGGGTGATTTGTTAAGCAGAAACAGAGCATCATTTTATCTAGTCACTCCTTACTTACTGAAGCAAGAGCCTTCCTGGGACTCTAGCCAATTCTTTGTGAGTTTTGACATGTTCTAGTCTAGCTGGTCGAAACAGGTATTACTCCAGCTCCTTTCTGAGTGCTGAGGGTTCTTTTCCATTACCTTTCAGATGATTCTTTCCACATCTTCAGACAGCTGCCTTGTCTGCGGGCTCTGATCCCCCCTGTGCTGCCTGCTACGTCTGGACTCAGCAGAGCTCTGGGATTCTCTTCCTATGTAGCTCTCTTTGCAGATACTTTGTCTTAGAAATTTTAGCCACCTTGACCCTTCATTTTCTGTCTCTCAGGAATTTCTTTCCTTTTTTGTTTTAATTGTCTAATGTCTAGTGCCTTGAACTCTATCATGTTAAATTTCATGTGTTTATTGTTGTGTGTCTGTTTCAGATGAGAAGGTAAACCCAGTCCCTCTTATTTCATCTTGATTGAAGGCAGAAGTCTGTCCTCTTGTACTTTAATGTATCTAAAACACAGATTGTGATTTAGCTTCCAACGGATGAGAAGAAAATCATGTAACAAAAGCTCTGAGCTCTTGAAGACAGTGGTAAGTTAGGATACTTAAGTAAAAAATAAAGCAAAAATGCTATATTAAAACAAACACATTCGTACAAAATGCTTCAGAGCAGGGAAGAAGGACAAAAATAAATCCTCATGAAGACATGATTTGAAAAAAATTTGATTAGATCTATTATGTCACTTGACAAATAATACTGCTTATTTTTTTGACACTGAATTTACGAGAATCAAGAGGATGCCCTGCAGTGAAAGCCACCCTCCTCTCTTATCACTGTGAGTGAGCAGAATCAGTGGCAAACCCATAGGTAGTGAAACAGCACGTTGTATTAGAAATTGTAAACAGCTCTGTATTGTTGAATATAATGTGTAAAATGAAGAATGGTAGAATATTAAACTGATGTTACAGTCAGGTCGGGACCAGAGACCTATGCCAGGAAGACGAGCTTAGGATTTAGCCTAGACACACGAGAATCCAGTGAAGCTGTTTCTTCTGTTTGTGTAATTGTTGAACATTTTACACACACAAAGGAGTATGCAAAAATGTACACCTCAATAACTTTTCACAAAATCCACACCTATATGGAACCCCTTCATAGGTCAAGAAGTTGCAACAGTGCCAGACCCTAAAGCAGCCCTTGAGCCACTACCAGTCATTAACAGGGCAGCCAGTTCAAAAGTTACCCAATAAACTCCCTGGGGGAAATATGTCTACTTGGAGGCCTAGAAGACTGAAACAAGTAGTTATTTTCTTTCTTACATTGCCTTTAACAAAGAGAAAGAAAAGAAACATCACGAAGTAGAAATAAATTCATAGGACATCACAAATGAATGCAAACTGAGACAACTCAAATTTACACCTTTGTGCCACGCTAAATTATTCCATGCAAAAGGTTCATTCTAGCCCTCAGAGACATTTAAAAAAACAAACAGCAAAAACAAGGAGGGTAATAAAGACTTCTTACATTATTGTGCTATAAATACTGAAAATATGTTTCCAAATGTGACAAGAAATATTACGAGCGATTGCAGATGCATAAATGGAGCAAGTGTGATGCTCTTTCCTCAGAGGCACAGATAAAAAAAGACTATTATAAAGCACTACAAAATAATTTCTTTATCCAAAAGCTCTGAAGCAGTTATTAAACCAGCTGTTTTCAAAAGTACACAAATCTGCTAAGTTGCAGTTGGGTAACTGTTAAATGTTAAAGCAGTGAATGATCAGCATGGAGCAGATGGTCTGGGAATGGGTGAGAAAATGGCAATGTTAATACCACCAGACTGAGATGTTCATTTGTGCTGTGGTATGCACAGACTGGGTGAGTAATGAAGGTTCTGTAATAATTGTGTAAATCCCAACATTATTAAATTGATTCAGCCGGGGTTTCTTAATATATGTGAAGCACTTGATGTACTTGGAGAAATACCTCCTCTTTGGCTAAAGCTGTTCTCATTAACTCATACTGCTTTATTTGCGGTGACCTCAGTGTTCCCGTTAAGTAATGAGTGGAATAAGAATTAGAAATCCACTTTCAGTCTAAGTATTAGAGAGGAGGGAAAATGTTAAGAAAAGTGTCAAAGCGTGAGTGTTGCAAGAGATTGGCCCACGGCGTTAATTTACCTATCAAGTTCAGTTAGTGTTTATTTTAGACTATTTAAGAGTTTATAATTAGCCTTGCCCTTTTGGGGTTTGAGAAAGTTGCCTTTCCCCAGTCAATGTTTATTTTACCTGAAAGGGAAGAAATCCATATTAACGTATCTTCTGCTTTTCAGTTTAACCTGGGCATTCCCAGATTTTTACCACAGTATCACATCAGAGATTTGTGAAGAGGCTTTGTGGAAAGCACAATCAACTCCAGCAGTTTTTCTCAACCTGGGCTCTCCTGATAATTGTTTTGGGGGCTGTCCTTTGCAGTGTAAAATGGTTCACAGAATCTCTGGCCTTGACCCACTAATGCCAGTAGAAGCCTTTTCCCCCAAATTGTGACAACCAAGAATATATCCAGATATCTCCCCCTCCTCACTGAGAACCACTAGTCTATAAACCCAAAGGAGCATGTGGCTCATGACCTCTGGTGGAAAAAAAGAAAAGACAGTGAAATGCCATGACAGTGTCAAAAACAGTAGGAATTTTTCATTGAATTTGGTTTTAGGTAAAACACCCGTATACAGAGTCCTGTAAAAAGACTAAAATGCCTAATACAATACTTCAGTATTGGGCTAAAACAGAGAGTGTTTGGATGTCTATGGAACCGTTAGACCCCGAGATCTCTTTCATCTGCCCAAGTATCCAGGTCCCTAGTCCTCCCTAATTCCTACCAAAGGCAAGAGGCTCTCATGCTGAAGACGTTTATCGTGGAGGTTTTATACTCAGTGAAACCAGAACAGGTTAGGGAGGGAGAAACTTTTCTGCAAATAAGGATATAGCCTCCAGTCCAAACATGTTGCTAACTAAACTTAAACTCATGAGGCATAAGAATTTGATTCATCTTGTGGGAAATGGACTATAAAAAGGAGCAATAAAACACCAGTCAACAAGACCTCTATACTGTGGCCCTGTACGAACACCAAGATTATAACATTTTTAATGCATTGCTGTTAAATGAAAGTGGATAGCTAAGGATCACCAGATGTCTGATAAAATCTTTTAACATGAATGACAGAAACAAAAGTAATAAATAGAATAAAGGAAGTCAGAGGAAAGAGGAAACTCAACGAGCAGAAAAAAACTTAGGCAAAAAGTCCTGTATATAATGTTATAGATAAGAGAAGATACTGCATTATGAGACAAAACAAAGTACTATTGAGAAAAAGAAAAACATTGAAGTAATGTAGGTCAAGAGAATTTTCCTAGAAATCAAAGATTAAATTCTAACTTAAAAGTCAATAGTTTGTAGTTCAAATTTGAGGAAATCTCAAAGGAAAAAATTCAGAGAAAAGAGAATGAAAGTAGAGAGTACTTCTGACAAATTTAGCATCAGATTTGTACAGCTCCTCACTCCCCTTGCCCCCACAAAAAAACAGAGAAAAAATGGAGAGGAGGAGTTTATCAAAGAAATAATATGAGGAAAAATTTCCAGAAAACATGAGTTTATAAAGCATGAAGTCTCCAGTACCTAATGCAGGAAAAAAGACCAATATCACTACACTATCATAAAATTAAAATACCATAAATAGAGAGATAATCCTGAAAGTTTTTAGAAATAAAAAAGTGAGATCTATATAAAAGTTCAGAATTCAAGATCAATTCCATAACAAAAAACAATACATATCAGGAAAAAAAATTATTTTAATCTAGAATTCTAAACCCAACCAAATGATGAATCCAATGTAAAATTAGAATAAAGGGATTTCAAGCATATAAATTAAAACAATTGATTTCTCATAATCACTTTTTCAGCAACCTACTGTAAGGTATTTGCTCCTAAAATAAGACAGTCATCTTAGAAAGGAGCTATAAGATCCCCAAAAAAGAGGTGAAGAGAAAGAGGTGAAGGAGATTCCCAGGACAGTATTGAAGGGAAGTCCCAGAATGCTAGCCACTCTTTGGCCCTAGAGATCTAGAAGTTCTAAAGAAGTCACAAGGCTAGGGTTACTACTAAGATGATGAAAAGAGAACATCAGTCTCCTGATGATAAGCAATCAAAGGGACTGATCGACTACTTGAGTTGTTTGACCATACAGGAAGTTTTATATTTGGAAGGTTATAGTATATAACAAATTTGGCCTTGGGATAGAAATAAGCAGAGAACAAGCAAGCAGATGCTAATGAAAGAAGTAATTAGTAACTCTAGGGAAAACAA
Organism: Vicugna pacos; assembly: GCF_048564905.1. Lineage (NCBI taxonomy): Eukaryota > Metazoa > Chordata > Mammalia > Artiodactyla > Camelidae > Vicugna > Vicugna pacos. The sequence continues at coordinate 57,005,082 of NC_132993.1, forward strand.
GCATTTTTAAGAAAAGAAAGGTGAGCTTAGTATGTTAACAGTTGTGTGTTGTATGTTAATAGAAAGGGTGTTGCCTAATACTGTTGGAGGAAAAATAAATTTGTATAGCATTTTTGAAGAACTGCTTATTTAGTAATCATCAAATTATAACATGTGAATACTTTGTCCTAGCAATTCCTCTCCTAAGGAATACAACATATAAAAATATTCTTCAGAAATATCCAGAGTAGAGGCACAAAGATCTTCATGCTAACAAATTAATAATGGTGGGGGGAGAGAGAATTTAAATATGTAAGTATATATTAGTAGTACTACAGAATATTGTATTAGAAAAGAGAAAGAAAAAGTTTTATGTACTAATATGGAATTCTGTCCCTGCTATAAGTGAAAAAATTGTAGACAATGTTATAGTCTTATTTCATCTTTGTAAAATAAATATATATGCCCATGCATGAGTGTGTGTATGCTGTGTTAAGAGTGAGCTTGTATGCATGGATGTGTGATCCAGATGTACCTATACCAGATTGTTTTCAGTGATTATTTCTGAGACTTGGAAATGGGACTTTGCATTTGCACTACTTTTTGGGTAAGAATGTGCTATTTTGGTAATAAAAATTAAGATACAGAAAATCAAGACAAGAAGAAATCATACCATGTGTCTTTGCTTCTGCCAACCATTCTACTTCTCTCCCTATATAATCATTTTCGACAAAGTATAGGAGGGTGCAGAGTGAAATATTTATGTCTAAGATCCATGCAATCTGTTATTTAAAAACTGCAGTTTTCTGGCTATATATAAATGTGTCTTTAGTATATAGAGAAAGGATATACAATTAGGGTCCCTGGTATTTCCACATATGTTAAAAAGGCACATTAAGATACTTAAAATAGCGTGATGGGCTATTTAGAGTCCAGATGATTATATGTTGGGAAACATGTGCATGTTCCACTTCCTAACTAATGGACATTATCATCCAGATGGATCTGGCTATAGATAGAAACATTCTCCTACGTGGTAATCAGTGCCTTTTGATAAAACATAAAATTACTTCTTGGTTGAAATAGTTACCTCAATTCCAGGCAGCTTCAGTCTCTTTCCAAAATATCTTGCCAAAAGAGTAGAGTAAGAAATATGTAAGAAAATTATGTATTTAAGTGAAGCTTCTGTGGAATTTAGAACCTAGCGGCCAGAAAAATGTCTAAGCTGATTAGAAAGCCAATTGCCTGGGGCACCTTTGGAAAGTTACTTTCTATGACATATAGGATGCTGGGTTTTATCCAGATTTTATATATATATATATATATATATATATATATATATCTTACATATTAATAATGAGGAATACCACATTAGTTACACATATGTATATACATAAAACTTTAATTTTGTTTTGCCATGTAATTTAACATATTCACAGTTTCTGGGGCTTAAAACATAGAAATCTTTGGGGAAACTTATTCTGCTTATCACAGAAGGCCTCTCTGATAATATGATATTTAAACAGTGAATGAGAGGAAGTAAGGGGACAAGTCATGTAATTATTAGTGGAAGAACACACCAGGCAAGAAGGTGAAGAAATACAAGAGCTCTGAGGTAGGACTGGGCTTGGCCTGTTCCAGGAATAGTAAGGAGGTCAGTGAGGCTGAAGGAAGGGAACAAAGGGAGTTACAACTGTGGTCCTAGACCAGTGGGTTTGTGGAAGTGCAATCACCGGGGCTGTAAAACAAAGTAGAGACTCGGAATTCTACTCAAGTGGGAGGGGAAGTAATCCAAAGTTTGTGAGCAGAAGAATACCATAAACTGATTTTGGTTTTACATGGTATGAAAAAGTTTATGAGATAAATCAATGTTGATATATATAAAAGGGAATGTAGCAAATTTTAAAAAATAGAATTTAAGGAAAAATATAAACTATGACCACAATAAAAGACTAAAGAAGTCTATTGATAAAGCCCTTCAAGACAATCTAGTCTTAAAACTGTGAATCATATATATATAGACATATGTATACATCTGTATATGTATGCATCATATATACTTATTTCAAAGAGTGAGAAAAATATACAATCCACAATAACTGGAAGACTGACATGTTTTGAATATTGACAGAATAACAAAAAATTTCAAATTTAAGATACGTAAGTATTAAGTAATAGAATTTAAAAAGCCTGTTAAATAGATAATAACATGTTGGAATCAATAAATAAGGAATGAACATTTATTTCAAACATACACACATACACATATAAAGACATGATAGGAAATAACATGTGCACCAAGATAAAAGTTTATGTATGTGTGTGTGTGTATAAATTATTCTGGATCTGGGTCTGAAGTTTGTCTACTTTCCAAGAGCACCTTTCTTCTCATGTGGATGTGAACTGTTTTTAGGCCTTTTCGTGCTTTGTGTAGCCTCAGTAAAGCCTGAGAAAGCTACCCCAGTTTCCTCATTACATGTAACTAGGGCTTATTCTTCAATGAAAAACACTATTAATATGTTTTTAAGATACTGGAAGGACAAACATCAATTATATGCTGTTCTGCCAACTTATATAACCAACCTTCTAGATTCTTTATGAAGTACAGAAACAAACAGGAACACTTTGTCCTCATGGAGAATATTATTTAGTCATAAAGAACTAAATAAGCAAACCATGGTGGATGTGAGTGTCCTATAGGAGTGATCAGATACCAACACTCAGTGGTCCTTCAAGATGTGCCTCAGTGAAAAAGCTTTAAGAGATGAACCAACTAAGTGTCTCTACCTCCCCAGCTCCAGGTTATCATGTAGAGCGACTGCTGTCTGTCTTCCCTCCCCTAGTACTCTCCATAGCCTCACGAAGCATCAAGTAGGTAGTTTCTTTTCAGACACTGACTACCTGTATCTTTATAGTATTGTTTTGGCCAAATTATTCTGTTCATATTCAATAAGTCACCTCAGAGGTGGAAGTATCAATACCCTAATGTCTCTTGACAGTCATATTTTCTCTGTCTGAGCTTTGTCTCTGATTACTAGAAGTAAGTCTCATATTCCCTTATCTGTCATTATCTTTTGGTGTAAGACTTAAATCATAATGGGGAAATAATTTTAATGAAGAGGAAGATTAAAATGATGTGGTAGATTAATCAGAAAGTGCCTGCATATAATAAATCAATGTCTAACTACAAAGACTTGCCATAGTTGGAAAAATACTCAGAGATTCTTCTAAAATAGACATCTTACACATTTGAGAAGCACCAAATTGATACAAGTTCTCAAAATTTCAACCAGGAACAATATTTACTCAATATATTAACTACATTACTTAAAGCTGTATTAATATAAAGTAGTATTATTTGTGTATTTCTCTTTTCTTTCCTTACACATGGGTCCAGATGGCTCTGAAAGACTGTAGTTTTTAGGAGTTTTAATAATGTATTCTGACTGCATAATAGAATGTAGTAGGATAGAATCTCTAAATTAAAGTTGTGAGAATATTTTGTGGTAATCTAAAATAGGGGTTATTTTCAGATTTAATTTATATAATTTGAGGCTGAATTTATATGACAGAGAAAAAATTTCAATAAGGCTAGAGTTTCCAGATTATAGTAAAAGCAAGATTTAAAAACCTTACTGAAAAAGTAATAGTTAAGTAAAATAACAACTTAAAACTATGATACCTAGTCATAAATGTTTTTAAACATTTTTAATATGTACTGGTCTCTATGGTAAAAATTAAAATTAAAATAAAAACAAATCATGCTTCTCCTCATAAAACTGACTGCTATTAAAATATAATATTTAAACATGGTGAATGTATGAGTAAATGTTCCCTATTTTATATCTTGTAGCATTATAGGCAGGTAAAAGTTCTCTAGAGTAAAATTTGGCTAAGTATAGTGGACATTATGAATAATTCCAATTTTACAAATTCATTAAAATGAATCAGTCAAACATTTTCAATAAGAACTGGTTGAAAGATGTTAATGAAAAATAGGGAATAACTTAAATCTTCAACATAAAGGGCTGGTAAATTAAAGAATATTCATTAATGGAATTCTAGGAAGCCATAAAAATGCTATTTTGGAAGGATATTTATTTCCAATTTACAGTTTTTATAAAATGTCAAAAAATGTATGACTATTAGCATATATGTAACACATAACATTAAAGATGATGTAAACTTAATCATAACCACAGGAGATTTCTCTAAAGAACATTTGATTTCCTTTTTTTAATATTGTTGTATTTGCATATTTGTAATAAATATAAATAACTATTAATTTTATAATCAGGAAAATATCTTTAAGATATGATTTGATTTTAGAGACTTCTTGGTATTAACATCTTTTGACCTGATAACAAATGCAAATATCCCTAAGTATTTCTACAGCTCAGAATACATCTGTAGTTTTGTATTAACATTTCTATACATTAGGATTATTGATCGACTGTTTATTCTCCCATATGATGTGGAGATAGCATAAAGATTTTTCTAACCATTTAAACTGTATGTATAACAATTTTTTTCTCAGTTTAAGAAAACCACTAGCAAAGCATGTATGTTGCATCTTAACCTCCATATGGATAAACAGACCTTTAAAATTAATAGATAATAAAGTATTAGTACAAGAGTAATATATATTACAAATAATAGGATATAATTTGCAATCCAAGTGAATACATTCAACAAAGATCTGGATTCTTCACCTGACCTCTAAGTTTCCAATAATCTTTCAAGGAACACTGTGCCACTGGAAGATATATCCCTATGGTACTTAATTTCACACCATGTGAATCTCCTACTTTCTCACAGAGAGCCACCTACAGAAATTTGTTTCTCTTGGCAATAACAAAGGTGTGGTAACCCAACCTCAGAGGCAAACAAACCAATCAAAATATATCAGTGAAGAAGATAGTAGGTGAGTATTAGCAATGTTACTAAATAACAAGGTTGACGTCAAATGATATTAACACTTTAAAAAATGCAATTTTATGTTAACTAGACTTATCATGATCATTTTTTAATGTACAGGAATATCAAATCACTATGTTGTGCATCTGAAACTAACAAAGCACTGTAGGTTAATTATACTTCAATTAAAAAATATTTAAAAATCAGTTTTTTATACTTAAAGGCAGTCATAATTTTCAATATGTGAAACCATTGGAGCTTAAAATTCTTATTTTAATGTATAATTAAAACTTGTTTTTAAAACAAAATATTAACTTTAACATGTAGAAAGATAACATTTTTTGTTTTTTTCCTCCAGTATGCCAATATGATTTTTCTTCTAATCAAAGGACTTCCTTTTAAAGAAAACATTAAACATTATTTTCTAATAATGTTTCTTTTTGTATATAGGCCTTGTTTACTTTTTTGTTTTGTTGTCTGGCTTACTCTGTTCTTCACATTTTGTTGACTGGAATTCTCTTTTGTCTTTAAAATTGAGAAGGGATAAGGCCTTTTGCAAATGTTATGTCAACACACAGCAAACAGCCATACAGGGGGAGAAAAGAACAGAGCACCATTTGGTATTGCAGCAATTATCATAAATGTGCATGTGCAACACAGCACACTCCAAATCTAGTTATTAAAATGAGCAACAGAATGAAATTCTATGGTGTTCTGAGACAAAGTTGAAAGAATAACTATTGTCAGCTGCAGCATCATTTATCATTTTTTTCTCAGAATTCTAGTGAAAAATATACAAAATGAAAACAGTTATCACTTTTCTCCAGTAGCGGTTCTGCCCATTTTATCCCAAATGGTAGATGGAAGCTGGTTTATAAACTTACAGTGATCCACTACTTAAAATTCCTTCTAAGAAGACAGATAACGATCGTACCAAAGAATACATAAAGAAAAGGCTATAGACAAATATAATCCTGAATATCAGTGGAAATGAAAAATTAATTTAAAAAACAGCAAGCAGAGTACAGATTTTCATTAAAAGAACCATGCCCTATGAATAATTAAACCTCCCTAAATGTCCAACATTAAGAAAGCATTAATAAAATTCATTGCATTGATTGTATGTTTCTCAGAAGAAAAACAATATGGTCACCTCCACAAAGACAAATAAAGCACATAAAAAAAAGTATTCTTAGTTGAAAAAAAAAGTAAGTAAATAAATCTAAAACTCAACTAGATGAATAATTCCTTTACATTATGTTTAAAAACAGGAAAGAAGAAATAAATGATAGAGGAAATAACTGTGAATAAAAACATATTTGAAATAAATATTACAAGTAAAAAAGATTAACAGTGTGGATACTATCAAGGAAAGCTGGTGTTTCATTATCTATTTCTATAAAATAAATGCTCATGACCAATAAATTATTAGGGTCAAAGAGAACCAAAAATTAATGACTGTTGAAATTTTAAAAACATGAAGTTCTGGGGGAAGGGTATAGCTCAACTGGTAGAGCTCATAATTAGCATGCATGAGGTCCTGGGTTCAATCCCCAGTACCTCCATTAAATAAATAAATAAGTAAAACTAATTCCCTCACCCCTACAAAAATTAAAAACAAAACAAAACAAAAACATGAAGTTCTGACAAAGAAGTCATTATCAAATTTATAGAAATTAATCAGTATTTAATGGGCAATATATTACCTTGAGTAAATGTGTAGAAAGAATATTTTAAAATTATATATTAAAATATATAGACTTATGAATATATACATATATATTCAACAAAAGAGATTAGAAAAGAAAAATACCAAAATCTAAGAAAAAATTTAATGAAATACAAAGGAGTAAACAGAATATAGCAAAAGTTACTTTAAAAAGAGTAAATAAATAGGCAAATATTGAGGTATTTGACCAATAAGAAGTAAAAAGAGAAGTTGGTAAGGAAGATTAGGACAATGAACATTACACAATTAGAAAACTAGGGACATTAAATAATTAGTTACATAACACTGCAAATTTGCCAACAAATTTTACATTTTAAATAAAACTGATGGTTAAAAATACAATTATAGATATTGACTAAACTGAAAAAAAAAATAGACCTAAAAACATTAAGTAAGTATAATCAACACTAAAAAATTTACCTAACTATAGATTTACAAGCAGATTTTATTAAAACTTCAGGTAATGTTAGGTCCTGTATTTAAAATATTCTTACAAAGAAATAGGTTAAAAGGGAACTATATTCCAATACTAATATATCTTTAGCAGAATCAATTATAAATGGTTTAAAAAGAGAATTCATAGACAAATTGTTCTTATTAACAGAATTGCAAAATTCTGATATGAAAAATCCACATAAATACTTAGTAGCTTGTAACAAGATGTATTTCTCACATGATATATTCATCATCATTCACCTGGTCAAATCCTACACATCTCACTCAGATTCAGGTCACTGGAGCAACCATCTCAAACTTTCCCAGTGACCATTGCAGAGGAAAAGAAGAGATGTACAAAGTCTTACAAGTTAAGAGTACCGATCTGAATATCACTTCTACTCACAACTGAATTTCCAGAAGAAGCCATATGAATGTGCCCAAATACAAGTGGGCTCAGAAATATGGTCAGGAAACACACATGGATGTGCACGTGCGCGCGCACACACACACACACACACACACAGGTAAGAGACCTCAATAAAATAAAGATGTTATTTCTTCCTAGTAAGATTCAACCTAAGCATCTGCAGAAAATACTGAGAATAATGTAAAATAAAAGGATTTATGAGTGACCTACTCTTACTACATATTTGAATATATTATTATCTCTGGAAATATCTAGCAAATAATAAAACACAATTACAAATTCAGATATGCAGAAAAATAAGTGGAATGGAATAGAGAGCTCAGAAGTAGATATAAGGAAACAAAGGAATATATGAGAATATAAAGTTGACATTTCAAAGTAGTGGGAAAATATAAGGGCTTTTCAATAGGGATGATATGTTCAGCTTGTCATTTGAAAACAAAGATTAATGCTTTATCACTCCTTGAAAAAATAGACTTCAGATGGATCAGAAGTATATTTTTAATTAAATGAAGTTGTAGAATCATACAAAGTAGAGAAGAGACATTTTTTATAAAAAGTACTATAGTGAAACAGTGGTTCAGGTTCCCACACAGCCAGCAACTAGCCAGTGATCTTGTGCTGCCAAGTCTCTCTAGATCTAGTTCTTGCATCTATAAAATGGACAGATCAAAAATCACTAATTCATATAATTTTGTGAGGACAAAATAGAAAACTCAATGTGCCTTTCATTTACCATAATATCTACCAAAAAGCATTTAATAAAAATAATACTAATTATTAATATTGTAATCACAATTGCATTATTAAAAAGGCATTTCTCATATATGGTCTAGACTTAATTTGTGAAATTGAATTGGGCACAAGTTCCATGACACCTTTCTGGTTAAATAAAAGGTAACTGAATGGAATTACTAGAAGTTTTTTAAAATGTAAAGAGCTTCATTTCATCAATCAGGTCAATGTTCTAAATTAAGCAATTACATATCATTAAATTAGCATTTATGAGATCCAATTAATAATTCATCTCTAACACATTTACTTAAGGTTCTTCGGAATCACTATATTTATTCAGTGAAGAGTGAAATAATTTAATTTGCCAAGCATTCACAGTAAGGGTCATATCACTCTCTTCATTAGAAAGAAGCATTACGTGCAAGCAAACCGAGGTCACTCTGGAGGAGGGAACCTCTTCTCTGTGGAGATTTGTGAGATTTGGAAACTATTTTTTCTAATTCTTCAACCACACACTGTTTGTCTAAGATACAGGTTGTCCACCTGCCTGTTTCCCTTGAGAAAAACTAGAGGATGAAGCCTAATATAGAAACCCTTCGACTTCAGTAATATTTTGAGTATCTTTCCCTGATGAATGCCTTTCTTCATGATTAACTATTAAAAAGCATCAGAAGCTTTATTTTATTGAAATCATTTTCAAGAAGTTCTAAATGTCAGATGCCTTTACGCTGAAATAAACAGCTGTTTGCCATTGAATCACATGTTGCAGATTTAGGAACAGAGAATCACCAAATTGGTACATTTGTGATGTACTTAGATTGATTCTTACTCTGTTATGTGAGAGAAATCTCAACAAATTGAAGATACACAGTTGAAGACATGCCCTAAATCAATGAACGATTTTGGTAATCTCTTCAAGATTGGTCTTTATTAACTGGGAAGAATGAAGTTGTGCTTTAATATTTCTTTCATATAACTTTCAGAAAACATAGCAATTGATGATAGGCCATGGTTTCCTCTTAAGAAAGAAAAATGCTCAAGGGAATTAAAGGCAGTTAATCTTGAGGGAGATGGAACTCAATGTAGCAAGACTGGGTGGGAAGGATGTGCTGGAACATAGAACCAGCTCTATCCAGAGGATTTAGTAGGTTCTTGGGAAAAACATTGCTAAGTTAGGCAGGCAAAACATAAAGGAAGTGTAAAGCACAGTGAACACGTGGTAATTACGGCAAAGGGCAGAGGGAATCCAGGAAGTAGACAGGGGCAGAGAACTCAGTTCCCAGAGAGAGCCCAGCAGGTATGAATTAGGGCCTCAGTCATGAAGGCTGTAGCTTAAGGTTTCCTTTGCAGGGATTGAGACACAAAGAAGTAAGTGTGAGGCCCAGTTATTAGAACCAGAATTCATCACAGTTAGGTGAGAAGCCCAAGAGACAGTGCAGAGACATTAGAATCTGTCAGGCCTACGTTTTTTTAATTATTTGTGTTTTTATTCATACCTATTACTAGGAATTTTTAGACACTTTGGGAAATGCATTGAGGTATGATTACTAAATTATACTTACAGCAACAGAGTTTTATGATTTTCATAATGATGATAATACTTTCATATCTTTCTGATGCAAATAGGAGCAGAGACGTGCAAGAAAAATGGCTTCAATTGAAGGAAAAACATAGTTAGAAAGGCCTGGGAAATATGCAAGAGGAGACAATGAGCAAAGAAGAAAGGTTAATTTCAAGAGACTCATGTTAGCCACATACACAACTTAATGCAATATGTTAATAGTAAGACAGTTTACATGACTTGGAGATAACTCTGAATACATTTTTGAGGAACTTCTCTCTTTTTAGTATGTATCTAATTTGCCATCACAGAAATGTACAGATAAATCCAAGGAGAGAACATTTTCTTTAAGACATGTGCCCTTGATTTTCTTTCAAGTCCACTTACGGTTCTTTTATCTGAGAAGCAATTTATCTGAACAATCTGGATTTCTCATATTCTCAATTTGGATTTTCTCTTTTCAGATCAAAGAGGCAATCTCTAGTTTCACAAAGGTTTCTTGGTTTATCACCTTGATGGACTTTACACTTAATAAATGCTAATCCTCACAAGCTTACAAATAGCTGAACACATAATTACCACCATTACATTTCATTCGGCAGCCGCCACAGTCGGTGTTTGATGTAGCTGACGCTGCTCCCTGGGCAACAAGACTGGCTCTCCTGACTGAAGTCCAGGAGAGAAAGACTGCTACACTGACTCCATTTCACAACCCTGCCCATATCATATCATCCTTACTAAGCAAATAATGTGGATCCTGATTCAAATTTTAAAACTCTGATTCTTGATAAATGCCAACCTCAAAGTGTACACACAAGCTAAGAAAGAAAGGGGTTGGGTAACAGGTAACTTAGGTTGATATTTTCAATTAAAATAGTGATTAAGTAAAACTATGGGGATCTGAAGGTGCTCCTTTCCTGACATACCAGATAAATCTCTTGGTTAGCTGGGTTGTGTTTTGCTATACATAAACTTTTTCTAGTCCATGTAAATGACATGATTCTTTTACACCAGTGCTGTCTCTTTCTGAGGAGGAGGAGGAAGAGAAGGTCAGGAGGAGGAGAAGGAAGAAGAAGCAAACAGGGAGATGAGGTGCACAAATTGATTTTTATTGCTTTCCCTTGACTGAGGATTAAGTCGGAGGCTCTAAAAAAATGACGATCTGGGAAATAAACCCACCATCTCTCAGTGGCCTGCATTTTACTCATTAAAATTAAACTGTGCACATAAAGAAGGATGCTGCTTCCTTTCTGACCCGCATATTAACGTTATAGCCCAATTCCCACATATTCTTTGAAAGCTGATGAATTTTTTAAATGTAAATCGGCGTTCAGAAAGCAACTCATAAGTGAGTCTAAATTGCCAAAATAATCTTTAATTATCTGGGAGAATCTAGCTCAGTATTAAAGGCAATATGCACAACTGAATATTTTCTTTCTTGCCCCTATCTCACTCCTTTTTGACTGGCACATAATTTTAACCTCATAAAGCTTTCTTAGTTATTTTTCCTTTTACAGTCCCTTTGAATTACTGAAATCATAACTTGGTTTAAAAAAGCAAATGAAAAAATATATATATATACATAAATTAGTAATCACATGTAGCCCCACCTGCTTCTTACACCCAGCTAGTGATAGCTTTGTTAATATTTTGGTATATTTATAGCTATTTTAATGGCTATAAACTATTTTATTCTATAGATATATCATAATTATTAAATAGTTAGCCCGCTGTTGGACTTAAGGATTTTGTTTTTACTAGTACAGAAAATCTGTTTCTTTAGTTTTGGCTATCTCTGTAGGACAGATTTCTTAGAGAATGATCACTAGGTCAAAAAGGCTGTGAACTTTTTTAAAAAATTGAAGTCTAGCTTGCATACAAATCTATTTATGCAGTTCAATAACTTTCTATGGATATACTCATGGGAACACCTCTCAGATTGAGACATATATGTTTTGAACTCCCTAAAAACTTCTTTGTACCCCATTTAATTAATAACCGACCAAAACATAGCAACTATTATAAACTTCTAACATCATATATCAGTAGGCTCTGATTTTGAACTTCACATAAATGGAAAAATCATTATGTAATTTTTTGAATCTGGCTTCTTTAACTCAACATGTTGATTTTGAAATGTATCCATATTGTTGGATGTATCAGTTTCTCACTCACCTTTAATGCTGTGTAATATTCCTTTGTGTAGACATGCACTAGTTTATCAGTCTACTGTTGAAAGACATTTGAGTTGTTTCTAGTTGGGGCTGTCAGGAATAAAGTTGCCATAAACATCCTTTTTGTAAGTATTTTGGTAATAGAAGCATTCTTTCTATTTCTCAATGCCCCACAATGGAATTGCTACTTCATAGGGTAGGCTAATAATTAGTTCTAGTAGACATTGTCAAATAGTTCTCCTAAGTGTTTGTACCAAGGGTTTACAGTCCTTTCAGCAGTGTATGAGATGTCCAATTGCTTGACCACCTAACTGACATTTGTTAATGTCTATCTGCCATACTGCCGTGGCACACTGGCATCTTATTACTATTTGAACTAGCTTTTCCCTGATAATAAATCATGTTGAGCACCCTTTCACATATTTGTTAGCCACTTAGATATCTTCTTTGTGAACTTCCTGATAAAACATTTCACCTTCTCTTAAAAGGTGGACATTTTGTCTTTTCCTTATTTTTTCCTTAATCTTTAGTAATTCTTATTATGGAATGCAAGGCACTCTTTCCTTATCACCTTAAGTAGAGGGGGACAGAACATGTGCAGTCTATTTTTGCCTCACACAAACACATGGAGTTGCCCTCCATGAACCAGGATTTCTTTTTCACCAGCTGGCTATGGACATGCTCACACGAGGTCATAGGCATGAGCTGAATGAAAGGTAATAGCGCATTAGAGGCAGGTAACAGGAGTGTCTGGGCTGTATGTTTATCTTTTTGTGAAAATTAAGTGTAATCTCTAGAACCTCTCAGACTCAGCCTCAAATGTGCAATTCAATTGTGCACTGGATTTCTGCTCTCAATTGCTCTTATGACTAGGTTTATCTGATAATAACCAGCTATTTGATAAGCACCTCCAGTCTCGTGATTCCTTAACATTCAATAGTCTGTCACTTGGTCTCCACTAGAGCCCAGTAGCATACCAGGAGCTTCTTTATGCACTGTGGATAATTTTCTTCAAAAGATAGCATGGTTGTGCTCCAGAACTCCAAGGATATGCAGTAGGATTCTGGTATTATGGCTTGCCAGAGTTTCCACAATTTTTATCAACAATGAATACCTTTAGCAAATGAGATCTGCCAGGTTATATGATTCAATGGGTAGGGCCAACTGCACAATAGCCTGAACCTGCTGCACACCTTTCTTTTGCATTGGGACCCACTCCAGACTGGAAAACTTCTGGGTCACTGGAAAAATTAGTTGAAATGATATCTCCAAGTATGTTACATACTTTATCTAAAATCCAAAAGACCTACTAAGTGTTATGCCTCCTTCCTGGTATTTAGACATGCAAGTTACCTTAAATTTGCTATTTTTCTTGGAGAGTTTGTTCTGGAATACCCAAGATCACTGGACCTCTATATTATCCTCATTATGGGAATTCATTACATCTTTTAAGGTTTATCTTCCACTATGTGACACTCAGTATGTCTTACTAGCATAGTCAGAAAAAGTAGACTTCCCTCTTATCAGGGTACAAGTAACATGATGACATTAATTCCATTTGATGTTCTTAAGACTATTCAGACAATCAAGATCCCTGTGACCGTATTGTGAGAGAGACCAAGAAAATTAACTTAGCCCTGGGGTAAGATTATTAATGTATAATGTTGATTGCATTAAGTAAATAAGAATTTCTTCTGATCTTCTTCCCTGACTGGAATTGAAATGAGTACATTTACCAAATCAATAGTCACATACCAAAGTAGAAGCTGTACTGGGTTTGCGCAAGTGAAAAGAAAGTCTGGCACAACAGCTGCATTGGGAGCTATAATTTTTTTTTAACTCTATGAAAACCCACTGCCTTCTGCTATAATCTATTTGGTTTTGAAAGGGACTGGACTAGTGACTTAAAGACTGATGTAGAGCAAAAGCAGTCCTAGGAGGGAAGTTCTTAGCAGTATAGGCCTTCCTCAAAAAACAAGAAAAATCTAAAAAAAAACCCAAAAAACAAAAAACCTAACCTACCACCTAGAAGAATTAGAAAAAGAAGAACAAACAAAACCTAAAATCAGTAGAAAGAAAGAAATAATAAAGATCAGGGAGAAAATAAATAAAATAGAGACTGCAAAAACAGTTTAAAAATCAATCAAACCAAGAGCTGGTTTTCTTTAAAGGGTAAACAAAATTGACAAACTTCCAGCCGGGCTCACCAAGAAGAAAAGAGGGCTCAAATAAAGAAAGTAAGAAATGAAAGAGGAGAATTAAGATGAAATAAAGATCTTTTCAGATGGAAAAAAAAAAAAGAAATAGGAGAGGGAACACTCCTAAATTTATTCTATGAAGCCACCATCATCCTAATACCAAAACCAAACAAAGATATTACCAGAAAAGGAAACTACAGGCCAGTATCTCTGATGAATATCTGCAAAAATCTGCAGCAAAATACTAGCAAACTGAACCCTAACAACACATAAAAAAGATCATACATTACAATCAAATTGGATTCCTCTCAGGCATATAAGAATAGTTCAACATATGCAAATCAATCAATGTGATACACCACATTAACAAAAGAAAGGACAAAAATCACATGATCATCTCAATAGCTACAGAAAAAACATCTGATAAAATTCAATATCCATTCATGATAAAAATTCTTACCAAAGTAGGTACAGAGGGAACATTATCTATTTATGACAAACCCACAGCCAACATAACATTCAGTGGTGAAAAGAAGAAAGCCTTCCCACTAACTACTTCACATTTAGTCTTTTAAGGTACTATTTTATACTTAGTACCTAAGCAATTCACTAAATGATACTTTATTTAGTTTATTTTAAAATAGTTCACATTTGATAAGTTTAGCTGTGTATAACTTAGAGTAGACGTCATCAGACTGGCAAGGAAATTTGGGATATTAAATCTTTAAATCTTAAAATAATTGATGTACTCTTCAGTCTGTCTTTTGTATTAGCTAGCAAGCTTATGAGCAACCTTCCAAATGAATAGTTTTCATTGCTAATGATCCTGTCCAATTTTTTTTAATTTAGTTAATATATATCACTTTCTGCTACTAACAATATATCTCAATTGTGGATGTCCAATTAATTCTAGGCAAAGAATATAATAATGTTAAGAAGACTTAATGATAATACTATGGTTGAGTCTATGAGAATGGTAAAGCATTTTTCATTAGTTGGTTGCAATCATTCCTTCATCTCTATAGTTAGTTTAGGGGAGTGGGGAGTCTGTTACTTTATTATAATATTCCAAATAACCAAGCAGGAGTTTTAAAGGACTACCAGTTATATGGGTGACACTAAAGTTCAATTGAACAGCAATTTATTAAGTGTGCCAGAAATTGAACTAGGAATTGTGGTACAAAGCAATCTGCATGAAGTCACTGTCTTTGACGTGTTAAATCTAACTGATGAGATTTCCATTTCGGAGAAATGGAAGAGATCAAATAAACAGCCCATGTGAGGGGAGGAGGAGAAAAAATACATGTAATTATGTTTATCAGACTATATGAAATCATTGCATAATTTGCACTACTTTCTGTTTGATTCTAAAATGAGATTGGAGTGGGGGAAGGGAAAGTTATTAAAATGGATGAGTTATTACAGTTAAACAAGTATAACTGTCTGTATTCTTCTCTAACTGTATGGATATGCACTCTTTCAAATCTTAATATTCTTTATAAATATGTATATATCTTCTTCTCCCTTTACATTTCAATGTTTCTTATTGTGCTTTGATATGATATTTATATTTCTCTTTGCATATTCACACATTAAAAATAAAAACAAACAACTGTGTATATATTCCTGTATGCTTATGATTCCAGTCATCATAAACATGATACTGTATATTTATTGAAAATAAAGATTAAGCCAGATCTTACTCTTAGGAATAGTGTATTGAAATAATCATGTGTTTAAGAAAACAATTAAAAAATAAAATGTCACAAAAATCCATTTAAGTAACACCTAATTTTAGACAAAATAATCTGATATTGCAAATAATTGGCTTGTAGGTTACTATCTTGTGAAATCACACTGTAACTCAGTATCAGTGAACTCAGCCTCAGAACAAAGAGGAAATTTAAATTCATTTAATTTTTGCAGTCAAATATAGATCTTTTGGGGCAGACTGCCAGCAGTTTCCTTGGGTCAAAGAAAATAAATATTGTGCCACTCCTATCACAAAGACAAAAAACACATCCACTATTTTGAATTCCGTGTCTACTGACTTTTATTCCAGTATTCAAATAAGCAGTATCATCTTCCGGTGGAGAACAAATTCCCCTGCTAATTAGAGTATAAAAATGTGATGGATATAATGCAAAATGTGACCATCTGCATTTCTCAGTCTTGTCTTTCCCAGTTAGAACTCACAGGTGTCTTTTAAACAATGATGAATTAGAAGGAAGGCTCTTTTTTTACTCATTTGTTTGTTAACTACCTTTATGATAATAATGCATTTGCATTTTTAATTTCCTCAGTTGTAAATGAGCACCTCTGAACCACTTCCGAATTATTTTACAATTTTCATGTATTGTTCATTATTCATGCTTTCTATTTACTAAATAAAAATGACTCTTCCTCTGAAGGACATTTGCAATTCTTATTATACCAAACATAGATCATTTGGCTCCATATAAGAAATAAGAAGGAAGAAAAAACATAGGGACATGGCAGATAACAAAAACAATAAAATGGATGAACCTGTTCACCTATACATATAGAACAGAGTGTAGGACAGGGTATATAATCTGTTATATTAGAAATCATGCTTATTAACTTCGAACTGATGATATAAAGCTTTATATTCAACTCATTTTATTTCAGAGACTGGCAATCCATAAATGTGAAGACATTGTTGGCTAGTAGTCAATGCAGATAGGAACCTATGTAAAATATTTTCCTATGGACTATGTACATAATTTAAAAAAACAGTGATATTGCAAAGGATATTGTAAAAGAGCTTATCAGCTGCCTGGTTTACATAAATATGTAATCCACATTAAAAAAATAGGAATAAACCTGACCAAGGAGGTAAAAACTGACATATGAAGAACTATAAAATGTTGATTAAGGAAATTAAATATGATTTAAAGAAAAGGAAAGATATCCCACGCTCCTTGGGTTAGAGGAACTAATATTATCAAAATGGCCATATTACCCAAAGCAATCTAAAGATTTAATGTGTTTCCTATCAAATTACCCAGGACATTTTTCACAAGACAAGAACAAATCATCCTAATATTTATATGGAATCACAAAAAGACCCAGAATTGTCAAAGCAATACTGAAGAAAAAGGACAAAGCTGGAGGCAAACCCTTCCCAGACTTCAGACAATACTACATAGCTACAGTAATCAAAACAGCAAAGTGTTGGCACAAAAAACAGATATATGGATCAATGGAACAGAACAGATAGCCTAGAAAGAAACCAACATACGTACAACTGTCAACTGATCTTTGACAAACTGGGTAAGATTAAACACTGAAGAAAAGACAGTCACTTTGGCAAGCGGTGTTGGGAAAGATGGACAGCTGTATATAAATCAGTGAAGTTAGAACATTCCCTCACACCATACACAAAAATGAACTTAAAATGGCTTAAAGACTTGAACATAAGAGGACACTATAGGCCACCCTGAAGAAAACATAGGCAAAATATTTTCTGACATAAATCTTAGCAATGTTTTCCTAGGGCAGTCTACCCAGGAAATAGAAATAAAAGCAAAAATTAACAAATGGGACCTAATTAAACTTAAAACTTTTGCACAGCAAAATGAAAGGACAGCCTATGGAATGGAAGAAAATATTTGCAAATGATGTGACTGATAAGGCCTTAACTTCCATAATATATAAACAGTTCATATAACTATGTAACAACAACAACAATAACAAAAAACAATCAAAAAATAGGCAGAAGAGCTAAACAAACATTTCTCCAACAAAGACATGCAGATGGCCAATAGGCACATAAAAGAAAGCTCAATATCACTAATTATCAGAGAAATGCAAATCAAAACTACAATGAGGTATCACCTCACACCAGTCAGAATGGCCATCATTAAAAAGCTCATAAACTATAAATGCTGGAGAGGGTGTGGACAAAAGGGAACCCTCCTAGCACTGTCGGTGGAATGTAATTTGGTGCACCACTATGGAAAACAGGATGGAGAGTTGTTAAAAAACTTAGAAAGTTATCATATGGTCTAGCAATCCCATTCCTGTGCATATATCTGGTGGAAAATCTCATTCAAAAAGACACATGCATCCCAATGTCCATAGCAGAACTATTTACAATAGCCAAGACATGGAAACAACCTAAATGTCCATCCACAAATGACTAGTTAAAGAAGATGTTATATTATTTTATATATATATAAATATATACATATACACACACACACGCACACATACACACACACAAATACATACAATGGAATGCTTCTAAGCCATAAAAAGAATAAAATCATATGTCATTTTTAGCAACATAGATGGATCTACAGATTATAATAGTAAGTGAAGTAAGCTCGAAAGAGAAAGAAACACACCAAATAATATCAGTATATGTGAAATCTAAAAAAAATTACACAAATGAACTTATGTACAAAACAGAAACTGACTCACAAACAGAAAACAAACTTATGGTTAACCAGGGTGGAAAGCAGGGATGGATGTACAAATTGGGAGTTCAGGATTTGCAGATACTAACTACTATACATAAAATAGATAAACAATAATGTCATACTGTATAACATGGGGAAATATAGTCAGTACTTTGCAGTAGCTTATAATGAAAAAGAATATGAAAAGGAATATATATGTGTGTATATATAAAACTGAATCAGAAAATTAAAAAATTTTAAGAAGATTGGTAGCTTTCTATGCAAAACAAAAAGAATGAGATTGAAATAAAGGTAAATGTTACTGTTTTTGATGATAGCTTTAACTGACTGGCATTTTTTTACTCACTTTTTTTAATTGAAATGTATTCAATTTATAATGTTAGTTTCAGGTGTATAGCAAAGTGATTCATCTATATATATAGATGTGTGTGTGTATATGTTATATATGTATGTATATACATTTTTCTACATGGACATACACAATTGCTGAGAGGAATACCGCTGTCTTCTTAGGAGAATAATATGACCAAATAAATTTGTATTATATAATAATCCTTGTTGCTCCTTTTCTCTTACTCTCCATGGTATGTCCATATAAGAGTTAAATCCGTCTTCTATAATGGTTGTGTTACTGTAAAAGTTGGTAGTGTTTTCATCAGGCTACTTGAATTAGAAGAAATGTGTAGGTAGGAAATTAGGAACCAAAGAAAGATCAAAGTTGAGTGACTTGTTCTAAGGACCAAAATATGTAAGTCTATTTTAACTCTGGTGGGAAAATAAGTTACTATTTGTATGTAGCTGTTATATGTACTTATTATTATGTAGCTATTATGGGGAAATATTTTTCTGGGCTTATCCGTCAAGAGCCTATTCTTGTCAGCATCCCTTTAGTACAGGAGGATGTATCCAGGTTTTGTGAAGTCTAAAGTTTAAACAATTTGGGGATCTTGCCATAAGAAAAATGATGCAAAACTATGAATATAAAATTAATTTTAAACTTGAATAATTAAAACACAAAAAGAAACTACAAAAAATAGTGTATTTTAAAATCCTGGCAAATACCAGCAAAATCACAAAAGATAGAAAATTATGATCTGTTTATTAATTAATATCCTGGCATACCTCTATAATATGTCTCCAACATTTCTGCCTACATTCTCTTTGTTGTCTTTCCATATTACAATTTTAAAACAGCTTTCTATAGAGAAAAAAGAAAGAAAGTTAGCTTTTTCTCAGGTGATCAGAAAGTGTTTATTATCACTAATATTTTGATAGGTTTTCTCCTTTATCTTTTTGAGTGACAGCATCTGAAACTTCAGTTTCATAGTTAATAACAAATTTGCCTCTGGATATGAAATAGTTATATGGTGTAAGTTAAAATTTAAATATCAAGCCACACCCCAAATTGCAAGTATACTAAAATGTTTTTAGCAATAAACAAGAAGGTAAGTTGTAGATTTAGCTTCTCACCATCCAGTAAAGAATTAAATGTTTATGTGGTACATGGTACATGGTTTAGGATCCCTCTCTTTTTCCCATTTTCCCACTTTCTAACTTTGGACCTTAGGATAGGCAGTAATTAGAAAACATTTGAGGCTAAATGCAGACTCATCGTGGTAACATGTTTAACGTAGTCTAAATTTGAACATATTCATAAACCAAATCATTTCATTACATACTTTTACTTTCCCATGTTGCATATTCTTATTTTGTTAGCATAATTGTCTTTATCTAATTTTTTAAGTTATAACTTTTATACACTATGCTGATTAAGTTTTTTCATGATTTTTCATATTCATATTTTGTGAACAAACATTTCAGAAGTGCTTATGTTGTTTATAAGGAGTATTAATATTTTTATTATTATTTGTTTTGATTTATATTATGCTTTTTGTAACTACTAAACTTCCATACTTAACTAGTTTATTTTGCAACATATAAAGCCTCCACAATAAAATATGTACTCTGCTAGATCCTAAGAATAATGATAAGAATAAATTTCTCATGCTTTTATATTTTTATATTAAGATCTATAGTTATATTAAAACAATTTGTTTTGGGGATTTTCTTTTTTTATAATTCCCACCAGATGGTAATAGTGCATTCAGTTACAGAACACAAATAACCAATTCAACTCAATAATGAAGGACCCTAGGAGAAATGTTAGCAACTTATCCAGTCTTTTATGAGCTATTTTTAATAAGCAAAAAATGCAATTTTAATTTAAAAATAAGAGTTGCAAAACCAATTCTTCATGAGATATTTCAGAAATTATATAAATATTTATAATTAAATGAAAAGAACAAAATACCCATCCATCAGTCTTCCATAGCAGCAATCAATATCAAGTCGATTAAAAAAAAATCTAAGTTGGTAGAGCGACTTTCACTATTGTCATATTGTGAGCCCAGCTCTGTACCTTCTGGCATGAGTCTCAGCTTAGAACAGCTCATATATCCCAACTACCTAAAACAGGGTCAATCACCCTTAATTAATTTGTATGCCTCATCAGTAAGAAGCATCCATTTGATTTATTAATAGGTCTCTGGAGAGCAAATTAGCTTCCTTGGCAGTTCCTGACATGCTTTGAATCACAGTACAAATAGAAATTTCTCTTGCTAACTCTCTTTCTGACTTTGATAAACAAAATCCTTTACAGCCAAATAAAGATTTACACAATAGCATGGATGTGTTGACAACTGCAGAACTGTAGAGATTTAGGTATAATCTAACTCAGCATCAGTGGTGTTTCTATTAAGGAAATGGCAGCCCAAAGAAGGTAAGTGATCTGCATGAGTTTCTGCTGCTAGCTAATGGTAAAATGGTTACAACACCCCAGATTTCTGCACTCTCTGTTTTATGAGAGCCACACCCACCCCTCTCATCATTGTTTTAAGCTAGATTCTTTTAATAAAGTTGACTTGTGACATGCTCCCTAATATCCCGTAAGTATACTTGCCTACTCACTTAGAAGTATAAAAAATTTATATGCCTTGTGAACTTCAGGTACTCAAAAAAATATAACATGAATCTAAAGAATTAATACTATTATTATGACAATAATGACATCTTTCACATAATTTCATTTCTCTAAAGAAAAGTATGGTCATGAAAGGTGATTCAGTACATTTTACTAACTACAAATGCTATACTCATTTACACATTTCCCCCTTCTTTACATTAATGTTCTAAGAGAAGAGACGGAGATACTTTAGTAGTAATGTATTTCTGGTTACGTGAGAGCTACATAAAGTACTGTATCAGGGAAATGGCTCAGTCTTGACTTGTGAGCCTCTAGGACAAAGTTAACCCAGCCAAAGTTAAGGAGTCTATGGGCAAAGGAGCAGACAAAGGTCAGACACTTAAAAAGTTATGTTGTGAGGGGAAGCAAATGAGGAAACTGTAATTGTAGCAGAGTAAAGCAGAGGTGTGGAGGAGGTTTCTGTGGTAAATATTGGGAGAACAATGGACTCCAGCTCTGCCAGCGTTAGGTAAGGCTGGAGAGGTAGCTCTCCATCACATAGGGATATCCAGCTGTATCTGACTGTCATCCCCTCTAACCTGATGCAAGCTCACAGGTTAATGTCTTCATGCCTAGTTTACTGACTCCCCACTGGACTTAGCCACACAGAAATGAAGCTTAATTTTCTCCCAGCAAGATTCAAAGTTATTTTTAGGAATTTTAAAGTTCATTTTCAAAATAATAAAGCAGAGGCACATGGGCACCAAGTTTCTTGCCCAAGGCCATGCAGTGAATTAGTGGTAGTACAGCTATGAGACTTGGGTTTCATTATGCACAGATTACATAAGTGGAATATACCGGAAAATCCACAAGTGGGTTTTGGTGTTTTCTAACTTCAAATTACTAGATCAGTGTTCTAACTAGCAAACACAGGATTTCAGATTTTTTTGGTTTTATTTCCAAAGGAAAAAAAAAATTCAATCCTAATTACATTGTCCACTGTGATTGTGTCTAGAATAAAACATGTCCTGCACTGTCCATCACTTAGTATTTATTAAGTACTTATTCTCTAAATATCCTCAGGCTCTGTTATTGAGGAGACACTTCTGTTTAGTTTACTTTGTAACTATCATCTAGCCCTAATATGAGATGGCACATATTAGGAATTCAATACATTTCAATAAATTCAAAAATTGTATTACTTAACACCTATTAGAATGATTATTATTTTTAAAAAAGATAACAAGTGTTGATGAAGATATGAAGAAAAGGGAACCCTTGTAGTAATGCAAATTGGTACAGCCATTGTAGAAAACAGTGTAGGGTTTCCTAAAAAAATTTAAAATGATCAAGCAATCCTACATCTCAGTATAAGGAAATAAAGAAATGAAATCAGTATCTCACAGCAGTATCTGCACTCCCATGTTCATTGCTGCTTTATTCACAATAACCAAGATATTGAAACAACATAAGTGTCTGTCAACAGATGAATTGATACAGTATATATACATATATTCTGTATCCATATAAAAATTATTTAGTCATGAGAAAGAGGGACAACCTGCCATTTGCAACAACATGGATGGATCTTGATGGTACTATGCTAAATGAGGTAAGTGAGGCCAGGTCAGATACTGTATGATATCACATATATGTGGAATCTAAAAAAGCCACATTCATAAAAACAAAGAGTAAAATGGTGGTTACCAGGGTAGGAGAGCAGGGAGATAAGACAGATGTTGTTTAAGGGTACAAACTTGCAACTTGTAATGAATAAATCCTAGAGATCTAATGTACAATATAGTGAATACAGACAACAATGTTATAATTGTCAAACTTGCTGAGAGGCTAGATCTTAATTTTTTCAATCACTGGAGAGAAATTATAATTATGTGACATGACAGACATTCTAATTATTACTACAAAGGCAACATTTTGCAATATATAAACATATCAAGCCACCATGTTGTATACATTAAATTTATACACTGCTATATGTCAAATATATTTCAATAAAATGACCCTCCTTAAGGAAAACAAAAGAAGCGCATCTAGATGGTGTCTGAGATTCTCAAGCAACCTTTCTAACCTTTATCCCAGTAGCACTGAAACTGTCTTTAAAACCACAATTCAAATGTTGATGACATGGCTTACATATTTCAGTTTTCTTGATTACTAAATGGTTTATAACCCAGATTACTAATTCAACAAAGCTTTATTTTATGTCTACATGTAATACTTCATTTATGTAATTTCCACATAAATTCCCTGAGATAACATTTCACTGATTTCTGCTCAGTTGAATTATCTTCCTTTTCCTTTACTAGTATTGATGAAAATGTTGGAAATGTAATCAATTACCTTTGCACATAGAATTTCTTTAAGAGGTTTGATTTCAAAATATTATATTACACCTTAATTATTCTGTGAAGACTTCATCTGAATTATCAAGAATTCTGGGGTTATTTTAGCCTATAAATCCAATACTCTCCTGTAAGTGTAAAATATTTTCCATTCCCTAGACTGGCATGTGAGTCTTGTAAGGACAACAGTTTTTCTTCTCAGTCTCCTGAGTTTCTCAGCTGTCCTTAGACTAGTGTCTGTGCCGACTTCATTGTCCTTTACTAAATAATTCATATGACCCATCTAGTGCTGACCCCAGCATGTAGCCTGCATGCAGTCTTTGAGTTAGCACGAGTACCCTCTCTGTTCACTGCAGCTGAACTGCCATTCTAACATCTGTGTTATACTCTCCGCCTTGCTTAATCTGTGTTCTGTTTTGTTTCTGGCCTTCTGAGAACACAGAGGCCAAAGCATGTTTGCTGCTTGCTCATCCTAAATGATGCAAAATTCTCACCCTTTTTTTCCAATCAGATAATTTTATTGGTGCCTTTTGTTTCTCTCTTTCTGTGGTTTTCCTTTCTTTCACCAGAAAAATACTGCCAGTTTCTCATCATCTTCCTTTCTCATTAACTGGTTTTCCAACCTTCTTGCTACTCATTCTCTTCTCTTCTACAGGCTCTAAACTTATGTCTATTAATTATTACCTATATTTCAACCATTATTGGAAGTGCTACCTTAAACTGTTATAAGAAGTTCCACCTTCAAAAAATGTGAATTCATGCTCATGTTTAAAATGTAAGAGAGCTAAAGTAAGGTAGAGAACATTTGCAAGACAAAATAGTTTTATATTTCTTAAATTATTTTTGTCAGAACACAGGTACAGTATGTGCTGTAAACACTTTCCTATAACACAATATGCACTGAATTGCCACTTTTATTGCTCACAAATGGAAGAAGGAAATAATAGTGAGAGAATGAAAATTACTGACTGATTGTGTTGATTATATACATTTGCTATAGGGTATTCTACATAGTGTCTAATGGGGAATCCACCCAACCATTTCATTCGATGAAGAGAAAAAAATTATAAAGTTGCCATTTGCAGGATCCTCTAAACTTTTAAAATAGAAATAAATAGATTTTATAAATGTTTTTCTTAACCCCGATAAAATAAAATGTTCCTAGCAGGGTGTCTGGTAACAAACTGTCTTCTGAAATTGCGACAGGACATTCTACATGCCTACTGGCCATTTAATTTAATGGGATTTTTATTAGTGTACACACACTGGTTATTTAAACCACAGGGGTCTTTGCAGGTATAGGCACGAAGAGAAAAGAAAAGAAAAGCCAAAAGCTGCAATTTCAGTTTTTAAAATTAAATACTTACATTTTGTATTCATTTATTTAAATTATATTCCTACTAACTTGTTTTTCCAAAGCATTGGGCAGAATATCACTTTTAAACAGGTGCAAACAAGTACACAATATAAGGGGTTTGTTTTTAAGTCACTCATTTCTTTCAACTCCCAAAGCTGGTATTGCTGTAAACAATTTGTACCTACATTTTCTTTCAACCTGGTAACACACAACTCCAGGTAAACAGAAATAAACTCATGTTTCTAACAGAAGCTTATTTTTTATAAATGTTCCGCTATTTTATTTTCTTATGACTCATAAAATGTCAAAGGTCTGTGTTATGGTTTAATGTCATACGTGTAATTATATTTAATATTCAGATTCTCTGTAATAGAAATTCTGGAATTTTTAAAAATGTGCAATTAGATTCCACTTAGTGTCAACTGAATACGTGTGCTCAGTGAGGCAATCTAAAGAGCCCATATTACCATTAAACCAGCATGTTAGTGAACAAGTTTTCTTTGAATTTTATTCTTTTCTTTTTCACTCTCTTAAAGCTCTGCAAAAATGTTTTATTTGAACTAAGTGTTAAGATCATTAAAGGACTAACTCAGAATATAACTGAAGGTCATTTTTGTGGTGTTATAAATTTTAATTTAAAAGAGTGAAAATGTGTTAAGCAAAATCATTTTATCCTTCTTAGAATTAGGATATATTTCATCACTTTTCAAATTAATTTTTTTTAAATGAGGGGAAAAAAGGAAAAGGAAGGAGAAGAGAAGAATGGTGATGAGGACAATGAGGAGAAGGAGATTTGATTTTGGAAAAGAGATGATTTCTTCTGATTCCAAATCAAGGTTCTCTGCTCTTTTCTAAGTCCCCTTCAAGTTGGGATAGTTGCTGAATATTGGATTTCTTGCTTTGTTTGAGTCATCAGTGTTTCTGCATTAGTTTTGATTCACTGTTTGATGAAACTAGGTTGACACATACCACCCAAACCAAGACACTTTGAAAATTGAAAGCAGTGCAATTTACATTGGGACACAAGATATTAACTAAGATTATCTTGGAAAAACCAAGAGGTATGATCGACCTCAGCTTCAACCATCAAACTTGTGGCTCAGGTCTACCAAAATAATATGATATGCAGTGCTTAAGATCAGATTAAGCAAAATAAAAACTTACTTAACAAATATATGTGACAATATACTATAATAGTTTTAACAAAATATGTGAGAGATGTGATATGAAATAGATTTGAATGATGGGGAGGCTACATACATACAAAGTAAAAGAAGAAAAATTTATAGAAAAAAGTAAACAAAATGAGACATTTAAAGATAGGAAAATTTCATTGTCACTTATTTTTCAAGTTAAAAAGGACTCCCAACCTGTTTCTTTTTAAATAAAATTAATCTTTTCCTTTTTAGAACTGTCACAATAACTTTAAGACTGCTATTATATGGGCCAGTATTAATACCTTCAGTATTCATTACAAGAAGCGAAGAGAAACAGCAGTTCTGAATGAAGTTTGCCCAGGACCCAGGAATAAAAAATGGTAAGTAACTCTCCGACACTTGGTCAGAGGTTTATCTCCTGCATTAATTTACAGAATGTTTTGAGAGCAGTGACCTGTTGCAATTCGTAGGCCTGTCTCCTTGGTTTGAGAGTCAGTGGAGGTAGGGGATGATTAGAAGTCAAATAACTCTTACAGAACTCTGCTCGTCATAAAGACGAACAGTTTGGCTTTATTTCCCTTGTGACTTATCAAATCTATACAAAGCAAAGAGGGAAAGTTTCAACAAAACATCCTAATATTCCAATTAGATTTTTCGGTTTGATTATTAAAAGAAAAGAGGCTACACCCATAACTCAATTCTGAAAAGATCTGATAGAGAGAATTTTACATAAAACAAAATCTGATTGTGTTCTACTTAAAAAGACAGGTACAAAAAATTCTGTATTTGCTCTTTGTTTATAGTCAACTATACATGGTATTTAGCATAACATATGTCTTAGTGTCGAATGTCTTGAGTTCACGCTTTAATCAGGGTAGTTTATTTTTATTGAGCAGAAAACCTAGGAGGTAAAGACACATGATTTTCACTGAAATTGAAGCTTCACTAGTGACTTATTGATTATATGTATTATAGTTAAGTGTTCAGAACAGTATTTGGAAAGTGCACAAAATTGTTATCTAATATTGTGACCACTTAACGGCAACTAAAAATCTAATAAAGGATTTCCTATTTTGCCCAAAATTGAGAAACAGAAGACTAAATTTATCATCCCACCTGCAACTAAAACAAACAAACAAATGAAACCATATGAGACAATGGTTTCAATGCATGGAGTACTAGGCAGTGAAGAATAATGATCACTGATAGAGGGAGGAATGATGTGAATCCTGCACGAGCCCCAGCTACAGAGAGAGTATCCAGGGCAAAATGTAGGACAAAGGGATACAGACAAAGCCCAGTGGAATTGTTGAGTTGAAGAGATGGAATTCAGAGTCCAGAGAGATAAATACTACTAGAGTTTATAAAACAGAACACTGCAAGAAGAGAATTGCAAAGTGAATTCCTGAGATCTGAGCATGGTCCCCTTTGAGTATTTAGGTGAGTGCTGATCAGTTTATATATCTGACAAAATGACCTAATGCTGGGTAAAGAACCACCAAATGGGTTAAAGGCAGCAATCCTAGCTATCATAAAAGAGCTGTAGTTTGTGTGTATCTCCACCAGCTAGACTGGAACTCATAGTTCACAGGCACTGAGTACTCAGAGAATATTCAGAATAGTATTGGTACTCAGAAGAATATTTAGAAGTATTCAAAGTACTGCCCCAGTAATGGGGTGAGGGAAGAGCCATAGACTAAACACTGGTGTGTTCCTACTTCCAGGAAAGGGCAATAACTTAGCTGCAATCCAAAAAAAACTCAAGAATATTTAGAGAAATTTAATATATCAAGAAAATATAAGACTAAATACACAGTGTCTAGAATCCAACAAAAAAGCAATGAGGCATGCAAAGAAGAAGGAAAATATGATCCTTAATGAAGTTCAATCAAAGCCAAACCAGAATTGACACAGAAACAGAGTTAGCAAACCAGACATAGAAACAGTTATTTTAACAGTATTGGACATGTTCAAAAAGCAAAGAAGAGATAGGAATATATTAAAAAGACCAAAATAAAAAATTCAGAGATGAAATGTACAATAATTGAAAAAAATATACTGGATGAGATTAATGGAAGAAAACAGGGAGAAGAAAAGATCAGTTAATATTAAAGTATAGCAATATAAATTATCCAAAATGAAATAAAAAATCAAAACAGAATAATAAAATATGAAAATAGTATCAGTGGACAATGGAACAGAGTCAAACTGCATATAGTTTGCATATATATATGCATATAGTTTGTCACCAAAAGGAGAAAAAAATGAGAGAAAAAATATTTGAAGAATGACTGCATTTTTTCCCCCAAATTTTATGAAAACTATGAAACTCTAAACCCACAGATCCAAGAAGCTCAACACATACAGGATTGTGAAGAAAACTCCAGAAAGGTAACTTATAACCACATCGCTCAAGTGAAGTGATAAAGGAAAAATCTGTCAAGTAGCCAGGGAAAGAAGATGTGTTATGTATAAATGAACAAGGATAAGGGTAACGATAAATTTCTCTTCAGAAACAATAAAAATTGAAAATGAGAAGATAATAGTACAATGTCTTTGAAGTACTAAAATTGCGAAAAACAATCAACCTAGAATTCTATACTCGGCAAATATATTTTTCAAAACACAAGGGCTTAATAAAGATTTTTCTTCAGGCACATAGAAGCTGAATTACTCACAAGCAGATCTGCACCACTGTAAGAAATGTTAAGGAAATGTTAATGATACTGGATGTAAATATAGATCAACATGAAAGAATGAATAAGAACACTGGGAATAGTAACTATATATGTAAATATATCATATGCTCTTACTTAGAGCTCTTTAAAAGATATTTGACTGTTTAGACAAAAATAATAATAATGTAATATGGAAATTATAATATATGTGATTAGAATATTAACAATAGAATAACATCTGGGAGAGTAGAAACTGAAGTATACTATTTAAGATTCTTACACTAAATGGTAAGTGGCTTATTATGACTGGAAGGAAGACTTTAATAATTTAAAGATGTATGATTCAAACCCTAAAGTAGCCCCTAAAATAATAATAAAAAAAAGACAACAAAGATTCATAAATAGAATCATAAAAATAACAAATAAAAGAGAAGACAGAGAAAGGAGAAGGGGAGCAAAGAAAAGATAAAATGAATGAGAAACAACTAACAAGACAGACTTAAATCTAACTCTATTGCTATTCACATTAAATGTAAATGACTTAAAATCCACAATGAAAAAGTACAAATTGGATAAAATAAATAAATATCCAAGTATATGCTACTTATAAAACACACACTTTAATTTTTTTAAAAAATGGTTAAAAGTAAGAAAGTGCAAAAAGATATATCATGCTAACACAGATCAAGAGAAAGGTGAAATGGTTATATTTGTATCAAAGGAAATTTGAGAGCAAAGAATATTATCAGTAACAAAAAAAGGTTATTACATAATGTTAAGAAGGTTAATTCATCAAGATTACATAATAATCTTTAACAAAAATGCATCTACTAGCAGTTTCAAAATAAAGGAATAAAAAATTAAAAGACTGGAAAGGAGATTTTGACAAATTTGCAACTCAAAGACTGTCAGCTTCCTCTCTCAGATGTTGTCTAAAGAATCAGAAAAAAAGGCAAGTAAGACTTAGAAAAAACTATACACCAACTTGACCCATTTGACCTTTTCAAATCACTTAACCCCCAAAACAGAGTTCGTACTCTCTGCAAGTGCAATGGAACACTTAACACAACACATGACATTCTGGTCTATAAAATTAAATGCAATGAATTTAAAGGAATTCATATCTATAAAAGTATGTTTTTTGATCACAAATAAGTTAAATTAGAAATAAATAACAAAATCTCTGAAGAATCTCCAAATATTTGAAAATTAAATAATCATAGGTCAAAAAAGAAATTAGAAAGTATTTTGAACTATACAAAAATGAAAACATGTCATATAAACGCTTGTGGGATGTCAACAAAATAATGTATGTGGGCAAATTTGCAACACTATTGCTGTTAGAAAAGAAGAAAGTTCTTGAAATAATAAACTCAACTTCTACCCTAAGAAGTAAATATTAAAGGGTAAATTAAACACCAAATTGTAAAGAAAATAAAAAATAAGATCAAATTGGGAATCAGTGAAACACAAATCAGAAACCAATAGAGAAGAAAGATTACAGAAGAAATCAACTTTTCTTTTTTCAAATATGACATGGCTGTCTATATAGAAAATTCATGGGAATATATATTTTAAAAGCCACTTGAATAAATACTTGAGTTTAGCAAGTTGTCAGTACCATACAAAATTATTTGTAGTTCTGTACACTAGTAACAAGCAATCATAAATAAAAATAAAAATAACAGTCCTTATACTATCACATAAAATGTATCAAATACTTATACATGAAATCAACAAAAGATGTTCAATACCTGTACACAGAAAATACAATAATAAACATTCCTTAGATAAATTTTGTAAAGCTATGTAATTGAGGAGATAGACCAAATGCTGGGCAGAGAGACTCAATATTGTTATGATTCTAGTAATCACAATTTGATCCACAGATTCACTGCAATGCAAATCAATATCCCTAGCATCCTTTTCAGTTCAAACTGTAAAGACAAGTCTAAAATGCAGATGGAAATTCAAAGGTCCTAGACTAGCCAAAATAACTTTGAAGAAAAACAAAATTAGAGGAATAATGCTGCTTACTTTCAAGGTTTCTTTTTAATGCCAGAATTAAATGTATTAAATGTAGTATTGATGTCAAGATAGGTAAATAGATCAATAGAACACAAAAGTTGAGTCTAAAAGTAGACCCAGGCACATGTGAACAAATCATTTTCAACAAATGTTTAGATATTTCAATGGAGAAAAGATACCAGTCTTCACAATAAATGGTGCTAGAATACTTGGATATTTATAAGTTAAAAAAACAAACAAAACAAAACTTTGATACATAACTTGAGTACATGCAGAAATGAAGTCAAATGGATCATGGACATAAATATAAATTGTAAAACTATAAAGAATTACTTTTAATATTTCTAGTAATAATTCTGGGCTAGGTGAAGATTTCTTAGAGATGTCTTCAGAAGAGTAATCCATAATTGAAACAAAAATGATAAACTGAATATAAAAATTTAATATTTTGCTCTACTAAAGACACTTAAGAAATGAAAATAAAAATAAGCAGACTGGAAAAAAATATCTGCAATGCATATATCTGATATTAGACTTGTGTCCAGAGTGTGTTTAAAAACTCTCAAAACTTAATAAAGTAACAATCCAATACTAACATTGGCAAAATATTTGAATAGATATTTCAACAAAGATAGACAGATAACAAAGAAGCACCTGAAAGATGCTCAACATTATTAGTTGCTAGGGAAACGGGAATTAAAACAAAAATTAGATAACATTTAAAAATACAAAAACTGATCACATGAAGAGTTGGCAAGGATGTGGAAAAACTAGCAGCCTTTTATACTGAGGCTGAGGGTGAAAAATGATGCAACCACTTTGCAACATAGTTTCATACTTCCTTAAACAGTTAAACATAACTTCTACCACATGATCCGTCCAAACCACTCCCGGATTTTTGACCCAAGAGAAATGAAATCAGCTGTCCATACAAACTCTTACACACACATACAAATATGTCTAACAGCTTTATCTTTAGCAGCCAAACCCTAGAAACAAGCTAAATGTCCATTAACAAATGAATGGATAAATAAACTGTGGCATGTCCTTAAAATAGAATGCAACTCAGCAATAAAATGTGAAGATCTTTAGATACTTGCATCAATATGGATCGCAGTAAACTGAGGAAAATAGACTACACAAAGAAGAATACATACTTTTAAATTCCATTTATATAAACTACAAATTTCAAACTTATTTCTAGTGATACAAAGCAGATGAGTGGTTTTCTGGGAAGGCATGAAGGTGCAGGGAGGTGTGGAACTGGAGTTACTATAAAAGAGAGCAAGGAAACTTTTAGAGGAATGTCTATGATTACTATCTTGATTATGAAAATAGCTTCATGTGTGTATACATATGTCCAAAGTAATTAAATTAGACATTTTAAATAAGTATAGCTTATTGTATATTAATTCTACCTAAGCTTCTAAAAACAAAACAAATAATTTGCATCTATTTATATAACATATAAAACACCATATCAAAAAACTCTTCAGTCCCATCTAGAATGCCTCATACTTAGGATTGGCAATGCTGAAGGAAAACAGGACATATGTGTGAAAAAATGTCTTATGACAGTTATCACCTGTAACATTTTTCTTTTAACTAAACTCCTTTAACATAGCTCTCTGAATTGTGTTGACTTTTATTATCAAATAAGCCCTAAAAATGATATTGTTTTTCATTTCAAACTGTGAACTGACAGCTGTTTTGATTAAATTTCTGATTACATCAGCCTTAATAATTTTCAAAATTTTCTGTTATGGAGATACTTTTCAATCTTTATAATTCTTTTGAGGAGAACACAGTGATCTTTCTAGATGCTACTATGTCCAGAAAAGTTTAGACTTCTTTTAGTATATTTCTTAAATTTACCCACTATAAAAACATTGACTGAATAAATCTAAATCTACATATAAATTTTATAGACTTAAGGATTTTTAAACTTACCAAGTTAATTAATTTCAAAAAGAGAAAATGCACAGACTAATAATTAAAGCAAGGAAAATATATAGATTTTGAGTCTCTCTCTTCAAATTTGAATTACAAATAATTTCTTAAGATTTATTTGTGACTTTATTTGTGCTCATGAAGTATGTTCTATGTTCTTCAAAAAGAGGATATTAAAACAATAGCCCAAGGTCAGCTGCCCTGATTAGTTTGGTTGAAAAGAAAGAGGTCATTTTTATAAAGAATAATTACAGTAAATATCCTTATCTTAATCACCATAATGTTAGATTTAAAGGATAGCATTACCCTTTGTCATATAGGTTAACTGTTGTTGAGTTTTATTTTTGAAGTCTTCATATTCTGAAAAGCATACTTTTAAAATGTATGACTAGAAGTCATGAAGAATTCTCTGGTAATGATGATTTTCAACTTGTAGAACACTGACATACTGAAACTTCAATCTACATGTTCACTGAAAAATAGGAACAGCCTCCCTATATCACCTAGTCTTTTGAAATAACTTCCTAACTTTTCTCTCTCCTTTGATTTTTCTTTCCTCTTAAGAGAGCTTCTTTATTTCTCGTCAATATGACCCACTGCAAAATAAAATCTTATCTAGTTTATGTCCTCAAAAATATTCAGTCTGACAAGACAAGAATGTACGTTCTTTAGCATCGGCAAGAAGCCCTTTGAAATGTAAGCCATTTGTACATTTACACCTTATTGTTTACTCAAATAAAACTGAAGAAAATTAATACAGGCATGACATGAATCAGAACAGCTCAAGAAGAAAGGGAAGCCAAGGAGAAAGAAAGTCAGGTAAAGAGGCTTTTCAGTAATCTAGATGAGATGATGACAAACCACGACTGTGGGAACAGTAAAGATTAAAGTTTGCAAACAATTTAGGGGTTATAATTGACTGACATTGTGGGGGATGGGACAGAGTTTATTATGACCACAGAAATTTATCTGAGTGACTGAATGTGTACAAAAAGGAGAAAGTTTGGTATTATGGGGGAAAATCATTTGTCTTAAACATGTGTTTGTTAACTGTGTGTGGCATTTTCAGATTTTTATATTGGCAAGGCCTAGGAATATATGCCAAAATCTTAGAAAAATGGCAAAAGTCAAAAACTCGTAATGGGATTCTTTAGAGGACAGATATTAAGCCAGATAAAGAAAGTGAATTACTCAATTACTCAAGTGAATTTACTTAGCAAATATTTTCAGTCTGAAAGAAGACAACTGAAAAGAGATTCCTAGTGTGAATGGAGGACCAGGAGAAGGAAAAGGAATGGTTAGCGTGCTAGGTTAAAAACCAAGGGTAGCAGAGATAGTTACTGTCCTCCACATATGTCACCAAACAATTCCTTGCAGTTAGATAGGGCCATATGAATAACTCTGGCCAACAGATTCTGAGCAACAGTGACACAAGGAAGTCAGGAGCCAACACGTTTCTTCCTTTGCTCTCTTCCCTTGTCAATGCAACCTGGGAGACCAAATGCTCCAGATGGTGTAGAGTCAAGATAGAAAACTCCCCAAACATCCCACATTAAAACTGGCAGAAGCAAAAATAAATCTGACTATGTTAATTCACTGAGATTTCAGGGTTCATTTTTCACAGAAACATGGCCTATTTTGTCCTGTCTAAAATGACGGGAAATACAAATGTCATACAACCAAGAAAAAAGTGGATTGCAAAAACAGGCAATTATCATACATAAACTAAGCAAAATAAAACCCAATATGAGGCTACTGTAGTGAGCAATCACATGGGAACTGGTGATGTTAGTGTCAATTTTCTGTGATTATCAGACACCAAAGCCAGATAGTTATCAGTTGTAGAATAAAAGGAGAGACACAAGTAATCATAAATTGTTCTTTCAAATATTTGATGATAAAATGAAGGAAAAACAATGGCTGAAGGTGTGCCAAAATAGGTAAATTACACCCACATTTTTGTTAAATTAATATGGGGTTGGAGTGGTTGCAGGGATTTTAAAAATACTCTGAGCAGTGATGTTATTGAAAATGTCATCATTATAGTAACTACATTACTCATATTTATTAATACTCTGACAATAAGAAAATGTACTCTCATATTTTCATATGGAAAAGTAACAGGCATTTCACTAACAAGCGAACAGTAATAACCAATTACTTTGATAAGGATATGGAAATGCTGGCATTTAGAAGTTATTATTGCTGATTTAATTTTAGTTCTAAATCTCATGAATCACTATTTAATAAAAACAAATTTTTCTAAAGTACCTTATTTTTATCACCAGAATTTAGGAAGGCAGAATGCAATTAACTAAGTTGGCATTTTTCCAGTATACTTTTATTTGTATGAAAACAGGTTTAGAATTTTTATATTACCATGAAGTCCTAGTCCTCTGTTTTATGTTTTGTTTTGATCAAGAAATATGGATACTCATGTTACACTACATTTTACATTATATGCTTTAGGCTAAAATTCCATAAAAATTTTCCAGATAAAATAGAACTTTTATATTAGAATTTATTGAGTACCTATTGCTTTTATTAAAAACTACCTGAGTTTACTGAGTAAACTACAATGTGCTTATTTCCACCTTGTTAGAAGAAACAATCTACTAGAAGTTAATTTTGCAGGAAGAAAATTCTATAATAGAACTTCACACAGGGGTTCTAATTGAATTTAGCTGGAGCAAGACTAATGTACTCTTTTAGCAGATCTAACCCCTCACTTTCTTGACTCTAAGGAACATTCCCTTACTATTATTCTGCTCTTGGCCAGGATTTTAAAAGAATGGGAATGGGCATGGATTACAAAACCAGCTTCTGCCTTTCTCCTGGTAGTGTCAGTTTCTAGTAGGGAGGTTAGGTGATTACTGAGGCAGTGACAGAAGTGACTGCCCATGTTCCGTGAGCCCATGATGCCACAAGTAGGTAACAACCATTCTCTGGACAGCTATTTTCCTCTTAAAAGAACCTTTCTAACAAAAAGGGACTACAGAACTGCTTGAGCTCTGCTAGCATAAATAACATCACTGGGGTCAAACTCTTAGAGCTAAACTAGGACAGGTACCATCAATAATCCATGTTTTGTATTTGCACACTGGGGCACTCTATTATGCCCCAACGACAGTTCCCCCGACATACACATTACACGTACATTTGTTCATGTGTTCACACATTAGCCTGGAATCTATTGCCTACCATTTGTGCTAGAAACTGTGCTAAAAATACAAAATGTATTAAGACAGAGTTCCAGCCCTCATTTGTTCACAGTAAAATTGATAGAGACAGATGCACAGAAAAAGGATGAATACAAAATGTAAAATGTAATTGGCACTATGATAGTACTCCATATATGAGGCACAAAAGAGAATGGCATCAACTCAATCTCAAAGGTCAGTAAGTACTTTATAGAAGTGTTTATGAATAAATCTTAAAGTTCCATGCCTACTATGAGGGCCATAGTAGAGGCTAAAGGTAAAGGAGACAGGTAACATGCCATTTTAGGTATGGCTGAAGCAGAATGCAAACAGAAGCAAGTTGAGAGGTAAAGAGCGGGGACTGGGAGTCTGGTTGCCTATGTAGATGAAATGAACATTGATTTATAGTCATTTGAGAGTCAACAAATACACACATGGTTCAAGTAAAAGCTCCAATTCATACAATGTATTATTATCTCTGTCAGTTTGTGAAAAATTACTTCTGTATTTAAAGTACTGTCAACAAAACAATTAAGGAATTAACAGCATGCATGGTAGGAAAAAAATGTGGATTCAGGAATCAGATTGCCTGGGTCCAAATCCAACTATAGCTCCAACTAGCTGTAATATTTGTGCCTGCTTTCTCATTAGTACAATGGAGAGAAATGTAACAGCTAACTCATGGGGCCACTGTAAAGATTATTATGATTTAATATAAAGAACTAAGAAGTATAAATGGAACTTCACTATGTGCTAAATTATATAACCAATAAAAAGGTCTTGGACCATATTTTTGTAAGGTTGATCATTTGTGAAAGAAGCCTATACAGCTAACAAAAGTTCTTGTCTCACTTCCTAAAAAATTCACTTATTACATGCTGAAGCACAGATTCTTTAGCATAGGAAAAAAAATCCTTCAAAACCGAAACCCCATACTTTTACAGCCTCTTCTCTTGCTCCAGTGCAGCTTATAAAAAAGGAATACAAGTATGAAATACATGTATCAGTTATAACTGGATATTTTCCATCCAAAGATAAGTAAAATTAAATTCTCAAGAGTTCAACTCACAAGCTTTCAGAGTTATCATCATTAAAACATGTGTACAGTTAATGCAGTCCCTCTCTAGGATTGCAGATGTGGGGAATTGAATTGAGAACAGTGCCAAAATACCTAGGAAAAGTATCAGCCAATATTTATGGCCCAGCTGCATTAAGAAAGGGCAGCCTGTTCTGTGGAGTAAACTAACAATACAACATTAAGCCCAAATAAATACATGCTCAAAGGAATGCATACCTTAAGGCTACACTATAGGACTGTCATACTGATGAACATATTGTATAAAATGTACAATATCTAATACTTTGATAAGTAATTAATTTCCCATGGAGAGAGCCCAAGATGGACCTGTCTGAGGAAGAACTGGTAATGTAACTGATTTTCATGCATGGTTTTCCTGGTACATTTTATTCATTTAAAGTTATATTTCATAAAATATTTTATATTGTAGTTCACATTATATTTTGGTTAAAAAGAAAAAAATATCACTTAGGAGTATTGGCTGCATATGTGCTAGTAGAAAATTATACTGCAGAAGCTATGATTTTGTGCTTTTTAAAAAATCGAATATGAAATGTTTAAATTATATTATTCAAAGATGATTCATTCAATGGATATTTGTTAAGCAGTTTCTTTTTCCTAGACTTTGTTCTAGGTTGTAGTTATTCAGTGATGAACAAGATTAGTGTTGTTGGCAGGGAGAGTTGTAAGTTCAAAGACCTAAAGGGTTGAGAGGTCTTGCCAGGTTTGAGTGATTGAAGGAAGCAAAGCCTGAAAGAGGAGTATAAAGGTGGATGAGGTAAGGGTCATGCATGAAGAACTTTTTAAGCCTTACTTCGATTTGAATCTTACCCTAAAAGCAATGAGGGAGATGTTAGTGCTCATATTTCCTCCACTCCTTCAAAATCCCACTGAAATGAATTTCTAAATGTGAAAATAAGACTAAAGGAAATGTGTAGTCCTAAACAATGGGAAATGGTGAAATCAAAGTGCCTGCCTGTTTAAGGAGCTTCTGCATATGGAGTAGAATGCATTGTATTATAAGAAGAAACAAGACTGACTAGCCCAGGTTTCAACTCTGAGCTAGAGGGATCATAGAAGCCCATGAGATGTTACGTGTAGGAATTTTTCAAAGTAACTCCAGGCTCCAAGAAGAGATGGAAACATGAGCAGGTCATGGGGCATTTGGTAATATGTGGCTACGAGCAAACTAACACTCTTAGAACTGAACCAGGTGCTTTATCCAGAGCAGGGGCCATCTCCAGACACTGCACCTTCATGTATCAACAGTGACCACTGGCAGAAATTAATGAGTAAAATGGAGAGAGGTGGAGGAAGAAAGAAGGAGCTGGAGCAAAGTAAATCATGCATTGTTGTGGTGGGTTCCTAATAGTCAGTACTGCTAGACAGAGAAGCTGTGCAGTATGTGATGCAACTTTGTGTCATCTGCTATGACAACAGCTGATTCAGGAAGAAGGTTGGGGAGGAAGGCTCAGCACGGGTATTCGTTCCTATTATTTCTTTGTTCTCTCCACTTACAAGGATGCCCTTTTGAACCTGCAGCTCAAAACTGATACCCATAAACTTCCCAGGAGCTTCTGAAGCATTTTCCCCACAAAAGAAAGAATTCCTGCCAACCTGCGCCCCCCTGCCCCTGCCCTGCACCAGGATAAATGTTCTGTAAGATCCCTCAGCCACTTATCTCATCCTAATGATGATTTGCCCTGGTTATTAACCCACAAAACTAACAAATGAGTGTATTTTTGACCTTTAAGGATCCTTCATTTCACCTTTCTTATTTTATAAGTCAGATTAAAGGAATCTCTACTTCTGACATAGCATCAACAGTATTTTTACTCTGTTTTAATCTTATGCCTAAAAGCCCCATGTATTACAATTTATCAATTCCTTAGTGAATGAGAAGTTGACAGAATGTGTCACCATTTCAATAATTATGACTTCTTTTCCTAGAGGACATGAGAGCACAGAAGTAAAGTCAGGAAAGCCTGAAACTTCAAACAATCACCCCCTAGGTATTCCTGTTTTCACGGGCTTGGGAATCATTTTATACTTAATGAATGATTAATAGAAATACAGATGTGTTCTGCTTTGAGAAACTGAGTATATAAAATTCAAATGTTCAGAATAGATGGTCAGTTTCATTATATTTATGGTATGCTTCCTTTAGTGAGCTCCTTTAATGTGTTTAAATTATAATTCAATTTACCAGTAAAATTAGTTTCTCTTAACTTTGGGGATATGTCTATCATGAAAAAGAAAGTGGAAGATATATGATTTGCCTTTGTTTTTCCACATAGAGTATGTTAGAAATGAAAGTAAGAAGCAAATGCCACTAAACTCTGGGTTTTGTTTCGGTTCTTTTTCTACCTTACTGTTAGCTGTATTCACAATGCTGTGTATTAGCTACCCAGGACGTATTTATCTCCTAACTGGAAGTCTGTAGTCTTTGACCAACATTTTCCCACATATGAATAATATCATACACTATCTATCTTTGTGTGACTTATTTCCCTTAGTACAGTGCCCGCAAAGATGCCATCCATGTCGTCACAAATGGTAGGATTTTCTTCTTTCTCATGACTGAAAAATATGATATAGATGTAGCTATCACATCTTCTTTATTCATTCCTACATTAACACATTCCACTTAGGTTGTTTCCATATCTTGGCTATGGTGAATAATGCTGCAGTGAACATGGGGTTATGGATATCTCTTTGAGATTCTGTTTTCATTTCCTTTGGATAAAATACCCAGAAGTGGGACTGTTGGGTCATATGGCCGTTCTAGTTTTAATTTTTTGATGAACCTCCATACTGTTTTCCATAGCAGCTATACCAATTTGCATTTCCATCAACAGTACCCAATGGTTCCCTTTTCTACACATCCCTGCCAACAATTGTTATCTCTTGTCTTTTGTTGAAAGGCATTCTAACAGATGTGAGATGATATATCACTGTGGCTTTGATTTGCATTTCTATGATGATTAGTGATGTGTGGAGTATATTTTTCTATCCCTTCTCTTTGGGCTATGTGTGTCCTTAAAGCTGAAAGAGTAGTATTAATCTACAAATTTATCAATAATTATCACTGGCCATAGCTTATTTATTTTATTCACTTTATTTACCCCTATTCCTAAAATATAAATATGCCTGTTTGGCAGTAAAAGTATAGAGCAAGGATGATAACTCTGTTTTAAAGCATTTGCATTCATAGAAAATACTGTGACTTACAATTATTATTCTAAAAAATAAGATGGTTGTAAACACTAAATGGAATATAAATATGAATTCAATGCTATTCACAGCCAGATTTGAGGTACTTCACCTAAATTAGTAAATGACAACATCACTAAACTCAAGGGTTTCTCTTATAAAAATATTCTCTTTTAAGTATCATAATTTTAATGTATTATTTGCCAAACAGCTTTTGCATTGTTATTTTACTCATGGAGCCCCATTACTACCATTAACTCTATAACAATAGGCAGGTCTTGGGACTTTATAACGTAACTCACAAAAAAAGACATAAGTAATTTCTAGACTAATGAGTTTTAATGACCAGCTTTTCAAGCCATGCTCTCATATATTTCATGGCAGTGCAACTAAACCTTAAATATATTTTTGTATTATTAAATGCTCTGAAACATAAGATATTTACTTGGAAATTTTCAAAATCGTTTTTTTGGAGGGGTTGGTAATTAGGTTTTTAAATTTTTATATATTTATTTATTTATTTTAACAGAGGTACTGGGGACTGAAGCCAGGACCTTCTGCATGCTAAACACACAGTCGTATT
Source organism: Vicugna pacos (assembly GCF_048564905.1). Taxonomy (NCBI): domain Eukaryota; kingdom Metazoa; phylum Chordata; class Mammalia; order Artiodactyla; family Camelidae; genus Vicugna; species Vicugna pacos. The sequence goes on from NC_132993.1 coordinate 57,046,254, forward strand.
CTACTGCGCTATACCGTCCCCCCAGATTCTTTAGACAGATAGATGTATTTCCTTAGCTTCAAAGAGGAAGACATCAAGTAATGAATTATTGCATCATTACCTGTATAATGTGTGGTGATCTAAATGTGCCAAAAGACCCCAAGGCGGCATCTGTGAACCAGAACTCATTACACCTGATTTATCAATGCAAACTGTTGAATGAGCCCAGAACAGACCACACTGCATGAGGTTTACCAAGAAGAGTGAAGGCAACCTTCCTAATTTTTTGACCACTGCATATCCCAGTCTGTACAATAAAATATTAGAACTGTTAAGTATTTAAAGGAAGAGATAAAACTGCCATTACTTGCACACAATGATTGCATACAAAGAAATGCCAAAAGAATGTATAGACAACTTTCACAAATAATAAGGGAACTAATGAGGTGACTGGACACACAATATATAAAAATCAAATATATTCCTATGCATTGCCACATATTAGATGTCTCATAACAACAAAAACTGGCAGTAAATCAGATGAAAATACGTAACATTTCTGAATAGAAATCCTCAGAAATACTACTGTGAAACATTTAAAGGGACCTAAATAAATGACTAAATATACTTCATTCATTCATGAACTGGGAGACTAATATAATACAAGGATGTCAATATGCCAACATTGATTTAGAGAATAAACTGGATTCTTGTCAATATCCTAGCACAATTTGTGGAAGTTGATAAGTTTAAAAATGTATATGGAAGGAAAAGGACCAAGAATCACATAGATAATCTTGCATAAGAAAACTTGAAAGGTCACACACTCTCACCAAGATCTACTAGTGTTAATGGACAATATGTTATTGGCAAACATATTGGAGAAGAGGAGAAGCAAACAGAAAAGGGGACAGAATAGAGACTTCATAAACAGACCCTAACTTTATGGTCACCTGATTATTAAGAAAATTGCTACTGCAAATTAGGATGAGAAGGATGACCACTTAAATAAACAATAATGCAAATACTCCAAATAGAAAAAAATAAAATAAAATTGATTCACATCTGCTACCTCACACCATACATAAAAAATAATTCCAGATAGACTGCAAATTTGAGTGTGAATGGTAAAGCAATAAAGATTACAGAAGATAACACGGCGAATATCTTTATGACCTTACAGGGGGCAAAACAGGTCTCAAAATTCACTAACCATAAAAATAACATATTGATAAATAGGACTGCAATAAAATTAAAAATTTATGTTCAATAAAATTAAAATAACGAAATTAAAACTATGTGTGATATGTATATTGACTTGTATATATGGCACTTACCTCTAATATATAAAGAATACCTACAAATCAATAAGAGAAAGACAACCAATTCATAAAAGATGCTTGGGGTGGAGTGGATAAAACCTAAGCAGGAGTTTTACTAAAGAAGTGTGGTCAATTAGTATATGAAAAAGTGTCAACATAATTAATTAGCATCACTAATAAACAAATTAAACTCATGATATGATAGAAGTATACGCCACCAGAGTGGCAGAATGGTCAAAATGAAAAAGACAGACTAAGTCAAGTACTACATTTTCCAATTCATTAATATCAGTTTTTAAAAATCATATTGTTTTTTCCTGGGTCTCCAGGTTTATCTTATTGCTCCATCTCTAATTACATTTCTTGCACATGTAGTTTAATAACTGTTAATAGTTTTTCTTTCCAAATATTAGCGCTTAAAGCTATACTTCTCAAAGTTTAACTAAATTTTCAATAATTTGAGATGTCTTATTTTCATTTCCTTTCAGTTCTATTTTAAATTTCTACTATGAATTGTTCTTCTTTTTACTCTTTTATGTATGAGTTATTTAGATGTTTACTGTTTAAAGTTTCAAATTCATAGCTAGTTTTCTTAGCATCTTTTATTTTTCTAATTTATTTATATTCAGAAAATATGGCTTACATAATATAGATTGTATGATATAAATTTTTATCAGTGTTACATGTTTGCTTGAGGAGAATCTGAATTCTCTAACTGTTGGTACAATGTTATATCTAAGATACCTAGATTAAGCTTGCTAATTTTTTTGTTTGAATCTTCTAAATCCTTCCTGATGCTCTCAAAAACAGGTAGCTGCGAAAAGCTGGGTCTAACTCCTCCCATTATTGATTTTTCTGCTTCATTTTGTAAATATGATAATTTTGATTTTGAGAATATTTTTGGTGTATACATATTTGGAACCATTATAATTTTTGAAGAAACTGAACTTTATTAACATTATGTATTTATCCCTTATATTTCTTTTACACCTTAAAATCTATCTTAAATTATATTCCATATATATGAATATAAGTGATACATACATGTCTCTATATATATACATACATATACATATGTAAGTTGTATGAGCTGTTTATACATATATATATATGTGTGTGTGTGTGTGTGTGTGTGTATATATATATATATATATTTCTGGAAATTAAGCCCTTGTCAGTCACATCATTTGCAAATATTTTCTTGGAAGTCATCTGGATGTGGTTGAAATGTGAAATACTCAGATTGGGAAAAGGTTGAATTAGGAAATACATTTATCACATTTTCACTTCAGCATGAAAATAAATCTTTCCATTAAGTGAAACCAGCCATATAACTATCTGCTTCCTTTAAGTGGAAAGATACCATAAAATCTAATCTACTTTGCCAAATAGGCTTGCATGAGGCTAAAATAAGCAACAATCTCAAACTGACGAAATACTGAAGTATCACCCATTCAAGCTCAATTTCAAAGAAAACACTGTAAACAATTAAAATTTCTACACACACACAATATTTTCACAGCAAATCTCCATATCTTAGGGTTCAAGTTTTTCCATTCCTCTTCACTGTGGCCATGCACAACTGGTAGTCATATATTCTTAGATGCTTACCTTGACGAGGGAGAAGCTAATGCATAAAAATGTTGACTAGCTCACTGAAGGTCATTTTAGTAGCAGTTCAGCTAGGAAGACACATGGACTCCCCCTCTCTTGCTTGGGACTCAATTTGTGCCACTCATATTCCTCTTATAAAGGCACAGATCATAATCATATTTCAGCTTAAAACTCTACAAGTCATGCTTTCAGTTTACTAGCTCCCTGTCCAGAGGAATCAGATGGAGAAGAGGAAGAATGGTCTCAGGGCCCAGTTTGAAGACTTAACAGCTGACAATCTGACCAAGTCATGAATCAGGTATCATAAATCAAGGTTTACCCCTGTATATCATCCCAACAATTTTCCTATAACACAATATATATATATTTCTATTAATATGAATGACAATCAGAATGCAGCTCACAAGTATTAGAACCAAAATGGGAAGTCTGGTTCAGCTGATTTCAAAACCTGTTTGTTGAGCAGTTTGACACAGTCTCCCTGGGGACTTTGACAGACTTCATAAAACCTGCCTCAGAGTAGACCATGTTGAAGAGACCTCATGTCAGGTTTGCACACCTACTTGACAGCATCCTATCTCAAGCGCCTTCAGTTCTTGGCCTTAGGGTATTGCCTTTCTAGAGGAGCATGCTCAGACAGAGGAATGTGAGAAGTACCAGGGTGTGAATGTACCTAGGCTCAGTCCAACAACAGTGGGCAGATAAATATCACAGGTTTCTTCCTTTTTCAGAGGAGGTAGGCAATCAGTTGTAGTGTTATGAACATGATTACTGTATTCAGAGGCTCTTAATGCAGCTGCTACCATAGTTAGCATATAGAACTTATGCTGTAAGATTCCACTGAACAGGTGATTCTACAAGGAAGGCTTACTAGTGAAGCCTGCAGTGTCAGAGGTAAGATTGCAAGTCATTTTAGGTAAGAGAAAATAATAAGAAGAAAATTCATTGAGTCTAGAATAATCTTTGTTTTTTTTTTTTAAAAAGAATCACCTAAGTGGAGAAAAGAATCTATCTTGAGAAGTAATGAGAGATTAGGCTGAATAGATAAGAACTGTCAGGGAGCAAAATGATAAATTAAAGATTTTAGGATTTGATCTAATGAAACTTATATAATGAATATAGATTCTTGATTAAGGAAGCTCTACTCAGAAAATTATAATGTAAGATTAAACTAATATCTATTTTAAAGAGAAAGGAACCCATAATCAAATCACACCAAAATATATTTTCAAGTATCTACTGTAGTATTTTTAATATATAAAAAGTATATACCATAAATATGACTAAACTTGAAAATCTGCCTACATAGTGACTTATTTTTATAAATAATGCCACTTTAAAAAACTTTAACTTAGTGTTACATGAGGAAGCAATAAGGTAGCCATGGAAATTGTACTTATTCATAAATAATAATGTTTCACCATTTTGGTGGGCAGATGCATCTTGTTAAATAAATACACGACTCTCAAGAAAGTTCTCGAAATACACGAAGAAGACCCTTAAAGGGACCAAAAGTGTAAGGTAGTCATTCTTTGGTATATTGTGTCATCAGTGACCCAATTTATCAGATTCTACATATCATCAGAAAGAAAGATCATTTAAAGAAGGGGGAAAATCAAGAGTGTTGTGCAGCTTTACCATCTGAAACAAATATGATAAGTATATGGATGTTTACAGCAGAGTTTTTAAAAGTTGACTGAGATACTAGAAAATTTTCAGGAATTCTACAATTTGTTACTATAATTTTATTTTGTCACTTTTTTCCCTCTCATTGATTGAATGATTCCTGAAAAAACAGTCCATTTAGAAATTTTTTATTTTAATGAGATATTAAAGTGATATATTAAATAATGCTTCTATTAAAAGTAAAAATGTATCTGCCTTTGCTATATAACAGCTAATATTTTCTATCTTAAGTCAAAATTTAAGTACAGGAAAAAGAATTAACAATGGAATTATAAAGTGTTTTTTTAATGAACAAATGAGGGTAGTCCTAAATATAACTTAGAATACACAATCAACCTCATTTTTTTAAAATTGGGGCACAAATCCTTTGCATAAGGCCAATTCCAGTGGCATTGTACTAGGAATTAGACACTACCATTTAAAAAATTCTTTTGTTTTCTAAATTTTTACATGAATAATTATTAAAATTTTTAGTTACTGAGGAAATTATGATATATATGCTATTATGTAATTATATAACTATAATTTTAATGATAAAGCCAGTGACAGACCAGTGATAGTGACCAGATATGACTAAATATGTTTTATGTCACCATTAGATGAGTCAGAAATCCAAAGTTTCCCCACTATTTTAAAAATAATGGGCTGAAAGCACTAGCATACCCTACCAGCATGGCTATTAGAATATTTCCTAAAATATCTCATCATAAAACATATATAACCCTTACCTGGCATCATTTTAAAAGGAGTAACATTACTTCACCTTGAGATGCTCATAATTAAACAATCTCACATACTATAACTTTCAGTACATCAGAATACAGTTGTAGGATAGACAATAATTCAAAGATTTGTGCCTGACCTGATTGATGTTCTCACCATTACTTTCCAACGCATGCTCAATTTCGATCCAATTTATCTTTTCCATACTTCTATCACACATAAATGAAGAATCTGTATACATTTTTCATATACCTATAAATTATCACGATATAGCAATTTTTTGATACAATTAATCAGTGTAACATAAAGTGAATGGGCTACTATGGGGTCAAATAGTATCCATGATTTTTCAGGGAATGGCACAGGACAAATGACAAAAACTACAAGTTAGTCTTGGTCCTACAACACACTAGGAGTGTTATATTGGAAAATTCAATTAAACTTTAACCTGTAAAATGACCTTGATACATATATTATATTCCTCACATATTGAATGAGATAGCTACATTAATAGAAAGTATGTAAAATATCATGATCATTCTCTGTCTCATGTTTCTCAGACCATCAAATTGCTCAATAATTCAAGCTTTTACTTTGGCCATCATTAGTAGAAGTCACTTAGGGATTCATGATCGCTAGTGTAACAATTATCTGGGTTTCCCTTATGGCTAGGAGGATATTTCCAGGAGGAAATGTAGTAATCTCTTGAAGCAGCATATTTCTGTGTGCATGCTCTTGGCCTTAAAGCAAGAGGAGTCTCTCAGTCACAGTAGACAATCCTAATAAAGTCATTCATTCATTCATTCACTCATTCAACATTAACAGTTGTTTTCCAACTAGGCATTGTGCTAAGTTCAATGGAAATTGAAAGAAATTGGTATTGGTTCTTGTGTAAAATAAATTGAGAATTCATCTAGATCAGGGTCAGCAAGGGTAGGAAACAGAATTCACTCCTACTAGTTAAGATGAAGAAACTTTAAAGGGGGATGCCTACAAAAGTATGACCAAGGTTAAGCAAACACATGAGGGATGGTAAAAGCTCCTGCTACCCATAAGGCTGAAAGAACAAGTTGTGGGAACAGAACTAACATAACTCAAAGAGAACTGGAACCATCTAGAGGAGGGATCACATAACAGGAGCTACTGGTGGGAGGACCTAACTCACACAGATGGGATTGAGGGGGAAATCAGGAGCAGAAAAGAAATAACTTTTTGTTCTTAACTTTCACTCTCCTTTTGATGCCATTAGCTAAGTCCAACCACTTACTATCAGGAGAACCTGGGTGATGCAATCAAGAGAGGTCAGCCTCTAGGGTCTCAGAGTAAAACAAAGAAGGGTAAAAAAAAATGACGGAAGTAGTCAGATAAATAAGACTTTCCAGAGGTCCCATGAAGCCCACTGACTACCACAGACACTATAAGCAACACTGGGTACACTGAGTCATTACGACCAACTGGCAGGGTTGCTTGTACCACAGTACACATCTTCAAAAGAACTCTTCTTCCTTTGAGCCTCTCTCAAAAAGACTTTCCTGTTACTTAATAACTTGATACAAGATTCACACTCAAATGTGACAAATGTTGCTTCTAAAATCCAAAGAGGTCCAATAAAAACTATGCATCTTTTTTTCATGTGAGAGAATCAAGGTACAGAAACTTGCACTTCATTTCAGAAGAAATACTGCAACATGACCTAACCTATGGAACTCTTAGAAATTTCACCAATGTGGAAAGCTGTGGCAGGGCATTTATATCTCACCATATGGCATGTGTGATTCTGATAATCTAGGGATTCTGTATCTAGGGACACGCAACTTTTCACTCATCAGACATAACTAGCAAATTTCCATTCATATAAGGGACTAGCCTAAAATCTTAGGGATGTCAAGACATTTGTGTTTGCTCTGGGCTGTGACACAAAGAGGGAAGGAAACATAGTCTTGAGGCAAGAAAATGAAGACCTACTGTTCTCATAGTCAGGTGAGAGACCATGCTCTGGCATAAGTGTATTAATCAGAATTGAGAAAAAAGGCCACATAATTTATTATAAGCTAAACAAGAACACGTAGAGAGTTACAGGGAGCACTATTAGTAATGAAAGCAGAATACCAGGTGTAACATGGGGCTACCCAAGGCAAACTGGGTTACATGGTTACACATGATTCTGACTTGCAGGACTTTGGATAGAACTTCTAGGGTTTAGGGTGATTTTGTTAAAATATTATCTGTTTGACACACTACAATATATTTTGACATTGAAAGGTATGTTCAATTTACAAGCTGTTCCATATTATAAACAGCAGTTGAATTTACCTTAAAATTATACACCAGTTTTTTAATAGTAACTGACTGGCCCAGTATTTCCTTGATTTTGTGGCTGTATCAGAAATGTGATAAATACAGAACTGTAGTAAAAGTAAGCATTCATACATCTTTGCCTAATAATTCTCATGTTTGTGATGTGCAGATGTTTTTACATGCATAATAGTTCTGGTATTTTTTGCTAAACTCTCACTTTTACACTTCATAATTTCTTTCAGCTCACCAGCTACATGAATGCACCGAAGCATTTTGATGGTATTACAAGTGACCTCTGTATATTTCCCAAGTATTTCAGGAACAATTTCATTGAAATTCAGACCAAAAATGAATGCAATTTACTTTTGCTTAATAATAAGGGATCATCTGGCTTCAGCTGGGTTCCTGTGACAGAACTTAATAAAACATTTGATGAAATCTTGATTAGGCCACACAAAGCATGGTATTTGGGAAACATCAAGTGTGATTTGAGTTTTTATATAACTCTAACCCTGATGTCCCTTGTGCTGAATGAAATAATCAGTTTAAATGTATGTACACTAATGATGTGTTTGTCATGAAAACAGAGCATACAATTCCTTCATCAGTGTGGCGGGGAGGACAACTGATTTAATTCACTGCTGATTTCTAAATATTTTTGTGATGGAATGCTTTTAAGAGCTGTGATATTTTTGAAATGATCTATTGTGTCTAATTTGTATAGTCCATGGATGATAAGCAAGGTTTTACCCTTAGTGGCTTTGTTTTTCTTTATTTTCAGTTTGAGAACTTTGAAAGACAAACAGATAATTGGATGCACAGAGATGAAGCCAAGATGTTTCTTTAAAAAAAGGTAGAAACCTCATTGCTTATGTGCCCTTTAAAAAACTTGATTTCTTCTATTAATAACAGCCATTTACAGCTGGGCTTTTAGTTGCAAAGCATATCCTTACCTCAGAGTTTTTGCATATTTCTGCTCCCTTTCAACCACGTTCAAAAGAAATGAGAGTCTTTGAGAATGTGTACGTATACATGCTTGTCTGTGTGGTTTTGCGTGTAAGTGAAAAGGTATGTATAAGAGACTGAGTGCGTGTTTGGAGAGAAGAGTAGGTGCTCATGTTAGATTAACTGAAATATAGTGATCAGTGAGACTAATAAATGCTTAATGAACTCACAAAACTAATGAGAAGTTTTGTATTTATAGGATATCTTTTTTTTTTCCCCAAAGAATGCCCAATGAGTTTTTCTTGATCTTATGCAGGGAATATTTTCCACTGAATAATAAAACCCATTGTGTTCAAAGAAAAAAAAAACTTACTCTAACAGGATTTATATTTGGTCAAATTATACTTTAATTATAGTTTAACAATTATTTGAGAATAAACTGCAGTCATAAAAATCAATGATAAGAGCACAGAATAAAATTTCATGAGATTATCAATTGATTGACCAATACCTTCTAGGACCTTCTAGGATACTCTACAATGTATCAAAAATATTCTAGCAAACACCTGTTTTTTCCCCCCTAGTGTTCTGTACTCAAACGTCACTATAGAACATTTAAAATATTATAGAAAAAAATCTCTTTAGTTCATGCAATTCAGTATCATAATATAGGAAAGAAGCAACCAGATTTAAATACAGCACAATAATAAGAAGGATAGAAATAAAGTAGTCCACAGATAAATGCCCAGATTAATAAGGATCTCTTTAGCAGACAGTATAATAAAATGAAGTAAATTCTTCAGTGCATTCTGGGTAAAATCCTCTGAATGGAGATGTGGACCCTCAGATTGGAACATCGAGAGAAAATGAGTCATAGGTCCACAGGGAAATATTTATACAATTGATGGCAGGTCATGTGAAGCAGCTACTTCATATTTGATTCCTAAAGCTTATTTTCAAATTAATGTCTCTTTTTATTTGAACCAGCATTATTTATTTTATTATAACTAGTAAGATTTTTTTTTCTTGTAAGATAAGCTTTAACTTACTGTTTTCCCTAATGCAATGTCCTATTGCCCCAACCATTTAATTAGTGGGGTTTTTTTTTTTTTCAATACTATCATAAATGAAGTTCCTTAAACCAAGATAAGAAAAGAAAGCCATAGTCCCCATTAACTCATTGTCTAGCAACCTCCTCAAAATACTGTCATTCAGCAAACTGTCCTGTTGATTTCTCTAAAATTTATGACAAGGTTGTCATTGGTACTATATAGAATGGTCATAAAATTAACTGCTGGTCAAAACTGGCATTGCTCCACAAATTAATTAATCTTTATTAATTTAATTAATAGTTACAAGATTGTAACTATTCATATTGGAGTAGATCACAGAGAGCTGCTTATGTAAAAAACAGCCTAATTGGAAATTAGGTCTAAAATTTGTGATATTTTTCTCTTGACAATGTTTTCTTCAGAGTACACATTTGAAACCACTGCATATTTTCTTTATCCATCTTAACAAAATATGTATATAGCACTTCTCACTCAATTTGCTTGAAAGAGTATCTTTCATCTCGGTTTCAGAAGCTTCTTTGAAATAACTCTCCAGTGGTCCCTTCCTTCATGCACACATGCATGCATGCCTGTATTTTCTATAAGATGATCCCAAGTTTAATATCTGTATTAGATTAAAATCTGATTGGGTATTTTCCTGTCATACAGTAAAAGACAGAGACAGAAAGTTAGGTAATTTATATAACTTCACAAAGTTTCAGCATCTTCACAACCCACTGTGTTCCAGAACATGAGATGCCTCTCCATTTATTCAGGTTTTCTTTCATGTTTTTCAGTAAAATTTTATAGTTACCCTCATATAGGTCTTACATATTTCTTGTTAGCTTTCCCTAGATATCATATGGTTTGCTTTTCCTGTGAATAGATCCTTTCTGTTCATTTGTTTTTAGGACTGGCTATTTTCGTTGTGTTGAACTTCTGCATTTGCGTTTCGTTTGCTTGCTTAGTTGGTTAGTTGACTTTGTGTTCAGCTACCTTACATTTTAATTACTCAATTATTTATTTATATTTACTCAAAATATAAAATTTAAAATGGGACTTTAGTTTTTCTATCTAATTTGTCACTTCCACCACTTCTTACCTCCCAAATCTGCTTCAAAAACCATGTTTTATTAAAAGGTCAATATTATATCATATTGACAGATATTATATCAATATAGACATGAACTTATAAGAACAGAGATTTCAGAAAACTATTTAGGATCATTTTCTGAAATATCTGTGAATCACTATGGGTTCTGTACTGTGCTTGTACTTTCTCCAATTAAAGGTTTTTTGACAGAATTTATTAGAAGCAGAATATATCCACAGCCTAGTTTAAGTCATTTTACCTCATTTTGTCTGTACTTCCTCTCCTTCTGTTTAAGCTCAGGATCCCTGGCTTTTTGCCTGGCAACAAAAACCGGTATAGACAATACTTTTTCCTCATTCTGTCAATCATATTCAGTAATTAATTAATTTAAGTTGTGAAAAATTTGCAACTGTTATCAATGCCACTGCCTTTGGAAGTATGAAATTAGGCAGCAGCAGCAGTCAACTAATTTTTAGAGCTTCAAAAGCTATGACGCTGATGATCCCAGTTCCTAGTCTTGACTTCGTTCATTTAAAAAACTCTTTCTGTGCTCATATTTAAGGCTAAAATTAATTACTCATATCTAATAGAAGGTGGTATAAACACTATGCACACCATTCATATTACTTAGTTTGAAAGCCTTTTATTGTTTTTAAATGATTACTATTTTGTTTTGAAACAAAAATGGATTATAAGAGTGAACATAGCAAAACTTTATCCCATTTTTTGAAAATGTGAGCATGATTCATATATATTTATTTACTTATCTAAACACTGAGTAAAACTTATAGAAAGTATTCATGATGTGCTTTTTTAAACTGTCTAAAATGTCTTATATATGTTTTAGTCTATCACAATTCCCTTTTCCTATTTCCTTACCATAAAAATTAGACTATAAAATTATTTGATAAATATTAGAAATGAAAGTACTAGAATTATTAAATTATTATAAAATTTTTTATCAGAAGATCTTATTTCAATTTTAATTTCACACTGATAAACTCAACTTCTAGGAAGTAGGAATATATTCTATTTTGTCTTATTATTCTATTTTGTGTATTACTATATATATTTTATACACACATGCATATACACACTATATTTATAATTATGTTTAAAAGCCATGTCAAGTAAATTTTAAAAAACTATGAATAGTGACAGATGTTAACCAGACTTACTGTGGTGATTATTTTGTAATATATACAGATGTTAAACCATTATGTTGCCTACCTGAAATTAATATAATGTTATATGTCAATTATACCTCAATGAAAAAGTATTATATATAAATTTTAAAAATCTAAATAGAAAGATTACTTCATTTCTGATTCAATGAAATATAATCAAAATACCAACAGGCTTTTTATGTGTATCTGCTTAAAATTTTGTCTGGAAACTGACCAACTTCAAGTTGATTAAAATTTATATGAAAATGCAAAGAATCTAGAATATTCAAAACACTCTTGGAAAAGGACAAAGTAAGATTTACCCACTTTCAAAACTTACTATAAAGCTATAATAATACAAAGAGATTGACACTGTCATAAAGATAGATGAATATCAATAAAACTAAATATTGTTCTGAAATAGATCAGCCCATATAAGAATAATTTTTGATCTATGTATTAAGACAATTTTATAAGTAAAGGAAAAATTTTTTTAATAAAGCATGCTGAAAAACTGGATATCCATATGGAACAAAAATAATTTTAACCCTTATTTCATTTTACTTGCAAAAATTAATTTGTGATAAATCAGAGTACGAAAATGTAAGAGCTACCACCAATTTATGATAAAAACTCTCACCAAAGTGGGTATAGAGGGAATATATCTCAACATAATAAAAGCTATATATGACAAACCTACAGCCAGCATAGTTCTCAACGGTGAAAGACTCAAAAGCTTCCCACTAAAATCTGGGACAAGACAAGGATGCCCACTATCACCACTCCTATTCAACATAGTCTTAGAAGTCCTAGCCACAGCAATCAGGCAAGAGAGAGAAATAAAAGGGATCCAAATTGGAAAAGAAGTAAAAGTGTCACTATATGCAGATGACATGATACTATACATAGAAAACCCTAAAAGGTCCATACAAAAACTACTAGAAATAATCGAAGAATTCAGCAAGGTAGCAGGTTACAAGATTAACGTTCAAAAATCAGTTGCATTTCTTTACACTAATGATGAATCAACAGAAAAAGAAAGTAAAGAAACAATCCCCTTTAAAATAGCACCCAAAGTAATAAAATACCTAGGAGTAAGTCTAACCAAGGAGGTGAAAGAATTATACACGGAAAATTATAAAACACTGATGAAGAAAATTAAAGAAGACTTTAAAAAATGGAAAGATATCCCATGATCTTGGGTTGGAAGAATCAATATTATTAAAATGGTCACACTGCCCAAGGCAATCTACAGATTTAATGCAATCCCTGTCAAATTACCCAGGACATATTTCACAGAACTAGAACAAACCATAATAAAATTTATATGGAACCACAAAAGACCTAGAATTGCCAAAACACTAGTGAAGAAAAAGAAAGAGGCTGGAGGAATAACTCTCCCAGACTTCAGACAATACTACAGACCTACAGTAAACAAAACAGCATGGTATTGGTACAAAAACAGACATATGGACCAGTGGAATAGAATAGAGAGCCCAGAAATGAACCCACAAACTTTTGGTCAACTAATCTTTGACAAAGGAGGCAAGAATATACAATAGAATAAAGACAGTCTCTTCAGCAAATGGTGTTGGGAAAACTGGACAGCAGCATGTAAAACAATGAAGCTAGAACATTCCCTTACATCATACACAAAAATAAACTCAAAATGGATCAAAGACTTACACATAAGACAAGATACAATAAGCCTCCTAGAAGAAAATAAAGGCAAAACATTATCTCACATACATCTCAAAAATGTTCTCCTAGGGCAGTCTACCAAGCAATAGAAATAAAAGCAAGAAGAAACAAATGGGACCTAATGAAACTTACAAGCTTCTGCACAGCAAAGGAGACCATAAGTAAAACAAGAAGACAACCTACGGAATGGGAGAACATTTTTGCAAATGAAACCGACAAAGGCTTGATCTCCAGAATATATAAGCAGCTCATACAACTTAATAAGAAACAACCGAACAACCCAATCCAAAAATGGGCAAAAGACCTAAATAAGCAATTCTCCAAGGAAGAAATACAAATGATCAATAGGCACATTAAAAAATGCTCAATATCACTAATTATCAGAGAAATGCAAATCAAAACTACAATGAGATATCACTTCATACCAGTCAGAATGACCATCATTCAAAAGTCCACAAATGACAAATGCTGGAGAGGATGTGGAGAAAGGGGAACCCTCTTACACTGCTGGTGGGAATGCAGGTTGGTGCAGCCACTGTGGAAAACAGTATGGAGATTCCTCAAAAGACTAGGAATAGACTTACCATATGACCAGGAATCCCGCTCCTAGGCATATATACAGAAGGAACCCTACTTCAAAATGACACCTGCACCCCAATGTTCATAGCAGCACTATTTACAATAGGCAAGACATGGAAAGAGCCTAAATGTCCATCAACAGATGACTGTATAAAGAAGAAGTGGTATATTTATACAATGGAATACTATTGAGCCGTAAAAACTGACAACATAAAGCCATTTGCAGGAACATGGATGTTCCTGGAGAATGTCATTCTAAGTGAAGTAAGCCAGAAAGAGAAAGAAAAATACCATATGAGATCTCTCATATGTGGAATCTAAAAAACAAAACAAAACATAAATACAAAACAGAAACAGACCTATAGACATAGAATACAGACTTGTGGTTGCCAAGGGGGTGGGGGGTAGGAAGGGACAGACTGGGATTTCAAAACATAGAATAGATAAGCAAGATTATACTGTAAGCACAGGGAAATATATGCAGGATCTTGTGGTAGCTCACAGTGAAAAAAAATGTGACAATGAATATATGTGTGTTCATGTATAACTGAAAAATTGTGCTCTACACTGAAATTTGACACATTGTAAAATAACTATAACTCAATTAAAAAATGTTAAAATAAATAAATAAAATGTAAGAGCTAAATTTATAAAACCTTTAATATAAACCAGAGAAATTTTTTGTGATTTTGGAGTAGGCAAATAATTTTTGAACTAAGATGAAAGTCACTCATGAACAATAAAATTAAAACATAATAATTTTGGACTTCATCAAAATTAAACATTTCTATTCATCAAAAGATACCAATAACAAAATTATCTATCTAATATATAATATCATATACATGTATGTATGTGTATATATATGTATACACACACATACACACAAAACAAATGGTAGAAGTTTATCTCTAGACATATATCTGACAAAAGATTCACATCCAAAGCATACAAGTAACTCCTACAAATCAAAAGTAAAACACAATAGAAGCATTTAATAATGGTGAAGTATTTGTGTAGACACTTCAAGATGAAGGGGGATAAGGCAAGTCGTCCCACAAAAATTTCATCACCATTTTTAGAACTCAGGAAAATGCAAATGAAAACAAGACTGAGAGATCTTTTCACACTTAGTAGAATGGTTAAAATAATGGAAAGAAAAAAACTGATAGTACTAAACTTTTGTGAAGATATAGATCAAATGGACCTAATAGAACTGTGACTAGAAGTGTAACATGGTATAAGCATTTTGGAAAGCTGTTGGATAGTTTATTATTAAGCTAAACATAGTTCCACTATGTGGCCCAGAAATTTCACGTCTATCTATTCACCTCCAAGCTGGAAACAAACTATACATCCATCAATAGGAGAATGTCACTTCACAGAGTTACAATTCAGCAGTAAAAGATATAAAATATTAACACACAAAATAACACTGATGAAGCTTAAGAACATTATGTTGAGCAGAAGAAGTAAAACATAAAATAATACATATGGTTTCTTTAAATATAAATTAGGTACAAGAACTAACAAAATTAAGCTATGAACACAGATATGCAAAGGTCATGATTCATCAAAATGAACACATTAGTTTTGTGCATTTTAAATATAAATTGTACTTCAACCAGTAAGTGTACAGAAGACTAAGGACAAAGTTAACTAACAAGGGAAACAGTGTGGTGAAATGAGACCACCTATATTTGATTGCCAAGAATTGCCAAGTCTTACAAATGCAATGATGAGTGAATAAACATACATAAAAGAACACATGACTTAGGATTTTGTTATATAAATTTGTTTCAAAAAGACAAAATTAATTCATAGTGTTTAGGGATTCGTGTTCATATTGTATAGCTGATAATGGAAAGCAAGAAGGTGATTATCCAAACAGTCAAGAGAGTTACCATATTTTGGAAGAAGTGGGAGAAGCGATCAGGATATTACACGAAGGACCTTTCAGGGTTCTGTCAATGTTCTGTTTTTTCCTTATTTGTTGGTATATTGGTTTTCACTGTGGGATAAAAATATTGAGTGTGGGAAAAAATGGAGAGATGTCCACAAGCCAACCACACAAATGAAAATGTTGAACAGTCTTAATTTTTATTGGATCTTCTAACAAGATGAAATATCATTCTAAAATCAACCTAAAAATAAATAAAATAAAATAAAATAAAATAAAATAAAATAAACCTAATGTGAAAGCTGGACTGGAATACTGGATTAAATGTATTTCTTTAAATAAGATAACATATTGACTACATGGATTTAAATTATTTTCTTCCTCCATCAGATGTAGTGATATATTAATGCTGCATTTAAGACATAGAATAGAAGGGTGTTGGTGGTACTTATATGCCTATTCCAATTATATCTGTTTATCCATAATGATGTACAGGGCAAACTTATGACAAATCAAAAACAAAAACAGAAACCTCTCCATAATATCCATCCATCAGAGACTATACTCAAATAGACATCTGTTTACATACATCACAATTCTTCATATAGATTTAGAGAATTCCAGATGCTTCTGAAATTATATGCTGAATAACAGGTGAAGAACAGCTGCTACCAAAAGGGAAAAAAAAGGAGGCTTGCACATTTATAGAACAGTAGCTGACATGAAACTTTTTGAAGGTTTGCAAGTGTCTAGTAGAGTTTTTAATTAAAAAATCGTGCTTGCCTTTGCACTTTTATGTTCCAAAAAGAACTAATACAGTTAAGAACTGAAATAGTGTAATCCACTCTTGGCAAGATTTACAACCAGTTTTTGAGACCTTAGAGGCTCAAATATTTTAGTCAAGCAGCATTCTGAAACTCTCAACACTGATCTCAGCTTTCAGATTTAGTTACTAGTACATGAAGTACTTGTGCATCTAAGATGTCATTTATCTGGTATAGCCTAAGTGGAAAGAAATTATCACTAAGAGGAAAGAATAAGAATAATTTTGGACTCTGATGCAAATATCAATTCAACACCAGACAGACATCAATTGCAGGTCTTGCAATTCAAGAATCACACCTTAGGAAACATGAATCTAGGGAACGAAGAGAAAACAAAGCTATGTAGTTATAGCAAGGAACACATGGTATGCGGACTGTGTTCTAGAGTGCAATTTGTACCTTTATTGGATTATGTAAAACAACCCCAGAGCTATGCCTAATTATAATCCCAACAACTCAAAAGAAAAGAACACTGGAAACTGCGTTTGTCCTCTAACATTAGCATTAGAATGATCCTTTATCGTGTTCCCTTTTTATGTAATAAAGAAAGGAATCAAACCATTTCAGGCTGTCTCCAGATCCTATTAACCAGTTTCTATATAGTCTCTAAAGTAGACATTGATATTTCTAGGTTTAACTAATTTAAAGAATAAATAATACACACAGGAATATTATTTGTAAAGAAACTCAAAGTATCTATTTCGAGCAGATGGTAATGAATTGGACATTTATTCTTTCTCCATTAACCCCAATTTTCCCATGGAGGTTAAGCACTCCATATTTTAAAGAATAAAGAACATCTGACTGATAAGACAGAATTGTTGAAATAGACTATATTATACTATAGCAAAAGATTATTTACATCAATTGTCTATTTATCAAGATAATTCCACTTCTAAGAGTCTATATGGAGAAACAAAACAAGAGACAATAGTAAAATGTATTCATTTATATGTTCAATTTACAATCATTTGTAATAGCAAATAATAAAAGTAAAACTGGAAAGAACACAAATGTCCAAATAATAGGATTATTTACATAATTAAAATATATAAACACCAAGAGAATATTATGTTGCCATTAGGATTGTACTTTTGAGTAATTTTTAACATGGGGAATTATTTTATCTGTAATAAACATATACATATTTGTATATTCTAGAAAGAAGAATATACAATACAATAATGATAATTATAGCCACAATTTGTGGATCAAAGTATAAACAGTAATTATTTCTTAAATTCACGAATTTTCCATAGATAAACTATAAAGTTTTCCCTAAGTAGCTTGATACTTTGCAGAACTAAAGGAGGATAATTTTTCACCCAGCTTCATGGATTAAGAGCCTGGCAGGGAATCAGTAATTTCTTACTTGTTAAAATACTGTAAATGCCCACTTAGTAAATGTCTTAAAGAGATTAATCAGATTAGCATTCAGAATCTATCACCTTTACGCAGACAAAAACCAAGTTGACATTTTTAGATGAAATTTACTTGAAGAATGAAAAAGTATGTCTTTTGCCTTTTGACTTGTTCAAATTTTTGTTTGTGGGGCTGGTTATTTTGGAATTTAATACATATGAAGAACTGTCGGGTGGGAAGGGATAGACTGGGATTTCAAAATTGTAGAATAGACAAACAAGATTACACTGTATAGCACAGGGAAATATACACAAAATGTTATGATAACTCACAGAGAAAAAAATGTGACAAAGAGTGTGTATATGTCCATGAATGACTGAAAAATTGTGCTGAACACTGGAATTTGACACAACATTGTAAAATGATTATAAATCAATAAAAAATGTTAAAAAAAAAGAACTGTCAATACTCAATAATAAGAATACAAATAATATAGATAGATAAGAGGTGACAAAAGACACTTTTCAAAGGAGGATACATTAAAAATAAGCTAATGAAAAGAAACATTAGCCTTTAGGAAAATTAAAATTAAAATCACAATGAACTATTACTACACATTATAATTAAAAAAAAAAAAAAAGGAACCCTGACAATACCAATATCACGTGTAGGCAAGGATCCAGGGCAACCAGAACTCCTGTACAATCCTTATGAGAATGGAAAATGTTCTGCCAATGACATTTGTAGGTATTTACTCTTAAAAGATTTAAACCTGTGTTTATAGCAACTTCATTTGTAAAATTACCCCCCTCCAAAAAATAAAAATGGAAACACTCCAAAAATTCTTCAATAAGTGAATGCCTAATGTATGGATATAGTACATTCATACTATAGAATATTACATAACAATAAAAGGAAACTGTTACTAACATTCAACAGCACTGACAGATATCAAAGACATTATGCTGACAGAAAGAAGCCAATTTTAAAAGACTGCATGCCATATGATTATGGAAAGAGAAAACTATAACAAGAAAGATGATCAATGGTTGCTAGCATTGAGGATAGAAAAAAAGTGTGATTTTAGCGGGTTAAACAAGTGAGATTTTTGGGGTGATGGAAAGGTTCTATATCCTGTTTGTGGTTGTAGTTACATGTGTCTATATGTGCACTAAAACTTCATATAAACCTTGCCACAGAATCTCAATATCACTGTATATTAATTTAAAAAATTTGTTTACAATAAATATGTAATTTGCCCTAATATGAAGAGTTTCAAGCTTAAAAAAAGAGACTAAGTAAAATGTAAGGATTTAAAAAATATTTACAATAATACAGAGTCAGAAATAATATATAAAAAGCAAAAAGCATTCTAACTGACATTTTTGAGACTCTTTATCAAGTATAATATAAGTGTTCCAAATTAAAGAATACTGGTAATTAAAACTCCTATTAATCAAAAAGGTAGATTATTCATATTGGGTTGTATTTTAATTCAGTAATTTATATGAACATTTATAAATAAATATTATGATAGATGCATAGAATATTTCACTATTTTTAACTTCAATTACTACAGGTATAATAAGCACTCTCACTTTGCAACTCCATACTTGAAAATACAATTTTATGTTGTACTATTTTAATAGAGTTTTCAAATGGATACATATTTAATTTCAGTTGTTTGTTCTCTGAAATCAGACTACTGAAAATATGCTTGATATGTTATTCTCAAGTAATTCTATATTAGTGCTTTGTATTATGTAGATTTTTTAATACTATGCTATAACTGTGTTTTTATGCTATAAAACTCCAGTAATCGTGTATTATGTATGTTTTAGAATTAATATATTTAGCTTTATCTCAAGGGCAAAAATGATATACAATGGTGTTCAATATGAAAACTGCATTAGAGTACTCAGCTGTATTAATGATATTTTTGCAGTGACACTACGCTTCTACAGGATTTTTGAAAGAATGCATACTATATCCTGTGCATTTACATGAATAAATATAGTCTCAGTATATTGTGGGCAGAAACTCTATACATTCACTTTCAAGAGTAATTTTTTGCGATAAAGGAAATAGATTCTTTTTTCCTTTTTTCTTGGTACTGATCCTTTAATTTATGTTGGACATTTTTTCATTATATGTTATCCATTTATGAAAGAGTTGCTTTTCTCAAATGGCCAACTTTAGCAATTTTTCTTTTCCTTTAACTTTCTCTACCCATTCTTTTCTTCATTTAATCAACCAATTTGTTGAGAATCTATTAGGTTCCAAGCAATGTGATAGATACCAGGAGTAAAATAAAGTCACACACAAAATAAATAATTAATACAATAGTCACAAGGATGCATGAAGTGACGCTTATGATTTTCCTTGGCTGTACAACACCAAGCAAATTAAATAAGCACATTTTTATTACATGGTTGAAGGTAAAAAAAAAAAAAGAAGGAAACACTTCACAATTGATTTTCAACAGAAATAACTCTTGAGGAAGTCTCAGAGCAGTAGATTCATTAACCTCCCACATACAATGAAACTATGTAAGTTATATACAAGTCAATAAATGTTTCATCTGGGAGGTAAATGGTTAAAACAGAAACATGAAAACAGGAAAGAAATAAAAAGAGAAGTACAAAGATAACAGGAAATGACAAAATAGAAGATACTGCATAGAAATTGAATGTATTTTTTCCAGGATATCATGTAAGACTTTACATTATAGCATCTGCATCTTTCTATTTATCTGCCAGTCTATAGACCTAACGATAAATACGTATGCAATAGAAAATAAAAGCAACAAAATATTGTTGATTTTAGTCATTTGGAAAGTGTTATATTTTCTGTTAAACATAAAACTAGAAAAGAAAGTGGTGGGCTTGAAAGCATTTTTGAGTATTTTATTTGCCATTCAGCATACTCTTGTGTTCAAATTGCTAAACAGGCTTATAATGCAGTTTCTTAATGTGGACTGTTATTAGCAAATGAAGGGTGGGAAATGAAAACAAGAAGTCATTTATATAAAGTACTTTCTTAAAAGAGTTGTTCTTTTGCAGCTTCATATTTATGGTGGAAAAATTAGAACTCATCTTTGGGCATGTTTTACACCTACAGCCCTTCCTGATTTTGACCTTAGTCCCAGCTAGCAGTTTGGATCAGCTCCATTTCAAATGGGATCCTTTCACACTTCCTTGTTTTAATCACCCTTAGAGTGGAATTGGAAGTGGAATGGGATGTATAATCATTTGGTGATGCCAGTGCTTGCCAGTCTGTCTCATCAGCTTGAGTCCATCTAAGAGACGATTTTGAAGTAAAAAGGGTTACTCTGTTTACCAAGTAAACAGAGGGAGGTAAGCAGTTTTTCCCAGAAATGTAGGCGTGGTTTCTTCCTAGGAGCCTACATACTGGAGAGAGTCGCTGACTGAATTCTCCACAGCAATGTTCCAGGATTCATTTTTAATAAAGTTGTTTATTTCAGAGTATAAGCTCCATATTCGTGCAAAATGCAGAAACCAGCACAGGAGGTTAAAAAAGCTGTTCTGCTGTAATAGTGTAATTCGTTTCTTGGCCATTAAATGAGAATGCTGGGATTTTAATTCCACTATTTGGTTTCCAGCATCTACTATAATTAATTTTCTCTTATTTTGTTGCTATAGAATCAAATGGAAACTAATGAGGTGGAACCCAACGTTGTCAAGGCAGTGATGAGCTTCATCTACGAGGTAGGGAAGCTCCTCCATCTGACAAAATGGCAGATGACTTGAGCGGTTTCTAACAATGCCGGGGTCCTGTGCCTTGTGGCGACGTTCTGCTCGAATTAGACCACCTAGTGATTGCAGTTCCAAACCAAAGCTGTTTTAAATCTTTCACTTGCTTGCTTCTATACTCCTTTGTCAGCTTCATAACATATTAGCTTATTTTGTATGCACTTTCTTTATCTGACTTTTTAAGAACTATAAAGTGTGGGGCACCTTAATAAATGTTTCAGTGTTTCCTGATGCCACTATGTTGATATGTAACAGTGTTTTTAAAATCACTACAAAATGGATTTTATAGATGCTCAATTCTAACTGATGAAAGAAGATTAGAAACCTTTTATAAATGAATCTAAGATATTCAACAATAGGTCATTCTGTTCTTCAGAAGGCACTGAAAGCATGAAACCAAGATAATCCTATTGACTAATTATTGATAGCAAGGAAGAAATTCTTGATTAGGTGGACATGAGAACAATTCAGAACTGCTTATGTTATCTTAAAGCTTGTGAATATCAGAAAAGAAAATGTTAGGCATTGGTGAATTAAGATAGTTTTTGAAATAGATAGTCAAGGCACTGTTAAATTCAAATTTATAAAGAAAAAAATGGTCCAGTAAGAAGGGGATGTTGATATATATACTCCAAAAACTCTCCTGTGAGCTTAGAAAATCTTGAGGTTTAACAATCTTTTTAGAACATCATAAGAAATTGTAATGGGATATTAAGGAAGCCAGCCAGTCTTGTGAAATTTATATTTGAACTAAAATATGCAGGATTAGTAAGGGTTAGGTGGAGTATCATGAAGGAGCTGAGGTAGAAGAGGTGTTCCAGGAAGAAAGCTTTGAAAAAGAAAAGAGCACAAGGACACAGTGTTTTGGAGCAACCTATAGGGAACCAATATGGTGGGAACACAGCTGAAAAAAGAAAGACTTGTACTAAAGGGGGGAAGCAAGGCTAGCAGAGGCAAGACTTAGCAATGTCTCGGTATAGGCAATTCTAAAGATGTGTGGACTTCATACTAAGTGAAATGCAAGCCTTTACAACTTTTAGACAGTGGAATGGCAAGATCAAATCTGAAGTTTACTAAGATTATTCTAACTAGATTCTGAGAAATAGTTGAAAGAGGAGAATGTGGAAAGCATGTTGAAATGAGAGCAGTGAGATAACCATTACAATATCCCGTGTAAGCAAAGGTGATGGTTTTAACTAGAGTAACGATAGTGGGAAGGAAGAGAGAGGAGTGGATGGTGCAGATATTCAGGAGGCCAAAGAAAAATATGATATTAAGGGATAGGATGATGTCTTATCCCACTTTCTTTAGAAAACAGAATATGAGGAAGATTAAGTAGTGACGTTTTATTTCAGAAGTACCGCTACAGTTGTACAATGAAGATAACAAAAAAAGCTAGGGGTGATGAGGTGAGGAAAGACATGAGCCACTGTAAACAGACATAGGAATCTGTTCTGCAAATAGGTCTGACTGACTAGTAAAACTTCTCTAACTGGGTTGCAAAAAGAAACTGCCTCAAGGTATTCCTTAAGAGTGAGGAAGAAGGAGATGTTATCTTCCTGGTTTTATCCCATCTTTTGTTTCACAGTAGCCAAAATCTTCTCCACGTGGAGTTAATCCCCCAGTAATACCAAGGGGAATATAAGGAGATGCCAAATAGTTATGACTAACAGAGTCTCAATCAACAAATTCTCCTTGACCAATGGGGTGAATGACAATACACTTACTGTGATGCACAATAGAGAAGCGTTTCATTTTATGAGGAACAGATGAAGTTCTACACACGTAGAGTCTGATGTAACTATGGGATAGGTGGATTACACCTTGGTTGGATATCAAGGGGAGGGATTAAGAAAGTTTAGAGTTCTGAATCAAGTTGACATGTTGTTGGCAATCACAGCCACGAGTCAGAAGGATGCGCCACCTACTCTTACCCTCCACAAGACCGTCTAAAGTAAGAAGTCAGAAGACTAAGGAAGATAATCCCATACCATGGTTGGTTAGAAAAAAGCATTTGAAAATAGAAGTGAACAGAAAGCTGAAAGAAAACTGTAGCTGTGTCTGATCAGAGAAAAAGAAAGGTGAAAGTGTTCTAATGATGGAGTGATAAGCTGGGCCAAATACTGCTCAAAGATTGAGAAAACTGAATTTCATAACATAGTGGTCACTAAAAGTTTCAGGGAGTTGTAAGGAGTGGTGAGTAATGTAATCCAGATTTGAGTTGTCTGAGTAACAAATGAGAAAGAATCAAATTTAGAACATTCTGACTGAAACGTTATGCTGTATGCCAGAAATTGACACAACACTGTAAACTGACTATATGCCAACTAAAAACACGGAAAAAAAAAGAAATTTTAAAGATGACCAAAGACAACCAGTTAACTAATAGAGTTTGTCTATTTTAATAAGATAGAGACCATAGGAAACAGGAAAAGTGAATACAAAGGGGAATCTGAAAATAAAGAAGGGAGAACTGTAATCAATGGCATTGAGTTTTGGAAAATTGGAAAGAAACATCATTTAAAGCTTTAGACAGGTTATTTATAGAGAGGGAAAGAAATACATCCTTTATTTTTAGTATAAATACATAAGAGAAAGAGACTGGCGATAAATATAGATAGGTATGCCTATTTGGTCCTAATTTCTGATAACTTCTTTTTATTTTATTTTTTTTAAAGCAAGAGTAAAGAGGATCTGATAAAATGATGTAGTGATTTAGATAATGTCTTGAATTTAAAGAAGAGTAGAAATATTTAAAATACTTTTGATAAAGAGAGTGGGGGGATAATCTGAATACAGACAAACATAATTAAAAGGGAAAAAATTAAGGTTAATGTTATGTATTGAATTGCATTCTACTGAATTCTCCCACAAAATTGAGACAGGGTCTTTTAGAGGTAATCACATTAAAATGAGTTCATTAAAGTGGGCTATTGTCTAATACGATTGGTGTTTTGTAAAAGGGAGATTTGGATGAAGAGGCAGAAACGTATATAGGCAAGATGTTGTGAAGAGACACCAGAAGATGATCATCTAGAAGCCAAGTAGAGAGGCCTGGAACTGATCCTTACTGCACAGCCCTGAGAAGTCAGTCTTGTTGACACCTTGATTTTGGATTTGTATGCTTCAGAATCAAGAGCCAATAAACTTCTGTTGTTTAAGCTACCCAACTTGCAGTACATTGTTAAGGCAGCCCTAGCAAACTAACACATTTGATATGCATAAATTTATTATCACCAATCTGCCCAAGGGTGAGACTGTTTTCACAGCACACTAGGACATGCACTATGGATTAATACAGAGTTTGGGTTTTACTAACAGGTTGCAGCAAATTGACAAAGGACAAGAACACTGAGAGTATTGTGAATAGTGAAACATCGGTGCTGTGAGTCATGGAGCAAAACTGAGAAGGGAGGAAAGTAAAGAGTCCTGAAATATGTGGAGGTGGTAAGTCCTAATAGGTCAAAAGAACGATTCTACAAAAGGAGTTTATGATTACAACTCATATCCAACTGTGAATGTAAAAATCAAAGCAAAAAAAAAGTAACAGAATAATTTCTGAAAGGCAAATATAAAGAAAGGAAAACATGGAAAAACTCTTCAAATCCAATTCAAAAGCCACCTCTCCTTTAAAGCCTTCCTGATACTCTTAACAGAGTCAGTCATTCCTTCCTATACGTGTCCTCAAATTACATTCATTCCCTTTTAATCCAACTTTTCAACTTGCAGTATATTTACTCAGATGTGCTCTGTGATGTCATAGTCAGGCATGAATATTTTCTGCCCTATAACATCCAGTATGTGTATTTAATAAATTAGTGACATGATAAAAGACTTTCTAAAAGTGGTATTTAGAACACACAAACAAAAAAGAAAAAGATAATGGAAAGATGGGGTCTGCTATTAAGAACTCATGCTGCAGGTTAGTAGATAGCAGAAAGCAGAATTACTGAACTTCTTTTTTGCCTCTGTCTTTTCTGTCAAGGGGAATGAGCACAGGTCTAACTTTTGGAAGAGGGAATTTAAGCCTGAGATAAGTGAGGAGATAGTAAGAGGCCAGGTAACTGCTCTAAATGAGTTTGTCTCTTGGTTCAAATGAGTTATTTCCCAGAGTACCGAGAAAACTCAAGTGTATTAAACTGTTCTTCATGATATTTGAAGAATTGTAGAGAAAGGAGGAAATTCTGGAAAACTGGAGATAAACACCTCAGTTAAAAAAAACATTAAAGGAACTATAGATTAAAATGACAGGTGTGATTGAGGCAGATGTTAACATGGAAAGGAAACAGCATATGTAACAATCTTGGTGTCTTCAAATTCCATCTTCATTTTTAAGTAACTTTCAACAACTGAGATTTACATTTATTAAAAAAATTCCTTAAAGTTACTTATGGTATATGAATTAGTCATTTGAAAAGCTTACTCTATTTGTTTTTACTTTTTCTCTTATGTGGATAAATGAAGACCATAAAATTTCCATTGTTGTTCTATTTTTTTCTATCTCACTGTATCTACATTTTAAAAGATTAACTAATTGAGAAACAAAAGTTTGGATAATTAAAACATTAAAAACAATAATAAAAATAGTTGCATATGTTCTTAATTTATTTAATGCAATTGAAAAGAATAATAGTGGAGCAGAGACGAGGCCTTAAAAGAAAGTTAATTTTTCAGTTTGCTGTTTAAAATTGGACCACCTTTTCTTATAGAAAATGCTGTCAATACAGTTTAATTTAAACAGCCAGCCCACCTGTTTCTATTATAAATTTCTGAAAGTGGACACAGTACATTGTCTCTAACATCTACTATAGCATACTCTATTCAGCCTTGTGCTCTTCAGCTCATACTATCTTGCTTACTAGAATGTAACCTCTTTGTTAACACATATTCTTAAGACCTCATTGTGTACCCTGTATCTTTTATAGAAAGAAAGAATGAATGAGTGAAATGCAGCATCCCACAAACAGGATCACAAAATTGAAAACTGACAAATAAAAGTGATTCTGTGATGAAACTCTTCAGCTCAGGAGGTCAAGAGTAGATTTCATGTTTCTTTGACCTGTTGCTCTAGCAGAGTAACTGAGCACTCTTACCTCCTGAGAGTAACTGAGAATCCACTAGGGACAAATTTCACTTTCTGGGATTATGGGCTCTATCTGGCATGGAAGATACAAGTGAGTAGGTAGACAATGGGGAGGAATTGTGAGCAAAAGGAAGAAGGGATAAAAGTCATATGAGATCATCTCTAGACAACAACTTTGGTTAAGTGAGTTACCTTGGAAAGTGCAATATGTTTCCTTTCTCAATATTCAACCACACAACTAGGCTTTAAAATCTTATCTCCTATCATTCATCTCCCTATAAAACCACCACAAGATTGTGAACGTGGAGATCTACCCTTTATCTTGTAAATTCATTTAAATCTTTCAAGAAAAGGAAAAAACACAATTAGGGACAACAGTAATGACTTCTAGACATGTCTAATGTAATATTATCAGGAAAACTCCTATCCTTTTGAGGAGCTTTCCCTCATTAGAACCACACTGTATTTCTTGGAGGGTGAGAGACTGGGATGGTTCTGGTGTTCGTTTTTGCTACAGGCTCACTCACAGGCCATTGGCAGGTGGGTAACAGAATCAATGAGTCCTAGGATTTCCGGGGAAGGATCCTAAGTTATAGGATACTGAAAGCCTGGGAAGCTGAATGGGAGAAAAGGAGAGAAATTCTAAGTAATGGCAAGAAGTCAAAAGGTTTCCCAACGAAAAATCCCAATCCCACTTAGTCTTTCAAGCAGTTTAGGGCTTTGCTTCATACAACCCACAGATGCAGGCAAATTTTATTTGCTTCTTTGTTGATTATTTTAAAGTATTCTCTTTTGAGAGATGTCTTAGCAGGATTACATTAGCAGATTATATTAGTGGGATCCAAATATATTTTGAAAGTGGTAAGCACATGTTCATTTTTTGATAACTGATCTTATCAGGGGACAAAAAAATCTCAATAATAAGAAATACATTCTTAGTTCAAACTTATATTTGGATGCACAACCACCATGGCTTCTTGGCAAAGGACTTAACACTTGATTTAAAGCAGATCTGATACCATGCTTATATGAAAGTGTCAGACATGACTTCCTACTTGGCATGATTTTAGAGAGATGGCAAGGCTAATAGTCAACACACCCCCTTGACACTAGCTGGCTGAATTTCAGCAGGATAGCACTGACATTTTTAGGGTTTCGTATCTCCACTACCATGGAAGCTCTACTGGGGAAGATAATGGTAATAATGACTTCAACTTGCATTTTAACTCCACATATTTGCTAATCCTTGCATAAATGAGAGGTGGATTTATACGTATGAGAAAGGTTACATGAAGGAAGTTTATGTGGCAGACAAGTTTTATATGCCACAAAGCAAGAAATGACATAACTACCATTTCAAAACACAAGTTTTCTTTTTATGTGTTGTTTCATTGGACAATTTTCCTGGATCCCAATTTTCAAATCATTAAATAAAATCTAAAACTAGATGTTATAACAATATTTCTCATATGGTTTCCATAAAGACTTAGAGTGCAATGCATTTCCCAGTGCAAAGTAAAAGTTCAGTTAAGAGTAGTTATTTGTAGAATCAAAAATTTCTCTTTTGTGGTCAAGTTCAGTACAGCAGATTTTAGCCTTTGAGGTATACTCTTATACACTTCTTTGAATTAAAATGTTACTTTTGAGAGAGAAAGAAAAGGAAAAAGTAACTTTTCACCAAAATTTTGCTTCTGAGTTTGATGGATTGATGTTTTAAAATAAGCAAAGCTACTGTTGCTTTATATAGCAATAAATGCAGAGCTGTGTAATAACAGCAAGTGTGTCACGCTCCTCTAGAGACTATTTCATAACCACATAAGCCATAAAAACAAATGTTTCTAAAGAGTGAAAATTGCTTAGAAACGTTGTCAGGAGTATATTATTTAAGTAATATAGAAACAAATTCAAGAACAAAGTATTTATTATCCCAGAGTATTTATTCATATAACAGAGTGAAAAGCTGATCATTGTAGAATTTTGACTGTCAACAAAGATTAATGGTATTACGTAATTATGTGACTCAGAAAATACTATTGAATTCACTATTCAACTTGAAGTTAAACATACAGAGCATTGTGAATACTTTTGTTACAAAACAAGATAAAACATTAGAATTTCAAAACTTCCATCTATGGCTGCTGACTGAGCTCATTGACAGGTTTTGTAAATAGGTAATCAGTCTTCTAATTTACACTCTATATGACATAGATGGCAGATCTTATTTTTCCCTTTTCTTTACAGGCATTGCTTTAACCTGAAGGATATTTTGCGGATTGCAATTCAGAAATTCTTTATGACTTCATCTTAGAGTTTTGCTATAATGCTATACTGTATACAGGTAATCAAAAATGTTTGCATACTTTGGATATGAACTAATCAAAATACCCATTAAGCATGCTGACAAGCACACCTGTTATCACTATCAGATTTATTCTCTAATTTTATATGATTACCACAATCAAAAGGTAAAAACAAATGACGATAGCATCATCTTTATAAAGTGTGAGTAATTATTAGTGTAAATAGTATTAGTAGCAGTTATAAAAATAAATTCCCAGGAGTTATATGCTTACCTAACAGTACTGTCATTCATAAACAAGACTTTTTACAGAGGAGTAGTAAGGCCTTTCTATGGATTCTCATTTATTTTCATTGAAGTACACAAAAGGATACTTAAAGATTCTAGACAGTATTACTATCAAACTCCTATCTCCTGCGTTTAGATTTAGAGCTATGAACCATGGACTATTCTTTGGTTCTCCCTTTCCTACTCTACGAAATTATTTGCTTTCATTCTTAACTGTTTCTTTATTTGTATTTATTACAGAAAAGAATCTGTTTGTCTTTGTAGTTTGTTACTGTGTTTCAGATAATTGTTAAAATAATTTTCACATAATGACACTTAGGATAGGACTATAATATTTCTATATGGCTTATTTGCTTGCTCCAACCCCAGACCCTGATAAGCAAAACTAAAAATCATTTCACATATATGTGTCATAAATGATTCTTTGTTTTGGGACTTCTGGGGGATAAAGTGGTATTTTAATCTACTAATAATATGCAGCTCTACATTAAGTGTAGTTAGGCCATATGATAAGTATGGATATTAACTGTACACAAATATTGTGATTTTAACAGAGTGAAAATACCGTGTAGGTTTTATCCTCACCACAATAGTTTTGGCAAATGTTAGTTGCCAATGCACAATAGTGTAGTATAATTTTCTAATGTTTAAGCAAAATAATTAAAATTGAAGAATAGAAATGTTTCTCACATTTCAAATGAAAGAGAAATGTTAATCAACCAGGATAATGCTGAAACTCAGGAATGGATGTAGGGTTGGAGCTGGGAGTAAATGTAATGTAGAAGGAGTGGAATCAGGAAAGAAAGCCAGAAGTGAGAGCAGGAAGTAAGCTGTTCTCAGTAGAGGTGTCAATCAAGAGTGGATTGGAGAAGAAACACTACTTGGTATTATAGTGTGGGTAGAGTCAGGATGGACTGATCACAGAGAAAGCAAATTTCCTGTGGCACCAGAGATGATGGTTCCTCCACTTGGGCCTGTTTCATGAGCAGACCTCCTACAGTCCTCAACTTTTCCAGAATGAATCATTAATGACAGTCATTTTAAGATTTCCTTAGTTTTATTGGGTTCTTGATGCTTTAAATATTTTCTTGAGATTTTTTACCAGAAAATTAAGCAACAGTTAAGATATTTAAGTCCTAGTCAAATTTAATATAGATTCTGAGTTGTTAGGAATAAGGATCAATCATCTTTGATTGTAGGAATATAGATTAAGTTCTAAATTTAAAAACGGTTAAATTTAACCGTGTGAGAAAGCCAAACATTATAGATCAATACAAAACTTCCATTTCCAACAGCACAGACCTCTTCATCTTCATGAACATGACAACAAAATTTATTCATATCAAAATTAAAGGTCACTGAAGTACTTTATGAGCACAGACTGACAACTTCCATCAACACTAACATTTCTAATCCTTTTGTGTTCTTAGAAGTAAGAAAATTTGAGTTTTATGCCTGACATGTCAAATGAAAATATACTACAAAGGAGAAAGGAAACGTTTTGCCAATTATAATGAATTTAACTGATTCTAACGTATGTAATTTTAAATTTAAAATGGGATTGTTGACTAGCAATTCTTTCCATATGAATGAAAAGGATAAACTGAAATTTATAAAACTTCTTTGAAAAGCAAAATAAAATGGTTAATTAAGTACTTGGAATGAGGGGTGAAAAACACAAGGTTTTTGAATAGACAATTTTTCATACTAGGTTTAGAATAGTGGAAGGAAGCTTGTTTGCTATTTTATTTTATTTTATTTTATATTTTAAATTAATGCCTGATGGAATCAGGACATGTTTCAACCAAGATAAAAAATATTTTCCTTTTGTTAGACATCTATATTGCTATTAGCTTAAATTCCAGTTAATATGGAAAAATAAGGGTCTGTTTCTTGCTTTCAGTCCTCATGTGTAATCTGTGAACTGCAAGAATACAACAGTCAGGTACAAGGATATTTGATTATCATGTAGGCAATTTTCATAATTTTATCCCTGTGAAAGTAAATCAATATATAATTTCTCACCACACATTTTGCAAGGTAGATTGCTGAGGGCTCATAAGCTAAGAGTTTGCAGAGGCAAAGATGACTCAGATATGGATTTAATTGGTCAGGTACATGAACCAGGCATTAATATTTTATTTAAACCTACCACTTGATTCTGATGAGCAGTCAGTGGTGAGAACTAGATAAAGCTTTTCATAAAGCTGCTCTATTTTATTTCATTTGCTACCACACTTGAAGACCTTCTCTTCTTTCCTTATTAAAAGAATTTCAGTGTTGGTAAAAAAAAAGGGATATTAAAAGTGATTTTTAAGAAGTTTTCAGTAAGAGTGCTGCCGATGTCTTTGATGAGATTTTAAATTTGAAACAGATAATGAGATGCTATTGCTCATCATCACACAGTAAAAATAAGCTACTAAACCAACTGTTTTTAAATGGTTACATTACCAGAGGAGGTGCTTTTGGCCCATCATGTATGTCATATAATTAGATTCTGAAAGCACCAATAGAATCCCTTTGGAAGGCTGCAGATTTTAATGCCCCAGGAATCTGTTTCCTCAACAACCAACAAAGGACCGAAAAAGAAAGGAAAAGAACTTAACAATATGTGCACTTTCAGAAAACTGCTGGATGCTGGTTCCTCTCAAAACACATGCAAAGCTGTCATTAGTAGTAATAGAAAATACATGTGCATATGGAATTTGAAGAGGATATGCAAAGGTTCTTGAATGTTATGTAACATTTTATATGATGCTTCCTTTACAGCTTTGATTAGCAAAAGTGAGATTCAAATAGAATTGTCAGTTGTAAACACAGTTCATATCCTTAGATATAGAGAAAACAGGGAGAAATTAGAAAGATAAAGTATGAGAATAGTCATATATAAACTGAAATCCTCTGCTGAAATTTTAAAATGTGTGTGGCACTTTATGTTTAGAAATTAAAAGTAATAGGTAATTAATTTATTTTCTGATTCAGATCTACTCAGGGAAACATACAATAAGATACATTTAAACACTCTGTGCCACCACCACACACATTATCCTATTCTATTTAATAATTATATCTGAGGTTTTGTATTTTTTAATATTTATAACTGTTAGTAAATAATGGATAACACTGATATATCAATAAATTAAATTTAATAAATCACTTATTCATAAAATTTCATCAAATCATAACTATGAAACAGATAGTTACTGTGAGCATTGAAGAGTGAAAAAGGACTGCCCTCAATCTTAAAAACAAAAAACATGGTAGGTATTTATGGCTCTGAGAAAAAACAAAACTGGTCCAAAATTTACTAAGAACCTGTTTGTATTTAATTTAAAATATGATGAAGGCATCATACTAAGGGCGAGATATAGTAATAACAACTCTCTCTATATAAATTATGTGTGTGCGTGTGTGTATATATATACATAATTGTATAGGATCACTCCCCAATAAACTAGGTATTTGATATACTCTTTACGTGTATATAGTCTTCAGCAAAATGTTATGCTCAAAAGAATAAATTTCACTTGTAGGAAATTAATATAAATATGTATATGTCTATATGGACTTTTTTCAAATAAAGATCACCCCATTGTGTTAAAATTTCCTTTTGATTATCAAAGAAAGATCTGTATATGATAAAAATTTAGGAAATGTCTCAAGAAAGTATAAAATTAAAAGCTCAACATCTAGATAATATCAACATGTAAGTAATAATGACAATCTATATTTTCCATAAAATATATATTAATTTCTTATGCTGTTAATTAACTTCTTATGCTGTTACATTCTGATTTTCTACTTTATATCATTTTTAATGTGGTATCAGGGCAGTGATCATTTTTTGTTTCTATGTGTAATTTTAATGAATAAGAGTATATTGTGCATGTACATTGTAATCCACTCTTCTAATGTTAGACTTTTATACTGCTTCCAATTTCTGCCATGTGAATAATGCTGCAACAGACAACTCTGTGTCAAAGTAGTTTTCTACATTTTTAGTGATTGCCTTTGTATAGATACCTAGAATCAACATTATTTAATAAAGGGAAATAATTTTGACTGAGCAGTCTTCTATGGATAAGGGGAACCAATGCCACTGGGAACTGACACATTTCTTCTCACTCTACTAGGTTTATCTTACTAGATTTATTATGCCTATCTACTTTGAAATTTTTTTATTCATGGACTATGAACTACTGTATCAGCTCATAGATTAATGGCAATGTTTCTGTGTCAATAAAGTGTGCTTCTACAAATTATTCTTGTAAAACTTCAAATCACATTCTGAAGCTATATGAAAGATAATGGAAATGATCACTATTTCTACTTTGTTATAGATTTTAATTTTCATCAATTAAAATCATCTTACTTACCTCAATAAACACTATTTTCTCATTATTACTGTCAGACTTGCTTCCTATTATTATGTTTGGCTATTTTGTATTTGTCCATGAATTTTAAACATATACATGGACATTTATATGTCAATATTTTTGCCTTTGCTTTAGTTAAAATAGGAAGAATGATAGGATCATATGAAGAATACTTTTCTGAGGCTTACATTTGTCCTCCATGATTATTTTGTGGCAATCCACTGTAGATCATCATTTTTAATAGCCATATACTATTTCATTACTGTTTAGTTTTACTCTTCATTTTTATAAGTACTGTCAAATTAAATTCTATTTCTAATACAATCAGAATAATTTTTCTTTAGGAGAAGCTAAGAGTTTTTATGTTTTAAATTACTTGATGGCTTTCCCTTATTCATGCCTTTATTTTTATGCTATTTATTGTTTCTTGTGGTTTTGTTAGTCAGATAAACTTATTTTTATTAGTTTCTTATTATATACTTAGGTTTATTAGGTATGTACATAATGTATACTTTTGGAATAAAACAGTGATTTTTACACTTCTCTAGCTAAATAAGAATTCAATATCTATCTACCATTTATTAAAAGTTCTAGTATTTGAAATTTTAATTTGGAATATGGCCAGAATTTTATTAGATAATAATTATATTTAAGCTCACACATATTTTCTTCAATTCCTTGTCCTTTATAGTTATTTTACAGGGTTTTACAATGTTTTTAGATGATGTGTATCTAGTTTTAGTCATATTCATAAATATTGTACATATTTAAATATGTACGCAATTGATTTCAAATCTTACAGCAACATTTAAAGTATGGCTTTTTTTGAGTTCTGGATTACCATTTATTTCTTATGATATACAAATGTATTTTATAAACAGAATGATACTAGTTTTCTGAATTCTTGCAAAGTATCGTTCATTATTATGTCTTGATTTACAAAAACTTATCGGAGCTCAAAAGCTGTAGTCAAAAATCTTTGTTCCTTAAAACTTGTAGACTCCACCTTCTTTTTCATTACCATACTGGATAGCCATATTAATTTTACAGTCAATATGATTGCTTTCTTTCTAGGTACTTACACATCATATCGTTAACATTAAAATTATAGACTAGAAATAAATCTGCATCTATTTAAACAATTTTTATTAACTGAAGCTATTATTCTGTTTAGGGTTGTGCTCTCTTTCCCTTTTTTTAACTTAGTATTTTCTTTAATACATCTTAAAGATTTTTTCCATATTATCTGATATCTTTCATAGGCAAACATATAATTTTTAACATG
Source organism: Vicugna pacos (assembly GCF_048564905.1). Lineage (NCBI taxonomy): Eukaryota > Metazoa > Chordata > Mammalia > Artiodactyla > Camelidae > Vicugna > Vicugna pacos. The sequence continues at coordinate 57,081,602 of NC_132993.1, forward strand.
GATCTCTATTTTCTAGTTAAGTTTTTTTTAATTGCTTGTTTAAATTTTTAAAATTTCTTCTTTTCATCTATTACATGAGAGCTTTTCATATTTATCCTCCTTGGCATAGACTTGTTATATTCCTATGATATGTCTCCTTTTACTGCCTTCAATGTATATTTGAATTATTCTGTTATACTTTACTAGTACTTTAATTCTCTCCTTTTAATTTCAGTCATCCATTTATTATATACCTTACTGAGGTTTTTGTGTATGTGAATATGTGCTTGCCAGTTTATAGAAAGTACAGATACTTACACTTTCAAAAAAATAATTTTATTTTTTCTACACTTTTACTGTTTTTCACAATAAAAATATTTTCAAAACTGAAGGTAAAAGACCTGTACTCAGAAAACTATATGCCATGGATGAAAGAAAGTAAAGATGACAAAACAGATGGAAAGATATACTGTGCTCTTGGATTGAAAGAATCAATATTGTTAAAATGACCAAACTACCAAAGGCACCCTACAGATTCAATGCAATCTCTATTAAATTATCAATCACATTTCTCTCAGAACTAGAACAAATAATTTAAAATTTTGCGTGAAAACACAAAAGACCATGAATAACCAAAACAATCTTGAGAAAAAAGAACAGAGCTAGAGGAATCACAATCCCTGATTTCAGACTATACTACAAAGCTACAGTAATCAAAACAATATGGTATTGGCACAAACAGACACATTGGTCAATGGAACAGGATCGAGATCCTGGAAATCAACACACACACTTATGGTTAATTAATCTACAACAAATGAGGCCAGAATAGACATTGGATAAAAGACAGTCTCTTCAATAAGTGGTGTTGGGAAGACTTGACAGCTACATGGAAAAGAATGAAATTAGAACTTTCTCTAATACCATATACAAAAATATACTCAAAATGGATTAAAGACCTAAATATAAGACTGGATACTATAAAATTGCTAGAGGAAAACATAGGCAGAACACTCTTTGATTTAAATTGCAGCAATGTATTTTTGTATTCATCTTTGGGAGAAAATATTTGTAAGTGATATGAACAATAAGGCATTAACATCCAACATATAAAAACAGCTCATACAACTCAATATCAAAAAAAACAAGCAACCCACCCAATTTTAAAATGGACAGAACTAAATGGATATTTTTTCCTGCAGCCTTGCAGATGGCCAATAGGCACATGAAAACATGCTCAACATCACTAATCACCCTGGAAATGCAAATCAAAACCACAATGAGGTATCACCTCACACCTTTCAGAATGACTATCCTCAAAGATTATACAAGTACAAATGTCAGCAAGGATGTGAAGAAAAGGGAACCCTCACACATTGTTGGTGAGAATGTAAATGGGAACAGCCACTGTGGAAAACAGCATAGAGGTTTCTCAAAAAAATTAAAAAATAAAACTAACATATGACCCAGCATTTCCACTCCTGGGTATATATAAAAAAAAGCCCCATTAATTCATAAAGATACGTGCATTTCAATGTTCATAACAACATTATTTACAATTGCTAAGATATGGAAGGAACCTAAGTATCCAACAACAGATGAATGGATAAAGAAGATGTGGTATAAATACACAGTGGAATACTATTCAGCCATAGAAAAGAACAAAATTTTGCCATTTGCAGCAAAGTGGATGAATTTGGAGGGCATATGCTACGTGGAGTATGTCAGACAGAGAAAGACAAATATGTAGGATGTCACTTACATGTGCAATCTAAAAAAATACAACAAACTAGAGAACATAACCAAAAAAAAGAAGCAGACTCACAGATACAGAGAGCTAGTGGTTATTAGTTGGGGGGAGGGGCAACATAGGGATGGGAAGTGGGAGATACAAACTACTGAGTTTAAGATAGGCTCAAAGATGTATTGTATAACACAGGGAATATAGGCAACATTTTGTAATAGCTTTAAATAGAGTGTAACTTTTAAAAATTATGTTTAAAAAAAGAAGGAAAAGGACAGACTAACAAAACCTAAAGCAAATCAACAAAATATTGAATGAAAAAGAAATAAACGGTGCTTCAATTTAACCTAAAAAAACTATGCCCATGTTTTTACTCTGTGCTAATATATGTTAATTAATTAATTTTCATGAATAAAATTTTAAAAATATTAAGCATAAAAAAACTATTTGTTTCAATATCCTAGAAAACACTGCTTTTTTGTTTCTTGCAGAATCTTTTTTTATAGACAAAAGGATTTTCCTATTTTAAAAAATATTATTTTTATTCACCTTTCTCCAAAATACGTTAGTGTAGCTAGAGTCCCTCAGGCAGCTCATCACTGTACACTTACACTCTGTTAGCTCCTCATATTTATAGTCTCATAGTATGTAGCTGTAAGAATGTGATAAGATCATGCCCTAGTCTGTTAGATTTTTTAACAATTCTCAAAGGTCAGATTAAGTGTGAGGATCTTCATCAAGTTACATAGTACACGAAAGAACGGACATTGTGGCATGACTGATCCTGTCTCTTTCCTACCTTAATAGGTTTATAAATTTTCTCGAAATAAAAACACATTAAGAATCTAATGTCCTATAATTTCACTACCTCATCCCAACATAATGATGCATTCTGGAATTTGTATTTTTTGAATAAATAAAAAAGTGAGAAATGAATAGAAAAGGCAACCAGTGGAGAGAAATAGAAGACATATCTCTTGATATCTTCAGAGTATTGTTTGAAATCTGCTGATTTCTGTTGTCTTTTTTCTTTCCAATCATGTTAATGTATTGCCAGTTGTATCTATTAACTGGTAAACCCACTACTTTGTGTGACATTTAAATACAATTAGCTACTTGATTCATAATATGAGGAACCAAAATAGTCATGATTGATTCTTTGCATATGATATAAGAATAGAGTTTCTTCTCATTAAAAAATTCTCATTCTCCGGGTATCATTAGATATATCCTATAATCTGAACAGCTGTCATTTGTCTCTACAGATCCACTCTCCATCCTCGGATTGCATCAAAGATTTGCCTTGTTCTCCAGTGTGACAAACATGAAGCAAAAGAGGGAGGTGCTGAGGCCAATGGAAGAGGGAGTTCTGGGTATTTATTTTCTCAGCTTCCTCCCAAACAGGTGACAATGGGTTTAAAACATCCCTCTTTTAATGGCTACAGCTCCTGTCTGATGGCTTTTACCACACATAAACCCAAGGTTATTGCCCCATCCTTTGCCATTTTGGAAATAACAACCTCAATAAACTGTCCTCAAATTAGCTAATTTGAATGTGTCATAACTTTCTTGCTGTGACCTCAACTGATACACCTTCTTAGAGAGAGAACACACTACCTGAAAATAACATAGACACTACCATTTAGAAGTTATGTGATCTGGTTAACTTGCTTAGCATCATTTAGCCTGTTTCTTTATCTGTAATTATGGTTAATAACATCTACCTATGAAGATGTGAGAAGAAGACATTTGGGACATGGCAGACATAAAATAAATAGTATCTGGTATATACAATTTTTATCTTTCATTGGCCAAAGTAGTCTAGTAATTAAGAATAAAAACAACAGAAAAAAATACATAGAGTTAAAATTCATGAAATACTGTGTAATTGATGCATCCCACTGTATATGGCAAAATTATAAAACTGTTGCTATTTTTCACATACTCATGTATAATTATCTTATATACTGTATCAAAATGGTCTATTGTGCCTGAGATTTCACAATGCATTAAAGATTTTTACTTTCACACAGCATTATCGTCTTCTACTCATTTCCAGGCATGAACCACTTCTGAAGCATTTACTACTCAAAATATCAGCACTATAAATTGGCATTAAGTTCAGTCAATAAATGTAATGTAAACTTAAACATTAACATCAACATGGATTTTATTAAATATGTGTTATAGTTTTATAGGATGCATGAACAAATCTTTGATTTTTCCACTTCTGAGTTTTAATATTGCTGTAGGTGTTAAAGATCTCGTTTATAGCTAATTTTGCTCCTAACATCCTCCCACAATTGTAATCATAAATAACATGTACATAACCACTTCAACCTAAAAATGCTTTGTTAGGGGTGTTTTAAAGAGTGAAATGCACATAGAATGTTTCCATATATAATGCCATCCTTGTAAAATGTATACATTTTGAACACTGTAATAAAAACATTTCCATTTGTTATAAAATGAACATAACATAAAATTATTTATGCATTTTTATGCATAGAAGCATAACAATTATTTAAGAAAAACTGAAAGTTCTTAAAATACTTTCTTCATTTTGGGTAAAAAGTTTAAGGGAGGATTCAAAAGTTAGGATATACTTCATCTACTCAACAAACATTTTAATTCTGTGCCATGAAATGTGCTAAGCATGTATCTTGGACTAATTAATGTTTGAAAATATTTAGGAGACCCATTAAATATCTTTGCCATAAAGCTGGTAATCAAAGTAGCCAGAAATGAAGCCCAGACAGTGTAACTCCAAAAACTACCATCTCAACCACTAAATCACACTTTTACCAAAAATCAGTGCTGCAATTTACTTTTTATAAGATTCCAAAATTAAAATGAAAACATATTCCCCAAATCACACAATACAGTAAACCTAGGTTTACGATATATGTAATATCTATAGAAATGTTCTTAGTATTTTCTTTCAGCTACTGCAAAATAATTATAATTATTTTGATAACCCCAAAGTCTAGTAGTATCTTCTTAGTAGGCAAACAAATTATAATATATTCAGTGTAGTTATGAGGCTAAATGTTTTAATATTTTAATTATTTGAAAATTACAGAATCCACATTTGAAATAATCTTCCACTCTTTATAATATTTATCTAATTAGAATACACATTCCTTGAATATATTTTATAATGGTATATGGCTCTGCAGCTTACGAAACAGAAATATTTTGTTTCAGTGTGACAAAAGGATAATACGCAATGCTAACTGAAATCTTGCCTTTAGTATTTTAAACCTTGGGGCTGAGAAATACCTCATGGGATTTGAAATCATCATGAGAATATATATAATGGCCCATAATTGGGATAGAGTTTTTCTTACACCTGGAAATGGAGAATTCCTACCTTCTTAATCACTGTTAGATTAGATACACTTGAAAAAAAAAAAGTTAAAGAGAAAAAGCATTTCAAAAGAAGATCAGTAGCCTAGATGCTACTAAGAAAATGACATGTCCAGGATTTAAAGTCATTCAAACATGGAAACAACCTAAATGTCCATCAACAGGTGATTGGATAAAGAAGCTGTGGTATACTTATACAATGAAATACTACTCAGCCATAAAAATAACTAAATAATGCCATTTGGAGCAAAATGGATGGAACTGGAGATCATCATTCTAAGTGAAGTAAATCAGAAAAAGAAAGAAAAATACAATATGATATCACTTACATGTGTAATCTAAAAAAACAAACTTATTTGCAAAACATAAAAAGTAGAAAATATAAAAAAATTAAAAACTAACTGTATATCTACTCCCAAAAGATAACTTCTTTAATATCTTTCTTACTCTCAAAATGTCCCAAATTAGAACACACTGTCTTTCTTCTGTTTTCCCTCCTATACAGATCATGACTTCACTCTCCTCATAGCTGCTAAAAAATGGAAATGTAAGCACCAGTCCAAATTTCCTCATTTCCACCCATCCTTAGCATCTAATTAATCACTTATTTCTATAGACACTTACATCTAAATATCTCACTCTTTTTTTTTTAACATCTCTTAATGTCTAAACCTAGAATGATGCAGTCTATTAGCATTGCCTGTAATGAAGAAAAGAGCAGAGTCACCATTTGGATATATTTTTTCATTCTGAACTATATTTTGCTAGATATTTGTAATTCTTGTTTGGACTACAGGTATTTGTTAACGTCATTAATACCAGTAATATTTATTCTTTCTAGTATAACTAAGTACAAATACTTAATATTGAATATGAATAGTTTAATACTATCAATATTTTAAAAAACTTTTTATGTCAATTTTGACAATTTTTTTTTTTAGGAACTGTGGTTGGTTTACATTTAAAAATCAGTCACATTAACAGAATAAAACAGAAAATATATAGTACTATTTCAACAGACACAGGAAGGCATTTGACAAACTCCTATGTATCATAAAAATTATTACCAAATTGGGAATACAAGGAAGTTCTTAATCTGACAGAGCACAATTAAAAAAACAGTAAATTTCATATTTAAAGGGAAAATATAAGTTTTTCCCTAGATAATAAAAATTCCCTGATATAGATATTCCCTGGAGAATAAAAAAATAAAAAAAGATTGTCTGCTATTATCTTTTATATTTTACTGGAGACTGTACACAGAGTAATCAGATAGTCAAAATAAACCAACTTCATATGGACAGGAAATGAAGAGATTTAACAGTCATAATAATAAGCAGAAAACTCTAGGGTCTATGTAGAAAATTCAAATAAATCTATGCATCAACTATTAGAATTAATAATTGGCTATAAGTTTACTAGATAAAAGATCAATACATAAAAATCTATTTATATACTGGGCATAAATCATTAGTAAATATTTTAAAAATGGCTTTTATACTACAATAAAAAAAATTTAAAAACTTAAAAATAAATCTAATGAAGCACATAAGTACTTTACACGGATTGTCGAAGAATATTTTTAAAAGAAATTAAAAACCTTAATAAAGATAAGATATAGCATGTCAGTATTTGTGATGACTTGGTATTATAAAGATACCAATTTTTCCTAAATTAATTTAGAGATTAAATTACTTGCCAGCAGCTTTTTTTTCATGGAAGTTTAGAAAACTAATTTTTAAATTTACATGGAAAAATAACCCATGCAATGTTGAAGAAAGAGTTTGATATAAAATCTTACATAACAGTAAAGTAAAATGAGTACATTAACAGTAATTATGACAGTGTGGCATTAGTACAAGTAGTGTATAAAAGGGAAAAAAAAGAGACCAGTGGAGAGGAAGAAATAGTACAAAAACAGAGACAGGTAGGTAGGCAGTTAGACAGACAGAGGAAGAAATGGTACAAAAACAGAGATAGATAAATAGGTAGGCAGTCAGGTTGATCGATTAATAGACAGACAGACAGACAGATAAAGAGCAGTTGTGGAAGGATAGTTTGTTTTGTAATTGTTCTTGGGTTAACTGATTAGATACCTGAAATAAACCTTGACCTCTTTTTTACACTACTTTGAATATCTGTCCCAGGGGAATTGTTGATCAAAAAGGGGAAAGTGAATAATTATGATTCTAGAATAGGAAATATCTTCTTGACTATGGAGGAGAACTCTTCTTAACTATGAGACAGACTACAAAATATACTAACCATAAGTAAAGTGACTTATGAACTGGACTACATTAGGTATAGGAAATTCTGAAATGAGTAAGCAAAAAATAATTACAATATAAGAAATAATATTAACAAAGATATATATCAATAACCAAAAAAGGAATGATCAAACTTATGTAGCAATCAATCATTTTAAAAGGCAATAGAGATACATACAAGTTATAAAATGATTCTACAAAATTGTAACTGAATTGAATTGAATTTTAATTGAATTGCACTGAATGACTTATACAATCCACAAAGTCCTTATATGGATTTCTGGCCTCAGTATTTCATTTTGATAATCTGGATCTGTTACCATCCCAGACAATATACAAAAAGAAAACAAAAAAGCTATTTGTATTGCTCTTTTAAACTTTACCATTCTAAAATTAGTATACAGTTCTCAGAAGAAATACAGATTCCAATGATAAAAGATGCTACTTATATTAATCATTAAGTTGTACCATTTTTATATTTTAATTTGCCAAAATCTCAACTCAAGAATTGTGTTTTATCTAAGAAGAAAACACATTAGTAAAAATTCTATGTAAATACAAATATTTGAGGCATGGTCTGTAGATTTCTGTATGTCTCTTTCCCAGATATAGTTTTATTTTTCATGTAAAATATGAAAACATTCAATACAAATGTTCTAATAGTATTGACACAAATATAATTAGCATAAGATCATTCAATGAACTAAAAAGTAATAAAGATTTTATGAATGTGCCTAGATTAAACTTTATATTCAATGCCTCACATATTCATAAAATGATATTTCTTCTATTGAACTGCAGTAGTAGAAAGATCCAGCAAAAAAGGGATCAAGTTCATAATGATCCTTACATAGTAATTCAGGACATCAAACTGCAGACTTGTTGCAACAGAATGTAGATTATAAGTAAATGTGGAATGTGCATATAGGTTAGATCTGTTAGTTAAATACATATAGCAACTGGTACATATGAACTACTATAAGTTAAAAAAATTTTTTTTCCTCCTAGTCATCAAAGAAATACTTGAGGAGGGTAATACTATCTTTACCTCAACAAGAGGGATCTGCCGCTTATTTGGGAACTTCCCCAGAATCACAAAACTAATAAATGAGAAAGTTACTTAACTCTGGGGGCTGTGTGATTACAAAGCTATGTAGCAAGTTTAAACATTTTAAAATGTCTGAGTATTTTTGGAGTTTTGCTTATCCAGCTATTTGTATTACTAAAGAAATTAATATAAATTTAACAAACACTGGGTTATTTTGATGACTCTTTGCACTGATCAAATTAACCAGACAACTGGTAAATCCTGGATCAATGTACATGCTGATATGAATACCCATTTTCATCAAAAAGGTACTTTTTTCATTTGACACAAAATAAACATATTGGAGAATGGTATAATTGGAAAAAATGTCAATTTATTGGGAAAGCTTAAGGTAATATGCTAAAACTATACATTTTATTCTCTAAAGTACTATGTATTTTTCCCAGACTTAATTTTTATAATGAATAGTGCAATAAAAAGTATATGTGGTACTTATATTTTATAGTATTTTAACCTATATTTATTCAAAAAGATCACAAAATCTGTGTAAGGAAAGAAGAGGAAAATTCTTTTCACTTTTTCAAAGTTCAGCAAGAAGAGGTCTCAACAGATTGAAAGGCATTGAGAAACAAAAGTGATATACTTTTATTCCAAGTTTTCACTGTTCTTCCAAGCACACTATCTATCTTGTACCAAGGCTTAATTTTACAAAGTTTGTGTTTTTATCTTTTAAAATTTTATTTTGTATTTCAGTCACCTGAGAGAAGTAGGGTTGACATTATCAGGCACAGAAAGAAGCTTACCTGTGCACTGATGGTGTTGAAGTAATTCTTTTTAAGGCTTACAGTACATGATGCCATGTTAAATACTGGATATGGGTGAGTCCATATTGTGGCTTTCTCTCTAGTCTAAAACACGCTTCCTATTTTCCCCACACCTTCATAGTAACAACATAACAAGGCATTTAGCTACCCTCAAGTGGAGCTACTACTCTCCTGTTACATCAGCTACATTCATAAAATCTGCTTAGATTTTTTTTTGTATGTTGATGTGATACGATTTGTTATTGCTCATGTGGAAGGTGGTAGTGGTGATGATCATGGTGGTCAAGTGTAAATGCTGGGTCAGAGAGTCTGAGAAAGAACAACAGGGGTCCCGGTGGTGTCAGCCTACATCTGGGCCACTAGGATAGGGTGTAAATCTTTACAGTTTGAGGGATAAAGACTCGTAAAATTTTTTTTTTTTTTGCTTTTAATGACTGGATAGTATTTTATTGTATGATTTGTACAATTGTGTATATAGTTTTACTAACAGGCATAGAGGCATTTTAAATTGCTTCAGGTAATTAATTATTTTTGTTTTCCATTCTTCTAATCTTCCCTGTGATTGAATGTTGACATCTTTGTTACATTTAAATGTTAAAATAATGAACACTTAAGAATAAGATCTTATAAAATATGTATGCATAGAAATGTATGCATGGAAAAAAACAATATCAAATGTTGAGTCCATTTAGCAATTTTTTTTAAGGAATCATGACTATTTTGTTTGTTCATATGCTATTCTACATTTTTAATATTCCTCAGCAAATCTATGATTTTTAGTCATTATATATTTGATGGATTAATTAATAAAATAACCAAAACTTTATAATATGCAGTGGATTTTTGTTTTAGAAATTGTTAGAATGTCTCTCCATGTCTTTTTTTTTTCTCAGCCTACATTTTGCCTAATATTTGCATTTTATAATAGATTGTTACTCCCTAGGGCTCCCTTCTCATTATCCATCCATTCTTTTTTTTTTTAACATTTTTTATTGATTTATAATCATTTTACAATGTTGTGTCAAATTCCAGTGTTCAGCACAATTTTTCAGTCATTCATGGAAGACTCGTAAAAATTTAACTTGAGATATTTTAGAAGATCCTGGAACAAGCAGAACTTAGGAATGTGAAGTATAGTACAGGATCAACAAAAAAATCTATTTTCTTGACCCAGATTTCAGCACTGTTTTGATGACCCTAAGTTTGGTCAGTAACTGTGGAACCTGGGGTAATACAGCACCATTGGAAGTATGGTTGCTGAGACTACATAGGCTGTGAAAACTGCTGGGGGAAAAAAAAAGCAGCAGGAGGTGCATAAGAAGAGATACAAAGAACATTCTGTGTCATCAGTGGTGTGCTGATTAATGTTCAACAACTGACTTTCAGGGAGGAAAAATGATTTGTAGCATTTGCCAATCCTCATGGTGTAAACATTCCCACCATCAGTGATTTCAAATTACCAACATGAGGTAATTTAACAGAGTCTGGAAAAGGTGGCCACAAACATGTGAATTAGTAAAAACTCACTCAAGCACAGAGGTGCATGCAGTAATTCCAGATTAAATGGTGATAAATAGGGAGCGTTAGTGTATCCACGCTTTTTGGTTAGTCTCAGACACACACTGCAAATGTGTGTGTAAAGTGAACACAGTTTGAGCAATTTGGGTATTCAGGCCATTGCAATTTGACCAAAAACATTGTAACTGGACTCTAGGCAACATCTCAGTTACACTTAATATTTCCTGACATAAAATGTAGTTTGAAATGTTCTAATCTTATCCTTTGGAACTTCAAATCCTATCAGCTCTATTTTCTAAACAAATCTTGGGTCCCCTGCCTGTCTGCTCATTAGCTCAACTTTATGTCCCAAGTACTCGTCATGTCACTGGGAATATAAAGGAATATAATGATGAAAAAGACAGGCAAGGTTCCTGCCCTTATCATTTCTTGCTTCAACTATGACAAACCTTCTGATTTGTTTCACTATATCTACTGTTGTCATTCCATTTTAACACTGTGGCAGATCAATTTTTTTTCCAGACTATAAAAATGATGATCTAGTTCTCCCAATTATATTCCCCAAAAGTCCCTCAAAATTATCCCCTCTCTGTCTTATTCCAATATCTATCCCTACTCTTCCTTACTAAAGTCATGCCTCTTATCTTGTCACTTTTTCAACATCTGATAAATCCAGCTCCCTTGCTTTGCACATAACGTACTTTCTGCTTGAAATGCCTTTCCCATTTCAGACTGGAAAAACCTCACCTTAGAGTTCAAAAAAGATAACCTCCTCTGTAAAGCTTTCTCTGACTTTTCCCAGGAAAAATTAGGTCCTTCTTTTCCTAACCCTACATTCTCAGAGTGCCCTCTCTAACAAAGTACTACACAGCCTCAGAGGACTCCATTCACATAAGAGTCTATGCAATGATTAACGAAGTGATAATCATAACCTATATAAATGGCGAACCATTGCAACATGGCAACCTTGATACTGTATTTTCTCACAAAATGTGAAATCACCATGGAAAGAAATTGTGTCTTGTTCACTTGTAAAACCTACGTATAAACTACCCGGAATCCAATTTTTGTTGAAATGACTTCCTGAACACAAAGAAGTGTGCTTATCAGCCTCTTATATGAATATGTACTTCTAATGATGTGGCCATAAGGACTGATGTGCAACTTATCTCTAATCCACCTCATGCAAGCTCTTAATTTGAAGTGTTTTCAAGTTGTTAAAAAATGACCACATTTTAAGTTGGTTGTAGTTGGTGCTTTATTAACTTCTCACATATCTCTAGATTCGTGTAATTGGCATGTTGTTAAACTACTCCTTGTACCTAGAAGATTTTCATATAGCAACAGACAATAGTCTCTGATGAAGCTTTGATTCACAATTAATTAGAACAGCAAAAGGTTGTGCTTTTGGCTCTGTCCCTTCAGTATGTGATATGACACATATTTGCATTTACTCAGCACAGCTGGTTTTCATGAAAAGAGCACTTGCCCTCAGAATAATTTAAAGCAAATGCAGAATGGCTTCATTCCTAAAAGAAGAAAACCATCCTGCAAAGCAGGTGGCTTAAATGTGTTATGGACAAATAATATTTTCCAAAGGAATAATATTATCCTAAGGAATCTCTTTTAAGAAGCTTTTTCTTATACACCAGTTGAAAATCACATAATAAAAGATAAATATCATGCAAAATTCTCATGTAATTCCATATTATAATATTCTTTGAAATGCAAATTTTATACACTGCAATAAGACCATTCTATAATATTTTATCAGATAAAGTTATTCTAATCAAGGCTATTAATCTATTCTGTTGGAGAAAAAAATCTTGTGGAAATTTAGTGAATATTAATTTTCAAGTGAATTTAAATCTGATTTGAATACATGTATGATATATATATATATAAAATTCTTTAAATCTATAGACTTTCTTGAATTCTCATAATTTTCAGCATTTTATATAAAATTAACATTTTTTCTCAAATATAGTTTATATTTGTGGTTTTGTTTCCGTTAAAACATGAACCTGAGATTTTAACATAATAATTTCATTGCACCATATAATTTGAAGAAACATTCAGATACAAGAAAAATGATGTGTGGGTGTGAAGACATACTTCTACTGAAAATGAACTAAAAATACCTTTGGAGAGTTATAATTTTCCAAAAGCTTTGAATAGTAATCACAGAAGGTTCTAGCATTTCATTCTAATAGTATGTATCATCATTATACCAAACTAGTTTTTTGCCACATATGTTAACATTATGTTTCAATGCACTTGGGCAGTATTAATATTTAGTATTATATAATTCAATTAATTTGGGCAGGTTTAATGTTTAGAATATTACAGTTATTTATATATACCATATACATACTCCTTAATGCAGGAAACTATAAGAAAACATTCGCCTAAAGGCAGTATCGTCTTTGATGATTTCCTTTACTCATAATGCAATAAATTAGAAAGAATAAACTTAACCCTATATCAAATAAAACGTAACCATTATTGAGGAAAAGCCAAAAATTTGTTTAGGATTTTTAACTGATTCTTTGTTTTTTATCTTGTGTATCATTTAAAAGACAATATAAAAATATTATTATGTTTGAATATAGTTTGATGTGACTTTCAGCAGTATTAACATATAACTTGGAATTGCTTGTCTTGCTAAATCTGAATGAATTTATTAAACAAGGTTTCATTGCAGTTCTGCATGTGTGGCCACTTAGCAATGTTAAGTTAAACTGCTGAGGACACTTGACAGCATGGTAAAGTTACTGCCGGGATCTGAATACCTAAGGGAAAATACCACCTTAGAGAGAATCTTCCACTGCTGGGTCACCAAAGGAAGACTAGAAAAGGCAACAAGGTGTCAGAGTTCATCATTTACAGTCCCTGACATCTATCTGCCAATGTCATAGGATACTTGTTTAATTTGCCTAGAGTCTATCCAGGCTTGTCATACCCAATTCCTTTGTCATTTTTTTCAGCTATTTGATTTTAAAGCCCTTGCTTTATTTCACCGTTAGTAGAAAAACACCAACAACACTTCAACATATCCATATGACGCTAATAGGAATGTATACATCCTTATCATTCTCTCCTCCCTTTTAGAATACTTATTTCCCTGTCTTATGAAAAAGAAGCAATTAATCTCTAACTTTCTTTCTAGGTCAGAGCTAGTTATTTTCCAGGTCAGAAGAAGGTCAGCAAATAGCTCTTTGGTACCTACTTCTGTAGTAACTTGGTAGCAAGTCCTTGAGAAAAAGATGTCAATTGCTGATCAACCTGGTTTAATGTGTGTTTGCCTGATTTCAGTAAGAGTTTTAACTCAGTTTTAGAGGAACCTAGACATGAATTCCACTTGAGCAGAGGTGTCCCCTGTCAGAGGTGGAAGGTGGTGAGGCTTTCGCTGAGGTGGCAAGGTGGTTGGCTTAACTAAAGCCCATCTCATGATCAGACATGCACAGAGCAAAGTGAAGAGAGCTGTGTTTTCTTACAGTTTTGCAGGCCAGGCCTAATTTTAAATTAACAGCCTGATGTGTTTTGAAAATATTTGTATGACACAATATTTTAAAATGTGTTCCCACAATATGGTGAGATTTTCTTTTACTCTGAATAGAGTTTCCTGCTAAAAGAAATATTTTAGATGAAAAATATACCCAATCTGTTAAGAGACTGCATATTTACACTGAGCCTGCAAATGTAAAACTGTGTGAAAAACAAGTGGCATTCAGTGTGGACCAGGCCTTTAAGCAGAATGAGTAAGCTGTTTTAAAAATTTTCATCTCCTTGTCTGTAGAGAGAAACATGCACCTAACAGGATATTTATCTCCATATTTATCTTCCCTGATATATACCACTGGTATATTATACATATAATATATAAATTTATTATTTTCAAATGATAATATTATTATATATTTTTGATGTATCCATGATGCTAAATAAATGATAACATGACAAAACACTAGTAAAGCTAAAGTTCTAGGGACAAGGATAAAATAGAGTCTCTTTTTTAAATATACTCTTGGTAAAATGGCTATACTGTCCAAGGCGATCTACAGATTTAATGTGATCCCTATCAAATTACCTATGACATTCTTCCCAGAACTAGAAAAAAAAATCTGAAAATTTATATGGAATCACCAAAGATCCAGAATTACTAAAGCAATACTGAAGAAAAAGAGTGAAGCTAGAGGAATAATCCTCCCAGACTTCAGACAATACTACAGAGCTACAATAATCAAAACAATGTGGCATCTGCAGAAAAACAGACATATGGATCAATGGAACAGAATAGAGAGCCCAGATATAAACCTACAGACCTATGGTCAATTAATTTTTGACAAAAGAGGCAAGAATATACAATGGAGAAAAGACAGTCTATTCAGCAAGTGATGTTGGGAAAACTGGACAGCTGTACACAAATCAATTAAGTTAGAACACTCCCTCAAACCATACACAAAAATAAACTCAAAATGGCTTAGACTTAAATGTAAGACAAGACACTATGTACCTCCCAGAAAAAAACATAGGCAAAATATTCTCTGACATAAATCTTAGCAATATTCTCCTAGGGCAGTCTACCCAGGCAATAGAAATTAAAGCAAAAATAAACAAATTAGATTAATTAATTAAACTAATTAAACTTACAAGCTTTTGCACACAAAGGAAACCATAAGCAAAACAAAATGATAACTTATGGAATGGGAGAAAGTATTTGCAAATGATATGACTGATAAAGGTTTAATTTCCAGAATATATCAATAGCTCATACAACTTAAAATAGAAAACAAACAATCTAATCCAAAAATGAGCAAAGACCTAAACAAGCAATTCCCCAATGAAGACATACAAATGGCCAACAGGCACATGAAAAAATGATCAAAATCACTGATTATCAGAGAAATGCAAATCAAAACTATAATGAGGTATCACCTCACACCAGTCAGAATGGCCATCATTCAAAAATCCATGAATGATAATTGCTGGAGAGGTTCTGGAGAAAAGGGAACCTCCTATACTCTTGGTGAGAATGTAGTTTGGTACAACCTTTATGGAAAACAGTATGGAGATTCCTCAAAACACTGAAAATAGACTTACCATATGATCCAGCAATCCCACTCCTTGGCATATATCCAGAGGAAACTATAATTCAAAAAGATATATGCACCCCAATGTTCATAGCAGCACTATATACAATAGCCAAGACATGGAAGCAACCTAACCATCCATCGACAGATGACTAGATAAAGAAGCTGTCATATATTTATGCAATGGAATACTACTTGGCCATAAAATAGAAAATAATGTCATTTGTAGCAACATAGATGGACCTGGAGATTGTCATTCTAAGTGAAGTAAGCCATAAAGAGAAAGAAAAATACCATATGATATCACTCATATGTCAAATCTAAAAAAAAAAAGAAAAGAAAAAAAGAGGACACTAATGAACTCATCTACAAAACAGAAACAAATTTGCAGACATAGTAAACATCTTATCCTTTCCAGGGAAAAAAGGGGTGGGAAGGGTTAAATTTGGGACTTTGAGATTTGCAAATGTTAACCACTATATATAAAAATAGATAAAACCCAAATTTCTTCTGTATAGCACAGTGAACTATATTCAGTATCATGTAATTACATTTAATGAAAAATAATATGAAAAAAATACATATATACACACACATGACTGGGACATTATGCTGTATACCAGAAATTGACACATTGTAACTGACTCTACTTCAATAATAAAAAAAAAGTATATATACTCTTTGAACCATTCTATATATGTCATGTCAATAAAAAGCTTATGGAGCATCTTTTTATTAATTAAAGAATCAATAATTCCACCAGAATAATTAAATTTAACAGTAGCACATTCTATGGGAGCTGAGAGATATACAGACAGGTAGATAGACAAATATATATAGAATAGATAAATTGATGTGTCTGCATACATACATATATTTATATAATGACTTATATAGACATAAATGTGCTATGATCCAAGCTAATGATAATTTAAATTCTTAAAATCTTTAGAATTAAATAAATGTATTTGATTATTTATACATTTGAATGATATTTTTAAAAAACCACAAGTATCAATTTATAATATTGATCAGTAATATACCCCAAAGAATTTAAAAAGGAGTGTGAGGGGGTGAACGTATGTATGAATGTGAATGTGAATAAAACCTTGGCAAATTTTATGGCACTTTCAAACTGACTTCTTCTCTCTGTTATCTGTGTATATCCACTGACAGGCAAAATGGAAAAAAAAAAACCTCAGATACTTATTGTTGAACATGACTAGAACAAATTGGCATTAAAGTAGGCTGAGACAATAAAGTAAGAATCAAAGATAGTAAGTTAGTGATATCTACTTATAATTATCCAAATCATGATGTAACTGAAGATTACGTATTGCATTAGTTTGTACAGGCTGCCATAACCAAATATCACCAAGTGAGTGGCTTAAATATCAGGAATTTATTTCTGACAGTTCTGGAGACTGGAAAGTCCAAAATTATGTTGCCAGCAGATTCAGTTCTTGGTGAGAGCTCTTTTCCTGACATGCACACAGCTTCCTTCTTACTGTGTCTTCACATGGTAGAGAGAGAGAGAAAACTCTGACCCCTCCCTCCTCTTATAAGGACATTAATATTGGAGGCCCCACCCTCATGACTTCATTTAAACCTAATTATCTCCCAAAGGTTCCACCACTCTACACCATCATATTAGGGCTTAGGGCTTCATCACATGAATTTCACTGTATTTCCAACATTTCATTATTCCAGAAATCTGAATAAATGTTGTAGTAACTGTATAAATATTAAACAACTTTTGGCAATGATGATTTAAGTGGTTTTTATTATCTGTGTTGATTGAAAATTGCACAGTTTTAAAATTATTATCCTTGCTTATATTAAAAGCTACCTCAATCTACTAGCTCATTTCTGTAGCCATTGGGCCACGATATGTATGAACTGGTATATTTGGTAAATCAGGCTGTCAACTTCATCTGTCTAGATCCACAGGACTCAACCACATAGCAATTTTGAAAAAAAAAAACACATTAGACAAATATTTTCAAGTCCCTACTATGTGCAGAGTATTATGATCTGTTCTCAGTGATCGCACCCAATTATTTAACCCACCAAAAATGTAACATTATTCAATTCTCTGAATTCAGATTTAAAAAGGCTCAATTTCAACTTCACTATATTTTCTTGCCCAGATTTCTTCATTTCCTAATAATTTTCTCAAAGGGAAATTTAAAAATATACAGCAAATTGTATAAGTAGGAGTGACAGGGTGAACAGGTTGTGAATTAATACTTAATATATATTTGATTGTCTTAAACTAGGTGTGACATCTGTCTATGTAATATTTACAGATGGGTATCTTTATTAGCCACTAATAAGTCTTTTGCCTTTATTATCCTCTATTGGGATACTAACATCTGCTTAACCTATTTTTAAATGTTTTGTAGTATAAACTCAGTGATACAGTTTTGAAGAAATGTTCACATCCAAAATAAAGAACTTTATTCTTTCAGAAAAGTTTTATTCCTATTATATACATTGAGTTTAATAATGCATTATTCAGTATAGTTCATTAACAAGTGTGATTGATTTAAAAAATGGTAAATGGTAAACTTGGATATAGAATTTATTTTTATAAGATAAAAACATAAAAAAACGAGCAACAAAAGAAAAAATAGCTTGGGCTTTACCAAAATTAAAAACATTTGTGCTTTTAAATAGATTATCAAAAGAGTGAGACAATGACCCACAGAATGTGGGAAAATATCACTAATTATATATTTGATTAGATACTCATATGTGGACTATGTGAAGAGTTCCTACAGCTCAATATTAAAAACACAAATAATCCAATTATAAAATGAACAAAATATCTCAATAAACATTTCTTCAAGGAAAATATACAAATAGCTGATAAGCACATAAGATGCTCAACATCATTACCGTCAACGATATGAAAATCAAAACCACAATCAGATAGCACTTCATACACACTAAGATGGCTAGAATCAAAAAGTCAGATAGTAACAAGTGTTGGAGAAGATATGGAAAAATCAGAACCCTCACACACACTACTAGTGGGAATGTTAAATGATACAACCACTTTGGAAAACAGATGGGCCGTCCCTCAAACAATTAAACACAGAGGTACATTAAGATTCAGCAATTGCCCTCCTAGGTATATACCTAAGATAACTAAAAACAGGGAGTCAATTTTAACAAAACTTGGGCATGATGCATATAGAGGTACTA
Source organism: Vicugna pacos (assembly GCF_048564905.1). Lineage (NCBI taxonomy): Eukaryota > Metazoa > Chordata > Mammalia > Artiodactyla > Camelidae > Vicugna > Vicugna pacos. The sequence continues at coordinate 57,100,654 of NC_132993.1, forward strand.
TTCATAATTGCCAAAAGGAACAAACAACCCAAATGTCCATCAATGAACAAACGGATAAACAAAATGAAGTATATTCATACAATGAAACATTATTCGTTTATAAAAAACATTAAGTTTTGATACATCCTACAATTTAGATGAATCTTGAAAATATTATGCTAAGTGAAAGAAGTCAAGCACAAAAACTCACACAGTATATGATCCTATTTATATGAAATGTAGAGAATTGGGAAATCAATAGAGAAAAAGTACATTAGCAGTTGCTAAGGGCTTAGAGGAAAGGAGTGAAGAGAAGAGTGAGCACTAAAGTGTAGGGGGTTTCCTCAAACTGATGAAAACAGTCTAAAATTGACTGTGGTAATTATTGCACATCTTTGTGAATATACTGAAAACCACTGAATTCTACACTTTAAAGGGTTAATTGTATGGCATGTGAATTATCTCTTAATAAATCTGTTAAAAATATTGAAATAAGATTACTTAAAATGTTTTCATACTACTGGCAAAAAAAATAACTTAATATAAAACACAAAAAAATGTATCATCAATCATTCCCTGATTAATATCTTTTGATGTCACTCTTTTGCTCACTTCACAAAACAAAGCCCAGACACAGTAGCATGGCTACCACTTGTTGACCCTTCAACATCCATTTAGCCATGAACAGATACACCCCAGTTTGGCTTCAGGTAACCACCTGGTTATCACCTAGTTCTTTGGTTTTTAGGAGGATGCAGGTCCCATCTCCCATGGTGAGTCACATCTTTGGTTGAGCCGGGCAAGAGAGCTTTAACAGGGAATTACAGAAAATGACTTTCCTTTTTCTTCAAAGAAAATCACTTGATTAACCTGTAAAGGTTGTCCCAGGAGTATAGTGATTTCAATAATACAAAAAAGAAGGCAGGGTCTAGAAAATCATAGAGTAAGCAAACTGAGTGGAACATCCCTGAATCAGGATTTTTTCCCAGCTATCTTAGGATACAAGTATCTTTAATGATTCACACCTATGTGAGTTCACTTTCCTTTCACATTCAGCTAGAAGCAAGAGTTTAGTCTCTACTCTGCAATTCTCTGAATATTCTTGCCATTAGCCTCTAATTCTACTCTTGTTCACGATTCACAGTTCTGAACAAATACTTACCCTTGCACTGTTTTAGGCCCTAACACATCTTGCCTAGCTGGGGACTCCTCATTTCCCATGTGAAAAATTGCTTACTCTGGAAAAGCTTCCAAATACCCATAATGATCATCTCAGTGAACTCTTCCCCTATCCTAGCACTATGCACAGAGTATACTGTCATAGATTTTCCTTTGAGCTCTATCTGTGAATACTCATTCAGCTCTACTTCACTGGTAGAGTGGAAGTGGTAACCATCGCAAGGGCAAAGAGCTATTTTTGTGAATAAGTATTAACTTTTTAGAATAGTGCCTAGCTATTTGTAGACACTGAGAAAACATTTGTTGAAGGAATTGGTAACTGTAAGTGAAATGAATACAATAGCAATTGAGGTTTTTAATTTAGGGTTTTGTTTCCAAAAAAGTCTTTTAAAGTAAACAAAACAATAATGACTTGTCAATAGTTATATATCATACGTTTAATTAGATGAGTTGTCTAAAGTTCAAAAGGCTATGAAACCCCAAGTGCATGTTTAAAAAGAGACTGATAACTTTTGACTATGAATTCATGCTGGCTTACAGTATGTTTATTTAATGTTACATTATAATGAATGGATTGAAAATCTATCTAAAACAAATCTATTGTGAAATATGAAAGCTTAATAAGGGAAATCCTTGAGGACAGTAACTATTTATTTTGCTTTATCCTAGATAGTCAATTGTATTGTGATTAAAATATGGTAAAACACAGTCAATGTTTCAACTGAAGAAAGTCTAAACCAGCAATGCTAGTTAATTATGGAATAATAATATGTCATATTGAGGTCTAAACTTTTTAACAGTCAGGAAAATACGCTAGAAGCAGAAAATATTTAAGGGGTTTGAATTTTTTTACACATTTAAGGACTTAATATGTACATGCTTATAAATGAGTAGAAATACCTCATGTTTACCTTACAGAGTTGGTAAACCAGGGCCTGCTGGTCAAATCTGGCCTACCACCTGTTTCTGTTCAGCCCACAACTAATAAATGTTGAAGTTTTACATGGCTGAAAAATCAAATCTGAATAGTAATCTGTGACACATGAAAATTACATGAAGTTTAAAATTTTATTAGGACACAGCCATACTCATCCTTTAGTCTGTCGTCTGTGGCTACCTCTGTGCTTCTACGGCAAAACTGAGTAGTTCATCAAAGGTTATATAGACCACAAAGCCTAAAATACTTACAGAAAAAGTTTCTTCACCCCCTACTTTAGAGAAATATAAATTACAAGCCACAATTTTCAAAGAACTTCAATAAAGAGGTACATTATTTTGGTGTCAACTGTATTTTGACCTTAACATTATTCAAGACTGCATATTAGGACAAGTAGAAATCTCATCTGGGATTAAGTACCTTTGGAAGAAGTATAATTTGCGTGGTAGGCAAAAGATAGGGTTTTAGTATTAGGAATTTAGGAACTGTGTTGTTTGACTTTAGGGGAGAAAGGGAGAAGGTTGAGTGAGTGGTGCAGGAGTTGTTAACAAATCAGGCTGCAAGACAGTGATGGACATAGAACCTCTAGCTCCCTTTCCATCTGATGCTTTCTTCAAGGGTCCAGATTGAAAATCAGGACTATAATTAAATGAGACAAAGTTGTTTTGTTTTGGGGCAAAGACAGGGTACCAGAACAGTATTACACAGACTTGTCTTCTAATAACTCTATTTTGAGCTACACTGAAAAATATATTTTGCTGTGTTCTCCTAGAGCTAAGTAAGAGGGTGGAAGTGACTGGGGAGATTAAATGATGGATAAGCTATGTATTTAAAAACTCTTTAATGATGTACCTATTTAGATGATATCACCCTCCAAAGCTGATAGGTGATTCTCTTATTCCTCATACTTGAAATTTCTGGCTTTAGTTGAGTTTTAAAGTAAGAGATTCCAGGAGCTGTACTATGGAACTGTTGTTAAATTCTAGGGGATTTAAAGGGACTAGAAAGATGTAAGGGTCTGTTGTGACTAAAATACATTTCTGTTATTCAAGGCAGGCACCAAATCTGTAAAAGTCAAGTTCAAGGAAGTCCATTTTCACCACCATTGATTTTCACTGAAGGCAGACTGTTTTCACCTCATTGATTTTGATGTTGATTGAGTCATGTTCATCTGGTTGGTCAGTATTTGGGAGCTTGTTCATTTTTGATGGGTTAATTTGCCTAGGATCACTGATCGGTTACCTTGATCTAGAGCTACTGTTATTCAACACTTTCTCAGGCCACATATTAAGAAACTTAAAGAGCTATTTAATTGAACAGAATTTAGTTTCCTAAAGAATTTATGTTAAGTCCAAACAATTAAGTTTATTTACCTTTAATTACAAAATGTGGATTACATATTACTCTTTAACCAGATGACATTGTGAGGCCATATAAAACCGACATACATGTTATTCATGTAATAATTCATTTAAAAAACAGGGACTTTAAAAGGAAAAATGACTTCTTCAGAAATGTAAGTTACAAAAGTCACAAAACTGTGATTGACCACTAATGCTTGAAAATGGAAAGCAAACTCTGCAGATAGGACTAACAACATTTAAATAAATATAAAAATCTAAAACTCATGATTCTGCTATTGTCAAATTATCATCATTCATAAACCAGCTTCCCTACCTACTGCATACATAACCTGTCAAACAGAACCTTCCTGTCTAAATGAAAATTTCTCTGTGAATATTAATATGCAGTTCACAGGAGAGCATCTGGCTTATATCTGAGATAATAATTATCTTTTTGTGACACATTTATGAGTTTTTCTTTCATTAATTTTTATCTTGGAAGTTTTCATTGTTCTGGTGGTCTAGTTTTAGAACAAACACCTGCTTTTTACAACTCTTAGATGAATCCTTCAAGATTTTATGCTTAAAACATCTGACAATTCTATATATGATTTTTGAGATTTTGTTATTCCAGCTGAAACTGTCCCATCTATCTTTCCTTTGTTTCCAACTCTTTTATAAAAATATAAATCTATAAGTAATTTAGAATGAATCGTGAAAAAAACCAGAATAAATGGTGAATCAAAATTTGCTTTCTTCTATATCAGCAATGTCCTCCAATTAGCTTTTGTCCCATAAAATGCAAATTGTTTAGATTCCTTATAGAAATGTATCTGAAATCTCCATCAGGTCATGCTATTTTGCACTAAAACTTTCTATAGTGCTGCTGTTTCTGTTATGAGAAGTGACTCATAACACTGGAAACACATTATTATTATTATTTTCATTATCAGTTTAGTTTACCATCTACTTTGTATGTCAAGTAAAATCTAAAATGTGAAACTACATTTTAGCCATAAAAATTACATATTGACTAGTATACTCCTAAAAAGCTAGTCTCTTAACTATCATTAGACATCCAGAGAGACATCATCTTATTTCCAGAATGCTCAGAATTTCAATTATTTCCGTATTATACTTATGCTAGATAGATACAAGGCAATATTTCTGTTATATTACTTCATTTACTGGAAAAGATTTACATTAAAGATTATTTATGTTAAGATTATCTTCTATGTATATGTGTAGACTACATATATACTTAGTTCTGGGAAAGGTAACACCTTTAATTTTAGGTAGCTACAATTCTTTTATGTAGAGAAAGACATGCAAATAGAAAAAAATAATATATGTTAATTGTAAGTAATATCACATGGTTATTTAAATTTACTGTCAGATAAGAATTTTAGGCTATTAATATTATTGATGAGGAGGTTAGTTAGTGTACTATAATATCATAATAAGAACTTCAGATTTTACTCTAACTGAATTGAGAAAACTATTGAAAGATTTTAAGCAGATAGGTACCATGGCTTGACTTGCTGTTTAAAAAAAAAATCACTGTTATTTTAGTTAAGGCAATTATATCATTCCAGATTCTCTATTCAAAAATTCAGAGTCATCTTAGACTTCACTCTCTCAAACCCTACATGCAGTCTCTCAGGAAATTCTGCTAGTTCTTCTTTAAAAATATAGCAAGGATCAAACCATGTATCATTATACCTTTTGCTACCATTCAGATTCTAACCACCCAAATCTCTTAACCTGAATTATCTCAATATTCATCTAATTGATTTCCCTACTTTTTGAAGATGTTATCCTTGAAACTGCATTTGATTGTTAGGTTCTGCTCTTCTAGTTCCCTTCAGAAGGACTTGTGATACTCAAATACTATGTTACTGCCACTGTCTTGGCCCAAGAAGAATGCATTCTTCCTATTTCCTTCATTCTACTCTAAGCTTTCATCTCCAGAATTGAAATAGATCTTGGCCAAGGTAAACAGTTCTACTTTGCCAAATGAAACGCTCAACTCAGACCCTTCTTAATTGGCCAGTAGTGCATTTGCTATGGTCGATCACTCCCTCCTTCCTAAAATGCCTTCTTCAACTTGACACGCAGAACACCATGTTACCTATTTTGGTTTCTTTCCTTGTTTTATAGGGTGCCTCTTCTAAGACTTCTTTGCTTGTTCATCTTTATTTTTCTGAGTTCTAAATGTTTGGGTGCTCTAGAAATCAATTTAAGAGTTGGCATTCTTTTAGCCTACTACTTCCCAAAATAAATGCATCCAATCTCATGACTTCAGCTTTAGTTTTACTCCTTAATTTGACTCTTGTATACCCAATTAACTACTTCCAAAAAGATCTCATGATCTTCTGTCAACAAATCAACTCCTGTGGTCTATCACATCTCAGTAAATATCAACTCCATTCTTCCATTTTTTCATGCAGATTAACGTAAAGTCATCCTTGACTACTGTTTATTTTTCTTCCCATTCCACATACATTCCATTAAAATAGTTTGTTGATCCTATATCCAAAATATAGCCAAAATTTGATCATTTCTCACCACCTCCATGTCCAACCCCTGGGTAAAACTTAAGATATCTTTATGTTCTAGAGTATTCTATCAACACAAATATAATGTTTTTTTTATAATTTAAACTAGGTAATATCACTCCTCTGTTTAAAACATTCTAGTATTTTTTATCTTACTCAGTGAAAAATCCAAAGACTAACATAAGTTATACATCCCTAGATGAACTGGCTCCCTCCTGCCTCCTTGACTTCATCCTCTATCACGTGTTCTCTCTTGTGTTTCAGCCACATTGGCTTTCTAGTGTCCTTAAATACATCAAGTAGGCTTCCATTTTTAGACACTTGTACTTGTTCTGCCACCTTTGGGACATGCTTCCCCCAAAGTCTTCAAAGCTTTCCATCTACTTCCTTCAAGCATCTACTAAAATGTTAATATAAAGACATCTTCATTGGACGCTCTGGAAAAATGAACAGATCCCCAAAACTGAAATTCTTTAATATCCCTGACTCTGCCTTATTTTTTTTCAATCCTTAGCACCAGTTAAATTCTAGACCTTGGCGTGTTTATGTTTATATTCTGACTCCTCATTTTACTGTGTATGATTCATTGGAACTTATGATTTTTGATTTTGCCTAATGTGATATTCCCAGTGCCTAGAACATATCTTGCTCAATGGAAGATGTTTAATAAATATTTTGATAAATATATCTCAACACTTATATTTCATAAATCCTACCTTTTGACAGATTTTTTTCAGGTCTAGTTTTAACAAAATATGAAACTATCACTTTCATTTCAACCCAAGTAGAGGTGGGAAGGGAGAAGGGCACCACTTCTATATTCTCCAAATTTCCCTAAGAAGAGTTAACCAAGATTAACTAACACAAGATAAATACTATCTCTCTCTCTCTGTCTATCACCTATCTATTGGAGAGGAAAAGACCACTTGCATGTCATGGCAAAGGTTTCATAACATGCAACATTCATCTTCTATTTCCTCTCAAATAAAGCATCTGACAGGTGTTGTGTTTCAAATGCAACTTTAAATTTGCCACAGCACAGATGCACTGATGAGAAAATTCTATTCCTCCAAAATGACAAAACACCTTAGAAGTTTTTCATAGGCTCTTTTTTGAACTGCTGTTTCATTTTGTGTGTTTTCAAGTGGGAGTTTAGTGTTCCAGATAGAAACATAAAATCCAGCATAAACAGACACCAATAGGCTTTTATTTATTTGACTATAAAATTCATACAACTGGAGCTTGCACAATTATCATCACAAGCTGTCAGTTTTCAAAATAGTTTATGATGTCATGGTTTTAGGGAAGCAATAACTTTATATTGAATGGTTTTATAAACATTATAAATGTATATGTAAACATTTATAAAATATATGTAAAAGCAATAAATCGTATTCATGGAATTATATGTTTAATTTTGAAGGTCTTTCATAAATCTATGATAGTTTGTAAAGTGACTTTGGGTTTTGAAATTATCTCATTAAAATATTAGTCATATATTTTAATATAATAGATACTAAAGTTAGTATGAGTTTTTAATCTATTCACATAGTCTATGAAGTAAAAAGAATAATTTGGATCTGTTAAGTAACTAGTAACTATCTGGTGGTTTAAGCAGAGACATTATTTTGAATAGGAAAAATCTTAGTCTCAGTTTGTTCGTTTAATTGGTTGAGGATCTCAAGAAACTCTGATTAAACTCAACTGGATTATGTGAATGGAGGAATTTTAACCTTAGATCAGAAATACTTTGCCTAGATGCCTATCTCACTGGGTAACAGGAGTAATAAGAAAATTTAGTATTTACTTAATATTCGTTGGTCAATGTGAATTTAAGGTTTTCAATGTGGGATTCCACTGGAATTAACATTTATTGAAAACTGTAGTTTCTTAAGTAATTTGCATAAAATCTGAGGTGATTGTCAGAGAAACCTTGTAAGGCAGTTTAGTATTACTATCTCATTTAAGATGAGAGGACACAGAGCTTAAATAATGTGTTCACAATTGGTAAGTTTGTAAATGAGGAGCAAGAATTTAAAAATTAATCTGTCTCAAAGTCCAGAGATCCTTTAGTTTAATACTGGAAATCATTACAGTATATCATCTTGGATTTTGCATAGAGTCAGTTGGTAGACAAAAAAAATTTCTGGAAGGGTAACGTTTCTCAAATACTGCAACCATTAAAGCAAGAAAAGGAACAGCACTTAGCTCTTACCCTCCCATTTGTTATCCCATCCTAAAGGACTCGGCACTGCTTTAGTTCCAAAGTGACCCTGCATATACACAGTGCACATTCTGCATAGCCAGACATGGTGATCCTAGCAATCTTTGATGAATCATTCTTATCCAGATTTCTTTATAATCAGTATTTTCAGCGACTTCCTTTCAGTGATTGAGGCATTACCATTGTCAAAATACACACACACACGCATACAAAGCCTTAGGAAGACATTTGAAATGTTTTCCTAGCAGCTTGGGGAAGGTGTTGCATCACTGCTGTGGACTCTCTGCCTCACCTCTGGTTGGACACTGACTCACTCATCTGTATTTCCAATATCTGGCTTAACTGAAAAAAAATGTTGAAATGACATATCATTTCGTGGGGAAGGATCTAAAATTAGTAAGTTTATTTATACCTAGAAAATAAAATTCCCTTCTTTCTGGAGGTGTTTTTTTTTTAAACAAAGTTCAAATAAATGGTAATCAAATATAAAATAAAAGAGTTTTTGTATTTATTTTTCTGTCTGAGCATCTAATTAGGCTCAAACACCTAGAAGTTGGCATGCATATGGTACCTGATCTCACCTTACTGAAGGAGATACATTTCCCACTCCAGGAGCCAGGAAGAAAGCCTTTCCTCTGGCTTTTTTTTTTTCTTTTCCTCTCCTTTCCCACTGGAAACTATTGCATCAGTAACAGAAAACAGGAGAAAGCCTGTTTTGACAGAACTGCTAAGTCTACTTTATAGTTCACTTCCATCCCTTATTTTGTCCTTGTCATTAATTCAATCTGAATGGCTTAGCCACATTTGGAGGGAAACTATCTTCAATCTCTGGATTAAATGAAAGAATAAATGTCAGGTACTCCTCCACATGCCATTATTTTTTTTTCCCTTGCAGCTATCACCTGAATATCTCTTTCCTTTAAAACAATTTAATTTAGAAGTTCTCATAGACATTATATATCGTCAGTATGGACTCTGAGACACAGAAATGACTGTGCAGGGTCACCTCACTCCTCATATGCTCATTCCACGTAAGAAAGTGGGGAATTTTCTCTTACACCTTAGACTTGTGCTACAATTGTGTGGCTGCTTTATTTTCAGTGCAATCAGATTCTGTACACTAATGATACACACGTGCATTTGTTAAATATGAAAACTGGTGCTATACAAAATGATTTTCTGTTTTACACAAGTAAGCAAGAATTATTACCAAAAGAAACTGGATGTACTTAAAGAAGAAAAAATGGTCAGAATGTTTAAATGAGTCTGAACATAAAATATTTTATGGGAGTGTCTGTTTCTTTGTATTATTCCTGGCAATTTTCCCTTCAAGTCACAAAAAAGTAGCCAAGAACACAAAAATATGTGTTTTCTTTAACAAAAATAATGGCACACATTCAGTGATGTGTCATTTATGTCAGCATATGTACAAATAATTAGTTTTCAGAAAATTTTGAATGTCTCTAAAAATTGGCTATATATAATCATATATATATATTATATATATGATTATTATACAATCATTAAAATTGTAGCCACTACATCACCATTATAAATAGTATTAGGCTGACAACTCATGCCTTTTTTGGTAACACAGAAATTGTTTGATTAATACTAGATTAGACTATTAGTTCACTTGGGGCAGTAAATAGACTACAAATTTCTGAAAAGCAGCATCTAAATTGTCAAGAACAATTCTATCTTATTACTAGTAGATATTGTGCTCAATCTTGTATCAGAGGTAATTCTTATATTACTTGCATCTTACTTGCGTTTACTACTTATGTACTCTCATTTCCATTGATACAGTTATATTCACCCTCAGAGATCATGTGGCTCTCCCAGGTCTATCTTGCAAAATCTTAGGAAGACAACATATTCTAACAATTAATTGGTTGGGTAGCTATGTCTACATACGTTGTGTGTGTGTGTGTGTGTGTGTACATGTGTGTGTCTGAGAAACAAAGGAAGATGAAAAGAGAAAGTGTGCAAACTTAAGAGTTTTTCATTTGTCTGAATTTTTAAAGATGCTGTAAAGTTAAATCTTAAAAAATTCAGGAACATTAAGATTAGAAGATTAATTTGATTTATTATTGACAATATTTCCATTGGCTTGTTTTATTTCCTTTCCTATTATGGATGTGTTTTTAAAAAGATTTTATATTTCTACCAACGTCTTCTGCAAACATAATGTTATTGTTCATTTTGCAAAAAGACCCAGGCCTGCTGTGCTACAATAGCACCACATGGTGACCAACTCCTTCTCATGAACAACCCCAGGCCTTGCAGGCTTTGGAATACAAGCCAAGTTCTAGGTCAATGATTTCCTGTTGCTTTATTCTGATCTTGCTGGTACTGATTTCATTTCTTACTGGGCAAGTATCATTCAAAAACAACAACAAAGTCCTTGCCTAGAGGATTTAACACAGATGAACCTAGTTATATGTGCTGTTTTAAAAGAGCTAGCAGACTCTTCACCTTTTGTTATTTAGACTCTCATTTTCACATCAGCTTAGAGTGGTTTACATTATAATTGTACCAGTACAGTCTTGTGTATGTTGAAAATTCATAATCTAAAAGCTTCATGATATAAAAGCATTTTAGACAGATAAAATGCTCTAAGTTTTTAGTACACTCTCACATAGGGCAGAAAAGTAGAAATGAAAATGTAAAAGACCACTAGATAAAGTATCAAAAATGAAATACTATCATGAAGCCATGACTAGACTAAGAATAACATATGCACCAAATAAAAGATATGTTAAAGTCAAATTAAACTTATGGTACCTGGTTATTATATCAAGCTGATAAAAACTGTGAATATTTATTTTAACTGGATGTACATAAGTTGAATATTTTAAAATTTTTTCTTCTATGTAAGATTTAAAAATTTTTTCTATATGGAAACAGAGAAAATGATGAGTACTGTATAAATCCAGATTGGTAAGATTTTATTTTATTTGTTTTTTTTGAAGGAACTTTTTTTTTTAACATTTTTTAACCTTTTTTTTTTTTATTCAGTTATAGTCATTTTACAATGTTGTGTCACCGTATAGCACAGGGAAATATATACAAGATCTTATGGTAGCTCACAGAGAAAAAATGTGACAATGAAGTTACACATGTTCATGTGTAACTGAAAAATTGTGCTCTACACTGGAATTTGACACATTGTAAAATGATTATAAATCAATAAAAATGTAAAAAAAAAACAATGTGTCAAATTCCAGTGTAGAGCACAATTTTTCAGTTATACATGAACACAGATTGGTAAGATTTTATTTTTGCCTGTCTATAATAAAGTAAATTTGAGGGGAAAAAAACCCTCAAATAAATCAAAAAACAAAGAGAAAAATACTCTGGGTGATGAAGCTAACTTATTTGTGTACAATTTGTGTACAGTTTTCAGAATTGTTTTTTCCCTACTAAGATATTTATGGTACTCTTTCATTGATGTTTTATATACAAGATTTAAAAGTACCTTTAGTTTTACCAAAAACAAATGCTAAAAGTTTTAGATAAGCTGCTTGCTTTCAAAAATAATAAAGAATGCAGAAAATGAAAAAGTATTTTATATAGAAGGACACACTGACAATACTAATCAGACTTATTCCTTGTGAAAACTACTTGGTACAAAATATATTTCAAAAGCATCTACGTAATTAGAAATGGTTAAAAACTTAACCAATTACTGTAAACTGTTGGTTAGAATCAAGACACTTTAGTCCTTTAGCAACAATGATCAAAATTTGGGGAAGATAGGGTCTCTGAGGATGGTGGTAATTAGGATGGGTTGTTATAAAGATGCAAGATATTTCTGATTTTTCTGCTTTATTTTTCATGAAACAATATAAACAGTAATTATAACAATTTGCAGTTGCAGAATGCTTCATTATTTACTAAATGCATCACATTTGATACCACATCTAACTATGTCAAATGCTTTTAGACATATCTTACCTATTCCTATTTTAAAAATGAAGAAAAGAAGGCCTATACAGCCAGTAGCTAATGGACAGCAGGGTATTCCAATACCCTGCCCCACGCTCTTTATAGACATTACTTTATATCCTACATCATCTTCCCTTTTTTGCTGATAAACACTATCATAATTATTATTCCAATTTTTAAAGATATTTAGATGCTAATACTAGGCAAAGTGAAAAGAATGTAGTGACAGCAATGATGTGGAATATATATGGTCAAGCATGTTTTTTGAAAATATTTTTTAAAAGCAAGATAACTATTTTTATACAATATATTTTTATGATAACTAAAGAAGATAAAACAGAGTAGGTTCCTACTAAAATTTAGAAGAGAAGTGGATGATTATTTAAATTATTCCATCTTTTCAGAATAGATGACTACTTGATGTTTGGGGGTTATTATAGGAACAATTGTAAAATAGGCAAGCAAAATCATTCAAAACATTGAATGTGTCTTTTTAATACCTATACTTCTTATTATTGATTGCTACTAATTTTTTTTTCATTAAAATTTGGAAGAGGAAAATAGAACACTGTCTTTTACATTTCAATCAGGAATAGTTTGGGAGTTCTCAAAGAGTAAGCAAAGTGCCAGGAATCTACTTTGGCAATCATTTCCTATTGCGAGAGGACTAGTGAAGAAGAACAGAATAGCTGAACTACATCAAGATTGAATTTACTGCTGATAATGCCCTTGCAGTCCTGTCCTATTTTAGACAACTTTCTTGGTTGAAAAGCAAATTTGGAAATCGGCTCAAGGTTAGAAGATTTGAACCTAAAAACTATTCAAAGATTACAACATATTCCACTTTTTGATGAACATTCCATTCAGAAATTTAATTTGTTCAAAACTTGGATTTTAAAATTAAATTGAGAAAATATGGTCAAAACTTTAAAAAAATTGTATCACCACCAACTCTTCAATTCAGTTTTCCTACTAATCTTAAAATTACCTCTTTCAATATAAGCAATGCATCAAGCCAAATATATCAGATCTCTGTAGTGGTTATGAGTGATGAATGTTAAAAGTAATAGCTTTCTGAGATGTTTCTCAGATTTCGTCACCGACTATCTCCAAATTTTCAACATATCTTTCCTCTCTTGGTCCTCAATCCAGGTATACAAATATAATGAACAACAATTTCAAAATTCAAAAGAAAAACTGTTTCACAATTACTTTAAATCTATGCTTCTATACCAAGAATTCAATGAGGCAGAACAATCAGAGATCAGACGGGAAGATTATGTAATACTTGTGGGCCATAATTTCTTTAACTGTAACAAAGGAACAAACAAAAACATCTATGCCAAAGGAGTTCTCCCTTCCTCCCTCCGCTCCTTCTTTTCTCTTTCTCTCTGTGCCTCTTTTTCTCCTTCCTGACCTTTTTTCATTTTCTTTTCTTCACGACACATGTGATAATATAAATGATAATGTTTAGTATAATGCATGTAAATAATATGTCCATGAAATTGCTGTCAAATCTACATATGATTGAAAATGAACCAATTTTTAGACCATTTCCCTGGATTATTATTTTACTGTTAATGAGTTTGTGTATAAAAGTCTTTATCAGACATATAGTTTGCAAGTATTTTCTCTCAGTCTAAGGTTCGTCTTTTTCATTTTCTTAACCATATCTTTGAAACAAAAATCAGTTATAAAGGTAAATGGCTCACTACTAGCTCTCTGGACAAAGCATTCTTTTTTTTCTAGCCTTTATTGTTTTCCCTGAATAAATATTGTCACCATGGGCTGTTGAAAGCTGTTATGTAACAATTCACTCACAATACTCCTAAAAATTTGATGGTTCTTGCAAGCCTATATAAACTGAACCCACAACCCACTGCCTAAAATCTACTATTTAGTAATTAATACTGAACCTCACAAATATTTTAATACTTTAGAAAATAATGATTTATTTTGATTATGGTTCTAAATATATGCTAACTAAATACAAGAATGAATTAACTATTTTAACCTAAATGTTCATCAACAGATGACTGGATAAAGAAGTTGTGATAGATATATATAGAGAGACAGATACACAAGAGAATAATACTCAGTCATAAATGAGAATAAAATAATGCCATTTGCAGCTCCATGGATCGACCTGGAGATTGTCACACTAAGTGAAGTAAGCCAAAGAAAAATTCCATATGATATTACTTATATGTGGAATCCCCCCCAAAAAGGACACAAATGAACTTGTTTACAAAACAAACAGACTCACAGACATAGAAAACGAACTTGTGGTTTTGGGGTGGGGGGAAAGGGAAAGGAGGGGGGATAAAATAGGAGTTTGAGATTTGCAGACACTAACTACTATATATAAAATAGATAAACAACAAGGTCCTATTGTATAGCACAGGGAACGATATACAATACCTAGTAATAGCTTATAATGCAAAAAAAAAATGAAAATCCATATATATATATGTATAACTGAATCACTATGCTGAACGCCAGAAATTAACACAATGTTGTAAATTGACTATACTTCAATAAACAAGAGTAAATGAACTGTTTTAGAGTATATTTTGCAAATGAAAGCAGATATAATTATTTGGGGGAGGGAAGGTAATTAGTTTATTTATTTATTTTAATAGAGGTACTGGGGATTGAACCCAGTATCTCGTGTGTGCCAAGCATACCACTAAGCTACAACCCCCCACCCAGATATAATTATTTGAATAATCTTCCTACAGGTAATTATATAATCAGAAGTGTTTCAAACTACAGTTTTGACCAAACTTTTAAAAGTCATGATCCAATTTCAAGAGCAATGAACTACAGCGCACACATCAGTGGTTCTCAGTATACTCAGTTGTGCAATCACCCACTAATCAAATGTAGATCATCACCACTCCCAAAATAAATCCATACTCCATTATCAGCCATTATTCATCTTGTCTCCTCCAAGCCCTGGCAACTATTGGTCTACTCTGCCTCCCTGGAATTGCCTATTCTAGACATTTCACACAAATGGAAGCATATAGTATATGACCACTTTCTTTCACTTAGCATAATGTTTTCAATGTTCTTACATGCCATATACATCAGTATTTCCTTCCTTTTTTTGATGAAAATATTCCATTAGATAGACATAGATATTTTGTTTATTTACTCATTAGTTAAGCACATTTATGTTGTTTCCACCTTTTGGCAATTGTAACAGTGCTCTTATGAAAACGCATGTATAAATTTTTGCTTCAATACTTGTTTTCAATTATTTTAGGTATATACCTGGGAGTTGAATTTCTAGGTTATGTGCTAACTCTATGTTTAACTTATTGAGAATTGTCAAACAACATTCTGAAGTGGCTGTACTATTCAACAATCCCACTATCAATGTATAAAGACTCAAATTATACTACATTCTTTACACACTTGTTATTATCTTCTTCATGTTAGCTATCATAGAGGGAAACTACAGTTGAAAACATTTTCGTTTTGATTTGCATTTCTCTAATGAATAATGATGCTGAACATCTTTGAATGTGCTTCTTGGCCATTTTTATACTATCTTTAGAAAAATACTTATTTAAATCATTTGCTCATGTTTTAATTGGGTTATTTGACTTTTTAAATTTGAGTTGTGTTATTTATATATTCTAAATACAAACCCTTTATCATATACATGATATGCAAAGAGTTTCTTCCATTCTGTGCGTGGACTTCTCATTTTCTTAAAGGAGTTCTTTAAAGCATAAAAATTTTAAACTTTAATAAGTCCAACTTACCTATTTTTATTCAATTGCTTGTGCAGTTAGTGGCATCTCTAAACAGTCATTACTAAACCCAAGGCAACAGAGATTTATTTCTATATTTCCTTCTAAGACTTTGATTGTTATAACTCTTACATTTAGATCTATGATCCATTTTTAATCTATTTTTGTATTTTGTGAAATAAGGCCCAACATTTTTTCTTTCTAATGTGGATATCCAATTTTCCTGGCACCATTTGTTAAAAATGCAATTCTTTTTTCATTAAATTGTCTTGGTTCTTTCGGTGAAAATGAACTGACCATAAATACAACGGTTATTTTGTGAACTCCAAATTCTATTTCATTGATCTAAATATTTATCTTTATTTCAGTACCACACTGCCTTGATTACCATAGCTTTTGGTAAGTTTTGAAGTTAGAATGTGCAAGTGCTCCACATTTGTTATTTTTCAATATTATTTTGGACCCTTTGCATTTCCACACGAATTTTAAAATCAGCTTATCAATTCTGCAGAAAAAGAAAAGGTGACCAGCATTTTGGTAGGTATTAGATTAAATCAATAGATCACTTTGGAGAGTCCTATGAACATGAGATGTCTTCCCATTTATTTGTCTTCTTTAATTTCATTCAACAGCACTTTGCAGTTTTCAGTGTAGAAATATTGAAGTTCTTTTTAAAAAATTTATTCTTAAATATTTTATCTTTTTGGATGTCATTATATGGAATTTTCTTCTTTTTCACATTATTTATTGCAAATGAATAGATTATATAATTGATTTTTGTATATTGATCTTCTATTTTGCAAACTTGTTGAACTCATTTATTAGTCATAAGTGTTTGTTGGTACATTTCTTAGTATATTCTATATGTAATATCAAGCATTCTGTGAACAGAGAGAGTTTTGCTTCATCCTTTCCAATCTGGATGATTTTCATTCCTTTTTCTTGTATGCCTTTCTGATGGATTGACTCTTTTACACTTTTAAATTTTCTTCCTTGTCTCTAGTAACAATTTTTGCCCTAAGAGGTCTGTCATCTGATATTAGCAGTGCAATTTCACCTCTCTTTAGATTACTATTTGCATAGTACCTTTGTTACATCTTTCAAAGTACTTGTGTTTCTGAATCTGATGTATGTCCACTGTAGACAGTATATGGTTAGATCGTGGCTTCTCCTTCATTCTGCCAATTTCTGCCTTTTGATTGGGGTATTTATACCATTTATATTTAACATAATTAGTGGTGAATTAGAATTTACAATTGTTATCTTTCTAGTTGTTTACTTTAAACCTTAGGTATTTTTTTCCTCATGTCTTCCATTACTACCTTCTTTTTAGTAAATAACACTTTTTGGTGTGACATTTAATTCCCTTATTATTCCTTAGTGTTCCCCCTGAAGATTTCAATTAACTCCTTAACTTAAATCATTATTTCTAGTTAATATCAATTGATTTTTAATAGTATATAGAAATTTTCTCCACTGTAGTTCCATCCATTACTTTCCACCCTTTTTGTGCTATAAATATGGTCAAATTATGTCATTACATATTATAAGCCCATCAGCAAAGTTTTATAGTTATTATCTTATGTAATTTTCTTTTAAATTAGATTAGAAAAGACCTACAACCAAATACATATCCATATTATATTTACATTTACCTGTATAGTTTCCTGTACCAGACTATTTCTTTTGTACACTTGAGTTATTGTTTAGCATCATCATTTCAGGCTGAAATACATCCTTCAGTATTGTCATACAAAAGGCATGCTAGGTATGATTTCTCAGGTTTTTTTTTTTAATCCAGGAATGTATTAATTTTCTCTTCTTTTTTGAAAGGTAGTTTTTCTAGTTATAGGAAACTTTCTTGACAATTTTTCTTTCAGCAATTTATATTTATATTTAAGCTGCCTATCTATGCCCATGTCTAGATACATAGGGATTCTCAGAGAAAGAGGCCAGTTGTGGGGCCACTGCTACTGCAGGTCATTGGGAGGCACAATGGCAAGGAGACTGAGACTAGGAGCAGGCTGAGTAGGTGGGTATGGCACAGCGCCAACACGGCCAGCATAGGTAGGGCAGGAAACTGGGAGATGCTGGAGGAGATGAGAGCAGTGACCATCATGTGGGCACAGAGAGCCTACTCAGCACTTTAAAGATGTCATTCCACTGCATTATGCCTTCCATAGTTTTTAATGAGAAGTTAGCTGTTAATTTTATCAAGGATTCCTTGTATGTAAATAATTAATTTTCTCTTGCTATTTTCACAACTGTCTCTGTAACTTTTGACAGGTTAGCTGTGATATGTCTGGATGTAAATCTTTCTGATTTTTTTCCTACTTGAATTTCATTAAACTTCTTAGATGTGTAGATTAATATCTTTCATCATATTTGAGAAGTTTTTAGATATTATTTCTTCAAATATTTTTACTGTCCTTTTCTCTCTTCCCTCTCCTGTTAATACCATTATGTATATGTTTGTATGCTTACTGGTGTCCCACAGGTCTGCAGTTCTGTTCATTTTACTTTGTTCTCTTTTCTTTCTGTTCTTCAGATTGTGTAATATTAACTGACTTACCAGAAGTTTGCTTATTCTTTCTTCTGCCAGTATAGATATGTTGCTCAGTTCCTGTAATGAATTTTTTATCTTATTTACTGTAATTTTTAATTCCAGAATTTCTTTTTTTTATCATTTTCATTTCTTCATTGGTATTCTCTATTTTGTGAGGTATTATTCTCATATTATCCTTTACTTACTTATAGATGATTTTCTTTAGTTCTTTGAATATATTTACAATGGTTGATTTAAAGTCTTTATCTAGTAAGCCCATTGTCTGGAATTTATTCAGAACAGTTACTATTGACTGATCCTTTTTCCTATGTATGAATTATACCAATTTTCCTGGGTATGCAAAATACCAACTTCCCTATTTTTTTGCATGTCTCATTCTTGTCTTATTTTTCTGGTCAAAAACTGAACATTTTAAATAATACATTGTGACAGCTCTGAAAATCAGATCTCCCCCTCCTATGTTTACTGTTTTTACTATTTGTTTAGTAACTGTTCTGGTCTTGCTCTATAAAGCCTATATCTTTCTCAGATATGCTGACTGATGTTTTAGCTTGGTTTGCTTAGCAGTCAGCTAGTGATTGGTCAAAAATTCCATTTAATTCCTTAATGAAACAAGTCTTTCAGTATTTGTCCAATGTCTCTGTGCATTTGTATTATGGCATGACTTCAATTCTCTACTAGTTTACAATTCTGCTTAGCCTTCACTTCCTGCTTGCATAATGCTTCAAGAGGTTTTTGTGAAACTCCTCTATAGATGTCTCATTACACATTTTTTTCTTTTAAGTTTTTTGATCAACCATTTATTTTCCCCAACTATTACTGCTGCCTTAAACAGTTGAATATGTATATAATTTACACTGATTTTTAAAATTTTTATACTATTTAAAAAAAAATTTGTTGGGGGCATAATTGAACCCAGGCCCTCACACATGCTAAGCATGTAGTCTACCTCTGAGCTATACTCTCCCCTCTTATTTTTATTTTTTGATAATGATTTTGTGGATTAACTATTCTTATAACTTAAGCTCTAAATCATGTCATATAAAGCTCCAAGGAGTTGTCACAAAAGGTGTAGTAGTGGAAACCTCCATATTTTTCATGTTTGGGGAAGCTCCAATCACATTTTGTACCTTCACTAGCTGTTACAATATTGTTTTTCACAACTACTATTGTGAAGCTGCCAGTTTTCAAGCATACATGTTGCTAGAAAGAGGGTTAGGACAACAGGGCAAGGTCAAAGAAAACAAAGCTCACTGTCCTTTTCAAGATTCAGGTATGTTACTTGAATAAACACTCCTTGGACATCTGTAAGCCTTTGGCTAATTTTCTGAGTTCTAAAAAAGTTGATTTTGACATATATGTCAGTGGTCTTGTTATTTTAATAGAGTAGCAGATTTTTGGAGGTCTTCACTCTATCATTCTAAAAGTCCTCTTCTACATTAATGCTTTTGGTTGATGTTTTATATTTTAATTTTTACTTTATTAAACAAATTAGGTCTTACATAAAAACACAAAATTTGTTCCTGCGTAAAAATTAGGTATAGGAGCCTAAAGATCAAGAAACACAATTCCCTACTAGTAATAAATGTCACTTTTAGAGCCCTTAGTACTGCTATAATTTTACATATAAAAAGTAAATTCTAATATAATTTTTATGATGTTTTCAAATTAATAAACTTTTACACATAATAAAATCAATTCATATAACAATACCTAACACATTTATTGAACACTTACTATATCACAGGCATTGTTCTAAGTTCCATAATTCCAATACATTCAACAAATATTTCATCCCTGGCATGTAGAAATTGTATATGCATGATCTCTTGCTCATATACAGCTTACATCTTGTGAAGATAGTAAAATAAATAAGTACATATATGAGCAAGACAAATTGGAATGTCATAAGTAATATTTTGAAAAGGAACAAAAGTATTTTGAGATAGTGAGTAGGGGAAGGGGTACTAATTTAGAATGTTGTCAGGGAAGATCTCTTTGAATGAACATCATTTGGTGTGAGGCATGACGAATAAGGTTGAGAAAGACACATGTATATCAAAGACAGAACATTTCACACCAACAAACCAGGAAAAAACTTGTTTTTGCCAAAAACAAGTTTGCTATATTCACAAAATAGAAAGATGGCCATTGTGGCTGATGCATAGTGAAAGAAAATAAGACTAGAAGTTGAGACGGCAGAAAGGTAGGCAATGACAAATCATGCAGGGTAATAAAAAGTAATTTTATTTTTACTTTAAATACAATGGGAAAAGACAGAAGAATTTTAATCAGGAGCATAATATTATCCAATTTACACTTTGAATGGATATTTCTGGCTGTTTGGTGGTAACACAGTAAGAGAAATTTAAAGCGGAAAAGGGAGTCAACCGAGAAGGCTACTGCAATATCAACTACAACCAATTTCTCTCTGTTGGTTGTAGTAATGGAGAAATTGAGTATATTGTAGAGAATAAGATAAAATATGGATACAGAATAGATAGAACTTTTTGACATATTGAATGGTAAGAAGAAACCATCCAATGTGACTTCTAGGTTTTCACCTGAGCAGCTAAATTGATACTGTTGGCAGTTCTACAAATAAGATAAATAAAGGAAGAGTTGCTTTTGCAGGTAAAATCAAGTTTTCTATTTTGGTCATATTAATTTGAGGTATCTACTGGTAGGACTGGCTGTTTGTGAAACCCAGTATAAAATGAAAATTTGGGGCCTCAGCACATAAATTACTAAGAACTTCAAAATGGTGACAACGAAGCGTTAAACCAAGTATGAGACTTTCCTAAGTACAAGGCTCTGTATAACTGCATACCTAGAATATGCAGTTCACCCCTTCCTTTAGACACTCAAGAAGAGACTTACATCAGGCAATTAGTAGTATGCATATTCATTAGGTCGTGATAGGACTTATCAGAGGAAAGTCATCCAATTCAAGGTGGGCTACTTACACACCACTGGCCAGGTCTGAGGATAAAATTGAGGTTATCAACCTATAATTCTGTAGAAGTTTAAGTGTAAGGATGAAGGAAGACCTTGAAGAGGTGAGAAGTTTTTATAGGATTAGGAATACTTTATCCAACATCGTTGAAGGGAAGGGAAAGAAGTGAACAAGTGTACTGGGAAATTAATAGATTTGAAAATGAAAGATGAGGGAATTTATATCTCTCTTTTCTGAGGAAAAATGAAAACCAATTCATTGGCTGAAAGTGTATGTGTTCTTAAGTACATTTGTACATGAGAGTGGTGTGTGTATGAATGAATTGGATAGAGATTTAATGACCTAGAAGGAGTGAAATGATAGTCTTGGGGCGTGAAAGTGCAAATCAGAGGACACTGGGCATTTAGGATACTGTTGGATGCTTATTTGAGATTTGCGGCAGTTATTTTAAAATGTGACCAGTCAACACACTTGTAAGCTTTTGTTTAGGTTACGGCAGCTGCAGGACAGACATCAAGTAGATGAATCCGGGGAGTGTAAGAAAGGGAGAGTAGGACAAGGGGATTGAGACTGGATGCAAAGAAGTGTTCATGGTGATACATCATGAAAATACAGTGGAGATGCAGTGAGACTGGTTGGAAATAATTAACAAAAATGCCATCATTTTAGTGATGTACCAATTATGGTAAAGATAAAAAATTTGGAAGGTAGGGGTTTCTGAAAGAAGAGGAAGGAGAAACAATTTGGAAAGAGCATTATATACAAGTGTCACCACATCTCTGCCTTAATTACAGATGGTGCATTTGAGAAGGCTCATTGGGAAGGTGTGCAAGGACACAGAGGACCTTAAAACTGGATCTAATTAGTGTATGTTCAGAGTCCCAAGATCTTGATAATGGTGATGATGATGATGAATTGATCCAGGAGGCAAGGAATTCTGCTGATATCTCTCATAAATAGAAATAAGACACAGGGAATAACTCTTTTGATCTATTATAGGTATACTGAGTATGAGCTAAAGCCAAAAGCCCTGGAGTGACTGGTGACAGACATCTCTTGAAGCATGTAGTGAAAGCCAAGGCAATGACTAAATCATGGCCCTCTTTTACTGAATTGACCTGCAATGCTTAAACAGGTAAAAGAAGCATGGAACACAGCAATCTCTATAGGCCTGTAGCTTTAAATCTATGCTATCATTCAAATATTCATACAACTTTCTGAAGTAAATGCTTAATTATTCCTTTTACAGAAAAAGAAACCGTGGCTTAAAATAAATTAGAAAAATCTTGTCCCAAAGTACTCAACAACTGGTGGCAAATCCAGGACTTAAACTCATGTCTTTGACTCTGACATCTTTAATCATCACACAAACTGTTTCCCTTCTGATCTCACATGGGATCTGCAGGACAATACTGGTATGTGGATACAGTATATTTAAAGTATACGCCCCATTTTCCAGGCAGGGAAACTAAGTCAGTTTAGGATAAGTCAATTTCTTAGACATACAGCTCATAATTGATCCAGACAAGAGCTGAACACCTTGCCCAGACCTGTAAGGTGAGATTTTTAAGATTCTAAGTAAACAGTACCTCTTACATAGATCTGTTGTTAAACTGTACTTGTTATAGATTGAATACGGTGTATGAATTTAAACCTCTAATTCAAAGCAAGAAGTAGGAAACTGTCTACTTGTCAATACTTTTGTCTCACAATGCAATAAAGAGAAAGAGTTTAAATGAAAAGCTCCCACAGATTCGAGAGGGTTCATCCGAGTGTAAAAGTGCTGCAGTGACTGAATGTGTTTTATATATTGTAGCATTTTAAGATCTTGCGAGTATTACAAGTAAATGATTTAACTACTTTCAGCTGTCCTGTAAGTTGTTCATAATCACTGATTTTGCTTTTCAGATGAGCATAATAAAGTTCTCAATATAGCTCTTTCAATGGCAACAGCAATGCTGACTCTTCAGTATGAGATGGCTCAGTCACACAGGATATCTTCACATCCAAGCAAAGCAAAAATTAAAAAAAGGAATGAAAGTCCATGCAGTGACAGCCTGGTGTGTCTTTAGTTTCATTTTTTGTTAGACGAAGGTTGCTGAGTTTTTGAAAAGTTAGATGCTTTTAATCAAATTTGTCATGATATCCATGGCTTCTGAATGCAATAATTCTGGTAAAATGACTGTTTTTCAATTTGGCACTTTCTGTAGGTCTGATTTACAAAACAATTCTGATATTGTCAGATTACAATGTTGTGTGCCACGTGAAAAAAATTAACACTATCAATACACCTTCACCAATGGAACTAAGATACCCTTGTATGTGAGAACACCTGTGTCTCATTTTGATCACTAACTAACCTCTCCTAGGAAACTAGAGAAGATAACAAGACAATGTGTAGTGACAGAAGGACTTGGGTCAAGAATAAATCAACTGACCCTGGTCAGTGAATATCCATTTGAAGTTGCCCCACATTCCTGGGTTTAGCTTTCAGTATAGATCAAATAATTCCACATGATAGATAGAAATGTGTTCAAGATAGACAACGTAAAAAGATTATTTTAAAAAATGATTTTAGGGTTTTTTTTTTGGTATATTGCATTTTCATTTTATTGATGGTTTCCTATATGGTACAGAGCTTTTTAGCTTGATGTAGTCTCATTTATTTTTGCTTTGGTTGCATTTGCTTCTGGTGTGAAATCCAAGAAATCATTGCCAAGACCAAAAAGTTATTGTCAAGGAGATTATTCCCTATGTTTTCCTTCATGAACTTTATGGTTTCAGGTCTTATGTTCAACTCTTTAATTCCTTTTGAGGTGACTTTTTTGTATGGTGTTAAGATCCAGCCACATGACAGCATGTGGCTGTCATGTCATAAAAGTAGAGACTATATTTAGTATAGTCCCATTCATTTAATTAATCATTCAGTACAGATATTTAATATATAAATATATACAGTGTATGGACCTTTCACTTCCTTGGTTAAATTTATTCTTAGGTATTTTATTCTTTTTGATGCAACTGTAAATGGAATTGTTTTCTTAAATTCTCCTTCTGATAGTTTGCTGTTAGTGTATAGAAACAGACTAATTTTTGTATGTTGTATATCCTGCAAATTTGATGAATTTGTAAGTTCTAGCAGTTTCTCTGGTTTTAAAGTTTTCCACATACAATATCATGTCATCTGCAAATACAGACAGCTTTATTTCCTCACTTCTGATTTGAATGGCTTTAATTTCTTTTTCTTTACAAAATGCTCTGGCTAGGACTCCCAGTACTATATTAAATTAAAGTGGTGACAGCTGGCTTCTTGTCTTTTTCTTGATCTTAGAAGAAAATTTCAGGTTTTCACCACTGAGTATGAGATTAGCTGTGGGCTTGTCATATATGAACTTTATTATGTTAAGGTATGTTTTCTCTATATCCAGTGTGTTGAGAATTTTTATTATGAAGAGATTTGAATGTTGCCAAATGCCTTTTCTACATTTATTAAAATTATCATATGATTTTTATCCTTCATTTTGTTAATACAGTGCATCACACTGATTGATCAGCAGATGTTGAACCATCCTTGTACTCCTGGAATATTTCATTTGATCCTGTTACATAATCCTTTCAATGTGCCATTGAATTCAGTTTACTAAAATTTTGTTGAGGATTTTTGCAGCTATATTCATGAAGAATATTGGTCTGTAATTTTATCTTGCTGTAGTGTTCTTATCTAGCTTTGGTGTCTTGGTAATGCTGGTCTTGTAAAATGAGTTTGTAACAGTGATGCTATCTACTCCTGGACTTCTCTTTTTTGGGAGTTTTTTGATTACTAATTCAATCTCCTTACTAGTAATTCATCTCCTCTTATTTTCTATGTCTTTGTGATACAGTCTGGAAGGTTGCATGTTTTTAGGAATTTGTTTTTATTCTAGGTTGTCCAATTTGTTGGTGTATAATTGCTTATAGTAGTTTTTCATGACCCTTTATATCTGTGTTATATCAATTATAATGTCTCCTCTTTCATTTCTGATTTTATTTGAGGCCACCTTTTCCTTTTTTGTGGCAAGTCTAGCTAAAGTTTTGTTTATTTTGTCCATTGTTTCAAAAGGCCAGTCCTTAGTTTTATTGATTTCTTCTGTTGTGTTTTTAGTCTCTATTTAGTGTATTTCTGCTCTGATTTTTGTTATTTCCTTTTTTTCCCCACTAACTTTGGGCTTTGTTTTTCCCAAATTTTTAATGTAAACCAACCTATACGAGTCCCATCTTTAAATTTCTTCTACATGATTCTTCTCACTTAACACGAACCTAAAATCTTTAACTTGGCCAAGAAGTTGCTGCATGATACATCATCTGTCAAATTCATCAATCATACATCATATTATTCTCCTCCTTTTTGTTTTGCCAGATTGGTCTCCTTTTAATTCCTTGGCCGTGCATATATTTTTCCCCCTTCATGGTATTCACATATGTAATTTTCTTTGCATAGAATGCTCCTTCTGACCAACTCTTCATAAAATTCAATCGTTTATATTTTTCTGAGGGTCATAACTGACAGATAAATCCAAATTAGATTCCCTAACTGCAAAATCAATTTGGCATTCATAGCATTAAAAATAATAAAGTATCATTTATTACCACTATGAGGAGATCCATAATGTTTGTTTTATTGACCTCTATATACCCATTATATATCACAGTATCTGGCATATAGGGAGAAGACTATAAATATTTACTTGCAGGTGTATATATTTATGTATTAAATATCTGTACTGAATGATTAATTAAATGAATGGAACTATACTAAATATAGTCTCTACTTTCAAAAATTTTAAGTGGTTTATATTGATAAAACACAATAATATGTTGACATCCTAAATATTTAGAATAAGAATAAAATCTTAGTCAAAATAGTTTTTAATAAAACATGACAGGCTCTGAAGATTCAAATATAATCAAAATTTTACATTCAGACATATCTGAACCTAGTAGCTCAAGTAGGTTAATCTATATCTAAAAAAAACTCTTAATACAACTAATTGATTCATGAATATAGTAATGCTACTCACTATGTATATTTAAGTCATTAGGGTCTTCAAAATTAAATTCTAGGAAAATTAGCACACTCAATGAAGTATTTTCAATGTGTGGAGAATGGCCTACCACCAAGCACTAACTTGTTCCTAAATGGATATGGTTGCATCCTCAAAGATGATTAACTTGAATACTTAAAAGTATGTATATTGGTTGGGAGCCAGAAGCTCAAAGGCAACATGGAAAAAGTTATACAAATACTCCATTACTGTCAACAAATAAGACAATTTTGAACCAGAAATAGTACCTTTTTCATTATAGGTTACTACAAGATATTGGATATAGCTGCCTGTGCTATACAGTATAAACTTGTTGTTTATCTATTTTATATATAGTAGTTAGTATATGCAAATCTCAAACTTTCATTTTATCTCTTCCCACTCCCTCCCCACCTCCCCTGGTAACCATGAGTTTTTCTATGTTTGTAAGTTTGTTTCTGTTTTGAATATGAAAAGGAATATATATATATGTATATGTATGACTAAAACAGTATGCTGTACATGAGAAATTGACACATTATAAACTGACTATACTTCAATTAAAAAAGAAAGAAACAGTATCTTTTTTCAAATTACAGACTACTATTCCTAGCACTTATTACAACAAACAAAAAAATACAATCTGTAATGAGCTCACTATGTCCAAGTTTTATGGTACTTAATTTCAATCATTTCTCCCGACATACACTGAAGAAGGTATTACTATAATATCCTTTCTACAGAGAATTGAAGCCAGGGAGATTAAGTAACAATTCCAAGAACACATAGCTAAAGTGACTATTGTGAAGAGAACACAGACATGGGTTATTACGCAAAGGACCCAAAAGAAAGGAAAAAGGACTGAAATCAGGGATTCCTGATTTTTAATGCATTTCTAACCTCTGTACAGTACCAAATTAATACATGCTTCTATAAGGTGTTTATTATTATAAACTGAAGTCTAATATTGTAATTAAAACAAATTATGTTTTTAAAATAATGATGGTATAAAATGCCTATATTTGTTTTCTATTGGAAAAATGCAAATTATACAAATAACACATGTACAGTGTTTAAAATGAAATCATTCAACTCCAACTTATCAGATCAGTGAAGTGCTTGTGGCAGTCTTACCTACCTAGCAAACTTAGATAGACTAAGTACAATATTACTTATATGATCATGTTTGCTAATACATATAACACCTCACTAAATAAGCTATTAAGAAAAATCACTCTCAAATTGTATTCTCAAAAATAATAAAAAGAAAAATCAATTCCAAGACATAAATAGACCATTTTCCAATTAAATGATATTACATCACAGTTATGAAAACAAAACAAGATGTAGAGATTGTTCATTCTTGCTAACTAAATTAAGAAAAAAAAAAACAACTCTAATAGATTTAAGAGTAAGATGTACCACGTTGGGTGGAATAAAGTTTTATTCATTAACATACCAAAGTTTTGACATTGCCTTTTTGCTGTTTCAAAGAAAATACACAGTTTCATAAACACTGTCACATCAGCAGTAGTTTAAAATATATTTGCTTTAGAGATTATTTTGTTCATGAATTTGATGCACAATGGTTGACACAAGAGAAAGTATATTGTCAAAATATTGTCAAATTTGAAAAAAAATCCACTGGACCAAGGATCAAGTGAATTTCACTTAAACACCAGATTTCAGAAAATTGCACCTTGCCATACATTTTTTTTTAACTAGCAGTAAGAATCTGCAGAAGTGATAGCACATAATCTAACTTTCAATGTAGTGTATGTCCTTTACATACTTCTCTTTCTCTCTTTTTTATATAAAGATTCCATTTAAATCAAATATATTATATACATCTTTTCTTTGTGGGTAGCATCTGTTAGTAAGTCACCTCATCTGAAGTTACTTGGTGGATGTGTTTGTGTGTGTGTGGTATATATTCTCTTTTCCTCTCTTCCTTCCATGCTTTCCTTCCTCTCTCTGTTCTTTCTTTTATTTTAGATGTTTCTAACTACAATAAAACTTTCAATTTTTTTCTTCTTTAGATTTCAGCCTTAGTACCTGGTGGTTAAGAGGGCTTCTACTCATACCAGTGAGGAAATGTGGCCATTCTCTTCATTACCTTGTTCACTGATAATATCCTACTTATGCACCAAGTATCAACATTTAAAAATAACTCACAATTACAACTCTGCATTCCATGGCTTTTTTTCTAAGTTGATATTCAAAAATTAGATACACAGATTTTTATCTGCAGTGTCAGAATTGCGAGGTACACCATTTATCAAATGGAAAAAGTAAGGGAAGAGCAATCTGGGCTTTCCTGGGTCTCTTTTTATAGTTCTTCCATTGACTCACTCCTGACCTTCAGCAAATGGAGCTCAGTTGATCTGACTGTAAAACGAGGACAGCCACACTGACCTGTCTTCCAGTGGTGTTACAAGACTCAATAAATCAGAGCCTACAAAGTTCTTTAAGGTTCTCAGATGAATTGTGCTATATAAGGGTGAAATGTCAGAGTAGAAAAACTGCTTGTACCTTTTGTACGTCAGTTATTACCAAATGGGCACTGCAAAATAGTGTCACCTTGCACCTTCATAAAATTATTCTCAATTTCTGAAAGAACACTTAATTCAGACGATTTAAAATAAGATGTTTAATAGATTGTGTTAACCTCAGAAAGCTATTCCTTATCTCAAGTATTCAATAAAATTGTTTTCGCCTTGTTATCTCTGATAACTAACATGAATAAGTCCTTTTAAAACAAATTATGGATTAATAAATGAATTTTATACATTAGCATGTTGTACTGTCTTTGCTTGCTTTTCAGATATGCTATTTGGAGTTGATTAACAACTACAGAGCCTTTGCCAGCCCAGTATATAAGAAGTTGGTTGTGTATTTTTAATCATCTATATTCAGAGTTGAAAATTAATTTTACCCTCCTGTTTTTTTAAACATCTACTGATTAAACTTAAGCAGCTAAACATCTTAGGCATTTAACTTCAATGTTGTGTCCTCCCCTATCAGAGCAAAATTGGGCATTTTCCTATACACAATAGAGGAAAAAAAAGCAATTACTATCAATCAGTGACTAAGCAACAGATTGGAGTATTTAGAAAGACTCATTCATACACAGATTTGCTGCAGTGTTCAGCTCCTCTGATTAGATTCCATAGATTTTAAATTGTAGCTAATTAGGCTGTCATCGGTTCATTAATGGCTCTACTGATTCAGCACTCCCTCACCTGCATGCATATTAAAGCTCATTAGCTCCCTTGTCTAAAATACCACCTGCATTAATTGCTGCCGATGCACCAGGACTCTTCAGAAGGCTCTTCTGACAAGAATTCTACCTGCCTGGAGTGCCCCATGCCCCCTGCAAGCTCTTCAGAGGAGCTCACACATAAAGTTCACGGTGCTGCACACGTGGTGAGGCTGCAGCTGTTGTAAGGGCAGTCAAGCCTGTTTCACGCTTAACAGCAGGATATAAATAATTAGTGATGCCTCTGCTATAGGGCTTAACACAGTCCACTGTATTCCATTCTAAGCTTCTACTAAACCATACCTCGCAACAAAATAAGCTCCCAAGTCCTTTCTTTTGATTCTTGATTCTTTAAGCGGCTTCCACAACATGGTAAGACTAAGCCAGAAGAGAAAGAATACTGTATCTTTCTTTTACTTCATGGTCACTGCCCCTTGTGAATGCAAGATAAGTCACTGAGTAGGACATTTAGAACACTCTAAGTTCAAAGCTGCCTCAGTAAGTTACCAACATCAATTAACCAATTATAATCTCATGTGTTTTAAAATAGCTTTTGTCTATAAAGTCAAAATAGTCTTTCATTTATTTACTTACATTTTATGTTGATTTTTACTCCCTTAAAGTGGCATCTTTGTGGGAAAAAGATGTTGAATTCAGAGTTATCAACAGAAACCCTGATGAGAATTTCAACTACTCACGTTAAGAAAGGAGTGCTACTGAGGGTAAGTTGGCAAAAACCGTGATAGTTTTGAAGTTGGCCAATGATAAAACCAATTCTTATTTTCCAGCTTTTTCATTCTTTAATTCTTTCTCCTCAGTGCTATTGTTTTAATAGCAGGCTTCTACCAACTGCTACTTACTGTTCAGAAAATATTTTTGCGTCTTCCAAAGACACAGGATCTTGGTAATGTCTTTTGATTTGGGAGTGATCTTTTGATTTGGGAGTCTCAATTGCAGGTTCAAAGTGTCAATTAGAAGAATTGTATGATGTCAAGTGCACTGAAAACTATTTTTTCATACTTTGTTTCCAGTTTTTGATAGGTTCAGGGGAGAGGGCATATTTTGTCTCTAAGGCAAAAAAAAATCACCAATAGAGGATATTTGAAAAAAAATGAAAGAAGAGAAATTAAGTGCCTAGTAATTAGAGAGTTTTTGTTGTTGTTGTTGCTGTTGTTTTAATGACAACTCAGTAAAGTGAAAAGCAGTTGGTTATTTTTTGGTAGCTTCTATATGAACACTGACTCTCCTTGTAATAAAACCAGTTGGTAGACACAAACAAATCCTTTTTAAAATTTTGTTTTCTTTTCTCATACTATCTAATGCTTTTAAGGCCAGGTTTGTCAGCGACCATTGATTGCATAGATCACGGGATATTTACTATCTACTTGTATCAAAAGACAAGGCTAAGTCATTTGAACAAGTAACAAAAGTTTGTTCTACAAATGCCCATTTATACTCAAGAGACTGATATATTTGTAAGTTAAATTTTCTTGAGAATTTGAGGATTCTGTAGATTTTTTAGTAGTTTTTTTAATCTGTAAAGAATGTTATTTTCTATAAGGCATATTGAATGATACTGACATTTATTATGAAAAATAAAATTGCCAATCTAATGACCTGTCTAGTGGAAGGAAGATGGAGAAAGGAAAAGGTTACTGGAGAGTATTTCTTTTAACTGTTACTACACATACATTACTGTGTGTTTTCTGTCACTTTTCTATCAACCAGTATCTACCACAATTAAAAAGCATCACCTATGCTACCCAGGGCATGTGCAGACTGTAAAGCTCCAACCTGCTAAAATATAAATGGATACAGTGAACCCAAAACATAAATGAACAATTTTTGAGACCTAGATTCTAGACTGGCATTTTGGATGAAAGTTATAGCAGCTCATAACAATTCTTCAACAGGCAACAAATTACATTGTGCATGGATCTAGGAAATCAACTACCAGCACTTCATTTCATGCTTTACTGTCCTACCTGGAATAATACAAAGAGGTGTCTAAGACCTGCATCACCAACAGCTCTTTCAGAACTGGAGTTCAAAACCTCTTTCAATTTTCAAATTCAAGAAAAAAATATCTTAGTTGCTTCAGGTTTTGAGACATATCTCACCACCTTTGGCTCAATTAGAAACATTTGATGAGGACATACGATGTGCCAGAGATTGCATTAGGTTCTGAATGTGATGCTAGAAATAATACTATATTTATATTATCAGGTAATTATAATTTATAAAAATTAATAATATAAAGTAATTTTATTTCTATATTATATAAAATGTTATATACATATTATGCTATAATTATTACTAATTATGTTGTTAATGTTATAATGAACCATATAAAATTGATTTAGAAAAAAATGATACTTTCATGTACTTCAACTATAAAAAGGGGCCAATAAGCTCATGGCCTGAGAAGAAAAATAATGTCTGACCATGCTTAACATATAGATTGATAAGTATAATTAGAAATAATATTAATCATATGAATGCCACAAAGATAATGAAAGGGTTAACTTTTTTGGAGAACAGGATCCTGGGAGGCTTTACAGAAAAAACAGACCCAGGAACTAGGTTTTTATGGATAAACAGGAGTTCATGATGATAAGAGAAAGAAGACATGTGCAAGGCACAGGGTCATGACATGGTAAGCTTTTTCTGGGTAAACAGACAAATTTGGTATTAACAGAATGTAAGGAGGGAATAGGCATGCAAGTAGGAGACAGATCTTAAGACTTTGAATATCATTTTGTGTTCATCAGTCTAGAACCCTATCCCCAACCCCAAATATGTCCATGATGTGTAAAATACCCACCAAAGATCCTTCAAAGACTACAAGACTACTCAGGTATGCCAAACTACAGGTACAAACATCCACTAATAACAGCTTTCTTTTTATCCTTCCTATTAATCCTGATATGTCTGCAATTTCAGTGGGATTTTTGTCTGTTATATTATTTTACTTGTCACTTACTGAAAGACTGACTTTAGTCTACGATTATATCTGTCTCAAAATGAATAAATCAGTAAAGGAACTAATTATTCATAGAAACAATGCTACAAATGATGGCTAAACTTTCTGAGTTATACCATCAAAAGTAATAAACCCATAATCATTTACTGATTCAACAAATATTTTTGAGCATTTACTGTGTGTAGACAGAGTTCTGATTTTGTCCCTAGACTAGACTGTCAAATTATTTCCTGCATAGGACAGTAAACGCTAGGAAACTTCAGTAAACTAGCTTCTTTGAAATGGCAAAAGAAGGGCTTCAGTGACAGGGGTTTTGAGTGGAGCACACAAAAATTTGCACATATATATTACACATTTTACCTGCCACATGAACTGAAGAGTGAAAGTCTATGTAAATAAATTATAATAATATCTGTACCTAAAACTTATTATCCTTAGTACCAAAAAATAAAACTTTGGAGGCCATCCACAACATTAAGAGAGTCAGATTTGGGATATTCTAAATATGTGCCTTAATATTTTTGAAGGAAAATGTGCTTCTACTAAAGGAAGCATAAGTTAGCTTTAAATCTTACTCTTGATGAAGTAATGTATTAGTTGGTGATGAACAGAGCACAGTATTGATATAAAAGCAAACTGATATACAGTCAACTCTCAAGTACGTGTGAAGATATTCCTGGATATGAAAGTATTATTATGGTCCTCATTTACAATTTCTGATACCACTATATATTAACTCATAAAAGAAACCTTTCATTTAAGTATGAAAAGATATATGAAAGATATTTCTTTTCTGCTATGCATTCATTATACTTCATATATTTCATAGGCAACTTTATTCCACTTTTGAAATACTGACAGCTGCAACTAAGTATGTGATTTATAACAAAATATTTCACTATATACAATCCACATATATTATAAGTCAGAGAATCACTATTTCAAAATTTGTTCAATGTAGAGTAATTGACATCACTCAGATAAAAATGACTGTTATAATATCTCACATATAATAAGTTTTTGCTAAATACCCACAGAATGCATTGTTGAATGACTATGTTAAAGTACTTCACAGGTAATAATACTGAATTTATAGCAGTTAGTGGTTGTATATTCAAAACACAGAAAAAACATGGTGAGTTTGAGCCTGTTAACACTGGCTTCATTATCTCATCCACTTATTCTGCTCTGTTTTTCTTCATAGCATTTGCCATCACCTGACATACAAGTTTTTGTTCATCTGCATATTTTCTGTTTCAACCTACTTTAATGAGTCTATGAAAGCAGAGGCTTTGTCATTTTCTATAGTGCTGTAATCTCCACAGCCCAGTGTTTCATATTGAATATCCATTAGACAAATTGTTGAAGGGATAAATACATAAGTGAGTTTTTAAACTCCCATATGACAGAGCTTGTACAATTCAATCAATGATAAATCATGACAGTGACTCAGTCATGATATCAAAAACTGTAAGAACAAAACTGGGCCTACATCAAAGACTTTCAAATTCCCTTCTTTACTGCGTGAATGTGTGTTTGGCAGGTGAGAGGGATTTAGTTTTATGATTCTGATTAGCAGTAAGCTTCATTGAAATGTTATAACTGCTATTTAAAATGAATGCTTAGATTAGTATTAGATGATCTAGAATCCCAGACTTCACAACTGGCAGCTATTAGGATGAATCTCTGCCTTCCACTTATTAATTAAACTGCTATTTATTTTTTCCATTATTTAGGTACAGTGATTATATAATATTGAAATTATAATTTTACCAAAGAAAAAGTATTTTAATTTACAATAGTTTTTGCAGGTGTAGCATTCTAAAGATTTACTTCTTGTTCTTTATTCAAAAAAGCAGAACTACACTTTTGAAAACCTTTAAGAGATCAGACCTAAAGGACAAGTCTTGGATTCTACAAAAATGTTTGAAATATAATTTAATTAAACAAGAGAACTATGTTTACCATATTCACATTATTATGGACTTTTAAATTCTGTGTATGTATAAGACATATGATAATCTACAGATTACTAATATTGGATACATTCAGAAAAAAATTTTGATCTTAAAAATTCAAATCTCATTCACAAAAGTACTAAAAGGATAAGTCACTGGCAATCAAATTTTTTGATAGTTTGAAGCTACAGGACAACCAAAACACTACATAAACATAAAGACAAAATGATCCACAATATTTTCCATGTCTTTGTAAAACTTTGCTTAATAATTTTAAGCTGACACTGTAGGAAAATGAAGTCAAGCCATGGAATTAAAGCCATAAACTTCATGTGTAACATAAATCTCTCATGTGATTTTAATGATATTAAAGAATTTGTATCATCTATTAAGATGAGAGCTGAGAGCTGATGATGCTTATACATCAGATTTTTAGAAAGAACTAAAACAAAATTTCATTCTTAATAAGGATGACCTAAATATAAAGTGCAATCTCATTGGCAGACTATATTTGGTGAGAGCTTATCTACCATATCTACTCCCAGCTCCATATGAATTAAGTTAGTTCCCAACTATTCTATAATTTGGAAAAATGACCCTAATGTCAATCAGACAGGGTTGTTTCTAAACAGCAGCATGGTGGCAACTGCTAGGCTGACTTGCCTTGTCACACTTCCATAGATACACCTGGCGATAATGAGTACACATGGATTTAGACAGCTTTACCACCTACAGCAAGAGTAAACTATTGGTGTCATCTCCCTGATCCTTAATTCCCATAGAGTAATGTGATAAGGCTCAGGTATATGCAGTGGCATGCATGAAAAAGAGAAACCCTGAGACTAGGAAACCCTGCTATCTTATTGGAAATGCAGGCAAACCTGTTTTTCCTCCTGTTGAGGGGAGGCAATACCTTTATTATATTTAAATGCAATCAAGTATCTTCAGAAAGGGCAGGGAAATATCTTCACCTTTATTACCTTGAATGTCCTGAGGAAATGGGCAGTCTGTTTATCATAATGGAATAAATTTGATCCAGAGGGAGTCTTTGTCTCTACCTTTCCAGGAAGGCCTAAGCAATTGTCTAAGCAATTTTTGAAAAGATAATTCTGGGGCAGATGGTTGGTAATGCCAAAATGTGTATGTGAGAGATTCATGAAGAATTGTCTCCCAATACCTAATAAGGTACTAGAAATAATAAATATTTATATATGGTTGTAACTATACATTATCCAAGACTCTGGAACTATTCTAATGTTTTCCTTACTATAACCAAAGTTTTTTAATTTGTATTTTTTAAAATTTTCTAAATAAGTGAAAATTTGTGGGAGCTTTGTAAGTTTACTTTTCCTCTTTTTTAGTTATTTGCTTTTGCCACCTATGTCAGTGCTAAAAATTTTTTATGTAATTAGAGATCTACACATTACATTTTCTACACATTTTTGTGGCATTGAAGACATAAAAAATGTAGATATCTTTCTTATTTCCTGAGAATGGGAAGCACAATAAAAATTGTTTCAGTAGGGCTGAATTAATGTTGCAATGGGTAAGCCCTCTGCAGTTCCTACTCCATTATACTTCAGAACATAGAAGTCTCACTAACAATTTGTGAATTTTTATAACTTGATAAGCAAAATGCTATCTTGTTTAGTTTATATTTTTAATAAAATTGAGGTTGAATATTTGTGTAGGGATGTGAAGGAAAAACCAGGGTGGTCTAACAAGATCACTCACAAGTCTAGGAATGTGAAGGCGAGGCTTGGCTGGGCTAACAAGATAACTCACAAATCTAAGTACTGGAATACTGATCTGAGTTCTGCTAGACTAACTTGTAAATCTAGGTTAATTAGTGTTGGTTTGCTGTTCATGTTTTTTTGCTAGCCAGCTGGATTTTCAAAGATATATATCTGGCTTTGGAATGTTGGTTTGCTGCCTCCCTGCCTCCACTTTTGTGATAATGATTCTGCTAAAGCTGTTCCATGCCTGTTGGCCGAATACCCCAAGCTTGTACTTTACCCTATAAAACCTCATGCACACGTCTTGGAGGTGCTCAGAGCTTCGGAGCAGAAGCCCCTCTGAGCCCGCCGGCGTAATACATCTGAGTACTCCAACCCTCCGAGTGGTACTTGTTTCTTGGCTGGCCTGTCATTTCCATAACAGGGATATGTATGCATGTGTGTAATAAGTTTGTTTTATATTGTCACATTAGTATAATGTTCCATTTTACTTCTTTTCTTTAAATGCTTAATAAATTCTTCAAGTAAAAGTATTTAAGCCTGAGTTTTTCTTCATGGAAAGATTTTAAATTACCAATTCAATGCCTTTACCTGATGCTGGTATATCCATATTTCTGTTCCTTCTTGAGTCAATTTGTATCTTTATAGAGTTAGCATATTTGATTTATTTAAATTGTTACCATGAAGTTATTCATAATATTCTCTCCTAATTACTTAAAATTATTTAGGCAATTAGTGACATCTCTTGTTTTGTTAATAGTTTTGATAATAGTTATCATATTTTTCCTACTATCAATTTAAGTAAAAGTTTATTACATTTTTATGCTTTCAAAGAACTAACTTTTGGTTTATCTGTCTTTTATGTCATTGATTGTGATCTCTATTATTTCTTTAGTTCTACCTACTTTGTGTTTACTCTGCTCTTTTTCTACCTACTTTATTTTACTTATTTAAAATTTTATTGAAGTATAATTGATGTACAAAATTATGTAGAGCTATAGTTATAAAATATAGTGATTCACAATTTTTAAGTTTATACTTTATTTAGCTATAAAATATTTTCTATGTTCCCTGTGCTGTACAATATATTACTGTAGTTTATTTTATACATAATAGCTTTTCCCTACTATTAAGAGGAAAGTTTGGTTATTGATTTTAAACCTTATTTCCTTTCTAATATAAACATTTAAAGCTATAAATTTCCCTCTAAGTGCTGCTTTATCTACATCATACTAATTTTGACAAATTGCTTTTCTGCTGGGGTATAATTCTGTGTGTTCCCAGAAACCTGTGACTTAGAATATTTATTCATTGCCTTTGAAAATTCTCAAATTGATTTGACATTTATATCCTAGCAGTAATTTTATAACTTACATAATATCCTCCACAAAATTTAAAAAAAAAAGTGAATATGACCAATATTGTAAGCCTCATTTTCACCTTCAATATAAAAAAGTTTATAAAAAAGTCTTATTTGAAAGGGAATGTGACATTCTAGTTTTGATAAAAGCATGATCTTCAAGGAAGAAAAAGAAAAAGGATAAAAGAATACAAGAAAATACTGATGAATGCAGACTTCTGCCACATAAGCCGGCTCCCCAAGAAATTGTACTAATCCATCAGTGTATTTCCCTTTTAAGCCGCTCTAATTATTAGCATAGCAAAGTTTCTCTATACTGCTCTTGAATTTCAGAGAATAAGTCCAAGTTTGAATTTTTCCTTTGATCTTCAGAACAAGGTTAGATTTTGCTTGACCCTCTTACGTATGATTTGAATTTTCTGAAAAGCATATATTATCTCTTTTGCATTCCCCAAGAAAGATTTCATGGTGTCTCTGGCAGGAGGAGAGAAAAGGTAATCACTTTGAAATACACCCAGAGCATTCTCCATAACAAAGACACACTCTCCAGTGTAAACTCATCAGAACTTTGTTACAGAGGCCTGGATAAGGGCAGTATTCTCATTCCCGCCTCCTACAGTCCTGTTTCACGTAAGGGTGAAGATGAACTATACAAGAAGAAACACTTGTGAAGGTCACAAGCCAGACACATGGGCCCACCATAATATTGAGATTTAATTGGAAGATAATAGAGTACCCTCCAACCCCACTCAATGTATACGAATACTTTATCACCCCACCACCAGAGGGCCGGCATTATAACATTAAAATGCAGCTTAAAGAATTAAAAAATGCAGACTCATTCTGAGGAGAAACACTTAGAGAGGGCCAAAGTAA
Source organism: Vicugna pacos (assembly GCF_048564905.1). Lineage (NCBI taxonomy): Eukaryota > Metazoa > Chordata > Mammalia > Artiodactyla > Camelidae > Vicugna > Vicugna pacos. The sequence goes on from NC_132993.1 coordinate 57,139,343, forward strand.
ATAGAAAAGACAAAACCAAGAATACTGGAGGAATATAAAACCTCTGGCACCTATAGAAACAGCAAACATTTTTAAAAGCACAACTACTTAATAGAACTTCTCACAGTAGCGGCCTATGTACCTCAGTTCCTACTATGCAATACAAGTGTAGCTTAAAATGAAAAAAAATTATAAGGTATATTAAAAGAAAAAAACTCCACAGTTTAAAGAGAAAAACTGATCATCAGAAAAAGACTAAACTATGACATATATGTGGAAACTATCATACTGGTAGTTAAAAATAACTATGATTAATATGTCAAGGACTATTAAAAAAAGCAGAGAACATCTAAGAACAGATGGGTAATTTAAGCAGAAAGATAGAAATTAAAAGAAAGAATAAGCCAAACTCAAAGTGACACAGAGTAGATTGGTATGTGAGGAAAAAGGGAGATTAAAAAATAGAAAAGAATCAAAAAGAAATGTTAGAAATCAAAAACACTGCAACAGAAATAAGAAATGACTTTGATGGGCACATTGGTAGACTGGGGTGCCAAGAAAATAACTATTCTTTGTGCTTACAAATAAATGAATAGACGCTTCCCAAATTGAATTTTTTTGTTTTAAAAAAATAGTTAAATAAGAACAAAAAATTTCAAGAATTATGGAGAGAACATAACCATAGGAAAATGTAAGGGAACAAACCCCACAAATTTCAGAACTGACTGCCTTCCATCTTAGGATAAGATAGGAAACTCACATAAATATGTGTAAGTTGTTTTTCCTGAAATTCTGAAAGAATATACATGCATAAGAATTTTATAAATGGAGTGAATGGATGACGGATGGTGGGGGACAGGTTTTTCACTGTCAGAATAAGGACATTAAAAACAGGCAAAGAGAGAAAGCTAAAATGATTTATATGGTGATGAACTAAAGCTGGAAACATCAGTATGAACGCATGTTTAGCTTCAAATAAATATATGTTATATTACATATATAAAGTAGATATATAAATAAATTTATATATATACACATATGTATATACATACACAACCTAAATATTTATAGATATCCAAATACACACATGTATTTCCTCTGTCAGGTTAGAGGACCTAGAAACAATGACACTCCAATAGCAACTAGCATATCTAGTGACTGGATTGTGGTTTATAATAAAATTTCTATGAACAGAGACCAAGTCTCTTTGAAGGAATAGCTAATTCTAGGACTAGGGCAGGAAATATATGAATCTGGAGTATGTTTTAGTCTGAGAAAGTAAGAACTACTCAGGAAAAATATAAAGATGGAAGTATGTGGAAAGGAAAGAGTTCCCCATGGTCAAAGATGGAATAATTTGAGCAAAAAAATAAATACCAGTTTACAGCCCAAAATATAAAATAAATATCCATAAGTCTATATTGATTATAATAATAATTAAAATAAGTAAGTTGAGGAAGAATAGACACATCCCTATAGAGAAAACACCCAAGTAATTTATGTAGATATTCCACCCTGTGGAATTTGAAGCACAACTCTTCACCCTTTAAGTATCTGCTGCACATAGTTCTTTCTTTCCAAAGATTAAAACACAGTAAGAAGGAAAAAGAGTAACTGCAATGGAGAAGACTGACAAACACTATTCGGCCAGGAGATTAAGATTAACTTTAACAGAGATAAATAATGTTGAGATTATGTACCCTTGATATGATAGGATGAGTGGCACTTTGTCTCTGTGGGTTTTTTCTCAAAAAAAAACAGTAATTCCTATTTACTTATAAGAAAAACAGAAAAATCCCCACTGAAGCACATTCTACAAAATACCTGATGAGTTTTCCTCAAGCTGTTAAGGTCATCAAAACAAGTAAAGTGTGAAACTTTTGTAGGCCCAAGGGAGCCTAAGAAGACATAAAACTAAATGTGATGTGGTATCCTGAATGGAATTATGGAACATGAAACGGATGTTAGGTAAAAATTAAAGACATATGAATAAAGTATGGAATTAGTTAATAACAATGGATCAAATAGGTTCATTATTTGTGATAAATATATCATACTAATGTAGACTTTAATAATAGAGGAAACAGTGAGGTATACTGGAATTCTCTGTATGATGTTCACAACTTTTTTGTAAATCTAAATTTATTCTAAAATAAAATGTCTACAAAATATAAAGCAAAGGCACCAGAGAAATCTACAAACCAGTAAAAGTCTATGTAAACTGATGTAATTTTGTTTTGTGATTAATTACTCCTCTGTTTTTTGAATTACTGTTAATTTAACATCCTGAATGAAAATATTACTTTATTAAAAAAAATCTTGAAATATGGTAGGGATTTTAGCACAGATAAAAGACATAAAGAAGAAAAACTTAGGGAGCCATTATGAAGCGTATTTATCTACAGTCCACATGGCTTGGTAAAATGATTGGTATTTCTTTTCTCATATAAAAGTAGGAATTTGCATTGGGTTTCAGATAAAACTTTCATCTGTCCAAGTAACTGTTTTTAGTTCAGAATAATGATTAAAGAGCTATGAGTCCGTCTATCTTTTGATCACTAATTTCTTTAACATATTCCATTGAAGCATCCCATTATGCAAGGTAAGTAGAGACAATCAGCTAAAGAATGCAAAGTGTGATACACTTAGCACCAGCCAAGTGTGATACAATAAAAAAGAAACTGAAGAGGGGATTATTGCAACATAAAAGCCTTAAGCAAATATAAACTGAAGACTAATTAGGAACACTCAGCTGAGAATATTAGCATTTTCGAATACTTATACATTTTATCCTTGCAAAAATTGTCTTAAACTCAGTTGTAAAATGACATTGACAGAATAAATGAGAATGATTCAGCAGCCTGTTATGGGAGAGATTAATAGCTTCTGTTCTCAAGCTAATCTTTCTGTAAAAATATAGTGCCTTTAGGTTACCTTAGAAGAAAAGAATTAAATACTTACATGATAGATCTTTGTGCATGTGTGATTCACCAGCTGTACTAATTTCCTATCAATGTTCTCTTTCAGAGAGTGAAAATCTTTGTGTATAACATATACTATGTAGTCAGCTATCTAAATTATGTTAAGGTCGTAAATTAGTTAACATTAAGGGAATTAGAAAGAAAATAACTGTAGACTAAGAGACACTCAAAATCAAGAACCTAGCTGACTTCCAAACTTACAGAAGGCATCCAATACATTCTTATTTAATTTTCATTAACAATCATTCAATAATAAAGCTATGAGAACTAAATTTTTCATTAAGATGTGTATAGAATATCTTAAGGAAAGAACATGTCAAAAAAAAAAACGATTTTAAAACACCATTCTTATTTTTTCTAGATAGAGTTGCAACAGAAATAGAAGACAAATTCTTTGCCATCATGTCTGTATGGGGATATAATGCCCTTCCATTGAAAAAGATTTAATGAGTTAATGAACTTTATCTGTCATTCAACCATAACACAGCAATAAACAATCAGATTATATCTATTCTGAGGGAGTCCAATCAAAACAACCAAAATGAGATAGATCAGAAGTCAACAGGATGGTTCCTAATCAGAGCAAGCAACCTTTCATATAATAGTTAGAAGTCATATATACTGAAAATCAGAATTGCCTGTAAATTTCTTCAAGGCTTCTAAGCACATTTCTGATAACCAAAGATCATATTATCAGCACCAATAACATTCAAAGCACAATTTCTATCTGGAACTGTACTTTTAGGGATTAAAGGTCATTTGCATCTTTACTGCCACTTAAAGAAAGGAAAAAAGTAGAAAAGAATTAACTTTTATAGAGCATCCAATACGTGCTAGGCCTTATGCTAGAGGCATTATATATATAATCATATTTATTCCTTATGAAAGTAATGATATAAATCAAACTCACTTGACAACAAGGAAACAGGACAAATGTAGTAAAATTACATTTTATGGCCACAGAACTGGCAAATAGTAAATAATAAAACTGGCAACAGTAAAGCTGAAATGTAAATGCAGACCTTTTTGACATCTAAGCCTATATATTACAAAAAGACATACACTAATTAATATTTATTAGTTTAACTAGAGTTGAAAGCAGATACATTGGAATCAGTGAGTGATGGTGATTGAAATGCCCTAAACATTGAAAATTAGCTTAGATGAAATCTATTAAGAACTGCAATAGCTCTTATAAAGTAAATCTGCACAAGTCTCCTAAGATACATTCTGGGCTTGCCCCTATCCGTGCAAAGCTGGCAATGCCAGGTTATGTTCTGTTAGATGGAACATCCATTACAGCACTTTCATTGGTGCGCTATATACATTTTCTAAAAGATCTCATTCTGATTGCTCACATTCTATATTTTTCTCAAAGCAAAATGGAGCAAGTAGGATCACTGAATCAGCCATTTTCATAAAGTAAGAAAGTATACACTCCTATATTTTTCTCAACAGTAAAAGGAATATACGTGCACAAATGTATAGTATGCATACACATATAAGCATGTATGTTTATATATACACACATGTGTATGCATGTGTGTAGGTATATATGTATCTACATATAGGATTATCTTTTACTTTGCATTGTGTAGGCCTTTCTTTTGCTAACTGATAATAGAGAATACTTCTCAAAATTTAAAAGATATCTAGAGAAACATTAAAGTCTACCTCACCTTAACATTAAGCCTTAAATGATTTTTCGTTTGTCTTTATCATGTATTCTTAAAAAGAGAAGCTGTTTTAACTTATCACTGACTCCTCTTAGCTGAAGTGCTAATGAACAGATAAATAAAAGATTTCAAAACATACTATTCAAGTAATATATCCCCAAATTGTAGCTCTTTGATTCTTCAAGTGGCAAAATCATTTCTAGAGACCTAGACATATTGTGAACACTTTAATTCAGGATATATATTAGGGATTTAATTTTAATTCAGCAAGAATTCCTGAATCCTTTTTTTTTTTCATTAGGAACACACTGCACAGTACCAAAACATGACATTTGAATGTGCATTATACCTAGATAAAAGTGATTATAAAAACTTGGATAAAGGAAAGATAAGGCCTTGAGAACCCTATTCATTGTGCATAAAGACAGAGAATATACTAAGGGCCAGCCGTAGATCCACAGGTCACTGATTTCAGCATCAATAGCTCACTCTTTTCAGTCAGTAATCACCAGATAACTGCTTCTGATTTAGAAGAAATGGATCGCCATGAGAGATATGGTATGTGGAGAGGGAGGAGATGCTGGGCACCAGTCACCCCAACTGCCTCCACCAAAATTCTGCCTTTCATAATCCTATTCTTCTTCTTCAGCAAGAGCAAATGAACACATAAGCAAAAATGACTGAATATGTAGCAAAACCCAAGTAATTAAAGTGATGCTTTTAATATTCATATATATTATTCTAATAAAAATGTACCTGCTATTTTATAACTAACTTTTATCAGAACTGTAAGAATAATTACTTTCACAGCAATTAAAGATATTTATAGTGGTTAAAGATTGTATTTTGGTAAATTTAAAAACTGATGAACCATGTTTTCAAGAAAAAGAGATGTTCCTTCAAAAATCTATTGGGTATATCATAAACCAACAGATTAAGTAATTGGATCTTTTAATTCAGAATTAAATTGAGTGACACATCACAGGAGGAGCAAATACCTTAGTTTTGATAGATAAACCATTTGTTTATAGCTCCCATTTCCTCACTAAAATCGTTGTTATATATACAGATTGTCTTACTTCCTTCAATAAAGTCTATTACACAGATCTTACTCGAGTTACGATGGAGTTACAGTCCGATAAACCCATTATAAGGTGAAAATACAAGTTGAAAATATATTTAATGTACCTAATGCACAGAATGTCAGAGCTTAGCCTAGTCTACTTTAAACATGGTCAGAACACTAATATTAGCCTACAGCAGGCAAAATCATCTAACAGAAAACCTATTTGATAATAAACTGTTAAACATCTCATGTAACTTATTGAATACTGTACAAAAGTGAAAAACAGAACAGTTGTGTGGGTACAGAACAGTTATGTCTATCAGTTGTTTACTTTCATGATCACATGGCAGACTGGGAGCTATAGCTCACCACCACTATCCAACACCACAAAGAGTAGTGTACCATCACTAGCCCAGGAAAAGATTAAAATTCAAAGTATAGTTTCTACTGAATGCATATGACTTTTGCATTGTAGTAAAGTCAAAAAATTGTATGTTGACCCATCCTGAATCTGGGACCACCTGTACTATACTCCATCTCATCCTCTCCTATCTCCGTGGAGGGAGTCCTCCATGTGTGCCTAGTCACTCCTCGGATCTTCTGTTCTCCTTCTTTTCCTTTCTCAGCTTCTAATCTCAATAATAACCCCTCAGATTCTTAGATTCAGTTGACTCTTACTCCTCAAATAAGTCTGAGAGTTTCTTTTCTAACTTGAATATTGTAATGGCTTTGCCACTTTTCTGCTTATTTTCACAATCCCAGAAGATCAGTTATTCCTCCTCATGACTCCAGTCTTAAGTTATCCTCCCCACCAAAGCACACACAGATGCATGTGCATGCACACACACACAATTATTTTCATGTTTATTAATCTAATACTACTCCAGATTTCAAATTTGGTCCATATTTCTCTATGTTCTGTAGATTCTTTCTCTGAATACTTTAATTTATTCCTAAGGCTTCCACATGTATTCTAAACCCTACAACTATCTCTATTAACTGTATCTAGAAGTCTTATATTTATTAAATTGGACCTTCTCTTTGTACCCCTCCAAATCAGACTTTTTAAGGGGCATTCTTTCTCTCAGTTAATGCTGACACCATTCTACCTAGTCTCAAGGCAGCAGCAACAACATCCCCAGGAACAGCCTCTCCACACATCATGTAATAAAAGTATTCCTAAGGCTGTTTATCTTCTGGAGAGTGGGTGTGTGGAGTGGAGAAGTGACTCAATGATAATGTAGGCACAGAGGAATTCAGCAACTTTTCTACTTAGTGACTTTATCTTTGCTTTCGATTTGATTTTAAAGGTAATAACAAACAACTATTAAGCCTCTATTGTATGTCAGGCATTCTACTGACTGTTACACTGATACATTGTTATTTCATCTTGGCAGTGATTTTGCAGGTTGGATAGTCTAATTTCCCTGGGTAAGGAAACTGAACCAAGGTTAGCCAAGTATCTTGTCCACAGTCACACATGCACTTTTCAAGTGTGAGTTCATTTGCCTCTTAAGACTGTTTTATCCCTACAATATCTGTGTCACCTGTAGCCACCAACGGTAATTTGGGGACTTGAGTTCAAATGCCTGAAACTGGCACCTTGTTCTTATTTAGTTTAGAGAAACTGAACTATAGGAGGTACCATTTAAAAACAGTCCTTTTCATACCACAATAATTTGAAGTTCAATACTTACTGCTGAATCATGAACATTATTCTATGGAAAATCATATCATGAGATTCCATTCATCAACCTTTATGCTTAAGCACTATTATAATAACTGTTATTCATAAAGGAAAAGTGTGTCTGCATCAGTGGAATCTGAAATACAACCATTGGTCCTTGGAATGGTACTACCAAAAGTTAAGAATCGGTTCCAAGCAGATTTGGGTTTGTTTTTGTTCTGTATAGGTGAAGCTTTGGTCTGTTCAATGACTAAGAGCATCTTTTAAGAAGGCAATAGTTTTGGTCCCCAAGAAAAACTGCTTCACACAAAGAAATTCTTGTCTTATAAGTATGTGTGTGTTTTTCTATGCCAAAACCATTTCATAAATACTCTGCACCAGTCCTTGTACATAGAACATTGTGAAATATTTGTGGGACTGCTCTGTCATAAACAACTAAACTACTAAATATGGAAATATGTTCTCTCTCTCTTTTGAGCTTCAACACAGTACAAGGCTATTCTTCCCATTTTAGAGGTAAGAAAACTCAAGTTTAGACGGTCAAAATAATATTCTCAAGGTAAAAATTAGAAGCTCTTAAATAGAAAAGTCAGGATGTGAATATGACTGTAAATACACATCATAATATTGGTGACTCTGTAATGTCAGTTTTGTATGCAAAGGACAGTATGATATTGCTGTCACTCTATAATGTCATATTATGGGTTATAGCAATAAAATTAGTTTATAGCAGTATTTTATTATTGCTCATATATCAGAGTATAGGTTTAAACTATATGGAGACACAAGAGGGTGTTAACAGATAAAGAGCTTCTGAATATAATGCAAAATATCTCTAGGTATTCAACAACTAAAATTGGTCTTTGAATTGTTCCTTCTCAGTGACAATTCAAAATGAAGAACTCATAATAATATTCCAGACAGTTGTCCACATCAGAAAAAAAGTCAAACCCACTAACATTTAGACTTATTAATATTCTAAAAATAACACAAATGGAAACTTTTGGTCTAGATAGAGAGGCCATTGCAGACTAAACTTACAGTTAACACAGTTCTTATTCAACAGAGTTGAATTAAATATTTAATCCTTTCCTTTCATATTTAATCATTTATATTTTCAGTTAAGAATACATGTGAGATTGTAATTATGTAATTTGACATATCTGTGCATTTCTAAATTTTGAGAATTTAGAAAATGAGACTGAATATCCTTGCATATTGAGGTGTGTTTATATTTTTCTGACCTTCGAACATGTTTTCAGTTCTAATGCTTAAATGTGACCAGCAGTTAGTCCACAATTTACTCTAATCATAGATGATCAAGGGAATGAAGTTTAAAAATCAGATACTGTGCATGTGGCAGCTTCTTCTAGCTGCAACTTGCGATGGTTCTACAATAAACACACAATACTTTGACGTGATTGTTGCAGGCCTCCAACTAAGAGTTGCTAACTTAACAAGAAGCTAGCAAATTCTTTGAAAAAGAAGGACTGTGTTTGGATATCTCCTGCTGTGTGAAAAATTTTAACTGCAGTAATTAGCAGCAGGTTTTTCCATCTTCCCATGAGAGGTAGAAGAAAGGAGCCTCTGGGAAGAGAATAGGAAGAAAGCAAAAACTAGAGGGGAACTGTAACAACTGAGCAAGTGCCATGCTGCTTGATCGATGGCCACAATTGTCATAAACATGTTCTATAGTGGGATATCAGAACTTTGTACAGTGAAACACTCTAAACTAAATCCATAAGGTATTCATGAATTAGAAAATAATGTCTCAGCTCTGGGATCTTTATGTTGAAAAAATGATAGGTACAATTAGGCACACATTGATTTAATGCTAAACATTGGAGAGAATGTATTTGTTTATTTGATGATTTTAAATATAGTTTCTGACTTCTGTACAAATCACAGGTTTGATCTATTGGAAATTTTTAAATATAACATCCAGAGCATTTTCTTTTTTAAAGATAATACATCACAAATCAATACTTTAAGATCATAAAAAGAATTTAAACAGTCATTTTAAGAAGTAAATTATTATAAGTATTTTTCTTAAATGTAAATTATTGTAAATGAGCAAAAGGGTTAATAATGCTAAATATTTAAATATATTTTTTGAAATATACCTTAAGTAGATTCTAAAAATGAATGAGACATTTAAGAAATATCTCCAAACTATTAAGAATGTGTACCTGTTTTGTTTTTTGGGTTTTTTTTGCAAGGCTGACTTTGTAAACCTTAATAATCTTTAGTCTGACAGGAATTTGAAATCAGAAAGAAAAAAAATTATCTATCATTTTTGTATCAATTACCTAGACATCCATCCATCTCTCTGTATAAAATCTATGTAAAAGAAGAGTTTACTATGTGAATTATTATCAGTAAAACCACTAGTCCTCAGATTACTATACCTGGAGCAGACATATGTTATAAAAGATAATGAAATTTGTTTTAATTTAAAGAACTTATCCATACACACCAGGTTGAGCTTCATTTCTCAGCAGCATCTATTTTTAGAACAGGAATAAAGGAATAGCCATCATTTATTTTAGCCCCAAATAGTGAGTGTTTCTCAATAAAAGGGAAGATTTTTATAATTTTTTTAAGAAGTGAAATAACCTCCCCAAAACTTCTTGTCAGCACTAAAACTGTGTATACATAAATCCTTTCCAATATTTGAGCAGGAGATTTCATTCTTCTCTAATTCTGCTTAGGATCCACTTTAGTAATACTTTCTGCTTTAGATTAATTACCCTGATCTAATTCATTTAGTGGAGGACAGCTGTGGTACGTGGGTTGCCCACTGATGTATTGTGTTAAATGATGCCCATCTGTCATTGCAGCATATCAGCATGGATTCAGTGTCATTCACTTCATTGGTTCTGCTGAGATGTGAAGTACAGCTACAATGTTTACTACTGTTGTTAATTTAATATCTACACCTTTAATAACCTGACTGCTGTCACTCGCTCAACAATGATACATGATGGCCAGCAAAGAACCAGATAGAAAGCATTAACAGCACAGCAGATCCTCTGGTACAGTTAATTAGAACACTTCTGGGCAAAGTTGTTATTGAGGGCCCTGTAACACATTCCCTTGGGAAATTCTTTACTGAGAAATGAAGTTAAAGGATGCTGTGACAATAGTAATTTTGACAAATTTAATCAGTAATATGTTCTCTTAAAAAGAATTATTTTTAATAGTCATCTTATCTTTTAAAGAGTTCATCATGAACCCTTTATTTTTTCACATTGTTTTGTTCTTATTTTACCCCCACTTGTCAAATTTGCAATAAACGTGTTTCTTTGGCTTTGACTGATGCAAATGTAATACAACAAATCTAATGGGTTGAGTTTGAGGTTTTCTTTCTTGGCTACACTACCTTAATCCAAACTTTGGGGGGAAGATCCAAGGATTACAGAGTATATGTATATTATGTATAATAGTTTTTCTATTTTCAAAGAGTAATTAAATATTATATTTCTATGGCATGTATATGATTGCTTACATAACATGATGAAATGAAAATTAAAAATATATAATATGCATGTTTAAATCCTAAATACATTAAAAGATGATTTTTTAAAATATTTTAAATTATATAAAAAATTGATAGAATGAAAATCTAAACATAGCATATTTTGATTTTAATACTTCTAAAATACTTTAAAAAATAGACTATTAGGCAAAGAACATATAATTTGATTTTTTTGCTTCCTTTTGGCTCTAGTTTTCATATTTTTCCATGTTAACCTGACTTGCTGATTTACATTAATATTCATATTTTAACCTTTCAAAAAATATCAATCTCTTCTCCAAATGTTTCCCTCTACTTTTTTATTTTTAAATTGTAGTGCTCAACACCACTAGTCACCAGGGAAATGCAAACTAAACCACAATGAAGTATTATCTCACACTTTTTAGGATGTCTCCTATCAAAAAGAAGATAAATGTTGGTGCGGATGTGGAAAAAGAAAACCTTTGTATACTGTTGGCTGGAATGCAGATCAGTATAGCCATTATATAAAACATAGGAGGTTCCTTAAAAAATTAAAAATGTAACTGCCATATAATCTCATATAACCACTTCTGGGTATAGATCCAAAGGAAATGAAATCAGTATCTCCAAGAGATATCTGCGCTCCTATGTTCACTGCAGCATTATTCACAATAGCCAAGACAAGATATGAAAACAACATAAATGTCCTTCAACAGATCAATGGACTAAAAAATGTGATACACACACACACACACACACAAAGTGGAATTTTATTCAGCCTTAATAAAAATAAATTCTGCTATTTGTGACAATATGTATGAATCTGTAGGGCATTATTATACTAAGAGAAATAAGCCAGACAAAGAAAGATAAATTGCATAATCTCACTTACTTGTGAAATCTAAAAAAGTTAGAGAGTAGAATGGTAGTTACCAGAGGTTAGAGGGCAGGGAATTTTTTCTTTACGTTGTTTTATGTTAAGCTACATACTTATAAAATGGTGATTGTTTTTTCTGTCATCCTGCATGTTATAGTTGAAACATTTTCTGAACTATCCAGTTGACCATATTGCCAGAAATAGAACTTTCTCCCTTGCTTTTTCAATTGACTAAAATCTCACTCTTATTTTTACTGAAGATGACCTAGGGAATTAATAATGTCATATATCATTTTTTCCTATGGAAAATTATAAAATTCCTTATATCTGACTTACAAAGTTTGAAACTCAATTCATACATAAACTTGGCCCAGCCATAGGTTCAGTAGATCTCCTGAAAAACTATTTTCACAGACACAGTTAAAGAGTATGTTAACATAAAATCTTCTGGGGCTCCGTTGTGAAACTTAATCACCATTTGTGGAAAATGCTTTACACAAACTCCCAGAAATATTTAAGCTTTGCTAAAAAAAAAAAAATTCTTCAATAAGTCCATGCCAGTTATAGGAGGAGGCACTTCTTTTTTAATTGAGTGTTTTTCTCCTGTAGCTGAATGAAATGTCTTATTTACAACAATTCTAGAATAGTGGTAACATATACACAGGATACATTGTAAAGAGAAATGAAGTAATTCCTAGTCTGAAGTAATAACAGTGATGCTTCAATCTCCAATTTCTGTGTTCTATGAAAACAAACCTAAGCTTGATCTAAGTATTTACAGAAGAGCCACTCAACTGAGATTTTCAGGGAGAAGAAAAGCCCAGTCAAAACTGTAGAAGTTAATGAGCAATGAGCTATTTTATTTAACTAGAAACTCCTGATTATTTTTTCTTGAGTTTAAAAATATTACATTTGTTTACACTCTGTACCTCTTGATATCTCATGACCCAAACAAAAGCAAGTAAAAAGAGAGATTTTTTTTGTCCTTCACATTGCTCTAATAGAATGTCTTCGTTCAAACATCAAGGAACACTACTGATGTGTTGCTGTGCGCTAGAGACAAGTCAATCGATTTGCTTTACTGACCTCTAGGCTTTTAATGCTTCATTTTGAACCAAAAAGTAAGAAATGATAATAAAGCAAAATGAAGTATGTCAGAGGAGACTATGTGAAACCAATTCAAACTCCTTCAGGGGCTAAAAAACTCTGTGCATATCGACTTGGAACATTTGCCATTTGAACATGACGAATATTATTTACTGAATTTTCTCAGAAGAATTCAACTGAAGTTATGCTTTAGACATTATATATGTTGAGTATAATCCAAAAAACAATGTCTCACTTAAAACACACATGGTGGGGGTTGTATCTGTGTGTGTGTGATGTTTATAGATAGTTCAGCTCCAGGTCAGTTGACAATGCAATGTGGTACATTATATTTGTTAATTACATAAACTGTGTAAAATGTTCATGTGTGGGATGTAGTGAAGTCATTCGTCTAGGGTTTTGAGGCTGGTTCTAATATTGTTGACTGAATGGTCTCTGTTAAGCTCCTAAATTTTTGTGCCCTAGTTTCATCATCTAAAAAATAAGGATTATCTTACTTACCTCTGAAAAGACAGTTGTGAAAAATTCCATAGAAGAATTCCTACATAGCTCATGGCACAGTATTTAGCACCCAGTGAAGCAGTCAATATATTTAGTATGTAAAATTATTATCATTACTATCATTATTATTATAATACTATAGTGTGATTTTCAGTTTTCCCAATCCCTAACAAAGTCCATTGTTTCTATGAGAAAACTCACTGTAAAATTTAACTTGAGGCTCCAGTCAAGTAGTCACAAGCTTATTGATCTCAGAACCATTAGAGCTGGGATTTAATTCAAGCTCTGACATGGCCTGTGATGTTGCACGCTTTACTTAGCTGTTTGGTATAGGAGATGTGTCCCCTCCACCCACCAATACATTCCAACTTAGCTCTCATCCCTGTGTGTTTATAAAATCCCTAGATAATACTGTGTTTGCTTTCAAAACATTCAAGCTATATACTTACAAACTTAATAAGACATTAGAAGATACAGAAAAGGTAATAAAGGATAAATTTCACGGCACCAATTGTGCCAAACATTTGGCGTACAGCCTCTAGTCAAGACTGTCCGACAGGAAGGATAGCCTGGGTGTAGGGAGTTGGGAGCACTCTTTGTAGGTAGGGGATGTCAGTATTATATTCATATACAGGGCCAGACATAGAATCCTTCAAGTCCCAGGCATCATTTAGTGAAAAAAATATTAACAGTCAGGGCACTATGTTAACTATTCAAGCATCTGAGACACACAGTTAGAATGTATCTGAGTTTTTTCCCCTTCCTACCTCAGGACTCTTTACAACAGCAGTGAGGACAGCACAAGCATCCTAAGTATTTCTAATCCTTAACACTAATAACAGCAACACCTTAACATTATTAAGTGTTTATTATATGCCAAAAACTGTGTAAAGATTTTTATAAACACCCTTTTTAAAAAAATTTCTCAGAACAATTGACAGATTAGGTACTACTGACAACATTTGAAGACTCTAAAACATGGAAACATTGAATGACTTTGTTACGGACTGAGAAACAGCAGTCCTACTCCAGAGACTGAGAGCTTGACTACTGCCTTATAGCACCACTATAATGCTTCCCTTTTGAAATAAAGGAAATGACTTTTGTAGCACTAACTACCACCAACACAACTAAGCTGCCCGCAATTAAAGTGGGAAAGGGATGACTAAATTAGAAAAAAAGGAAGTGGGAAAGGAAGAGAGAGTAGGAAGAGGCTATAGAACCAAATGTCTATTAACTACTGTATAAATTACAATGCTTTTATATAAAAAAAACAATGTTTATTATAATTTATTGGAATTTTCTAATGATAAATCTATATTAAAATTCTGCTTGTTTTTAATGTTTTATTCTTTTAATATGAAATAAATAGGTATATAGGTTATATTTGTTGATCCATTTCTTAAATATACCTGAATCTAAATAAACCTTCCACTGTTCAGGTATAACTGACAAATAAAATTTATGTATATGTAAAATGTACAACTTGATGTTTTGATATACATACACATTGTGAAATAATTACAGCAATCAAGCTAATTAACTTATCTATCACCTCATATGGCCATTCTTTATTTTTCTGTGGTGAGAACACTTAAGATATATTCTCTTAGCAAATTTCAAATATACAATACAATAACTGCAGTCTTTTCTACTTTTTGTGAAGAATTTTATACTTTATTGTAATTGTTAATTTTCTTGATCTGTCTGACTATACATTTTTTCTTAATTTTCACCTTTGCAAATACAAAATCTACCACAAAGAGCATATAGTGTATGCTCAATAAGTTTTTGATGAATATATTAATAGCTGGGAGAACATATATTTATATATATTTAAACCTATCTTATTTTGAATACTTAAAATATTATATAGTTTGGAGTGTCTCCAAAACACAAGTGAAAGCCAACTAGAGAGGTCTTTCTTAGAAATTCAGAATTGAATGATCTCATTAAGTGTTCTGCAAGTAGCAGAAGTCAGCTGTTTATTCCTTTTGTCTGGTATTGTAATCTGCAACAGTAGCAAATTCATATGATTATATTCTTGCCTTCTTTACTTATTTAAAGACTACAATAACATTTGAATAGATGATTGTGGCTTGTTTATTAACCACAGTTCATGGAGATGAATTTGTTCCTTTAAGCTGCTTTAGTTTTGAATGTATTCTAAGGGAAGAAAAGTTAAGAGTTTCTGCTGTAAATAAAGCTGCCTACCAATAAACTGGAACAGCTTACTCTGTTCTATAACTGTTTTCACTTGAGATTATCATTGGGGGCTGAGCCCATCTCACTTCAAAATATATAAATAATTCCTACAAGTTGTCAAAAATATTTGGGAGCTGACTTTAATATCAACATTATCCCTCCAAAAATTAAAATCAATCCAGAATGAAGCAAAAGATAAATTTCCACAACTTATAAGCAAAAATTGAAATAAATTATAATATAATTAAAATTAATTTTTAACAGTAAACTATAGTCACCTATAAATATACAACTTATTGAAGTCTTTTTTTCCCCTGACATTTTAGTAAAACCTAATGAATGTTCGTATAAGCCAAGATCCCCAGGCAGCCAGTACTATACATTATGGTAAAAAGAAAAACAATGGTATCTAATTGGTTATTTTTTAAATAAGTTCTATGTCTGTTTTCCCAAAGATCTACAACATGGTTTCTTCAATAACCATCATGACATTTGGTATTGTTTTACACAAATAAACTTTTCTCACCTCACCACCCACTCATTTCATTCACTTTCCCCTAGTCTCATCCATTTCATTAATCATAATGTTCTTTGAATTCTGAAATTTACATTTCCTTGAGCAAAAGGAAAAAAAACTGAAGAAGCAAAGTCTTCGATGAACCAATTCATCACATTTACTAATATGGGGTTATAGTTTTGAATTCAGACACATATTTCTAGCTTCTACCACTATGCTTTATACATACAACCTATGTCTAAATTCTCATGGTCTCAGAATAAACCATATGTGGATCCATTCTTTGGATATTTTAAAAACTGAACTACCTTGACCACTATAAAAGAAATACTGTATGACAATGTAGGAATAATCTGACTTGGAAATTAAAACTTATGAATCCCATTCTCGGTTGTATTCTATATAATTTATGGATGGGTTACAAGTAAACATGGATCAGTTATAAAACTTCTTTGGGTCACAGTGTCTTCAAAGTAAAATGAAGGAACTAAAGTTTAAAGTAGTATATATTATGTAATAATAAATTTCATGTACCACAAACTTTTATAGAATATACATGCCCTAGAAACAGTCCCATTAGAAGTATAAAGTGTTTTGTAAGCAAGATCACTAGTTTCCATACTTTACTGCATAACAGAATCGAAATTTGTGAGACTAAAAACAATCCTATTATTACTTCTGCCCAATATTTCATATTTTTTAACAGTACAAAGAATTTGTTCTTAAGAGAAGTAACTGTCATTCCTGGACCCTTCTATATATGATATGGTAAGAATTTTATAAGTAATATTGTTTTGCTAATTTTGGTACTTTGGGGGATATTTTTTCCAATTTTGCCCAATGTTACTTAATACATGAATTCGCTTGATACTAGTCTTGAACTTCGTCTTATTTTCAGTTCCTTAGAAGCCGACTATGATACAAGTACCAGTAAGGTAGTGGAGAAAATAAAACAGAAGAAAGGACAATAAAATTTGTAACAGGAGGAATGAGCAAGTGAGCTCAATTTTGTAAGGGAAACTCTGAGTAACTGTAGAGCATGCTTCAGTACTGTCCCACTAATGGGGAAGCAGTGATATTTATTCACTCATCTCTTTTCTCATTGTTGAGGAAACTTGTGGCCGGGGGGAAAAAAAGAGAGAAGACAAATATTATCAGTGTCAGAAATGAGAGGCAACATCATTATACAATCCTACATATATTGGAAGAGTAATAAGAAAATACAAGCACAGCTTTCTGCCAATAAATGTGACTATTTAGATGAAATGGATAAATTCATTAAAAAGACACAAACTACCAAAACTCACTTGAGAAGAAATAGAGGTTAAACAAAAAGTAACATCTCCAATGTTAAGCAGTTGGAGTAGAGGCACAGGAAGGAGAAGTACAGTCAGTAAGTGAAAAGGAGAAGAATATATCAAAGAAATAGAAAAAATCTTTGAAGATACAATGTCAGAAAAGTCAAAAGAGAGGAAATGTTTACAATATGATTAAATATTTCAAGATGTTTAATGGTGACAGTGTTCAGCAAGTTATGGCTGATCTATAGGAGAAAGGTTTCAGTAGAATACTAAAGATAGATACCAAATTACAGCAACTCAAAGAATAAATAAACAGTGGGAGCAGTTGAAACAACAATATACAATTTAAGAAGCATATCTATTAGTTGAAATTTGGAGAAAGTAACTTAAGGGAAATCAGGTTCAAGAAAGTACTTCAATAGTCTATATTCCAGTCATTCAGTATCAATATGGTAATGTTCCTATTGCATATACTATGTGCATGACAATTATACTTATCCAACCAAAACTGAGATACAGTTTCTGAAAAGTAGTATTATTAGTCAATACAGACATCAGAGTCAGTTTGGGAGATATACTATAGGATGAGCCAATGTTTGAATTTTTGCAATAGTCTGAAGATTAATGGGAATAATGAGGTTATTTTGGAATATAAATTGGCCTATAAAACCAAAATCCATAATTGCTATGACTGTGTACATGGTACTTTTCTAGGTGGTAGTGAATCAGCAAAGAATGAAATACTGTCTTTGCCTTCAGGGTCTCACAATATATAGGCAGAAACCTAAACAAATACATACAATATAATGTCTTAAGCACTCCCATACTACTCAGAAACCTGCCTCTGTGGTTCATCAGAAAGAAAAATTAATTTTTCAACAGGGAGTATGTGTAGTTACATATACACGGATGCATGAGTTTATTGAGACTGGGTAGTTGTGATTCCAGGAGGACAAGGTATGTAAATCTGACCTGAAAGCCAAGTGTAAGGATTACTCCTCCAAATAACCAAGTGACATCTGTTTTAAAGAAGTAGAAAATACAACAAAAAAAAATCTTAGACAACCATGGAGATACTTGGAAAGGTGCTTCCGTGAAGAACAAAACAAAAAACAAACTTGCTGAGGTTCCCAGGGACTGCATCTGCTTTTGTAATTGATCACAGATTTTTCTCTTACTTACAAGTATCTGATCTCTTGTCTTGGCTCTAAGAGTGAAATCTAACACACAGCTACTTCTTAGGACTGAAGCAATTATGGCTCATCCTGCTGCCATCTTCACAAAATACCTTGGACTTCCTAATTCATTCATGCTAGATTTGCTTTTATTTTCTTGATATAGTCATGACAATTTACTCCAAACGTCCTCAAATGCATTATAATATTTTTTTAAATTCCGAGACTTCACAATTGCCATTTTCTCTTCATACAATTTGTTTTCACTCAACTCATCCTCCCTTTACCTAGCACATTAGATAGGATGTAGACTTTTCCACAAGTACAGATCAAAGGAGAGATCAACTTAAACAAGATTGAAAGTAATCTTACCAGTTCACAGATGGTATGTCAACTCTTGTCCATGAGGTCATCTGTAGATGTAGACTTCTAACTTGTAGACTTCTCTAAGCCGGAGTGCTGCCACAGAATAGAAGAAAAAGGGAATTACTTTGCATCTTATTACTTGGCTACCATAAGCACATTTCCCTTCACATTTCATTCACAAGGATTTAGGCTATTAGTGACAACTAGCTGCAAAGGACACTAGAAAAGGAGTCTTTATTCTTGGCAATCATGTGTTCAGCTAAAAAATCAAGAGTTTTCTTCCTATGAAAGAGAATAGGAGAAAACACTGGAGCATGGCTAGCTGCCTCAGCCACATTCTATCTTTGGAATATCTGAATATTCAAGTATGTGCCTTTGTACAAACACAGAACACACTCACCCTCCCCTAACCCTTTCCCAAGGAGACTACCACACAAGCCCATTTAGCGACTGCATCACTTCAAAGTCAAGAGTGATGGATAGTCCTCTTTATCAGATGTAAATATTATTCTCATGACCTAGAAAATTATAAAATAAGAGCACTTTGTCTGTCCCCATCATACCAAGATACAACCATGGAGTAGAAATAAGATAAGTACAATAAAAACTCCCATTCAGAAAAAGGAAAAATGGCAAACACAGGAATGACTGATCAACAATAATAAAATCCTATTAGACGATGACTGTGGCAATTCAGTTCTAAGAACAGAATGAGTTCTTTGGTGTGACAATCAGGTAGCCTCTCATTCAGCTCTTTCAGAGGAATTTCCTTATTCATTTTCATCTGTAACCCTCGGTTTTACCTCTAGGAGGTCTTCCCTTATCACTTATCCTCAGTGGATATAGCAGTGTTGGCAACTGAGGGTATATCCTTTGTAAGCCTGCACATTTAGACTAAGTCATACAAGAACACATTTGAAGCCAAGGAGAAACTTATATGTAGAGTTGGCTTTAATAGGTCAACCTTGTGATTTTCTGCAAAAAAATCTTTGGAAGTAAGAATTTTTCTCCCTCAGATTCATGTACATATACCAACACTCAAATATTCTTATTCAGAAATATTTTGAAGCCTAAATACGACATTCCTTTACTTTCTGGCCTCTGTGCTCTGCTCTTTCCCTGTCAACTTAATGAAGGCACCAGGAGGCCACTGGAAACAATAGTCTTAACTGGGACAGCAACACCTTAACCTGATTTTTGTCAATGGTCTGGTTCTCATGGACTGGCAGATAATCTAAGCAGGAAACGGTTGAAAAGCTTTGGGAAACAGGCTTGTCTTCTTTTATGCTACCATTCTGGTTAACAACCACATTAGTTTCAGGACTGTAAGCTGTTGGTTTGTCCATGTGGTTTTATCAAATTACCAGGTTCTAAGTTAATTTAGACGTATCAAGTTAGGTAGTGCTTGAATTTACATTAATTGACTACTACTCACTTCAGTTAAAAATTCAACAGTACTAGCCAGACAGGGATAGATTAAGGACTTTTGAACAAGTGTATTTATATTCTAAGTCTGTTGTTTTTCTAATATAACAGAAATTTGAGAGTATAAACTATGACTACCAAACATGTAGTTTGACTTGTTCATTTTACACATGCACAAACTGACTAGGCTGAGTCTAATTTCAAACTAAAGTCTTCTTATCCTGTGTCTAGTGCAATTTCTATCATAATGCATCACTGCACAATTGTTTGCATAAATAACATTGTCTTGATATGTTTTAAAAATTTTATTGATTATAATGTATGGTTTAAAAACTAATAGGCAGTAAATTTCTGTATTCTGCTGTTTCTGTGGCATATAATATCTTTGATCTCTTAGGATTAAATATATTGAAATAAGAAAAATTATTAAAGGTTAAGAACTGTTTTTCATTATAAATTTTCATTTCACTGTAATGAAAAATGAAAAAGCAGATTAAAACCTGATTTAAAAATTAATCCTTAAATCTCTTCTTCAAGTGATTTTGCTTTTCAATTAATAAGATAAAATTTTAAGATTTCATATTACGTACAATGAGATTTGTGTTATTGTCATGGTCTTTGTTGCAAATAATCTGGGTTTAGTTTACTTTAAAAATGAAAACAATCCTTGAATCTCATTTTAGTAAGAGATTTGATCAGTAGTGATAAATCATTAATCTGTATACTACATGTAGTCACACTGTCTTGCCTTTGGAAATACTATTATATGTATAGGTCTAAGCTAGAAAAAAATGAATAGACAAAAGTAAAAGAATATTTGCAAAGATAGGAATAAAGTTCTAGGGAACCATTGATATTTTGGCAAAATAATTACACTATATACACAGTTCAAGACCTCATTTAATTACCTGCATAAATAATCTTCTACTAGATGCTAAATTTAACCTTTCTAAAACCACTTAAAAACACTGAGTTTCAAGTTCGTAATATGTAGCAAATAAAGAAGTCTGTATAGCATATCTTTTAGAAGATATGCATGAGGGCTTTCTTCTTTTCAGGGAATAGAAACATCATTAACCTTTAGAATAAATGATAGTCATAAATAAATATACAGCAACTCTGTCAGAGATTTATTGATTTTCTCCTATAGGATTAGCACTGTATGGGCAAGGGAGTACGTAATTAGAGAAAAGTTTGTAAAGTAATCCTACCTTCAGTGAGTTTACAATACATTTATGCAGACGTGATCCAAGGCTTGCAAGATACATTAGTTACTGATAATTTTCTAAGTAAGCATAAAGGAGAGAGGAAAGATAAAAAATTTGGAGCTAGACAGAAGGGGGTCTTAATATTGAGTCTTCTGTCTATCAGTTGTATAATTTTCCACAACTAACTTAACCACTGAGTCTTAATTTTCTTACCTATAAATTGAGGACAATGATGCCTATCATTGGGTATTATTTTAAAAGTAAATGTGATATGTTTAGTAGGCAGTAGTTTATGAATATTCAATTAACACAAGCATATAGAGAAGATATTATCAAATAAATGATATGTGCAAAATACAAATAAATTGAGAAAGTAGATAAAAGTCATCTTGTGCTATAATGATGGTATATCCACAGAAGAAACCTAGGGGCAGTTTTCAGTACTTACAACAAACACCTAAGAAGCATTAGGTACTATTATTACCCAAATTTTGCAAAGGAGAGAACTGAATCACAGGGCTTAAAGATCTGCCTTAAGTTGAGTAGCTACAAAGTGAATAGCTGGGGTTTCAACCCAGAAAGAAAGATAAAGAGTTTGAACCCTTAATGAACATGTCATACTGCTTCTTATTTGCATTTGGTAAGTTGAGAAATGGAAATTTCATCATTTTACTTAAAACTGTGTACAATTAGTAAAAGTCATAGAGAAAATTGAAACAAAGAAATAGCAATTTTGAGAAAAGAAAACTGAAAACAAGAGGATTATATTAGTGAAAATATATTAAATTTATTTAAATAAATTCAAATAGGCTGAGCTCACCTATGGAAAGGAAACAAAAAACACTTTAGAATTGATTAAAAGATAAAATTCAACCATATGGTCTCTACAACTTGTATAGTTTGCTGTGAATGATTCAGACAGTTTAAAAGTAAAAGATTAACAATTTTATGGGTTAAATGCAAACAAAAGGATAGACTAATGAGACAATACCAGACAACTCGTCTGTTTCCTGAGACCGAAACCTAGAAACCCTGATGATTACCATTGACTTTGAAGTCTGTTTACTTTGATGAGTCTAGTTTGCATTTCCAGGAGCAGAGCCAGCCTGCTTTTCTCTAAACTGCTTTTCTGGTTCCTTCATGTCATTCCATCTCTGCCAACCAGCTAGTACCTCAGACAGAAATCTGAGAACCAACTTCTTGCCTCCAACTTCTCCTTCACCACCAGTTGCAAATCAGTCCTTAGGTCTTATACCTAAATATCTCCTAAATTCATTATCTTTTCTACACTTCACTCTATTACTATTACATTTCCTTTCAGAAGAATAATGCGACACTGTTTTTAATCAGCCTTTTGGAATCCTTGCTTCTCAGCCATAAACATCCCAGAGCCTATACTTTCATGTCTTCTTTCAGCAGCAACAATAAATAAACGTAAATTAAATGCATACTGTGTGTCAAGCATTCTGCTAGGTATTAGGTCTGTAGGGGAGCGAATTTTGCTACCCTAATCTCTTTGGCACAAGGATTAATTTAGGCTGATTATTTTTAAGGCCCAAAAGACTCAAGAAGAACCTTTGACCTTCCCCCCACTAACTGTCTAAAGAATGTAGATAGAGGACCTGTTCCAGGAAAGGAATTGTCACCACAGGTAACTATAATATGAATTAGGTACTAAACAGGAAGGAATCTAGCAGTCTGTTTACTAAAATTCCTCTCTGTGTCCCATTGTCTCTGCCTGGACAGCAAATGCCTGTTTACCAAACATCTGCTTTTCCATCTTGCCTTTCCATATTGCCTTCCTCCTCTCTGAACTCCCAAACTACTACCTCCAACACACTCATTTGTCTTTAGCTAAAGATGGTATTTAAGGTGAGGGTTTAGGCTATTTTGGCAAGTTACTCAATTTTCCTGGGCCTTCCCCATGTGAACATGTTACTGAACTTTGACTTGATTTTCTCCTCTTAACCTGTCTCATGTCAACTTAATTCAGAAGAACCTAAAAGGATAGGGAAAAAAAAAAGTCTTCCTCCCTGACAGGTCTACAATGATGAATAAGTTATACACAGCGTCTGCCCTCAGAGAGCTTTCAGCCTGATGGGGGAATGTGTGCACACACACACACAGCCTACCACCTTATTTAGGTGTTTAATAAGACTTGACCAAGATGGCCTTAATGTTTCCCTCAGCTTGACTTGCTTTTAGACAGGCTTCTACCTGCCTTGAGACCCATGACTTTTCTTTCATTTTAGGCTGTACAGAATCCAGGTGGCCTAAGGACACAGACTCCTGACCTCCCTTTCCTTGGAGCATTTACTTTAGAAAACTCTGAACTTTTGAGATGTAAATCTTTTTGAAAGCTACTTGCCAGTTTCACAACAGAATACTGTCTTTCTTAAGGATCTGGGAGCCATTCTTTGACTGTTTCACTTTATCAGGTGAAATTTTTGCTTCGACAGAGTTAAGAAAGAAACAACCTGGATTTGCTTTCACTGACCCTTCAGGCGGATGGCTTCCATTCATCCCTTCAGTGTCAATTCATATATCATGTCCTCAGAGAGGCCGCACCTAATTGGTTCATTTTCTTTATACTTATCCTTAGTTGTTAGTATGTATTGATGTGTGCTTACTCATTTAATGCCCTTACCTTTACTACTAGACTGTAACCCGAAGTTTAGCATAACGTCTGGCTCACACCATTATTTGAGTTGAATCAGCACATAACCTCAATAATCTGAGGTTTTAAGATTTCCAGGGATGAAGGAAACTTTCCTCTAACTTTCTAGGTTCTTCTAGCTGGTATGAAAATCAAATTGACATAAGACATATTAATAGGAGAAAATAAAATTTGATTTCATACATGAGAGAAGCCCACATACCTAAGAGGCTTAGAGAAAGAAAGGTAAAATGAGGTGCATATGCCATCCTGAGCAAAAGAATGGGGTAGAAATCTGGGGCTTCAGGGACAAGGGGGTCATTCACAGAATGACCAAAAGATCACATGTTTTGGTAATTAGATGTTTGCCATGCCATATGGATGTTACCACTTAGATAAAATTTCTCTTTGGTAATAACTATTTTCTTGGAAGAAGTCCCCAATTTAAATTCTTCTAGATCCTTAAGGGAGAGGCAGTAAATTCTCTTGAACCCACAGAGTAATCATTGCCTTTAACTCAAAATAATTCTCATGCTAAAGTGACACATGTTGGGCAGGGTTCTTCCTGAACCCTTACAAGACCACTAAATATGACTGATAAGTAGGAGTTATTTATGTAAAGGGCTTAGGGGTGAGATGAGGTGAGAGTGTTATAAGAGGAAACAATATGGGTATATAAACCTAACAGGAATAATGAGCCTGATGCAGTTCAGGAGCTTTGCAATGAACAGTGTGAGCTGCAGACCAGGATAATAAAAAGGAAAGTTTCACCAGATGAGGGTGCTGAGACAGGCTGGGACTAGTCTGCACCATTGGCACAGGTTAGAATGCAACTAGACTAATCTTTCTAAAGCATAAACCTAATTATGCCTTTTCTCTGCTCTCAACATTCAACGGTTTCTCCTTTTCTTCAAAAACCCATGACATGCAAAAGCTTCCATATCCTATTTCTTAACTACATGTCCAGGTTCTTCTGTTACCTTGTCCCTCCTGGATCCAGAACTTAAGTAATACTAAACTGCTTGCCATTCTCCTACTGTGCCAGGCTTTCTAACTCAACCTCTTGACATATTGTTCTTTCCTGAAGTTTACACTTGGCTAATGTCTATCATTATTTTAGAACAAGTGCCAGATATTCCTATAAGATTTCTGAGCCACGCTCCACTGCAGTTAAGTTAAATGGAACTCTCCTGTGCTTTTCAGCACTCATGATGTTTCTATGTTACTCATCACACCATTTTCTACTTAAGGTTTGCCTCTCTCTGCAAACTATGACCTCCTCCCACACTACTATGAACTCTTGACCAGAGGAACAGATATGCGTTAATTGTCCTTGTTTTCCCAATACTTCCCACCATACCTTATACACAGTAGACACTCTAAATATTTAATTGATTAATTTGCTATTGAAATAATGAATGGTTAAGAAAAGGAGTGGCTTCACAAAGGGACAGGGTGAAAAGGCTGCCACCACTTCTATATTGACCGTCTGTTCTACAAGCAAAAACCATTGCCTGATATTTAGATCCTGAGAGAAACCTGTTTTTCTAGCTAATCTGCTGCCCTGTGAGCCAAGTTCAGAGTTGAAATTATCATTTCATATCCAATGCAGCATGCACATAATGCCAGCTATCTAACTTAATAATTCTTGGCTAATAGGATTTGAGTGAGTCATATGGTGACAGATAAAGGGATAGGACCAAGAAGGTAGAATCTAGGAATCTATATTTGCTTTCTTTTGCTGGTGTAACAAGTTACCGCAAACTTAGAGGCTTAAACCAATACAAATGTATTATCTTAAAAAGTCCAAAATGGACCTTACTAGGCCAAAATCATGGTACCTGCAAAGCTGCATTCTTTCTAGAAGCCCTGGAGGGAAATCTGTGTCTTGCCTTGTCCAGGTACAAGAGGCTGCCTGCATTCCTTGGCTTATGGGCACAACACTTGAACCTCTGCTTCCATCATTTGCTCTAACTCTCTTGTTTCCCCTTTTCCCCGAGGACAGTAGCTCACTCAGATACCAAGGATAATCTTACCATCTCAGATCCCTAATCATATATGCAAAGTCTCTTTAACCATGTTTATTAGTTTCCTAGAGCTGTCATAACAAATTACCATTTACTGGGTGACTTGAAACAAAAGAACTGATTTGCTCACAACTCTGGAGACTAGAAGTCTGAAATCAAGGTTTTGTCAGAGTCTTCTTTTTGAAGGCTAAAAGGGAATATCCATTCTATGTCTCTCTCATAGGTCCTGGTGGTTGCCACAAATCCTTGGTGTGCCTTGGCTTGTAGAAATTTCACTCCAATGTCTGCCTTCATTTCATATGGCATTTCCCCCATTTAATATCTATATTAACATGACCATCTGCTATCTGTATGTACTTGTGTCTCTGTTTACTCTTTTTATAGGGATACCAGCATTGGATTAGGGCCCATGCTAATCTAGAATGACCTCATATTAATTAATTACATCTGCAAAGACCCAATCTCCAAAAGAGTTTACATTCTAAGCTTCCAGATGGACATGAATTTTGGGGGACACTATTCAACCCAGGATACTATATAAGGTAACATATTCACACTTTCTGGGGATTAGGATGTGGATATCTTTAATGGGCTATTATTCTGCTTACCACAAAGGCAATATCAAACTGAACACAGAAAGAACATGCCAAGTGTGAGAAGAAGCAAGAAACAATGAACACAGAGAAATCAGAAACATTCAAAGCGAGGGTACAGATGCTAGACAAACAAGACTAAAGCAGGAACATCAAGACTTTTGTAGGGCCAGAAAACATTCTGGCAGCAGAACAGAAGATATCATCATTAGTGGCAAGAATATTCCACTGAGACAACTTGCCTGAGACAGAATGTTTCAACTAGCATAGATAGCTGGCCTAGAAAATCTAGCCCTAATATCTCCGGTTAAATCATGCTACAGATGTAACTTTCCTCCTTCAAAGACCTCTTTGGTTCTCATTAGCTGGCCTGAGTCTATCCCAGCCTTCAGAGGGACCTAGAGAATGTTCTATAATTAAGGTGATCTGAGACATGAAAAATTGGGTAGTCTGGGGATAGGTAGGGGAAACTTCTGTTGTTACCTTGTAATTCTTTTTAAATCTAAAACATGTTTGTTAAATATTACAAATAACAACCTAAGGAGTTAGAATACAGACTTGAGAGAATGTCCACATACCGATATTAACCTCAAGAATCTGGAGTGAAAATTGATGCTTTTAATTACTAAGTGATTTGGAAGAAAGGGGGAGGAGAGGAGGAGGAGAATGACAGGGAGAAGGAATGCAGTGAGGAGGAGGGAGAGGGAGAGAGAAAGCTGAAAGAGGATGAGACTTGACATGAACACCATTATCAGGAAGACCATCTGGGAAGACTAAGAACTGCTTCTACTCCAGCAAGATGACTCTGTTATTTCTTCTCAATATTCACAGCATCAGCACCACAGTCAGCCTAAGAAACCATTGGGACTCATTCCACTATGGCTTACATCCCTGCCTCCAGCAACACAAGAAGCTGAAGTCTCTCCAATCATCCCTCTTCTACCCAAACGTCAAGGTCTAACTTACCCAGTCTTACACCTGCATTTTCACACTTCTGGTGTGTATATGTGAACTGATGCTCTCTGCATAGCTAAATATTCTCTCTTGTTTTTGGATGTTCACTTCAACTACCTGTTCTAACTGAAACTTGGCACTCCACTAAGGACATTGCTCGCCCTGTTTAAAGTAGTGAACGTTCTATCTCACTTATCCCTAGGGCTGAAGGAGGAGTAAATGCCCACTTCTTACTTGTTTTATACCACATCAGTTTGAATCATTCACTTCATGTTTGGACCATGGCTTTTTTTCTTCTTTTAAACTGGGGTAGGGAGAGGAGAGGGATAGAAAGTGGTGGCAATTTCTAAAGTTCTTTATTTTCTTTCTTGATGTCTGTGCCTTATCATATTCTGAATTCTTTCCTAACTCTAAGTTATATGAAATCTTACCTTGAATTGTTATCTTAGAAAACTTTTTATCATAACATTCTTTTGTCCTTCTCTATTTCAATTGGTTACCACTAAATGGTACTGCTTAGCTGTTATCCTAGGATTTCTTTTCTGTAATTTTCTGGATTAGAACCATTATTAACCTGGATCTTACATTCTTTCTTGTTATTTACTCTCATTTGGCTCAAGTACACCATATATTTTAGCACACATCACACATACTGTTTATATGCTATATACCTTTGGTGTGATATATATTAATACATGTAATTATTCCGTATGTACTGTTATGCATGTCAATATGAAAGGACTGTGTCTGATTTTGCTTGTCCATGTCATTGGTAATATTTCTAATTCTACATCAGCATACTTCTATTTTAAAGCTTTATTTTCTAACTTTTGTTTTAAAATACAATAATTAAAATGAATATATTATTATTCAAGCAAGTAACCCAGACATTTAAGCATCCATCCTTTCCCTCCCCCAAAGAGAGGTAAGCCCATAATGCAATTTGCATCACCAAAACTATAAATACACAATAACTACTGTTCACTTAACCTAAAAATGAAAGAATGAATAAAGATTCTTTTACCTAGAGTGAGATATAATTAGAGTAAAAAAATAGAATATAATTATATTTTTATAGCAAGTGTTGTTGAGCTAATCAAGACACATAGTCATTGCTATTGTATTTGTTTGCCCTTAGGCTTTTCACATAGGTCAGGGGATAGTAAACTAGTTATTAATTTTAGCAAAATGTTCAAAGTGTATAACAAATGGCTTAATTTTTCCCTCTGCTCTGTTTATTTTATCTGCAGATGATATATTACTTTGTTGTTCTAGAAATGTCAAAGACAAATTTGAGAATTTTTAAACAGGTTGTATTCTGAATGAACAAATTACTTACGGATATTTGCAATAGAATCAGGAAGGTTGTTCTTTATATATTTAATCAGTAACAACTCTTTAAAATAATTTCTTGGGGTTCAAGTTTTAGGAGGAGAATTTTTTTCCCTACAGAATAGTAGAATCAGTGTTTATAAGACTAGCATTCTTGGGACATTTTTTACAACTATTATATTTGTGAGCTATAAAGAATTTAATAAGTTGAACAAAAGAGGGGCTAGTTCCTATATGACATCAGGGCACTGAGGCTATAGTGAAGGGAGGCATGCATGCCTGGCCTCTTCATCTCCCTACTACTACCTATTGCTACAATAGCACAGTTTGCGCTGTTTCTAAGAATAAAGGCTATTTTGAGGGGAAATACTACACTTTTCCTATATTCATATTATTCCTTTCTTATCTCAGCAGAGTCCTAAAACACAATACAAATCATACTGAACATACATAATGAATTAAGATTAAGGAATTTAGGTAATCAGAAATAAAGTTGGTTGTCTAGGTCAATAAAAAGAAAAAGAAATGACTGTGGTTGAAAAACTGATTTGTCAATGTCCATGTTCTCTTAGAAAAGTGTTGTGTTCCAAATTGGAAGAGAAGAGGTAAAATTGTCACTATATGAGAATGAAATGATACTATATATAGAAAACCCTAAAAATGCCACACAAAAATTACTAGAGCTGATAAAATAATTTGGCAAGGTAGCAGGATACAAGATTAACATACAGAAATCAGTGGCATTTCTTTACACTAACAATGAAATATCAGAAAAGGAAAGTGAAGAAACAATCCCTTTTAAAATTGTATCCAAAAAATAAAATACTTAGGAATAAATTTGGCCAAGGAGGTGAAAAACTTATATACAGAGAACTACAAAACATTGACTAAGGAAATTAAAGATGACTTAAAGAAATGGAAAGATATCCCATGTTCTTGGTCTGGAAGAATCAATATTGTTAAAAGGTCCATACTGCCCAAAACAATCTACAGATTTAACATAATCCCTATCAAATTATCTAGGACATTTTTCACAGAACTAGAACAAATAATTGTAAAATTTATACGGAATCACAGAAGACCCATAATTGCCAAAGAAATAATGAAGAAAAATAATGAAGCTGGAGGAATAACCCTCCCAGACCTCAGACAATATTACAGACCTACAGTAATAAAAAAGCACGGCAATGGGACAAAGACAGACATAAGGATCAATGAAACAGAAGAGAGAGCCCAGAAATAAACCCACAAACTTTTCATCAATTAGTCTTTGACAAAGGAGGCAAGAATGTGCAATCAAGAAAAGACGCTCTTTTCAGCAAGTAGTGCTGGGAAAACTGGACAGCTGCATGTAAATCAATGAAGTTAGAACACTCCCTCACACCATACACAAAAATAAACTCAGAATGGCTTGAAGACTTAAACATAAAACAAAGCACCATAAACCTCTTAGAAGAAAACATAGGCAAAACATTCTCTGACATAAATTTCAACAATGTTCTCTTAGGGCAGTCTACCCAGGCAATAGAAATAAAAGCAAAAATAAACAAATGGGACCTGATTAAACTTACAAGATTTTGTACAGCAAAGGAAACCATAAGCAAAACAAAAAGACAACCTACAGAATGGGAGAAAAAGTTTGGAAAAGATGAGACTGACAAGGACTTAATTTCCAGAATATAGAAACAGCTCATACAACTTAATAAAGAAAAACACATACAACCTAATTCAAAAATGGGCAGAAACCTAAACAAGCAATTCTCCAGTGAAGACATACAAATGACCAATAGGCACATGAAAAAATGCTCAATATCCCTAATGATCAGAAAAATGCAAAACAAAACTACAATGAGGTATCACCTCACACCAGTCAGAATGGCCATCATTCAAAAGTCCACAAATAATAAATGCTGGAGATGGTGTGGAGAAAAGGGAACCCTCCTACATTGTTGGTGGGAATGTAGTTTGGTGCAGCCACCACAGAAAACAGTATGGAGATTCCTCAAAAGACGAAAAATACACATACAATTTGATCTAGCAATCCCACTTCTGGGCATAAATCCAGAGTGAACATTAATTTAAAAAAATACATGCACCCCAATATTCATAGCAGCACTATTTACAATAGCCAAGACATGGAAACAACAGATGACTGGATAAAGAAGCAGTGATATATTTATACAATGGAATACTAGTCAGCCATAAAGAAGAATAAAATAATGCCATTTGTAGCAACATGAGTGGACCTGGAGATTGTCATTCTAAGTGAAGTAAGTCAGAAAGAGAAAGAAAAATACAATATGATAACCACCTATACATGAAATCTTAGAAAAAAAAAAGACAAATGAACATATTTACAAATCAGAAACAGACTCATAGACATAGAAAACAAACTTACGGTTACTGAGGGGGGAGGGTGTGGGAAGGGATACATTGGGAGTTTGGGACTTGCAGATGCTAACTAATATATATAAAATAAATAGCAAGTTTATATTGTATAGCACAGGGAACCATATTTAATATCTTGTAGTAACTTATAGTCAAAAAGAATATGAAAACAAATATATGTATGTTCATGTATTGACAAACTTTATGGTGTACACCCAAAATTGACACACTGTAAACTGACTATACTTCAATAAAATATATATGTATATATATATACAAAAAAAGAGAAAAAAGAATAGAGTTGTGTTGACTTAAAAAAAATGCACAGTATAAGAGTTGTGAGTTTAAGTTTTACTCAGTCTTACTGAGGACTATAGCCCAGGAAATAGTCTCTCAGTACCTCTGAGTTGACTGCTTCTGCTTCATAAGGGAGAAGTCAGTATGTTTATGATTTGGCTAGGGAACTGCAGTCAAGCATACATCTTGGGAAAAGATTACTGCTAGTCACAAAGAACAGGTACCTGAGTTAATGATTTTGGTGCTTTTTCTCTGTATGAGAAGATGCAAGAATCTGGATTCATTAAAATTCTTCCTGAGCTATACATCTAACTACCTCAGGGCCTGTTTTCCCAAAGCACAGAGCACCACATCCTAGATTCCCCTGAGAGTGCACTGCCAGCCAGCAATGGCAATGCCTAATGAATTAATCCTTGTAGACCTGAATGGTGAGCAACATTATTTGTTTTCCAGTTGTGTGGGAGAATATTACTACTTGCTAATTTACCAAAAAATAAAAAATAAAAGAGAGAGAGAGAGAAACACAAACAAATGAAGAAGGATCTTAATTTTGAGGATGACAATAAAAGCATGGATATGACTCTGCGTGTGTACACATGGAAGTGTGTCAAAAATTGTCTTATGAGTATATCATATGTATCTTAGACTCAAAAATGTAATGAATCAAAAAAGTATTTCTCTACGTTCCTGATTCTACTAAAACCATTATCTTCACAACAATTAGCAAATACAGACTTAAAATTTTATTAGTATACCTAGGAATTTTTTTTGATGTATTTCCAAATCTTTTCAAAAAAGGCAAAAACAAGAAAGGAAACTTGTATTCACGCTAATAATAAATAGAGGAGCAGAATCCAAGGAGTAAAGTAACTTCCCCCCTAACTATTGGGTTCTTCTCCCGCAAAAGACAAGTAAAGAATAGAATGTAATTTCTAAAATGGACCCTTTTACAAAGTCACATTGTGTTGCTTGATGACACGTAGTTCCTGATGAGCATTCCAAATTACAAGGTAGTTGCTCAAATAGAGTTTAAACCAAGGGCTTCATTGATACGCTTCCTAAAACAAGGGGCTCTTTTAATTAGAAAAGTCTATGCTGCTTTCTTTCCTGGCAGCATTTCATGAGGGCTCCCACCAGAGAGTTCTCACAGCAGCCAAATGCAGGAAACACACAGAGATTCTGTGCTTTGCACAGTTCTCTCACCCTCCACATTCTCCCTATCTACCAACCTTCCAGAGGACAGAGATCAATGAATGTTTTCCCATTAGATTTCAAATACTCAAGGGAATGTCTCTCTGTTATTTAAAGTGCACAGAATACAATACATATTACTTTATTTTCTCTTTTTATTAGCCTAGAGGCATGTGACACTACTAGCGGCTCACTTGGTCTTTGTTCGCTGTACTCAAGGGAAAGGAAGGATAATTAGCAAACATACTGCTCCATATCAATTATACCTTCCTCCCTTAATCACATTTGATCATTTTGCTCTCTTCACCACAAAAATGCTGACAATTGCATGCATATATGCACATGTGTTGGAATCATCTACATAATCTGCATCTGTCTACCCAGACAGTCTCCCTTATTTGAGCCTTTTCAAGGTCTGTAGCTTGATAGCTCAATCATTACCTGATCCATACATTTTTATATTAATAACATTGGTTCTAGCGATATACTAGTAATGTCTCTGAAATAGCCTGTTACTTCCATGGCAACAATACTGAAATCCCGTATACCCTTTACTCAGTTCCCCTAATGGTTACATCTTGCAATATTATAATACAATTCTCACTCATGACCAGGATACTGACATTGATGCCATCCACCTATCTTATTGAAAAATTTCCTCAGTTTTATTTGTATTTACATGTGTCCACATGTGTATTCAGTTCAACACAATGTTATAATGTGTAGATTTATGTATCTACCACCATAGTCAAGATTCAGAACATTTTTTCCAAAATAAGCATCCCTCATTTTACCCTTTGTTAAGTATACCCACCTTCCTTTCTCACCTCCATCTCCACATCCATAAGCCCTGGATAGCATATTTATTTTCACAATCACATTTTATTTATAATCAGGACTACTGATTTTAATCCTATTACTGATGTAGTTTCATTTTTGAACAGATTTAATGTAAATTTTCATAAATATACACAAACTTAAAAAAAAAAGAAAATTATAATACAGGTGATATGGGGATATGGAAAATACATGGAAAAAACAATGAAGTTTAGGAAATATTGCAAATGGTGATAATGTGAAGATGACAAAAGAACTAGGATGAAGAAATTACTTTAGTCAGAGCACATGATATAAATTCAGGAGCTAGAGCAGCAGTGGTTCTCAGACTTTCATGTAATTAAGCAGATATCAGAATGACCTAAAAGATGCGTTAAACATTGATTGCTATGCCCCACTGCCAGAGTGTCTGACTCAATATGTCTGAAATGGGGTCTCAGAATTTCTATTCCTAAAGAGTTCCCAGGTGATGCTAAGCTGCTAGCCCAGCTTTGAGGACCACTGGTACAAAGAACAGAGCTTATGTTGAAGATGGGGTCTGTGAGGTAGGGCTTTGCATGAAGAAAAATGCCCAGCAGAGGAGTCTCTATTTTATAGACAAAAGTAGAGCCACTGTAGCTTTCAGAGTAGAAAACATGACTGAAAAAGACTTTAGAAAGAAATTATCAAAACTACAGAAACAACGTAGGAGGAGTTAGGAAATTAAATACAGTAGCAAACCATTCAGGTAAGAAATAGATAAAGCCCCAGAATCCTAATTAAAGAGAAGATATTCAATACCTAATCAGAAGGCAGTGGTGGGGAGTGAGGTTTATATTGACCAACTCCTTTTTCCTCATTTCTTAGCTTTTCTGTGTCTTCCTTAGGTCTATTTCCCAATTTCCCCAAAAATAATCTTTTCAGAAGGATACATACCCAAAAACATATTAACCTTTTTAACGGAAAATCATAGCCTGAAGCTAACATCTTGTTGAGAATGACTACTGAAATTCGAGAGGATTGAAACTGTGGTTTGCAATTGTGGTTTGAAAAATAAATATTACCTGGCTTAATTGGCACTTGGGGGTCATGAACTAAGCCTATAAATTCTAAATTCTACATTAGTCATTTTATTTTTCCTGCTCCTTTATCTGTCATTCTTACCTCTGTTTTATTTTTTTTCTAACAAGGTTGTCAAGTAGACAGTTTCTTTCATCAAAACAATTGTAATTTTAAGGGCAAACTACACTACAAAGAAAAAATGTTAGAGATGACACTGCTTTAGAATTTACTGTAGAAAGGTTCTGAAGGGATTTTAAAACACTATGATTTAAAGAAGTGACAACCCATTTTGCTTTCCCTTGTAAATTCAAAGCACAACACAAGCATTTGATCCTCTTCTGACCAAGCTCCTATACATTTAATCTTGTCCAGGATTTCTGAGAGCTCTGGAACACTGATTGGAATACTTGGTTGTGTATCTGAATCAGTTACTGAATTTACATACTGATAGACAAAACCCCCAATTTCCTCCTGTGATATTTTTCTGGGAAAAAGTGATCAAAGAAATTAAGATTTATAAAAGCTGCTTATATCAGAGACAACAGAAAATGAATATAAATTAGACATCACTCAGCAAGAGCTACACCACAAGTGAAGAAAACACAGGGTACATCACTACAGAAATAAACTGTACTGTCTGCCTAAGGTAGTAATAGCTCTCTCTATGCTGTCTATAAAATCCAAACACAAATATCAGCCTGGAATGTCTTCCAGGAGAGCAGTGCCTCATTTCAAATTTAGTTATACAAGTTTGAGAAACTTATCTCAGGGTAAGAAAGACTCAATTTTTCATTGCTGTATAGATAAAACAGAAAGCTATCTAAAAGGCTAGGACTGCTGGGCATAGAAAAACTAACGCAAACTCAAAGAAAGGTATTGCATCTGAAAGTCGGCAAATCTTACAAGGTTGATGGTGGCTGTGAATTGTCTTACTCTGATAATCTAAGATTTGATTTTAGGCTTGCAATAAAAGTGGGCTTTGAAATAATTAAGAGTTTCTTTAGATAACTTTTAGTTGAGTCATGGATACAAAGGGGTAATTTCAGAAGAGAGAAGTAATAGGACAAGGGAACTAAGTCCTATTGTTAACTTTGATTCTGTTCAAATTCTACTAGGTTCAAACACCTACTTGGATACTGGTCATACATTATGGTCAAAAGCTGCTTTTCATGCTTTCTTCATGAGCCAGCTAAAATGTTTTCAAAGAGGAAAGAAACAAAAATATTTGTTTCAGTTTTTTCCCTTTTTGGTAAACTAAAACAATTTGATTTAATGGGCCAGTTTCAGGGATGTTTTGTAAATTTTGAAAATAGAGCATGAAATCTAGGGCTATAAAACAGGATGTAAAGATAGGTGTAAAAGCAGGAAGGGTCAATGCCACATTCCCACAGTTTCCAATCTTTTACCAGAGAAATATCTGTCACAATTGTCAAAACTTATAATTAGCTTAGATTACAGGTAAAAAATGGTCAGCTCTCTTAATGTTAATTCCTTCATTTCCATCGAACTTATTTTGGTTGCTTTCAGTTCTGCACTGTGAATAGCTGTCTCTACTATTTTATTGCTATTGCTTTACTACTTCTGCACCTTTAGGATCTAATGTGTGCTGAGTTTCTAACTCTGGGGTTTGCCACTATATTTATTGGTAAAGAAAAAAAAATCCTCTATTCCTAATTGTGGGTCTCATTTTAATAATAATTAACATAAAATGGCAAAATATCATTTACATTTTCCTGTAATCAAGCATTAGAACTTATAAAGAGCTGGCGTTTACCACATAGATCAGCCTGATTTTTTTATGCAGGGTTTTATTATATTATCCACATTTAAACTGATGTATAAAATAAAAACTTCAATGTGTTAATCTACAATAAGGAATACAGTAGCTAGAAGTTCAGCTATTGGAAACACTTGCTAAATTTGCTTGATAAGCTTGGAATTCAAACAAAGGAGTTATTATTTTGAATTTTTAAATAAGCTGCCATCTAAAAAACAAGTAGATGAGACTGGCTGACTCCAAGGCTAGGCAGCAATCTACAAAATAAGTAGATGAGATTGGTTGACTCCAAGGCTGGGCATATATTTTGTTCTTAGGACCATGCATGGATCTTCCTTCTTAACAATTTGAATGTGCCCACTTGGATCTATCTCAAGGGCCACCACCTTAGTTTAGTCTTTGCTGGTTTCATTTGGCTTATAGTTCTGGTTATCTATTGCTGTAAACAAAAGCACCCTCAAATAGTGGCTTAAAACAATAACATCATCCATTTTGCTCCCAAATCTGAGGTTACAGGGCTCCGCTAGGCAACTGTTCTTGAGATCACACTGAGCTTTAATTAAATGGTGGCTGGGGTAAGGTATTCTTTAAAGGCTTTTTCACTAACACTTCTTGTATTGGGCTGGGACGATTCAAACAGCCAGGACTCCTTAGTAACTCTTTCTGTCTCTATGTGGTCTCACCATGGCTTTTTTTACATAGGCCTGCCACACTTGTTCCATGTATACTATCTTACAGAAAACAAAATATACATGAGACAGAAGCTCTACGTTGACCTCATCCAGAGGAGTAGCACAACTTTTTTCTGGACAGCAGTGACTTTTTTCAACAAATACATTTCCTGTGCAGGGAATGACCAGCCTAGAGAGAAGGCACGCATGAGTAAGTCTCAAAATTTGTCATCATCTCAAGCATTCCCTGGTATGGC
The DNA here is from genome assembly GCF_048564905.1 of Vicugna pacos. NCBI lineage: Eukaryota > Metazoa > Chordata > Mammalia > Artiodactyla > Camelidae > Vicugna > Vicugna pacos. The sequence goes on from NC_132993.1 coordinate 57,176,934, forward strand.
CCCAGGAGACAAAATTAAAGTTTCCCAGACTGCAAGGAAGCCAGGAGATCAGGCATTTACACTCGTTTCACATCCAGCTTCTTAAGCAGTTTTACTGCTAGATTTTCCTTCAATTCATATTTCAAATGGAATTGAAAGACATGGGTACAAACAGACCAAGGAACACAGCCAGTCTACCAGCATCAAAGTCAGACACAGTTGTTGACACATGTTTTTGGGCAGGCATCACAGTCTGGTTTATAGTGCTAATAAAAACAACAAAACAACAAACAAAATAACCAACCAAACTAAAAAACAAACAAAAACCAGGCTAAGTGTCACCTACTGAAAGACTTGCACTACTGGAGAGAGAGTCTCTGTCCTTATCAGCAACTTACTGCATCAAAAAGCTGTCAGTCCTCTCTAGTGTCAGGCCATCTCAGACAAGATAGTTTTTAACTTATAAAGGATACAAGTAGAGAGCCAAGATATTTCCCCAAAGGACATGTAGCTACACTGAAAGATGTTGGTTTTCCAATGAAGATATGAGCAAGAGATGGTACAAAAGAGCTTAGGTTTCCTCTTTAATTTCTGTACCATCATTTCAAATGAACATCACTGTATAGATCTTTCACCCCTTGGTTAAACTCATTACTATGTGTTTTGTTCTTTTTGATGCGATTGCATATGGGATTGTTTTCTTATTTTCTGGTAGTTCGCTATTAGGATATAGAAATGAATTTTTGTATGCCAGACTGATTTGTGTGATGGTTAGTTGCATGTGTCAACTTGGCTAGGCTGTTGTACTCAGCTATTCAATCAAACACTACTACAGGTTTTGTTGTGAAAGAATTTTTTAGATGTGGTTAACATGTACAGTTAGTTGACCTCAAGTAAATGAGACTGTTCTTGATAATGCCTCATCTAATCAGTTGAAAGGCCTTAAGAGCAAAACTGAGGTTTCCCTGAAAAATAATAAATTCTTCCTTAAGAGTACAGCTTCAGATCCTTCCCCAGAGTTTCTATATTGTTTGTCTGCCGATTTCAAACTTGCCAGCCCCTACAATGGCTTAAAGTAATTTCTTTGAAAGAAATCTATCTCTATCTATATATCCTACTGGTTCTATTTCTCTGGAGAACCTTGACCGATAGAATTGGTAATAGAGTGATCATATAATTTATCATCCAAACTGGCTCAATTTTGAGTGTGAAAGGGGCACTATTAATAACCATGCCAGGAAACTGGCATAAACCAGAACTTTGCCAGGCAAACCATGATAAAGGGTTCCCCTAGGTAAAATAAATCTTGTTCACTCAAAGCTATAAAATAATCCGACTGAGTAAAGTGGCACTACTGTTCTTTTTTGTTTGTTTGTTTTTAAGGAAATCTAGTTAGTTGTCAGAAGCGTTCTGATCTAAGGTAAAGAAACAAATCACTACAAAATTTGGAGAGAAGCCACCTATTGGCATTATAGAAAGCATTTTCCCCTCTTTTGACCTTTTGTAAAGGTCAAAAGTTTGAAATCCTACAATTACTTTGCATTTGAAAAGTGATGAGTCAAAAGGTAAATCAGAATCTACCCAAACAATGGCAGGCATTTAGACCTGATGGATGGTCTTAATGCACTTATTCAATTAGCTAAATTTTAACCCTCTTCATTGTAACCCTATTCAAATCTGTTTCCTTTGACAAGGATAGGTTTGCTACTAACTGTCTGAGAATCAAGAAAAAAATGATTTTTTGAAACTGAATGCCGTTAGAGCTTCTATTTAATCTGTATTTGTGTCAAGACTGTCAACTGTAAATAACTTTGGCAACTGGGGAATACAGTCTATCATTGCCAATCAGTCTATATCTGCACTTTTTTTTTTTTTTTTGAAACTAGTGAATGTGACTCCAGAATCTTATTGTGGCTCTCAGATGCATTTGACAAAGAATGAGCCACACTGATGGCTAGGACCTCTCCATATCTAACTACCTTTGCCATACTGGTGAAAGTTGTGGCTTGGTATGGTACTGCTAAAATCTCTGATAATAATACTGGAAATTACATGATTACTAGATATTTTTAACTTCATGTGATGCTCAGAAAATCTATTCCCACGTTTTGGAAAATACCAGTGTATACAGCTGATCATTTAATTAAGTAAAAAAAAGTCATACTCTGGACCTTGTCTTCACACTTACTCCTCCTTTTATGCATCCTACACAATGGGGCCATAATGATTGATTGGCAAAAGATCTCTTCTTCTCATGAGAATTTTTAGAAGGAAGCTTAAATACCAAAAAGGCAGAAAGAGCCAGAGAGGCAGAAAGTAAGACAGAGACAGAGAGACAGACAGAGATGGAAAGAGGGACAGAGACAGCCAGCCACATAGAAATACAGAAAGAGTGAAAAGAGTTGGACAAGTTCCCTAGGAAAGTAAGATTGCATTCTATAAGTAAATTTCAATTCAAAAGACTTTCATTAACTATCAAGTGGTAGATAATGCCATCAAATATATTTTATGGTTGCTTTGCTAGATGAAGGAATAATGTCGTATTTAACTGACAGATTAGTTAATATTAAAAAGACACAGAAACAGCTAGTGACATTTCAAAATTTCTTTATATTTTTAGCATATATATGTATATACACATTTTCTAACATAATCCCTCACCTGGTCTCACTTAGAATTTTTACACTTAGGAAAACCAAGTCCACATGGACTAACTGCGTCTAAATAACACTGATAGAAGACATGATATAGAGCTGTGATATTTTCAGATTATTGATGAAATATCAAAATTTTAGGAGACTGCACTGGTTGATCAATAAAATTATCAACTACATAAAAATTGTATCTCAAGGGACCAAACAGAAACAAAAAGCAATGAAATTATAAGACAATAGCAGGCAAAAGAGAATCTGAGGATAATTTAAATCAAATTTGATTAGAACTATAACAACGGACATCAAATGGACATAAAGTTACTGTTTTACTTGAAGTTTCATTTCTAATTTGTTGGTTAGCACTAACACAATGTCCCTAGGGAATCTCCTGCTTTTAAATGGTTTCAACTACTGTACACGCATGTAATTATTTACTCATCCATGTCTCCACATGGCAAGTTAAACAACTGAGAGCTAGCGACAGTTCATTCTTGTCCGATGATCACCCAGCTGTGTGATATTTGGTGAGTAAATCAAAACGTCTGAGTCTTAACATTCTCAAATCTAAAGCAAATATTTAACTATACACTTTCTATGTCCCTAGTATTTAAGAATTATGCCCAGGGAGCACCTAACTAGTTTTAACTGTGCATATTGGTATTCAGGTATGAATGCATAAATATTTTATGTAACAACACAGTTATGAGTATAGAGTTTAAGTGGAATGATCTGGAGTGAGTGATATGCCATCAACTAAGTCATGGTAAATCACAACGGTATTTGATTGATGAAAGGAAAGAGCATGATATAACAAGAATTTTTAAATTACAAGTACAAAAAAGGAAAATATTAAATGATGCCATATGAAATATCTACAAGGAATCTGAATGTAAAAGAGGAGAATTAATTGCTGAACTTCTAAATTTTGTGGTTTTATGGTTTGAGGTCACACTATATAATTGTAATTTTGTATTAGGTTTGGTTAAATTATTAAAAGAGCACTGTCTGAAATTATCTAAATAAAAATTAATACATTTGTATATACATGTTCATGTATGTACATACAGAATATTTAAAACTTTTAAAATCATATTTGAGCAATAATAAAACAAAAGTAAGCTCAAAGCACAGAGAGAGAGAGAGAAAGAGAAACCAAACAATTAGAAAACACTACAAAAACCTAATGAAAAGTTTATAACTATAAATTTGAGAGCAATGTCTATTAAATTGAGGCAAAATAAAAATACTGTAAATATAAAGATTTTATAAATTAATTCTTAATATTACCTATAGCATATTTGTTTTTCCTTTTACATCTTAAAATGAAAACTTCAGTGACCAAGTTGTTTTTTTTTAATCAATTAGTATATAGGGAGAAATGCAATTAAAAAAAGGTAGCCAAAGAGCAAGTTCTCTGAGAAGACTGATAAAATGGGAAAATTGCTGACAAACAACATTACAAAAAAAAAGAGAAAAACAAGACTGTATAATTAACATTAAAAATGCAAAGGAATGTGACTTTATATTTGGAGTAAAGATGTTATAAGAAATATACATAAATCAGTACTTTGAAAATACTTAAGAAATGAATAATTTAAGATAAAATTTAATTGAAAATGATTAGTGAATGGCAGAATATTTTAATATCATGAGAGTCAAAATTTGAAAATTTTGAAAATTTGAAAGAAGTTACAGTACAAAGATAAGTCTAGTTGTATTACTAGAGAATTCTTTCAAACTTTCCAGAAAAAGATCTTATGCTTTTTAAACTGTTGCAGCAAACAGAAATATTTGGAAAGCATACAAGTTCATTTTGTAAAACTAGCATAATGCTAATTTTAAAATTTAATGATAACTGATCCTCATTCCTTCACCCTGTTTCCTTCTCCCAGCTCACACACAAAGCTGTAGACTGATACTACATAGAAAACACAGGAGAACATAGGTTAATAGCTATATAATTTCAGAGGAGAAGATGAGTTTTTGAAGATGTCAATGAAGACAGAAATTATAAAGAAATTTAGAAAACAAAAAAACAGGCATAGAGTGTGATTAATTAAAACACAAATAAAAATTCACCAAAACATTAATTTCAGTATTTGTTAAAGAGTACATATGTTTACTAAAAGTGGGCAAACCTCTTCCACTGCTATTTTATATCCAGCACAGTCGCTCCAAAACACCAAATCACATTTTCTGGCAATTCTCCCCGACATGAAAGCTATCAGAGTATTCAGCAGTGGTTCCAGTTACCAGATGCTTATTGAAATAACCCAGGAGCTTTTAGAAAATAGCTACTTGGGTAATACACAGACTATTCCATTGAAATTTCTGAAGAAGAGATGTAGGTATGTTTTATACTTAATTTAAAGTAAAATTATTTTCATAAGTGTTGGCTGAAGTTTTCTTTAACATTTTTAGAGACGTTAAAAACCATCACTCAATTACTATACAGTCACAAAAGCTGCAGATGCCTGCTTAATATTATATAAGTAAAATGCTTTTCCATTTTTTGGCATCCAAATAACCCTAATCTAGTATTCTACCTTGTAATGTGTGAACGAAAAATACTGCAAACCATATCAGTAAACAAAAGACGCTGAAACCATCAAGTTATCAGTGGGTGCCGCCACCCCTCAGTGAAGACACGCCTGCAGCCCAGCCTTGGGCTTGCAATGTGCCACTTGCAATGTGCACTCTGAGGGGACTCAGAATAAGAAAGGATAGGATACTGGTCCTGGATAGCTAGGTGCTTGTCAAAGGAATGACTTCAGCAAGCCCAAATGTTTGCTTCCTCCCATACATAGAAAAGTGGCTGAATTCTTTAACTTGAGATGCCTGCTTTTCTTTAGTTAGCAGGTAATCTTTTAATGTTCCAACTACCTGGTCTTTGTTATAAAGCTCCTATATATCCTAGCTCCTCCCCTACCTCTTCCGAGCAGTCCCTCAGAGCGGTCATCCCGGGCTCGAAGGGGTTCAAGTCCTCAGAAATGTCCACCAAATAAAACATAACTCTCAACTTTTACGCTGTGCATTTATTTCAGTCAACAATAGATGATGCTAATTTTCATCTGAAATGTATTAAAATAACTTAATTATGTATCTGTTTATTGATGCCTTTTGAAGGAGTGTGGTGGTAAGGGTAGAAAAGAGAAGGGACAAGGTTAATACAGTGAATTTGAATACACATTCAAAATATATTCTGTAATTTCCCTTAATTTATGTCTCTCCTCAAAGTCTATACAGCAGCTGACTTCAAGTACCTCCTTTCTCTGTTCATAATATTCTTGCTTATTAAATTCTCAGAGTGTGACCTACCCAAGCTTTCTGCCCTGCCCTCTTCCTACTGGTTCAGTTCTTTATTGTATGGATCATTGTCAGAGGTTCTTTGAGATTTCCCAATTACTACTTAAGTACCAGAGGAGTACAGAACCTCAAAACCTCCTCAGGTTCTGGGAATAGGAAGAGTGAAAAAACTTATTTTTATTTCTATCACAATTATAAAAGTCATATTTAGTAAAATTGATCACAGTTTCCAATAAAGAATAAAAATTTTATTGTAATGTGACACATTATTTTAAGATAGATTAATGATAACGGAATTGATGTGGTAAAAGCATTACATTATCAAAAAGAATGTTGAATTTTAGTGTTATATTTTAAAGAAATCAAGAATAATTTTTCAAAAAGTAGGGAAACTGGAAGATAAATTTGTAGAAGAGTTGTAAATAGAGGTGCTATGTGTATTTCTCATTGATGACAAAATATATACTTATTTCATTTCTCATAAGCACATTAAAGAGTTTCAACAGTCTGGGTGTTGGGTACAGAAAGACTGATGCCTTCTTTAAGGCAGAAACCATGTATTTTCTTCTTCTGTACTTATATTTACTCCCCATACCACCTAGAGCAGTGTGGACTACAGGTGAGCACTCAATAAACATTTTGAGTGAATGAATAGTACTAATATAGCATACACTAGGAAAAGAGATAAAAGATTATCAAACAGTGACAGAAAGGATTGTCAGGAGTAAGATAGCAATTGATCAGTAGTTGCCAGAAAGCATTCAATATTTTTCCCACAACAACAGAAGAGAACAAACATAGAGAAAGATCAATTTTCCTTTTTATCATGTATTTCTAAAGCAAAGTCTCCATCACTTTTCCCCTCAAATGTGGTAAATGCAAAAGGGCACTTTCACGCTGTTCCTGCATGAGGCAAATTAGCATCTTTACCTATTCAGGTCCCTTCTGCCTCCACTACCTCCCAGTGGCATTACCATAAACAAAGGGAATGTGTGGAAAGACACTTCAAGTGATGCAATCGACTTCAACCTCTGTTGAAACGTACTTTACCATTTGGGCCACATATAGCAATGTATTGAACTTCCTCTTCCAATTTTTTCTTATTTAAAAAGTGGTATCCCTATAACTATGCTTTTTTTTTTTTAAACAGGTACTCTATATATTCAAGACAGCCTTGCTGATTTTACAAACATTATCTGAAAGAAAAAACAGCATTTGTACAATGTATTAGTTGCTGGGAGTATGGATAAGATTTGTCGGAGAGGAAGAAATTATCCTCCACCCTTCTAGGTTCTTCTGGCTGGTTTAAGAATTAAATTTAACATGAGACAGATTAAAAGGAGAAAATAAAATAAAATTGTAGTATCATGTAAACATGGGAGAGATCCAGGAAAACTGACTGGCATGCTAAAATAGCTTAAAACTTCACCTTAGATATCATCTTCAGGTGAAGACAAAACAGGATGTTGGAGGCAATTGTTTGGGACTTCAAAGGGGAGGAAGGCAATTTATATGGGGATGAAAAAAACAGATGTTTGGTAAACAGATGCTTGGTGGGCCATGCAGAGACAATGGGACACAGAGTGCACCCAGATCTCTAGGCCCTGCCAAGTGTTCCTCACCACACCTAGTCCGTATTCACTGAACTGGGCAGCTCTCCTCCAGGAGCAGGCCCTTTATCTAAATTCTTTAGGCAGGTAAGGGAGAGGTAAAAGAAAGATTTTGTGAACGAAAAATACTGCAAACCATATCGGTAAACAAAAATTGCTGAAACCATCAAGTCATCAGCAGCTGCCACCACTCCCCAGTGAAGACAAGCCTGCAGCCCAGCCTCTGCAGCCACTCACACTGGTGCACCCTAAGGGACTCAGAATAAGAAAGGACAGGATACTGGCCCTTGATAGCTAGATGCTTGTGAAAGGAATGAATTCAGTGAGCCTAAATGTTTGCTCCCTCCCATACATAGAAAAGTGCTAAATTCTTTAATTTGAGATGCCTGGTTTTCTTTAGTTAACAAGTAATCTTTTTATGTTCCAACTACCTGTTCTTTGTTGTAAAGCTCCTATATATCCTAGCTCCTCCCCTACCTCTTCCGAGCAGTTCCTCAGAGCGATCTGAGAGGCTGTCATCACAGGGTAGAAGGGGTTCGAGTCCTCAGAAATGTCTGCCAAATAAAACATAACACTCAACTTCTAGGCTGTGTATTTATTTCAGTTGACAACTTCCTAGTCTTCTGTTTCTTACAAATAATCAGCCTAAAATAATCCTCATGCCAAAGAAAGAAATTTTAGGATGGCAAATTTTGTTCCCCCACAGATCGAAGAAGAAAAGAATAGGAAAGAGAAAAAATAATTACTGGGAAGCTGGTCTATAATGAATAAACATTATATACAGTAGGGGAGGAAAACCTTTTCCTTCGTCCATTATAGGTTCTCCAGCTGGTCTAATAATTAAATCAACCTAAGACAGATTAACAAGAGAAAACAAATGTAATTTTGTACATACAGGATCCCCAAAGATATGAGGCTCAAAGATGTGACCAAAGCAGATAGCTCTTACACCTTTTAGGCAAAGAAGCAATGGATTTGTGAAGAATTGACAAAATAAAGTTGTTTGGGTCTCAGGTAGCTAATTAGTGAAGAAGTAACAGGTTTATACAGGCTTCTCAGTCCTGAACTCCCTTTCTCTGGCGAAAAGAACGTCACTACCTCTGGTACAGGGAGGATACTTTTCACCTGTTAGATTTATTTGTTGCTTTCAGAAGGACAAAGGAGGATCAGAGTATCCTTCTTATACTTGCTGTTTCTTAAGTAAAATTAATTCAAAATAATCAATATGCCAAAGTGGCATATTTTGTGGTAGGATATTTTGATCCCCTCATTATATATAAGAGAAAAACAAAATGAAAACAAAAAGGCAGTGGATAACACTACCTTCCCAAAAAAGTTATCTTCCACTGGTTCTTGAGAGAGAAGTAGTATCTAGCACTACAGTGTCGCACATGCTCTCATTTTTTTTTTGAGTTAGACCACAAAGAGATACCTCAAAACAGTAACAACTTAAAGCACATATTTTCCATACACTATCACTTGAAACAGAGTTGAGCATTACATGATTTATACTTTGATTAACAGTGAGCAATAGAACATTCACTCATTCAACAAACATTTTAACTCTTATGCAAAAGCCCTTCCATAGCAAAAGACAAAACACTGCTATATGAAATACCAAAGCAAAGGCCTCCTAATGTGAAGGAAAAGCTGGTCTGGTCTAACAAGCTAACTCACAGGTCTAGGAATGTGAAGGAGAGGCTGGGCTGGGCTAACAAGATAACTCACAAATCTAAGTATTGGAATACTGAGTTCTGCTAGACTAACTTGTAAATCTAGGTTAATTAGTGTTGGTTTGCTATTCATGTTTTTTTGCTAGCCAGCTGGGTTTTCAAAGATACATATCTGGCTTTGGAATGTTGGTTTGCTGCCTCCCAGCCTCCACTTTTATGATGATAATGCTGCTAAAGCTGTTCCATGCCTATTGGCCGAATACCCCAAGCTTGTACTTTACCCTATGAAACCTCATGCGCACGTCTTGGAGGTGCTCAGAGCTTCGGAGCAGAAGCCCCTCAGAGCCCGCCGGCATAATACATCTGAGTACTCCAACCCTCCGTGTGGTGTTTGTTTCTTGACTGGCATGTCGTTTCCGTAACACTAATAGAAAAAGGAGGGAGTGATTAAAACCACATAGATGAGTCAAGGCTAAGGAAAAAAACAGAGTGAAGGGGAGCAGGATATGCCACCCCAAAATATGCCTCTTTAACACAAAGATTATTTTGAGCTGGTTATTTAAACGAACAAAAAACAGCAGACAAGGGAGAAGCTCTGAAAATCAAGTATCCTCTCATGAGAGGCCTTAATATTTATAAAGAAAATCTGCATTTGTAAGGGTGTTTCCTTCTCTGGATTAGGAAGAGGAGAATGTCTAAATCCCTAGAAACTGTTTTCAATGGAGAAGCCTATGACTTAAATCTGCATATGGACCTTATCCTTGTTTACTGTGCTTTAGTTAATACCCTCCCATAACCTTTTTCTCCTACTAAACATCTTTTGTCTTAAGCTGGAGATGATATTTAAGGTGGCAACTGTGACTTGGGCCATTTCAGGGTGTTACTCACTTTTTCCGTGTCTCTCCCAAGTACACAGAGGGTATACATATTATTAAACTTCTATTTATTTTTCTCCTATTAATCTTTCTTTTTCTTATAGGGGGTTCTCAGGCAAGAACCTAGAGGGTAGAGGGAAAATTATTTTCCTTCTCTACAAGAGCTTGTATGCACTGACTTCCCAGGAGGAAGAGGGATTTGACAGGTGACATGAAGCACAGAGGGAGAGAATGAAAGAGGTGAGTAGAAATTCCCAGACTAAGAGAACAGCAGAGAAAGTAGTCAATTGCAACTGGAGTGCAGAGCAGACTGAGTCATTTAGCACTTGTTGCTGGAGATCATTTGATTAAAGCATGAAAGTCAGAGAGGCTGATGTATTGGAGAAAGAGAGTCTGCTTAGGTAATTTTTTCAATAGCCATTAGATAATTCTATCTGAGCGGAGCAAATCTGACCAAGAAACACTCAATTAAAGAGTTGTAACTTAAGATACACTATGTAAACTATTTAGATAATAGTATTAAATCTATATGGAGTGGATTTTATTCATTCATCCAAAACACATCTATTAAATGACTGTCATGTGCCAGGAACTGTGCTCACTAAATTGAGGGGTACAGAAGTGCAAAGACCACCAGTCAAGCAGTGAACATAGGATGAAGCATCAGAGTAAATATAGGGAAGTGTCAGAAGCAGCATCTTATGGTTCTTAGAACTGGGTCAATTTCCCAGATAAATGCAGCCTAATAGCATATGCCCCTAGAGCCTAATGAATAAGATGGTATCTTTTGGGGGGTGGGAGAAGGTAGAGAATAGAGGGGAAAGTTGACAACGTGTAATTTCTTCGTATCGTTTTCCAGCCTAATGACAGGTAGAAAAAGCTTTGGAACAAAGGCTCTAGAGGGTCTTTACTGATTTAATTAAAATTATATGCTCATATTTCTGACATTACATGCCTTTTTTTATTTCTTGATATTCCTTCACAGATAGAAATTAGCACTTGTCACTACAAATCTTCAGCAGTACACAGGCAATTCAGGAACTTTGCCATTTTTGTTTCCTAGTCAGCTCTGTAACCCAACCTAACGTGTGAAGTAACACACAGTTCCTAAGAAGGGGACATTTTAAAGGGAAAAGCAAAGTCCTTAGTCCAAATTCTTTGTGTTTAAACTTAACAGTGTCTTTGAGACAGGGGCTATCTCAGGAGAAACATTTAAGATTTTCAATATCACAAGCAAAGGGTAATAGACAGTTTCAGGATGACAGTGGGTGCGTTATTACTCTGTCCCTCCCCTCCCCTTTCCAACCTTCACCCATCCTTTCCCCTCTAATATTTAGGTTTATACTGCTTTGCTTCTTCTAATTCTCATTTGCAACTGGACATAACCCTAGCCAAATACTATCTGGCAACCAATGTATGTGTGCAATATCTTGGAATTACGCATGTACACACACACACACACTCACAGACATATGCCTCTAAACTAGTGGGATTTTGCAATTTTTTTTTCATCCAGTTCTACAAGAGCTGGAGTTGTTTTCTCCCTGCTTCACTTTTTGATCTGCCTACTTGTACTGAGACCAAGGACTCACCATCAATTCCATGGTTAAGTCAGATTCCTATCAAGACAAAGTCACAAATAAACTACCTTCCCTATTCACCTGTGCCTCTGACTAGCTAGCTAGTAGCTAAAGCTGTAAGCCTCCATTTTCCATACCTAAAAACTTCTTAGATTTGTTACTAAAAATTAATTGGGAAAATGTATAAAATGTATTGATGAGTATGTATGTATCTAGTTCCCATTAAATTCAGTTATTTTTATCATCATCATCAACATTTTCATTGAAAAACTGAGAAAATGAAAACTTAATGAGCAATCCTGCTTCTCATCAAGTTCTTTTTGCCTTTTAACAGCTCACTTTTGGGATATTTTTTATTGTGTTGGGCATTTTCCTAAAATTTGTCCTATAAGTTTCTGGTTTCCAAATTGTGGGCTGAGGTACCCCAGGGGAGCTACAGAGAGCACTCTGCGACATTTTAAGTTTTCAAGAGAAACAGAAACTACTAGTTCATGATCATGGTACATTTCTTTCAATGGCATCATCTCTCTTCAAAGGTCAGATTTTTACTAACTGCTCTCTTAAAAGGCAAGTACAGTGAGAAAAATCAGTGTGGAATAGGAAATAAGGTGGAGAGCTTCAAACTGAATCCAAGTTCCGAGGAGTCGTGCATTGCCTACAAAGTGCACACATGCCAACAGTAAGTAATTTTGGTTATTTAAAAAAGTAATAAAAGTATTTTCTTCTTTCAACTTATGTTTATCAATTTTTGAAACTACTGTTAAGTTGCTGAGATATAAATATGTATTAAGATGCTTGGAACTAATACTCAAACAGAACATTTAAGTGGTTTGCTTATTGACATACAGTTTCCAAGGAAAAATTACTGAGTGACATGTACCAAGAAAATTTGGAATCCCTTGTGGAAATGATCCTCAATCTGGGCTGCTTAACAGCATCATGTGGAGTCATTACAAACCAGTGTAGCCTCACAAGGAGATTCTGCTATACCTGACAATTGAGAACTACCACTGTAAACCATCCATTTACTAGAAGAGAAAACTAGAGAAAAGAAAATCTTCTTTTATAAATAAGTTCTTATTCCAAAGTCAAGCCCATCAAAATTACATTCTCATGAACTCCCAAAACTGACTTCTCACCACTGCTTACCCTCTAATTACCCATTATCTATTTGACTGCAATATTGACTACTATGCTAAAACAGACTTTAAGACTTTAAGAAAAAGGCAGGTCTTTTAGAACACAAATTCTCAAAGTTTAATTATCTTTCTCTAGAGGAAGCTGTTAAAATGCTGATTCCAACTCCCCTTTTTCAGAGATTCTGAAGCAGGTGGTATTAGGAAAACACCTCAGAAAGTCTGGAGTAGAGAATACACGGAAACAATTACCAAGAGCTCCCCAAGAACTTGAAAATAATAAGTACTTCAGGAAATTAAACCACAAAATCAGAATATGATTGATCAGAAATAAATATAAAAGGTCATTTTAAAGTTCAAAAAATTAAGATATTGTTGTAATCTGATATGTTTAATATATTTAAAGAAAATACCCCCAGAAGAAGAATAATTTTTCAGTAGTGGAGGCTTATAAAGCAGTATCTGAAAGTAAGGCACTGCAGTGGTTTGACAGAGGCTAGAGCTGGCTTGTGAGTGCAGGGCTGTGTACATCTCTTCCCAGCCATACATTAACTGATACTGGTAGCTTGAACTTAGCTATGGTGATAACATATACACCACAGAAATTGGCAAACACCACAAGTTAGGATTTTTTTCAAGAGCCAGTTAAACATTTATCAGCAGGCCACTGGATACTCAGAGAAATTACCAAAAAATGACTGAGGAAAGAAATTTCCCCAATGGGCAAGATGGAAAAAGATATATCTACCTAGCACAGCTATCCTTGTGATGACAGACATAAGTCTATACATAAGGTCTGAAGACCTTTAATATTCATATTCTATAAATAATTTCTCTTGCATTATTTTCAAATTTTGATAATTCAGCCTCACATGAAAATTTCTCTTTAAAAGAGTTAACACTGGACCACCTGATGTCTATTCTACTTGATGGCAATATTCCTCAGTGTAAATGAGTATGCTGCAACTTAATTTATTTTACAGTGAGAATTTTGTAATCAGTATTATCAGTTTACATCCAAGAAATCCTGGGTACTGACAATATTGTTTCTACAAAGTGACCCTACAGTCAAGGCTGTCATATAAAGGTACTTCATAACCAGCCAGCCGGCCTTCTCTGAAGACACACTAGCATCAACACATAACTTCCTTCAGAAGCAATCTATCTAAGATGATTAGAGAGCAGAACTTCCTCAGACTAGACCAACTGTACTAGACCAACTTCACAAAAAGTTGTCAGAAATGACAGATTTTCATTTTATCATGTAATATTCACATCTGTTAAATTTGTATTTAAAATCATCTCTTCTCTTTATGGCCATTCTGGGTCCTCACTGGTGGCAAGATAGGCATATGTCTTCAATCACCAGGCAGTGAAAACACAATCAGCAGAAATAAAAATCCATACAAGCTCAAAACTTCAAAGTGACAGGACCTTCCTGATTACTTACTAATTTAGACACTTGAATTTAGATCAGTACTAGAAATATCTCAGGTATAAAATATCTACCCTAAAGGAGCAGAATAACATCATTTGTCTAATTATTTCATCCTAGGGGTTCTACTGATTTGGTAAGAAATGTGAAGCTAAAACTCCCTTGATGATTATCAGATTTATCATGTTCATTACATGAGATTACTACTAAAGATTTTTTTAGAAGAAAATCCATTATAAATCGGGGCTTCATAATAATGTATGATTATGTTTCCAAAGATGACCTCTGGCATGTATCTATAGATCCATACGGATGATTTCTCAGGCCTAATGACTTACCGTCATTGAGACAAATGAAAAAATAATCCTATAAAATTATAATTACTTACTACTTCTTAATCTAGATAGGTTTTTAATGATAATGTTTTATGAAGCTATATTCTTCTGATTCTAATGCACTATTTCAAAACAAACTACTTCAATAGCAAATGAACAAAAATGATTAGTGAGACTAGGAAAGATACACAGAGCATCTAAATAAATGGAGCATTTTCATCAAAACTATTAAATTGATAAATTAGATTAAAATGTCACTACCATTAAACTCTGTTTAATAAATGTCAAATAAATACTTTAGCAGTGTTGTACAGCCTTCATGACTGTTACTATATCTGTTAGGAAAGGCATTACCAATTGTTTTGGCATTTCTGTGTTCTATCTAATAAAAAGATTTACTTTCCACACATGATTATAATTTTCATCCCTGCTGATGAAACCAAATTCTGAATACCACTGGGCAGGAAAACTCTGGGGCCAGGTAAAAAATTTCCTGCTATAGTCTATATATTAATGTCTTTCTATAGATCCTTTCAAGACATACACATACACAAAGATATCCTAGGGTTATTGTTGGGGCTCAGAGCAGGTTGTTCCAAAATATGCCACAAAGGCATATTGATTATTTTGAATTAAAGTTACTTGAGAAACATTCAGTGCAAAAAGGGCAGTCTGATCTTGCTGTCCCCCTGAAAGCAAGAAATAAATTTCCTGTGTGAATGGTACCCTCTCTCTATACCAGGAGGTAGGAAGGCAACCTGATTGCCAGAGACAGGAAATTCTGGGCTGAGAGTCCTGTATAAACAAACCTTGTTACTTCTTTACTAATTACTACCCCAAACCCAAACTCCGTTGAGATTCTTCACTAACACCCAAAGCCTAAGTTTCTTTGTCCTGTGAATTTCTCACAAAGTTACTCTTTGTTTAAAGTGTTTAAAAGCAGCCTGTTTGGGCCACTTTTTAGGTCCAATTTCTATGAGACTTTCATATGTACAAATTAAGTTTGTTTCTCCTGTTAATGTCTTGTGTCAATTTAATTATTAGACCAGCCAAAAGAACTCAAGAGGGATGCCAGGGAGAGATTCCCCCTCCCTGACTCTATTTTTTCAGTACTCTAGATAGAGCATGTGTGTTCAACATCTCAAATCCCCAGAATAATCAATCTATGTAGCAATCTTTGATTCTCAGATCTTCAAGCAAATGGGGATGATTTTGCTCACTGAGGCAGAGCTAAAACCTCAGGTAGGCTTTCAGGAATAAAAACACTAGACATAGGAAGAGGGCAATCTGCTTTAAAAGCTAATGAAATGTCTTTCAGCAGGAATACCTGAAGACTGTGTGGTTTGAACTGCAGAATGTAAACATGAAGGAGATCTGTGTTACTTAAAGGAAGGAGTACCAATCTGCATCCGGGGCTGTACCTGAGAGATGGGTGTTAAATTCTCTCACTATAATTTTGAGTTTGTCTTATCTCCTCTTAGTTATGTCAGTTTTTCCTTTATGCATTTTGAAGCTCTACTATGAGTAGTCTACACATGTATGATTTTATTTCTTGCTCATGAATAGACTGCACATTATCATTATGAAAATTTCCACCTTATCTTTGTAATATTTCTTTCTTGAGACCTGCTATTTCTTATATTTTCATAGCCACAATATATTTCTTATGTATATACTTTGACTAGAGTACTGTATTCCAGCTTTTACATTCAATCTGCCTGCATATTTGTATCCAAAATGCTTCTCTTAGATAGCATATTCATGACCTGCCTCCTCCACCAATCTGACAATACTTTCAATTGGAGTTTGTCTAATATCTTACGATTTGAATTCCATATCTATTTTTATTTCTTTTTGTACTTTACTTCTGTTCTTTTTGTATTTCCCTTCAGGTTAATCAAATATTTTTTAATATTCTATTTTATTTCTCTACCATCATTTTAAAGATGTTATTATATTGTTCCCCTGCATATGTTATTTCTAATGAGATATCAGCAAATCAATTTTGTTAAGCATTTCTCTACATATGATGCATCTTTTTTCTCTAGACACTTCTAAGATTTTTTTTAAATTTTGGTTTTCAGCATAGTGTGCTTAGGTATTGTTTGCTTTTTATACATCTTGTTTATGGCTTTCAGGTTGAATCTGTAGGTTGATGTTTTTCATAAAATTTGGGAAACATTTACCCATTATTTCTTCAAACAATGTTTTTTGCTCCATTCCCTTTCTTCTTTCTGTGACCCCAGTGGCAGATTATTAGATCACTTAATATTATCCCATAAGTAACAAATTTTGATCAGTTTTTTTCCAATCTTAATCTTTTTCTCTTTGTTTTTCAGATTGGATAATTTTATTTAATTTTATATATCTTTATTTCTATACTGTATGGGTATGCCATAAGTTTGTTATCCATTCTTCTTTGATAGACATTTGGGTTGTTTTTAGCTTCTGACTATTGCAAACAAATCTGCTATAAACATTTGTGTACAGAAATTTATGCAGACATAAGCTTTCACTTTCTTTGGATAAATACCTCAGAATGATATGGCTGGGTTTTATTTCAGGTGTATGTTTAACAGTTTAAGGAAGCCTCAAACTGTTGTCCAAACTGGTTCTACGTTTCCCCTTCCAGTTACTCCACAATACTCAGAACTCTCAACTTTTAAATTTAGACTGTTCTAATGGATATACTATGATATCTTGACTAGTAACTTTTAGTTGCTTGAGTAATTTTGTGGGAAAGATTTGAGAAATATCCGGATAGAGGAGAGAGAGTAAATAAATAGAGGACAGAGAGAGAAGGAGAAGAAGAAAACTAGAGAAAGAAAGGGAAACAGAGATCTCCTGCTGGGAAATACGGTCATCATTATCTGCATAGTTCAAATAATTTCTTTTCCACACCACTTCAGGTTTGGATGACAACAGGAGAATTCAGACTTTTTCTATAATTCTTACTATGCAGATGATAGTTTATTTATGTGAAGCCATGGATTAAATGACTAGTTGCCTTTTAGAAATGATCAAAGTAACAGTTTATTCCCTTCCTTAGCCTGAGGGGAAAAAAAAGCTTATTTGCAACCTATTTCTGCTTTCTTGATTGTCCTGAAAATAATAGCAGACCATCCAGGTAAGCTACAGTGTCCAGTAGGCACTAAGTGTTGCCAAAAAAAAAAAAAAAAGTTCCAAGAAAAGGCTAAAATCTGGTTGTTAATAAAAAAAAAAGTATTGTCTCCCCTTTGGCACTACAAAATAGCTAAATGTCTCTTCTCCTTAAAGATAATACATTGTATTTACACAAGTCCAGCATTTTTATCAAAACCTAATTAATGAATATTTATGTTTATGTATTGTTGATACATACTCATGAATTTCTACATTTGGAATGACCTATAATTTATTTTTTATTTCATTATTTAGTGCTCATATTGTCGCATATGTGGTCAGTAGGAGCCTCTGCAAAGTGGCTTCTTTGTCTTTTTGATATGTTCCCATCATTTCCTAAGTAATTCCTTACTTTTCTGCTTAACAATATAGTCTAGGCTCCTTCTGTGTCTTTCTTTTTCCAGTCTTGGAATCAGCCAATTTCCTGAGAAGTACTGCTTTGAGTAACACTTTTGACTGTGTCATGGGATTAGAATAACAGCCTGGAATCCGGAGCTTAGTAAGACAAGGTAACTCTGCTTAAACACTTCATTTTGGATGAGAGCCTTAAAAGACATTTTAAATGTAGGTATTCAATTATTCAACTCTCTGTTACAACAGGGATAAGCGAAATATAAGGTTATCTGCTTAAGATTTTTGTTTTGTTTTGTTTTATCTATTATAGGTATAGAATATATAACAAAATTTATGCTTTTAACCATTTTTAAGTCAATAACTTAGGATTTTTGAATATACATGTATAACTGGGACATTATGCCACACACCAGAAATTAACACATAGTAACTGACTATACTTCAAAAAAAAAAAAAAGAAATTGATTTAAAAAACCAGGATTTTTAAACATATCAAATTGCTTTAAAATTGTATAGATCAGGAGTTGGCTGACTACAGCTCACTCACCAAATTCAGTCAGTCATCTATTTTCATAAATATACTTTCACTGTAACACAGTCATGCTCGTTTATTTACATATTGTCTATGGCTGCAGAGTCAAGTAGTTGCAACAGAGGCCATATGGTCTAGAAAGCCAAAAATATTTTTTATCTGGCTCCTTACAGAAAACTTGCCCACCCTTGGTTTTGAATAAATAAAGTTACTGCTATCACTTAAGAAAATTAAAAGATTGGTATGTTGATAAAAGACTCATAAGCCAGGTCTACCATTAACTGACTGTGACAACTAGAAAAGTCCCATCATTTTTCGGTTATCAGGCTTCCCAAACTACGTACGTTGGATTAAATAATTTCTACAATCCCTTCTAACTTAATCATATATTTATTAGAACATTTAATTATCCAGAGGAGGTTGTTAATACTTCTGGCTTTGCTTAAAGAAGAATAAATTCTTCTTTGTTCTTTAAGTCTTTGGAGATAGAAAAACATTCAATAAATGAAATTTATTTCATTTAAACTGAACACATTGAATAAATAAAAATTTCATAATGCAAACTATTGACATTTAAATTATTCACTGAAGTTTACAACACCAATATGCTAAATACATAATGTTAAAATTTTAACATTCTATAATTAGCATAATTTAAAATAATAAGCTAATCATATCTGTATCTTATACCTTCAGCAGCTCAGCTCTTTACCAAATGCTGTTATAAGTGAAAACAAAGACCTGGCATGTCTAAGGTTTAGAATTACTTCACAGAATCACCCTAGCTCTGGATCAATTTAAACCACACAGATTTGTATTTGGTAAGCTAACAACCAAAATAAGTGAGTTTTATGAAACATGATAAATACAACAAACTGCCCTCTCAGTCATGCTTAGAGTAAAAGACAAAAGGAAGAAAGGAACATTGATGCTATTGAAAGCAGACATATTGTTAAAAAATTTTAAAGAAAGAGAAAACTGGAAACTATGTGGCTATGATCTTATTTTCATGTTTTCTACAATGGAGAATGAAAATGGACTGATTACAGGGAAGATGAAGTCACAACAAGTGAGATAATGGAAAGAAAGTACCTTGCACTTTCATTTAACACAAGTCTTCAGGAATTAATATTCCAAGAGACTAAGGTAACTTCCAGGTGAAACCACAGAAACACTCTTAGTGATGGTGATTTCTTACATATCATGGAAAACAGAAAGGTGACAGAAGATGTGAGAATTTCAAATGTTCTGATTTGCACAGAGAGAATAAGAAAATTCTAAAAATTATAGATCAGAGAACATGTTGTTTTTCCCTGACAAAATGTTAATACATATATACACACATACATAACAAAGTTCCGTATTTATATACACTTAGGAAAGGATGAAGGAAACCATAATCTCTAAGCTTGTCAAGAATATGTTATGGCCAAAAAACTGCATTGAAGTAGAAGATGAGGTTATCAGGAGAGCAAAGGACATTATGTTGCTTATATTCAGAAAGATATAGGGAAATATCTTAGCAGCAAAAGAATGCTTTAAAAAAGGCCTATGTAAACATACACAAAAACTTCTACCACCTACAACTGCAGTTTGCATATTTAGTCTTTTTTTATTCAACAACTAACATGGAAACAAGAAACACGGTAAAGGTTTTGAATAGATGAATAGCCTGCTATTAACCAGAAAATTTTCTAAACACTACTCTTCCGTTATATTAGTGAGTAGATTTGCATTTCTTTGAGTAACATAGAAACTAATACAGAAAACAAACTGCTGTTGACATTTATTGATTCTATTGACTTGAAACATAAAAGTCATCAACAACAAACACAAGACTTTCGAAAGTATGAAAGAACTTATAAAACATTTCCTAAAGCCATGGTATTCTACCAATGAAGAAATTAAGTCTCTATAAGGTAAAAATAAAGCTTGAAATTCCCACAGATACCCAGGCCAACTGGAACCCTGTCTCTATGTCTGTTTCACTTAATCTTTATGTTGAATTTGCCAGTTGGTTAACATAGCTAAACTACAAAGCATAATTAAGCAAAGTAATCGAAATAAACTGCACAGTCACTTTCTTTTTTATATATTCACACATTGAAGAAATTACATCAGTCAAAACAAATAATCTTCCTTCATCTTGTATTTTACTCATCTTACAGTGTGGGGTGGGCAGGGGGGAAATTTTTCTAATTAGTCATCAGACCTGTCTCATCATCAGTAGTAACTAAAGCTGTGCACATATGTCACTAGAAAAATTCCTAGAAAATTATGAAAAAGAGACATGACATAAAATGATTTATTTAAAAATTCTGAATGGTGGTCAATCATTGGACAGAGGGTTGTTCACCACCAGAAACTAAAACTAAGCATCAAAATGTCTGAGATTTTTAATCTTAGGTTTTCCTTTTTGTTGTTTTTTTTTTAAGGCTACTAAACACTCGGGTAAAATTAAAGAAACTAAAGTTAGAAAGTAATCAACACTGTGTTATCTCCTTTAATTGAAAAGGAAAATGCAGTTCTGGTTCAGCAACTGTGGCTTAGAATTTCTTTTAATTCCTCTCCCCACCCCTTTCTTTTCAACAAGGTTCTTCATTTAGCTGGTAGAGATAACTAGTAATGCAAGTTTGAATTAACAAATAAAAAAAGGCATTAATAAAAAAGCACTGCATCCTCATTTCTGATATCAGAGTTTTATTTTTTCTTTATTCAAATCAGAACAAAGGTCTTTTACCCTTTCCATAAATAGGGTCATTATAATGTCTTTGTACATTTTTTAGGGTTACCTAGATATTTTCTTCCCAGTTCATTAGCTTCATAGTAAGTTTTCCTTTTGTTTTATGATTATTCATTTTACCAAAGATCAATGTTTTATCTTCATAGATAGTTTTATAACTTAGGCATTTTAAATATCCCTAGGTTTTGCTTGGTGTTTTTAAGAGAGAGCTTTCCCTTCTATCAATCAACCTCCTATCCTTCTTCCCCACCAAAGGGAAAAGAGAAATCTGGAGAAGAGATGCATGAAGGTCACCACTAAAGAGTCATAAACCATTGCGAATAATGTCAGAACTATAATTTAATTAGTGCCCCATCTGTCACTTTCTGTTTGACGAGCACTAAATGTCCAATTATCATTTAATATCTGCTCTAATCAGTTCTGGCAAATTTTGCAGGCACACAAGAGATGACATTAATAGATGAAAGTGAGGCTACTCTTGCCACATTATCAGGAAGAAATCTTGAACAGCACTGACTTACAATCAGGAAGGTAAGAATTTATTCCAATTAGTGGTAATAACATTCTATATCAGTGATGATGTGGGGCATCTAGAAAATAATTCTCTTTGTTCTCACAAGAAGTTAAGGAAGTAGCCCTACCTATGATTCTTTAGGAATTATTTTATGGATTCTAAAATAAAAATAAAAATACCTATGCAATCAGCCATCCTCCGTGCAATGTCTTTGAAAGCCATCTACTTCTGTGTTAGTCATCATCTCTAGTAAACTAGTTTTTCCACAGACAAAATCATTATTAGGGTACACTGAATCTGTAGGAAATTTTGTAAGTAAAGCCTACATTAGTCTATTTTGGACACTGTCTTCTGTAAAATAGGAACATGATTCAGGAAGAGACTCTCCACTTAAAAATGGTATTACTTCAAATTTTAGCTAATTTATATGATAGAGAAATGAGTAGAAATTTTACAAATTTGTTTCCCACTGCCAAAAAATTTCAACAGCATTCCATTTATGGCTACTATTGACCATTTTGGTTTAACTTTTAAAAACTGGAATTATAACCCAAAGGCTTTTAACTGTTATGAAATTACTAAAGGCATGTAATAATCAATGCATCATTCTTATTAACATTTTCCCTGGTGATTCTTCTCTTTTTTTTTAAGTTGGGGAAAAAATAAATTTTTATTGTTGATTGAAAAGGTGAAAACCATCAAGAAACCCCTCATTTTCCAGAGAATAACTTCAGCAGAAGAGGTTATTTTAGAAATAAAAAACTGAGGTCAAGACAGTTGCTTAACTTGCTTAACACTAGTACCAACAAATAAAGTTTTTTAAATTACTTCTTCCTACAATTTTTTATATTAACTATAAATATCTTTTTAATCAGAATTTAATATACAGTATATATCTCCAAGATAAATAAAACTGCACTCTATTCAATCAACAAAAAATTTTTAAAGATCTATTTTGTCCCTAATGTGCTAGATGCTATAACCATAGAAGAACTGGCTGGGTTAATTTCATCTGGATTCAAAATAGTAAAATTCTGAGTTTGAATTTTTGGGATTATGGACTAGTTGAGTGGCCTGTAATAAAACAAAAATTGCAACAAAACATAGAGTTTTAGATCATACAGATTATCTGTATATAGTCATAAAGTAAAAATTTGATAAATATTTGACACATTTTAACATATGGTCTATTCATTAGTCTTTAGAGACTAATCTTCCTCCAGCCATATCTCTCTTCTTTTGCCCAATAATTTATAAGCTTGAATGAAAAAGAAGCAGCAATGTACACCTGCCTGCCTAAAACTTAATCAATGATAGAAAGCAAATTTTCAAAGAAAACCTCATGTGTCCCCAAATGTAAATGTTTACAATCATATGACATTGTTTCTTCCTTGTAATTTAAAATTCAATTTTTAATTTTTCCTAATACATGTTTTCATAAGTGATCAGTAAAGGCTTTCCTTGCCTAGCTTTTCTCTTTAATGAGAAATATATTTCATAGAAAATTTGGGGCCCAATTTTAATTTTCTTCCTAAATAAAATGACTTGTATCTTCACAAGTGATCCTTCACACAAAGAATCTCTCGGCAAACTGAACTCTGTATGACTCTGGTACTTGCTCGTAAGACAAAGAAAGGTTTTAGACAGGTCTTCTCCAGTGATCAGGACTAAAAAATTAAAATACAGCTCATGGCTTTACACTATATATTAAAACTGTATTTCTACTGGGAAAAATATCACTAATAGATTTATATTCCTGGGATTGAAGCTGAGATTGATATGACTGATTGTGGCTTGACTTCAGGGAAAATCTATCAGGCTGTTGTGCTTATGTTGACTCCTAATTATTCTGCCCACCCCAAAACAGTTAGACTCAAAGTATTTCAAGAACAGAATCTTGCTTTTTGTTATAATGGTAGAAGTTGTAGAAAAAGACTGTACCATTACTGTAGAGGGAGGTGAGTTTTCATTCTGTGCATCTCTACGTGTATTTGTTGACCTATAACTTGTAAAAACCTGCTGAGCTTATGAGTCAGAACTTTTTGGTCACATTTTAAAAGCACTAGCAGGGAGATCCTGAGTCACAACGTAAGAGAGTTCTGCTGGGAAAAATAAATGTAGAATCAAGCAGCAAATTTAAACCCTGAAGTAATCTTTCCCCATGGGAACAGATCACCATATGAGCCCTTTTCTATGAGATGGAATATTATTGATCCAAAATGCCACCTTTACAGTACATGCTTCAAAGAGCAGCTTCAATTTCAAAGAATAGTGTAAGACTCTATTAAAAATGTTTCAAGACTCTTATCCCTATATTAATGAAACATGTTCTATTTTAAGTGTTTGGAGCCAAGAGGCTCATTAACCTAACTCATCACGGTTTGTCTGTTTGTGTTCCTTAACTAAGTAGTTAAACTAGAAATATTTATCCTAGATACCTTGACAAACTACTAGAGGACACTTCCCTAAACAGAAAAAAGGACACAGGCTTCATCTTGGTTTGGAAGTCAATCTGAACACGTCTGGTGTGATGCCAGAAGAAATACCACCTTTAAAAGCAAAGCATAGACCTAAAGACCTAAAGATGATCCCTGTACTAATTTACTCATTAGCTTTTGCACTCAGTTCCCCAGTGTTAACTTTCTGTCCAGTATCAATTTAGCAAATTCGCTTAGCACTAGATGTGTTACTTACAGGAAACTAGACAAAATAGCCATGGTATACGGGAGACGTGCTAACTCCTAGGAGGAGATCATGCGGTCCCTGCTGTCTCTGATTTTGGTGGTTCCACGGACTAGGAACATCCTGGGAGGTATCATGGGGGAAGAGAAGCTTCCAAAGAGTCCACAGCTTTCTAATCAACAATCTTTCATTTCCCTCCTTCTGAAAAGTGCAAAATCACCTCACAATCAGAGGGCATTCACTTCAATTCTCTTCAGGATATTGCATACTAATACTTAGTAATTAAACACATATTTAAATCAAAAATCAAATAACACAGTAGATGAAGTGTTAAGAGAGGGCATTTCTCAATTTTCTAAAGTTCTGTGAATTTTAATTAAGATCTCTGAAAATCTATACAATTCTGTAAATTTATTCTTTTCACTCAATGACTTGAATTTAGAAGGGAAATCCTTAGGGACAGCAGAGAGAACTGGGTGGTCAACCATCTGAAACATTCTTTTTGATAATCTGCAGTCCTAACCTTTCTGCCTTTCAAAACAAACATTTAACTGAATGGAAACAGTGTCATTGTTCTTACTTGTTAACATTCTCTCAAATCCTACATTTCAGGAATTATAACATACATTATTAATTGTAAATGTCTAGATTATAGTTTTCTCCTAATATGACCTGTTATAAGCAAAAAGTCATCAGGACAGACCTGAAGGAGGTGAGTTCAGATACATATTTCACTGTAACAGTAACATTGTTGAATGTAACTGTTATTCTCTTAGTAGGAATTTGAATTAAATCTGAAAGAGGTAATAGAACTTCAGAGGACTAGAACTCAAGCTCACCTTAACTATCTAAAAAGGTTTCCTAGGAGACTGAGTAAATTAAGTTCCTTGTTTAAAATCTAGTATGCATCACTTTGGATTTGTAAACACTAAGCTCTCAAAACCTTGAGTCTCACTGAGTGCCAACATTTATTTCCAAGTTCTTCAGAAAGGCAAAGGTAATTTGACCCATTCATAGAAAGAATTACCAAGAGAGGGAAAACACTGGGAAATTTGTAAGAACATGTATAGTAAATAATATTCCCTTATTAAAATTCAGTAATTCAAAAATTCAACTCTATAGCTACTAAATCACATGGGTAAGAAGAAAATTTTACATTGTTTATGAAAGAAGATAGCTTCTTTATTTTAAGAAAAGAAAACGGAGTTTGGAAAACATTCTGAAAAACAACAATATAGGTGATAATTATGAAAACTTACTTTAAAGAAACACAAGCCCCAATTCTTTTACCATAAATTTAGACTTTCAAATCTAATGTGATTTTATCAGAGTGAAAAACTGTTTACATTGCAAGAAATACAACACTATTATAAATGTAAAAGACATTTTCCATATTAATTTCAATGAATAATGAATTTGAATGTTAAATTTAACATTGAAGGGTAAAAAAATAAAATATATGGGAAATGGATATTGTGCTTTATTAAAGTGTGTATGTGAAGGAAAAGCCAGGCTGGGCTAACAAGATAACTCACAAATTTAAGTATCAGAATACTGATCTCAGTTGTGCTGGACTAACTTGTAAATTTAAGTTAATTAGTGTTGGTTTGTTGATTCCCTGTTCATATTTTTTTTTTTTTTTTTTTTTTGCTAGCCAGCTGGATTTTCAAAGAGATATATCTGGCTTTGAAATGTTGGTTTGCTGCCTCCCTGCCTCCACTTTTGTGATAGTGATGCTGCTAAAGCTGTTCCATGCCTATTGGCCAAATACCCCAAGCTTGTACTTCACCCTATAAAACCTCATGCGCACGTCTTGGAGGCGCTCAGAGTTTCGGAGCAGAAGCCCCTCTGAGCCCGCCAGCGTAATACATCTGAGTACTCCAACCCTCTGAGTGGTGCTTGTTTCTTAGATGGCCTGTTGTTCCCGTAACATTTCTGGAGGCTCCAGCGAGATACAACCATGCTGGCCCCTTGAGCCACTGGGCTGGTGACTCTGGCCGACCGGGGGACGGGACTCCGGCAGCGAATGAGGTGGCGCCGCCTGACAGTATTCTGGGTTCTCCTTCGTGAGGGCAACTCGGCTCCCCGGGGGGCTGGGCTGCAACCAGAGCCAGACTTTGTGGAGGGGCGGACGGACTCACTAGGTGGCTGTCCGGACAAGGTAGGCTCCCCTGGGAGGAATCAGGACCTGTACCAGTGGACAGAAGAGGAGGCGGATCCCCTCCTATAGGAAACAGAATACTGGTATTGGTGGGAGGACTGTTGTTAACCTCTGTGCATGTGTGTGAATGAATGAGCGGCCTGTGAAGCATGCGATCAGGCTTGAGTTTGTAGCTCCACGGCATTCTGCTACGGAGTTTGAGTGAGTCCCAACCTGCGGTTCCCTGGTGACCTCATACGGCTCAGGGCAGTATCGGTGCCTCAGGATCCTGATTGAAGTCAGCAGCTTATACTGACCCGCCAAAGCTAAGAGGCACCTTCGTCCCCGCGAGGGGAGCGGCCAGGCGGACGCAATGAAAACCCTCCCTTGTCTTGTCTGCGACACCAGCACAGGGTGGCTACACTGGGAGGGAAAAGGACACAGCCAGCCAATGAGTCAATGCCCCTGTGCCCTCAGAGGCTAGGATGCTATTTCTTTGAGAAAGTCTCCTACCTGATTCTGTCACAGAACACCGGAGACTTAGTGTTCCCCTACTGAACTGACCCAAGTAGTGCCCCTTCTGCCTAGCCCCAGACCCCCAGGACTCAAGTTTAGATGACGAATTCCTTCAGGACCGGGTTCACTCAGCCTTGGAGGTCCCTTTTCTAGTCCATTTATTTTACCATCCATCGTCAGTCCCACGCCCCTGATACGTTAGTTCAGGATATAGAGAGGATTTAATGAAGAAAGTCCCTGGAACTGCTTGAGGCCTTGAGCTCCAGAGACATCAGCTGTGACTGGAACCCAGACTCCCTGACCAAGTTAGCCTTCAAACAACTCACAGACCCAGCAAGAGAGCAGTCTCTCTGGGAACTCTGGTGTTTTGAAGAGTGAAGAAGGAAAAGATATAAAGGCTACCTTCCCAAACATCTAAAGCAACAAATCTATTATCCTTAAACATCTAAAAAGAATGGGAGGCTCTAAGTCAAAACCCACCACTCTAGACTGCATAATTAAGAATTTCAAAAAGGGGTTCTCAGGAGACTATGGAATTCGAATGACCCCTGGTAGGCTCCGCACTTTGTGTGAGCTTGAATGGCTGGCCTTTGGAGTTGGGTGGCCCTCAGGAGGAACTCTGGACCTAGCAACAGTGTGAGCAGTCTATCAAATAATCACTGGAACCCCAGGCCACCCAGATCAATTCCCTTACACTGACTCCTGGCTGAATATCGCCCAGACTCTACCCCCATGGATTCGGTTCTGCTCAAATGGACCTGGACAATGCAAGATATTAGCAGCTCACCCAGTCCAGGCCAAAAAGACAGACAGAAAAAAGCCTATTTTCCAGGAAAACACAGAAGAAGAGATGTGCCTACCCCCTCCGTATGCCCCCAGGGCACAGACACCTCCAGTCCCACTGGAGACACCACCACCCTCTGTGTCACCACCTCCCCAACCTGAGGACCCAGAGGCAGAGCCCAGCCCCCAGCCTGAGCCTGTGGGAAGGAGACTCCACTCAGCACAAGCCGGGAAGCCAGCACCACCAGCCCTCCAAATGCCGCTGTGGGAGACACAAGGGCCACAGCAAGTTGGGGAAGACAGGACTGTTCAGCCCGAGTACCCCGTACTCTACTACCAACCCTTTAGCACCACAACCTTCTCAATTGGCGCCATCATACTCCTTCCTACTCTGAAAAGCCGCAGGCTATGATTGACCTTGTAGAGTCTATCTTCCATTCTCACCAGCTCACCTGGGAAGATGTCCGCCAGCTGCTTCTGACTCTCTTCAATACAGAGGAGAGGAGACGCATTGTCACTGAAGCACGAAAATGGCTGCAGGGCAGAGCCCCTGGGGACACAATGGATTTTGAGGGGTGGGCCATGACACATGCCCCTGACACCAGACCAGATTGGGACTTTAACACCCAAGAAGGAAGAGGAGCACTGCGTGAGTACCGGGAGGCCATCTTACAAGGGCTAAGAGCGGGAGCCAAGAAGCCAACTAACATGTCTAAAACGACCACGTCACCCAGAGGCCAGACGGAGCCCCCACTAACTTCTATGAGAGACTATGTGAAGCATTCCGAGTCTATGCTCCTTTTGATCCTGAGGCCCAAGAAAACCAGCGGATGGTCAACACTGCCTTTGTAGCCCAATCATACCCAGATATACACCGAAAACTCCAAAAACTGGATGGATTCACAGGGATGAACGCTACACAGCTGCTGGAAGTAGCAAACAAAGTTTTTGTAAACCGAAAACGGGAAGCCCAACGAGAGGCAGACCAGAGAATGAAGCAGAAAGCCACACTCCTTGCAGCAGCCCTGGGGAAAACAAGCCTCAGCCAGAATCCTGCACCAAAGAGGAAAGGATGGAAAGAGAGCATCCCCCTAAAAGGCCTACTTATCAGCTGGAGCCACCAGCTAGTAATCACACTGGACTGGCTGGGATTGACTCAGAATAGGAGAGACCGGGCTCCCTGCCCTTGGGCCCCTGGGAGCCCAAGGTCAAGATGTTTATAGGGGGCCAACCAATGACTTTTATAGTAGACACAGAAGCAGAGTATTCTGTGGTGACCCAACCTGTAGCCCCCCTGACCTAGAAAAAGGCGACTTCTATAGGGGCTACTGGGGACTCAGTTGCCTGCCATTTCTGCCAACCACGATCCTGTCAAGTAGGGGGCCATCTAGTGACACATGAATTTTTATATTTGCCTGAATGCCTGATAGCATTGCTCAGAAGAGACCTTCTGTCTAAATGGGGGGCACAAATTACCTTCGTCCCCGGGAAACAGGCACATCTGACCCTACAGGGAGAGTCTATGATTCTAGCCATCTCAGTTCCCTGAGAAGAAGAGTGGCATCTGTATGAGAGCAGAGAACTCCAAGAAAATCCTAGCAAACTCCTGGAAAACTTTCCATTAGTCTGGGCTGAAAATGGACCGCCACACTTAGCACATAATCAGGCACCACTGGGCGCCATACCCAGACCTCAAACCTGGAGCCAGCCTGGTCAGACAGAAGCAATATCCCATGCCTCGAGAGGCCCACCTAGGAATCCAGAAGCATATACAGCGCCTCCGACAAGAAGGAATCCTGAGTGCAGATCTCCTTGGAACACACCATTGCTCTTGGTAAAAAAAAAAAGCAGAAGGAACAGACTATAGGCCAGTGCAGGACTTACGAAGAGTGAATGAAGTAGTCACTATAATACATCCAGCAGTGCCAAATCCACACACTCTTCTAGGCCTCAATCTGGCAGATGCCAAATGGTTTACATGCCTAGACCTTAAAGACGCTTTCCTCTGTGTTCGACTCTCACCTGCGAGCCAGCCCATATTCGCATTTGAATGGGAGGATCCCCATACAGGAGGAAAAACTCAACTGACATGGACACGTCTCCCCCAAGGCTTTAAAAACTCGCCCACCTTGTTCGGAAAGGCACTAGCCGCAGACCTTGTAAAATTCCCGGGGGAGACATTGAAATGTACTCTGCTCCAGTATGTGGATGACTTGCTGTTAGCCAGCCCCAGTGAAGAGGACTGCTGCAGAGGAACTCGAGCCCTCCTAGGGTTACTCCAAACAACTGGGTACAAGGTCTCGTGGAAAAAGGCCCAGATCTGCAAAAAGACAGTCAAATACCTGACATTTATTATCTCAGAGGGACACCGAGCCCTAGGACCAGACCAGAAACAAATTAGTTCCGCCATACCCAGACCGGAAACAAAAAGAAAACTACGAGAGTTCCTGGGCGCAGCTGGGTTTTGCTGGATCTGGATCCCCAGGTTTTCAAGAATAGCCAAGCCCCTCTACGAAGCAACTGCTGGATCAGGAAAGAAAACCCTCAAATGCGAAACTGAACAAGAAAATGCCTTTAGGCAATTAAAGGAACTACTAACTCAAGGCCCAGCACTAGGCTTACCAGATGTAACACGAGAGTTTAACCTGTTTGTACATGAAAGAGACCAAACTGCTCTTGGAGTCCTAACTCAGAATGTGGGGCCATGGCAGCGCCCTGTGGCCTATTTATCTAAAAGACTGGACCCTGTAGCATCAGGATGGCCACCCTGTTTACGGGCCCTCGCTGCCACAGCCCTCCTGGTCAATGAGGCAGACAGACTCACACTGGGACAGACTTTAAATGTAAAAGTGCCCCATTCTGTGGTGGCCTTGATGAATGGCCCAGGCTACAAATGGACAACTAACACAAGGATGACCCACTACCAGGGGCTTCTATGTGAAAATCCAAGAGTCCGTCTAGAGACTGTGCGAACCTTAAACCCAGCCACATATTTGCCTGAGGGAGAAGGGCAGCCTGACCACAACTGCAAAGAAATCATCGAAGAGGTGTATGTGAGTAGACCTGATCCAACCAACAAGCCCCTGCAAAACCCAAACCTGGAACTTTTCACAGACGGCAGCAGTTACATGCAGGATGGACAATGGCGAGCAGGTTATGCTGTAACAACAACCCGAGAGGTAATAAAGGCAGAGTCCCTTCCCCCAGGATGGTCTGCTCAGCGAGCAGAGATCTGGGCACTGGCCAAGGCACTAAGGGAAGGGAAAAGAAAATGAGCCTATATATACACTGATTCCAAATATGCATCTGCATCCTTGCATGTACATGGAGCCATCTATAAGGAGAGAGGACTTTTGACTGCTAGGGGAAAGGAAATCAAAAACAAAGAAGAAATTTTACAGTTACTGGAGGCAGTATGGAATCTAAAGGAAGTGGCCATTATTCACCGTAAGGGACACCAAAAAAGGAGATGACCCTGTGAGCCAGGGGAACAGGCTGGCTGATCAAAAGGCAAGAGAGGCAGCTGCCTGGGAACACACAGTAATTAAAGTTATGGCAGCACCAGAGCTACCCACTGCCCCAGAATACAGCCATGATGAAAACAAGTGGGCACAGGCCGAACAAGGAAAGAAAGGAAAGGACGGATGGTGGATCTTGACGGATGGAAGGGTTTTCATCCCAGAACAACTAGCTTATCGTATAGTCCAACAACAACACGAGGCCACACATATGGGAAAACCGGCTTTGGAGGCCCTCTTAAAGCGATATTTCCTAATTTCTCGTCTCCCTACTCTGTGCGCATCAGTCTCCCAACGCTGTTCGCTCTGTGCACAAAACAATCCAAAACAAGGGCTCACTGGGCCAGTGAGAATACAATGATGCGGACTGGCTCCTTTCGAAGATTTAGAAGTGGACGTTACTGAACTTGGGCCCAGTAAGGGATATAAGCACCTACTGGTTTTCGTCTGCACCTTCACAGGGTGGGTAAATGCCTACCCCACCAGGACAGAGAAAGCAAGGGAAGTGACAAAGGCTCTCCTTAGGGATGTTATCCCTCGATTTGGAATGCCTGCCTCCATCGGGTCTGACAATGGACCTGCCTTCATGGTAGAAATTGTACAGCAAGTGGCAAAGGGACTGAGCATCCGCTGGAACCTGCACACAGCATACCAGCTTCAAAGCTCAGGGAAGGTAGAACAAACGAACAGAACTCTAAGACAAATGATAGCTAAAATCAGCCAAGAAACCCAGCTCCCCTGGGTGGACATTATACCCCTAGCTCTGTTGCGAATTAGATGCACCCCAAGATTTAATATTGGGTACTCTCCCTTTGAAATACTCTATGGGCAACCGCAACTTTAGTCAGGATGGGAAATCCCACCCCAGAAATAAGAAATTTAGGGCTCCACCAACAACTGTTGGGACTAGGACAAGTACTACAAGAAGTTTGGGGTTGGGTAATAGAGAGAACCCCCATTTCGTTAGGGGTCCAAGTGAATCCCCATAAACCAGGTCACCAAGTATGGGTGAAGGCTTGGAAAAAGGAACCTCTCAAACCAACATGGAAGGGACCATATTTAGTGGTATTAACTACCCCTACAGCTGTTAAAGTTGCAGGAATCATCCGTTGGATCCACCACTCCAGGGTTAAGAGAGCGACTTCACCTCAGACAGAGGGTCCCTAGAAAACTGAGAGTGTCCTGGGAGACCCGCTCAAGACCAAGATCAAGAGGGAACAGAAAAGGATCGACAAGCCCTGCTCTAGCCACACCCAGAAGCTGGCTAGTCAACGCACCGCCAAAGCTTGAGGAAAGCTCAACGCAGCTGTTAAACGTATTTCTTTTGTGCTCCCTTGCCTCTTTGTTTGCTATACTAGACTGCATACTAGCAGTGGGGCTAGCTAGTGCTGCCCCACCTGACTGGAACACAGGCCATAGAATCCTGGTAGCTATTTTATATCTTGTTATAATTAGTGCCATCACTGCAGCATCATGTCTAAGATAATCATAAGGCTGATGTTACTGACACTAATGCCCTCACTCTCCTGGGCTGTACAATGCACCTGCACGGAACCTGGTGACAGGTGGTCCATGTACCGACCTGTATTTTCAGCTTACAGGTGATTTCAGCCACTATCTCCAATGAATAGCAGAAACCCTGAGAACTCTGCAAAATCAGATTGACTCTCTGGCCCAGGTGGTCGTACAAAAAAAACAGGAGGGGTCTGGACCTACTCGCGGCCAAAGAGGGGGGACTATGCCTCTTCCTAAACGAAGAGTGCTGTTTTTATGCCAATCAATCAGGAATTGTCACAGGGATGGTTCAAGAGTTACAAGATGGAGTAGAAAAGAGAAAACATATTTTAGATGAGCCCATGGACATGTCCTGGGGGCTGAACCTCCTTGTTGGCACCGTTCATAGGTCCCTTGCTCCTGATTTTTGCAGTTCTGCTATTTGGGCCCTGTGTCCTAAACTTCCTGACCCGCTTTGTCAATGAGTGGATAGAGGCTATAAAACTTCAGATGCTAGCCTCCAATTATGAGCCCCTATAACAGATAATGATGATGCTTACTCCAACTAGGGTTGTAAAAGCATCAAGAGAGGAGAATGTGAAGGAAAAGCTGGGCTGGGCTAACAAGATAACTCACAAATCTAAGTATCAGAATATGATCTGAGTTCTGCTGGACTACTCATAAATTTAAGTTAATTAGTGTTGGTTTGCTGATTCCCTGTTCATGTTTTTTTTTTTTTTTTTTTGCTAGCCAGCTGGATTTTCAAAGAGATATATCTGGCTTTGAAATGTTGGTTTGCTGCCTCCCTGCCTCCACTTTTGTGATAATAATGCTGCTAAAGCTGTTCCATGCCTGTTGGCCGAATACCCCAAGCTTGTACTTCACCCTATAAAACCTCATGCGCACGTCTTGGAGGTGCTCAGAGTTTTGGAGCAGAAGCCCCTCTGAGCCCGCCGGCGTAATACATCTGAGTACTCCAACCCTCCGAGTGGTGCTTGTTTCTTCACTGGCCTGTCGTTTCCGTCACACATAACTTTAATAAAGTCAATAAAGAAGTAAAAAAAGATTTTTTTCTTTATTATGTTCATCAACAACTACCTTATATGCAATGATGACATACATGTTTTGTAGGAAAACTGAGAAGAGACTGACAGTTTTTGGAAGTGGAAAAAATAACTGAAAAATTGGATTTTTCCCCTCATATTTTTAGTAAGAAGCCTACATTGGTTACTTTTATATTTGTAATATGAAAAAGAAAGTATGAGAACTGTAACAAACTCCTACTGTTACACTTAAGTTTTAAAAAGTTTCCATGAGTTTCAGAAACAATAGGTAGTCTAAGTCTCTTTTTATGACTTTAAATGGATAATACATAAGTGTAATTTTAACATATTTTAATAAGGTAATTTTAAACATATCACTTTAATGAAAGACATGGGGGGGCAGGTAAAATCAACATTTTAAGCTGTACTCAGAATACTCCCAATTAACTTATTTGGGTACAAGTCAGAATTGAATCAATGGTGTGAAAACATGGATATGATTTTAACAGCTAAATGGAATAACTAATTTATCTCTATAAGTATATATTTCCCTGTATATGGAAATATATCTATTCTCCCTGCACAAAATAAACATAATATGACATAGAACTGACACAAAATAGTTTTAAATGATAACAGCTTATTGATATATTAATGACTGTCAGAGCTAGACACTATTCTGGGCACTGGGCATTCAGCAGTAAATGAGAACAAGCCCCTTCCTTCATGATGCTCATAATCAAGGCTCTACTATCAATTCCTATTTGTTCTTTATGTTAAAACATTTTTAGTCACTTATTCTTAACTGGAGCCCACCATAACAATTTATGACATGGGCAGAAATATTTATTTTAAGGCTAATATGATTGCTGTTTATAAACTGATTTACTCTATGCAAATTAATACAGTCAATTTTCCCCCTTCTCAATTAAAGAAATGATTTATTGGAAGGGAGACTAGAATTACTTGCATAAATTCTTTTTCTCTTCATTTTATTTTGCCACAAGGGCAAATTATTTTATATTCAAGAAGCATAAGCCACACAGACAACTCAAACATAATATGAATATATAAAAGAAAATGCACCCAAAGCTCACGTGTGAATTATAAAGGATATGGTAAATTTCATGTTTTGGGTTCCCAATATAGAGGATTATCTTGCTCTTTCTAAAACAACAGGAGGTCTTTCAACTGAATGAAAACAGATAACCATAATCAACCTACCTATTAATAACAGCTGTCAGTCTCAACGTTTTAGGGGAAAATGGCAATGAAGATATAACACATACATATTAAGGGAACTATTTTTGGTTTGGGAACCTGTAATTTTCACGTAACAGTTAAAGCGTGCATCTGTTCTCTTATTTCCAATGAGGGAAAAACATGATCACCATCTGAAACCACTTTAGTGTATTTTCTAAGCAAATATGCTTTTTACCCAATGATAATTCATTAGAATAGGCATAAAATAAAAATGAAAAGAGACACATGGGAATTTACAAATTAAACACTATGGCAAGTTTTCCACTTTCCTACATTAACAAAAGAGCCATTTGTGTGAATGTAGGCCTGCTATTGGTCTGTGAATTTATTACCATGGTCAGGAGTAAGCACTATATCATTAAGAAAAAAAACCTCAAAGCCCACTTCTTGGGAAAAAAAAAAAAAAGTAAATAAAGATATCCTTGTATCCTTTTACTTATCTCAAAGACTCCTTTTTCATTCTTCATTTCCCTGTCTTTTAAACAGCTGTGCCATCATCAAGTAGTACTCATGCGTCCATTTCCCTCTACACATCCTACTCCCAAATCCTTTTAACGCTGTACATCAAAACATACATGGCCAATCTTTCATTCTCTCTGAGTCTTTAAGATGACTGATGTGCTAACAGCATATATCTTTCAGAGGGAGTGTCCTACAGAGCTTGAGAACAGGCTGTGAATTATGTTCATTGTCTGGAATGTGCACAAAGTATCTCATCTTCACTCAAATTATTACATCATTAGTAGAGATGCAAGTAATGTTTTAAATTTCAAACGGTCTACCTGAGGTTAACTTGTGAATTCCACATAAATACTTAGTCCTGCAATCTTGGTTACGAATAGGCAGAAAGTAATGAAGGGGTTGAAAATCGGGGGAAAAAAGAGAACAAATTCCAATATACACCTTGAACAATTGCAATAAGGAGTTACGGTTTCCCAGTTTCCAGTTTACCTTGAGATTTTTTTTAAAATCAATATAATGAAAGTGTATTTGCTCATGTAGAAGGCCCAGTCTGCTGAAAATGGTTTCATAAAAAGACAGTGTAACTGTCTTGATGTCCCCTTCCCCTCCCACATCCACTTTTTAATTAAACATATATATTAAGGTACATAAACATTTTAAATAATGAAGTTAGCATTTCAATAAAATATTTTAA
This sequence comes from Vicugna pacos, assembly GCF_048564905.1. Taxonomy (NCBI): domain Eukaryota; kingdom Metazoa; phylum Chordata; class Mammalia; order Artiodactyla; family Camelidae; genus Vicugna; species Vicugna pacos. The sequence continues at coordinate 57,213,417 of NC_132993.1, forward strand.
ATTGGTCTTACTATAAAGTCAATGAAAAATTTTAAATTATCTAATGTATTATTATAATAGGAAGTTTCCCAGGGGAGGAAGTGATACTAAAGACAAGAATAATTATTATTAATTGAATTATTGACCAATGAAAGCAGACCCAGGACTATCTGAACAAAATACAAAAGAGTAGCAATATAAATATGCCCTCCTGAGAGGAGGTTTTGCCATCCAGAAACACAAAACAAAGGCAAAGCAAGCAAATTCATATTTTTTTCAAAGAGGAAAAGGAGACTGTTTCATAGCTTCAGATTAATTTTGAAGAAAGTCAGCAAGACAATCAAAATATCTCTGAAAATTATCTTAATCTCATTGGTACAGTGTCTCAGAACAAGTACATAGCACTGGAAGATGACATCCAGGCACCCCAAGACTGTATTTCCTCAGGTTATTGACACTCATGGCATTGACACCTTATCACTGCATAGGTTTTCATGGAAGAAAATGTTGCTTTGGGTTGGAAATTTTTAAAAACTCATTTAGTGCCACTAATTTATAGAGGTAAGTATAAAATGGCATACATACATATATAAATAACTAAACTTTCTGTAAATATAAAAGGAAAAACATATGTCCTTAGACATTTCGCAAAGTAGTTTTGTTACTTCTAATATAAACATTGCTCAAAGAATGAGGACCAACACCAAGTGCCAAGAAGTACTCCCATGAGCGCATGTTCTCCACAGTTTTCTGGGGACTTTTTTGTATATTTCCTTGTGTAACACAATCAGAACAAGTAATCAAGAAAAGTTGATATATGAAACTCTTCCCATGATAAAAAAATTAATTTTAGACAAAAATTAAGAAAATGATGATTGCTAAACCATTTGCATTCACAGACTTGTGCGCTACTTGATTATTTGCCAAAGATCTGATATTTTGATTGTATAGAATAAGGACAAATCAACTGAGTATATATAAAATGATAGCTAACAACAATCCACATTTGTTATCTTTAGACATGTTAGATTTCGTAGAATATTCTCATATTTTAGTCTGTAGGGGAAAATGTACATTTTAGGAAATAAAACGTTCATAGCTAGACAGAATTTAAAATAATTTTTTAGTAGAAATCTGGATAAAATATGGAGTCAAATAGCTGTGAGCAATAGTATAGAAAAGAGACTGAATAAATTAGCAAGAAGGCAAAATCAAAAGGAGAAGAGATTGAGTGACTGAAAAAAGAAGGTACTATTAATAGCAAATACCTATGTAGTGCTTGCTGTATGTTAGGTAGTGTTACAGGATTATATGTGTGTGTATACATATATATTCTAACAGCAAACCTATTATGTTCATTTTGCAGTAAGACAATTGAAATATAGAGATAGTTACTAACTACCCATCATTAGCACAGAACTGGATTTGAACCCAGGAAGCTGACTCCTCAGGATGTGATCTTACATGCTATATAATACATCACTTCTCAAGAATGCTATCAAAGAGGATGTATATAAAATAATTTAGAAGACCAAGGAAACACAAAAAATATAAAAAGATTAAATATGATCTTGGGATTAGATACTGAGACAAGAAAAATAGTTCACATTCTTTCTCATAAAGCAATTCTAAAGTTGCATCAGTGTCAAAGAAAGGACAGGCAATTTTGTCCTTTGCCTTTGGAATCCAATTTATGATGTCCAATGCCGTAAATATTCAGCAATAGCTGTGATCTATAAATATTTAATACAAATGAAGTCATAAGTATAACTCAGACTTAATGCTAATTAAAAAATATAAAAAAGATTGGTAGTTACTTTTCCCCCCAAACTTCCAGATGGTGTTTAATCAGTATACGTGACTCTATTTAAGAATAGCATAATTGAAATCATCATTTAAAAGCAACTTGTCAGTTACAGCAAGCAGCACTGGTAAAGATTCTGTGACTTTATCACAGTCCTTTCACTATAATAGTTCTTCTACAATTACCCACTTTACCACCAACTTTGCTGCTGTTGGTTTAATAATTCTAAAACAGTCAGTCTTCAGGCCTTGAGAAAACTTGATACATAAACCACTCAGAGCTTTAAAAAAGCTAGACTTATTTAACTACAAGCTATGTAAGAGGGCTCTAGTCATCTTTTTAACACTCTAATTATGTTAAATAATAATCCCAAAGATAGAAAATCATCTCACAAATAATCTCAAGTGGAAGACATAGAATACATTCAATCAGTTAAACTTCCAAGAACAACTATTAACTGATATCACTAATATAATTACATGTGTTCAACCTAATTGGGCAGAGATTAATGAAGTGTACATTATTTGATTATTAGTTATCCCTGTTCAATTAGGTGTTATGTATGTATGTATATACATATGTATGTGCATACATATGCATGTATATTATAGATTCCCAAAGTTCCAATATCAATCTGATCTCCAGCTGAACTTTTGGAATAATAAACATAAAAAATTAATTCACTAAAATTAATGATAACTTGTTTATAAATTCCAATTAATGTTTATCTATTTGGTTGAGTGAACATTGATTGAATTTTAATGTGCAAGGCTTTATATATGATATAATGTAATGCTAGCTTCAAAAAAACTGGATAGCTCTCCTTTTATAAAAATTTACTTCTATCTCAACCATAACTAAAATCACGAAAATTCTCATTGAAAAAATAAAAGGTTGTAAATTTATAAATGCCCTGATAGAAAACTTTGTGATGTGGCTAAGAAAATGGTGCCTGAGAGTGCTTGAGTTTAAATAAAAGAATCTAGGAATCAACTAATTTGATGACATTATTATACAAATAACAAACTAAAGTCTGGAGAGATTAAGTGATTCCATGAAGTTTTCAAAACCAGTTTTTGATAGAATTGAAACTAAATACCATGCTCACTGAACACAAACATGGCCCTTTAAGATTTCTTCAGACCCAGTTTCTGAAACTTTGGCATTTATAGCCAAAACATGACCTTCCTCCTCTGTAAAATTCAACAATTACATTCCTAAGTTATATGAAAACTGATTTCAACAAAATCTCTGCTTTAGATCAATTTATAGAAGTTTGCACTTTTAAAGATACTAAATAAAATTAGAACCATATATATATACCATGAGACAATCAAAAAGAGGATGCAAGGTGAATTCCATTGAGAAACTAGCACTTTTAAAGTGAGCTAAGACCTATGGTGGTTTTTGAACCTGTGATCTACTGCATGGTCTGGGTACAGATGAACGAAGGGACAGTCCTGTCATAGAGAGACTTTCCAGTTACAAGAATCAATCAGCTGATCTTTAGACAATATGAGCTAATGAAATATATTGGAAGGAGAAAGAAACTCATATATTAAAATAAATTTCTCACCCCACCAATTCTCCCTTACCTTCACCCTAATTTTGCTGAAAAAGATGGCAGTGGGAAGAGAACTAGAAAGCAGTGAAATATCTTGCGTATCATTGCACTGCTTAGGCTACGGCACCCTGCTAGAGTTGAATGTACAAGTGAATTAAAATAATCTGAAACAGTATATCCAACCTATTCCCAGCTCAAAGGGGAAAAGTCAAATGGCAGGGGTGTTGGGATTTTCCATGTGCCTACTGGCCATTTGTATGTCTTCATTGGAGAATTGCTTGTTTAGGTCTTCTGTCCATTTTGGATTTAGAAGGATATTGAAATGAGTTTGAAGTTTTTTCTCTCTACTTTAAGTAAGACATTTTCTCTTAGTTGGGGAAACAACCCTACAGTCTCCTGCCTATGTCCAGTCCCTTGGGAACATTCTTTATTTCCTGGGCCACTTTTCTCAGCCATCTTTCTGTAGGCAACAGCCTTCATCTTTATGAGCATCAGCCTTTGTCTTTGAAGTCAGCACCAATTCTTCCCCTAAAGAGTACAGATTTGAAAAGCTGAAGCAAAATTTTTTAAAAAGTGCTATCCAAAACCCAATAAAATGATTTTGGATGGCGCTTTTTACATTCTACATTTACATTTTAAAAGGGGATTTCATTTACTAGCTGTTGTATGTGGACCATTTACTTGAGTAACTTCTGAGTTCCTGCAAAATGATTGTTAATATTAGGTAAATTCTACTGTGCTTAATCAAAGATTATATTAAAGACTACACATATACTGAAGGTGATAAATAAGTAACTTTTACTAAAGAATTGGCTGTCAGTATCATCATCTCTGTGATTCTGGTCACCATCTTCATTATAATTGCTGCTGTTGTTACTGTTTTTCCTAATCTGGAATGCTTAGTTCTCATTTCCTATTGTTCCATTAAATTTTACATTTTCCAAAAACACGTTCACCACCAACTACCCTCCTCAGACGTACATACAAATCTTTCCAGGAAAGTTTGGGAGTTTTTTGTTATTTCTTTCTATTCTGAATTGTGTAATTTGAATGCAGTTCCAATAATTTTGTTAGTAGTTACACATTTCCTTGAACAATATTTTAATCGTATACTCAGTGTAATTGCACTATGTTTTATCTGTGTTGATAAGTTATGAATTTTTATAGGTACCTGGAAATATCCTTCTAAATTTTTGCTTCTGTCCTCCATGGTATCCATTCACTGATTTATTCATTCAACAAAAATTGCACAAGTGCCTACCATGTGCAATCAACCCTACCAGGTGCTAGAAACACAGACATGAGCAAGACTGGTAAAATCCATGTCTTCATGAAAATAATGGTCTTTTTGTAGTATACATCACTTAAGTTTCATTTTAATTTTAGAATTTATTAAATAGCTTTCTCCTATGTCAAGACTAATTACTATAAACTCCAATGGACTCAGAAACCAAAAAACCATGTTATAACAACTAAAATTGTTTTCATATTTTTCTACAATGATAGCATACATTCTGCACACTGAAGTTACTTCTAAATCATCAAGTGTGCATTTATTTCCATCATCATCATCACTTTTGTTCTACTGAAAATAGTCTTTTGCATACATTTTAGTTATACGCCTTCGGTTTTTCACAAGAAATGAGAATTCATTTATTACCAAAATTCATGAATAAAATGACAATCTAGCCAAATGAAACTATTTTAAAGTACATAGTTTATACAGTAGGCACTGAGTAAGTATTAATTATTGTTGTTAATGGAGCATTTCTACAGACATGCTTATAAGCTTTTGCACAGCAAAGGAAACCATAAGCAAAAAAAAAAAAAAAAAAGACAAGTTACAGAATGGGAGAAAATACTTGCAAAAGATGAGACTGACAAGGGCTTAATTTCCAGAATATATAAATAGCTCATACAACTTAATAAGAAAAAAAAAACAATCAACCCAATCCAAAAATGGACAGAAGACCTAAACAAGCAATTCTCCAATGAAGACATACAAATGGCCAGTAGGCACATGGAAAAATCCTCAGTATCACTAATTATCAGAGAAATGCAGATCAAAACTACAATGAGATATCACTTCACACCAGTCAGAGTGGCCATCATTCAAAAGTCCACAAACAATAAATGCTGGAGATGGTGTAGAAAAGGGAACCCTCCTACATTGTTGGTGGGAATGTAATTTGGTACAGCCATTATGGAAAACAGTATGGAGATTCCTCAAAAACCTAAAAATAGACTTAACATATGATCCAGCAATCCCACTCCTGGGCATATATCTAGAGGGAAACTTAATTAAAAAAGACACATGCACACCAATGTTCATTATTTACAGTAGCCAAGATACGGAAACAACATAAATGTCCAATGACAGATGACTAGCTAAAGAAGCTGTGGTATATTTATACATTGGAATACTACTCAGCCATAAAAAAGAATAAAATAATGCCATTTGCTGCAACATGGATGGACCTGGAGATCATCATTCTAAGTGAAATAAGCCAGAAAGAGAAAGAAAAATGCCGTATCACTTTCATATGGAATCTAAAAAAAAGACACAAAAACTTATTTACAAAACAGAAACAGACTCACAGACATAGAAGACAAACTTACGGTTACTGAGAGGGGAAAGAGGGTGGGAAGGGATAAATTGGGAGTTCTAGATTTTCAGATACTAACTAATATATATAAAATAGATAAACAACAAGTTTATACCATATAGCACAGGGAACTATATTCAATATCTTGTAGTAACCTATGGTGAAAAAATATAAAAACAAATATATGTAGTTCCTACATGACTGAAGTATTGTGCTGTACACCGGAAATTGACACAACATTGTAAACTCACTATACTTCAGTAAAATTTAAAATTTCTACACATACACAAAAATATACTGGAATTTTTAAAAATAAAAGTTGTTTTGAAAGTGGTTCTGAGTTTTATCCATTCTGGCTTACTTATCAGTTTATAGAGAGCCTTATTAGGATATCTAACTTTTTGAAAGTTAAAAGCTGATTTTAGTATAAATTTGTGACTTTAAGAATCTGGTACAGAAATTATTATGGAATTATTTTCTTTATAATAGACATGTTTATCTCTATTATTGTAAGACATATTTTGAAGTTTTTCTCTTTTTGTATGTTAGAGTCAGGCCAACTTTTGCTACCTAAGTTTATGTTCGACGGTATGAAATTGAGATTCAGTAATTTAGCTGGGTTATCAATGAATTATATAGCCAACCCAGATGCTTTGTTACCAAAAATTCATGTGAAGGGTTGCATTATTCAAATCAGTCACAGTTTAGTCATCAACAGTAATCAAATTAATTGGCTAATTGTTAAATCACTACTTTGTTTTGAGCTACAAAGACACATTTAGAGCCTCTCTGCTGCATATTTCAAAGCACTGAGAGTATTTCTAATCTAAGTGGTACCCTAGAGCCAGAAGGACTTATTGCTATCTTAGAGGGTGACCTACATGCTGAGAATAATGTAATTAATAAAAATTCCCTTGAGTTTGAATTGAAAATGTAAAATACTTTGCAATTTCTCTAGAGTCATTGAGATATACATTTTTTTCTGAAATCTTATCTGTACAAAATATTCAGAGCCAAACAGTTCAGAGAGCCATGAAAGTCGTTATAATTAAAAAACTGTGTCTTTTGTTTGTTTTTCCCTTTTGAAAAATTCCAGGACTAACAAGAAAACCTTAATATCCAGATTGTCTTATATGTGACATTTGCTTTCATAAACCATGCAGTTATCAAGAGCTAATCCTGTAGAGAAACTAATCAAGGAAGGTGTTACACAAATGCAAAACATATGATTAAAGAGGGGGAAGGCAAATCTCATGCAAAGAGCTGAATATTATAATAAAATTGCCACTGAATGGAGATGTGAAGACTTCAAGCTCAGTTTAATTAGGCCACTGAGTGGAATCCCCTAAGACCAACAACAATTGAACAGCTAATAATCAGTTTGTTCTTTACTGATTACCAGTTAATCATGTCCCAAACACAATCCTGGTCCCCTCTCTAATTATGAATACATTTTCAGTTCTCTCCTTTAATCTCTACACTTTTTGTGGGTGCACAAATCTAAATCAGCTAGCTGTAAGAGTGCCTAAACCGTTAGTGAGCGCCTTGAAAGGCATTCCTACTATTCAGGAAGTAAATATTTGCATCCTTTTGTGCCGTAGTGGAAAACATTAGCTGATCTAATGAGGGAAAATAGGAGCATAAGAGGCAAGTGCACATCAATGTGGGGCAGATTCTTTCTAAATAAAGATTATTTTTCTTTATGAAGTGCTTGCTTCTTGCAGAAATCTGGAATGTTTTACACACACACACACACAGAGGAAGAAAAAAATTGCCTGTAGTTCTATCATGAAAAGAGAATCACTGATAGTATTTTCATTTATTTTCTTTTTTCATTTATTAAAAAAACCCCTCATGGATATATATATATATATTTGGGGAAGAAATGTGTGTCAATTATGTATTCATATATTTATAAATAATATTACATTATACTACTAAAATTTAACAATATATGCATCCTCTAGATACAGTTCTTAAATATTTAATAACTGCTTAATTTCCTTTAAAGTAGTACAATAATTTATTTTAATAGTTATTAGTCATCATTTAATGTTTCTCTTTTTCATATTATGAGTAATTGTTTCATGCCTTAGAATTTAAAAATCATTTTATATTTATGATTATTTCTGACAGATATGTTGAAAAGAAATGAACTTTGCATTTGTTTAAATTTCCTTCCAAACACCAAAGTTCAGATTAGTATTTTAGCTTTGGGAGCTCAAGTTTTCTATTTGGGTATAAAAATTTCCTTCTGCAGAATTCTATTATTTCTTCTCCATTAAAAAAAAAAAGTCCTTTGAGATCCTTTTAATAGCTCAGCTTCATAGTTTCTGAATTCCATAGCTGCTATCGCTTTCTAGTATTCTAACCTCAACATCCTGCTCATCTTCATTCTGGAAATCGCTTCCATGTGATTACACTTCTTCACTAGTTCAGGCTTTGGTAGTGTCAATGCAGCTACTTAATCCTTGTAAAATAACTGTCAATATCTTTATTGACAACAAGAGCTATCATTTATTTATTGAGTGCCCATCATGTAACAGAAAGTTTATAGCTAATTCCTTTGAGGTAGGTTTTATTGTTATTTTTTCAGGTGAGGAAACTGAGGCTCAGAGAATTAAATTAATTTGCCTGCTTACACCAGCTACTGAACAACGGAATTATGCTGTGAGCCCAAAGCTTAATAAATTCACTGCACGATGTATTCCTTTAGCCTGAGAGGTAACAATACAGCAGCATAGGCAAATGATAAGGCATGGGGAAGTGAAAGTGTGTGGGGGCAGGGAGGAGACAGTGGGGGTGAAGTGGGTTAAGAGGTAAAGGGGCAATAATACAAACTGAGCCAGCAGACTTTGCATATTTGAGTCACCCACCTTTTATTCAAGGTCTGTTCTGCTATGTCCCAGCTCTATAATACTAATTTATTTAATCTTTCTGAGGCTTAGTTTCTTTATCTATAAAATAGAGATTATAAGTACCTTATAGGATTATCATGAGATAATGGGTATAAACTGCTTAGTTCAATACTTAGTACTTAGTAAATCCTCCGTATCTATCATCACCTTTCTCATCCTCATCATCAACATTGATGTCATTTTATAGTCATTACTGTGTCACTGATTTAAAAGTTTCCAAATGCAAAAAAGCCTGCATAAGAAAGTAAATAGGAATGGCTAGAGTTTGCTAGAAAAATAAGTCCAAACTTATGCCAACTAATGCTAAATACCAGAGGACACAAACCCAGAATAGGATAGATTAGATGGAACATGCAGTCCAAAATTCCTGACCTAGCATTTGATGATGGAGTTGAAGAATGGTGTGAACTTAAAAAAAAATCCTACTTTGTTGATAAATGAGATTTGCATAAGTTAATTAAGTTGCACGGAAGGGGGGGTTGTTTGTTTTTTTTAATTTCCTACTGGTTTTGGAAATTCGCTTTCTTAATCTTTTGGAGCTATTTTTTCTCTTGATTCTTCCAAAAAGAAATTCCTGGTGCTTATCAGAGAGATGAATAGGTATTTACTCTGCTATTTTAGTTTGAAAACTGTATAGGGCCACAGAGTGGACACTGTGTTGAACACATGCAGGACGGAGGCACTCATTTCCTCTGCTTCCAGAAGCATTGGAGTTCAGTCCAGAAATTGCCCTCAGCCTAAGGAAGCTGCCTTGCCCAAGGTTATGTCTTCTCCCTGGGCACAGCCTACATCAAATGATTGATCTATGGGGGTGGGAGAAAGTATATGCAAAGACCCAGCCCCTGTGCCTCATTTGGGGCAACTATGAAAGCTCAAAATCTCAGCTCCAAAATTCCCAGTGGGATTGGCTAACACCTGTGCTCCAACTGCCTAAGATATTTACTTCTCCCTCTGTTCAGTTGTTCCCGCACTTCTCACAGATGCTGTTCCCGAGGGGGCTCCCCAATAAAATTCTTGTATACAAATCTCAGCTTGTTTCCTGAAAATCTAACTATGGCAGGTAATTTGAAAAACATAACTTTCATTGTTCATAATCTTACACTTTAAGATAAAGTTACTCATGTTTCTGAGTGTATTGAGGACATTATCTCTGTGAGACTATAAGGGCAAAACAAATTAAAAATACCAGAGGCTTAATTCTCACTGTTGAAAACAAGCGAAGACTTTACATTGCCCCTTTTCTTATAGCATTTACTTTAGAAAACATTAATTTTAAGTCCTTTCCCTGTCTCTTTGAAATGTATGTACAACTTTTCAAAAAGGTAAATATATCTCTTGCCTGACTTAAGCCCAGGAATTTTTTTCTCAAAACCTGGGAGCTATTTCTTTGAAATGCAATCACTTAAGGCAGATAGCATCCCTGTTTCCCAGTTTCTAGGGAGAATGTAGGAGCCTAACTTCAGTAGGTCCCTTGCTCCTAGCTGCAAAACTACTTCCTATCATAAAGATTTGAGAAGTTTCTGTTTCCTTTGGATAAAGCCAATTATCTAACACAGATGTGCACCCCATTACCAAGTGAATTCAGGATGAACTTTGGGCAGTCAAGTCCTTTTCCTTGAGAACTAGCTATTATTTATCTAGAGAACAGATATGCAACGGACTATATTGGCTCAGCTACACAAAAGGGTGAGATTTAATTCTGTTTTTGCCATCTCTTTTACAGACAGGCTGTGATGTGCATCACATTGTGGTTTAATGCTTATTCAGTAAGAACTGTTTTTCTTTCTTGTCTACCTTTGTGGAGAGGTTTTCTGGTTGGGAGGAAACTTTGCTTTTTAATTCTATTTCCTCAACAATACTATAATGATCTTCAATGGAATACGGCAGCATAACAATGTCTGCTGCTATGTCTGAATGAGAGAACGGGCTACAGAAAGCCCTGTAGATATTATAGACCCCGATAAGCCTGAGGCTGGTGGCCTATCCACTATGGTGTTGATTTCCTTTCTATACAGCCTAAATTCTCCAAATATTTCTAATGTTTGTTTCAGAATGAAGTAGGAGTACCGTCTCCAGAAATCCCCATCCGTCAAAATGTTTGTAAGATCTAAAGAGGATGGAGAGGCCTTCAAGTCATCTCATGATGACAGGTTTGTTTATGCAAGGCTTCATATACTAATCGAGAGTCTGTCCTCTCATGGCCATGACAAACAGCACTAAGTAATCACAGTTCTCTATCTTATTGAGCTGGAATGTATCCTCAGAACCATTCCTAATACAGAAGCACAAGCACCTACTACCAATAAATCAGTACTGGCTCTTGAGGTGAAACCTATGTTCCACTCATGATTTACAGGACTTGTCAGCTGGCACCAGAGAAAGTATATAAAGTCTGTAATTCTCAGCTAATTCATGGCAGCAATAGAGATAATGAAGGTACAGTTAGACTGCTTGAGTGAATCACAGAATATTAGACCTGAAAGCAGTGTGCTGGATCCTATACAGAGTGAAATCTTTTGTGTGCATCTCTTTCCAGCTTCACATTCAATGATGTCAAGTACTGACACCATGGAAATCAATTCATATTACTAATCAAAGGTTGTTTTATTTCCTTGTTACTGTTTTCTTGCTTATATGTTTTCTGTAGAGTCAGTTTTCAAGCATACACCAGCACATCATTGGCTGAAAGCTACTTGAGAGTGAGGAACTCTGAGCAAGAGAATGCTAGGACAAAAAAATGCAGTTTCAGGTGGCTAGATTTTACAAATTTGGTAGAATATAGTCAGGTTAAGAGCAGGTTTTCTTTTTGTCACTTTTCCATATCAGCCTTTTTAAAGAATATATAAGAGCTTTCTAGTAATATGACTTTAGTCATCAATAATAAAAATTGAGATTATTATTTAAAATGCAATAGTTAGAATTATTATTAATATTTTAATAAGAAATTCTAACACGTATTGCTTTTATTTTGTTCAACAAACTAGCTACCTTCACACAGATTATCTCAAATCTTTTCATAAAGAATTGTTCAAGTGGTCTTTTAAATCCCATTAGCAATGGAGAAAGTAATTTGCTGAGTAAGGAAGGGAACTGTCTAGTCAGATAGCTAAATAAGCTAGTAGAGGCTGTGGGTTCCAACCTACTCCTGGATCACTATAAATGATTTTTTCTCCCACATCAGGCTCTCGCTTTCTACTTCTTTAGATTACAAAAATACAGAAGAGCATGACATTACTAGAGGAATCTCTTGAAAGAGTAAATAAAAGTATTTGAAAAAAAAATCCTATACAAAACAACACATCTAGCCGTACTTGCTCTTTGATTCTAATGTTGCATATTTTGAACAAACTTTTTCATATACTCAACAAAAGAAGAAACAGTATCTAAAAAGAAAAGGAATAAATAGGAAATATTAAGTAAATAAGCAACACTTAGTAACACTGCATTCTTATTATGTGCTTGGATACTGTGCTAGTTTCTAACATACATTCAACTTTCCACCCATATTTACTGAGCTTCCATTTTGAGTTAGCCATTGTTCTAAGTGCTTAGCTAAAGAGTGAACAAAAATAATTTTAAGCCCCTGTTCCAACAAAGCAAATTTCGTTTTTTTGTTATACTAATACAAGAGCACTGAGGCTGAAGCTTAAGTAAGTTGTTCAAGTTCACAACGTTAGTTATTTGCAGATTCAGAACTGACAGCAAAGATTCTTCACTGATTTCAATGCTCTGATATTGGCAGGAGGAGAGGAAGAGGAACTACTCATCACTGTTATGCTACTTAACACTGTGAAACTACAAAGCCCTAGAAAATGCATATTTAAGTGCAGATCATATTTAAGGATGTACTAATGTTACTTAAAAATAGGAGCCGAGAGAGAAAGAGAGAGAGAGAAGGTATTCTCAAGAGAGTGTGAAAAATTGGTTGCAATTGTCAATTTTTTTAAAAGACAATTTTTTAAAGAAGTTTTACATTCACAACAAAATTGAGAGAAAGGTAAAGAGATTTCCCACATACCTCATGCCTTTACACATACACAAGCTCCCCCATTATCAACATTCTCCACTAAATGATACATTTGTTATAACTGATGAATTTACATTGGTACATCAAAATCACCCCAAGTCCATAGTTTATGTTAAGGTTCACCCTTGGTGCTGTACATTTTGTGGTTTTGGACAACTGTCTAATGACATATTTCCAAAATTATGGTATATTTACAGAGTAGTTTTACTACCATAAAAATCCTCTCTACTCTACCTAGTTATATTTCCTTCACCTCAACCACTGGTAGCCACTGATCTTTTAATGTCCTAGTAAGTTTGCCTTTTAGGGAATGTCATATAGCTGAATAATACAGTATGTAGCCTTTTCAGATTGTCTTCTTTCACTTAGTAATATGCATTTAAGTTTCCTCCATATCTTTTCATGGCTTGATGACTCTTTTTTAGTGCTGAGTAATATTCCACTGTTCAGCTGTACCAGTTTATCCAGACTGAAAAACAACTTGGTTGCTTCCAAGTTCTGGCAATCATGAATAAATCTGTGACAAACATTCAGGTGCAGGTTTTTGTGTGGATCTAAGTTTCCAATTACTATGAATAAATACCAAAAGGTGCTACTGATGGACTATACAGTATGAGTAAGCTTAGTGTTGTAAGAAGTTGTCAAAATGACTTCCAGCATGGCTGTACCATTTTTCATCCCCATCAGCAAAGAATGAGAGTTTCTGCTGCTCCACAGTCTCACAAGCATTTGGTGTTGTCAGTGTGGACTTTGGCCATTCTAACAGGTGTGCAGGTGTGTAGTGTATGTCATTGTTGTTCTAAATTGCATTTCCCTGATGACACAGGATATAGAGCATCTCTACATATGCTAATTTGCCATCTGTATATCTTCCTTGGTGAAGCAACTATTAAAGTCTTGGGGCCACTTCTTAATCAGGTATGACTGTGTTCCAATAAAAATTTATTTATAAAATGAGTAGCAGGCCAGATTTGGGCCTGTAGGCCATAGCTTGTTGACCTATGACCTAGAAGGTACACAATAGAAATTCAGTAATTACCTGATCACATATAATAATCATGTGGCGACAGTTTTTGAACTTTATGTGAATTGAATATAGAATCTCAATAGACAAGGAAATTATCTAAGGAATTAAAATTGCTCCCCATCCACCATAGGCTTTGCATTAAAGAACTGGCTTAATGTACATTTTTTGGAAATAAAATTCCTTTGTAGAACATACAATTTGTTAAAATAATAAAGTGAATGAAAGTGACAGTGCAAGCTTTTTCAGAGATTGCATCTCCCAGAGCAAGTTGTGAGCTTTCAGGCACTTTTTGAAAGCACATAATTACCTCCTGTGTGTCTCCATCATTTGCAGGGCTCCTTTCACTTTAAAGGCTACCTAAGTATTGGGTTAATTATAGAGGAAACACTAGTACAATTCCACTTGTGACTTTTACCCTGTCTTGTTCATTCTACCGACAGCAGTAGGGTAAAAATAGAATAACTTCCCTCATTCACCTTTTTGAACAGAGAAGAGTAGCCAGCCTGAGTTTTATCTATAGGACTAACTAAACTGCAAACAGTTTGTTTTTAACTTTATAAAAATAATGTTCAAGACACATTTTTCCCTGATTTTGCCTATTACACCAGAAAAAATAAAAACCTCCTCTGTATTTCCTCTCATTTCTTCTTCATGCTTTAATAGTTTCACAGTTTACTTCTGGTGGAAGGTAGAATAAATTGCCTGCTCCTTGGACAGTGACTCTTGTTTGAATGGCAATATATCCTCTTCCAGGGAACATGTTGTGTCTATAAAAAGTCCTATAAATGAGGTCAAGGTAATAGAAAACAGTCCACAGATGACACGTTAAAGGAGATGCCTTCTGGTTCTACTTCCTCCCCGTATGGTCAAGAGTGGTCTGAGACAAAGTTGTATAATAAATAAAAATAAAACTTAATTCTTCATTCTCTGCATTCTCAGTATTTGAACTCGTTCACAGAAAGAGGCTTTGGAAATATTTTCCTATTCTGTGGCTATGTGACTTTGGACAAGTTATTCATACTCTAAGCCATAGAATCCCCATCTATAAAATACAGCTAATACTAATAATACATTCTGCATAGTTTCTTTATTTTCTCAGTGACACACTCAGTCTTAAATATCTTCTTTGTGCTGCTGGGTCTGGGAGTCTGTATGTACTCCTGTAATGCCTGTAGCTTTCCTGGGCTTCCCAACCAGGGAGCCAAACAAGTTCTATTAAATATTAACAATAGTGGCAAGAGATAACAAGACAGAAATAAGAGAGAAACTTCCTGTTTCTGACTAATGTTGTTTCTGTTATAATGGCAGTGAGGTTGAGGCAATTTCAGGAGCTTTTCAGAGCTTCCAGGCTTTTTCAAGAAAGAATAACTCTTAGAGAATCCAGGGCCAACCGAAATAGCAGCTCCAAATGCATATTAGCAGGTAGACGTTTATGGGATCCTTTGAATTACTTATCTATTGCTAAGTAACAAAGTATCGCAAACCTGCTCTTCACAGCTAAAACAAGGAACATTTATTATTTCACATAAATAAATGTCAGGAATCTGAAAGTAGTTTAGCTGTGTAGTAGTTCTGCCTCAGTGTCTCTCATCAGATTGTAGGCAAGCTGATGACAAGGCTGCATCACTTGAAGGCTTCACTTAGGTTGGAGAATCCACCTCAATGATGACTCCTTCCCTCAAATGACTGTTGGCTAGGGGTCTCAGTTCCTTATCATATGAACCTTTCCACAAGGCTGCCTGGAAACATGGCAACTGGCTTCCCCCCAGAGCGAGTGAAAAAGAGGGAGTGAGGGACAGAGAGATGCAGAAGTCATGACATCTCTTCTATTCTAGCCCAGAAAGTGACATATTGCACTTTCCTAACAATTTGTTTGGTCACGCAGACCAGTCATCATAATGATACAGCATGAGGAAAGACTGTGCAAGGGCATGAATAGCCCAATTATTAACTGGTTCTCAAAGCCCTTCTAACTTTTTTTTGATACACCCCTCTCTCTCTGTCTCTCTCCACCCCAACTCCTTCTCTCATATCTCAAGGGGTTTCTGTTTTCCGGAACTCCATCCTGTCCCATACTGCTTCTAGTACTTACCAAGAAATTATAATGTGACAGCAAATAATAATCAGGTGGCAAAAACCTGGCTTACCTGGTGACATTGTGAGGGCACTATTACTCTTACTTCAATACAGCAGAAAACATGCATCTTAGCCTTCTGTGATTTCCCTGGAAGAGTTAGATCCTCTCTCCTTTATGACATTCAAACGACTTAATGGTACTTCCATTACAACTCTTAAAGTGTAGTATTAAAATTAATCCACTTACACATCTGCATCCCCATTAAAATTTGATCTTCGTGGAAGGAATCTTACGTTATGTTTCTTTATGTCTACAGTACCTAGCACAGTGTGTGACTCGTAATATGCACTCAGAAAATGAGGAGGTGAGGAATGTGTGGGCTGAGGGTGGGGAGGGAAGGGGAGGGGTGGTGTTTCTAATCCCCTCCTAAATGAAAAAGGAATAGCTGACTTGAAA
This sequence comes from Vicugna pacos, assembly GCF_048564905.1. Taxonomy (NCBI): domain Eukaryota; kingdom Metazoa; phylum Chordata; class Mammalia; order Artiodactyla; family Camelidae; genus Vicugna; species Vicugna pacos. The sequence continues at coordinate 57,229,875 of NC_132993.1, forward strand.
TGTGGAGATCACTTAATGAACCATTTCTGAGAGAGTAATATTTAGACACTTTTAAATCTTTGTACCAAAAAGGGAGGTGGAAATATTTTTCCTTCTGTTCTAAAACTTAAATGTGCCTTTTCAAAATTACTTCAGTATGCAATTATGCTTATAGAAAGATAATTTTTATTTCAGATAGGCAAATAATAAAATGTTGGAGTGAGAGGCAGGCAAAAACAGAACTTAATTTTTAAAATCTTTCTCATAAAGCAACCTGGAGATTGGAGCTCCCTTTGAAACCATTCATCAGTTCTGAAGTACCCCGAGCAAGATGGTGAATAGCAATTGTATGATTAAGGACTGTCTGCTTATCTTTTTTCTTTAAATATCTCCTTTTTATAGGCAACTCAACTCATTCTTTTGTCAAGGAGTGAACACACCATATCAAGAGCCTACTAAGATGTCAGAGAATGTGTGTGTGTGTGTGTGTGTGTGTGTGTGTGTGTGTGTGTGTGTGTGTGTGTTAGAACCCATGGATGCTGGAGGCAGAGAATAGGGATAGAAGTTTGATGAGCACTGTGAAAGAAGTGAAGGAGACATATTCACTATTTAACAAAATCCAGGAAAATGTATCTCCTTCACCCTCAACCTCCAACCTACTGCAACCACATCTAACTTTGAGGAATCAAACTTATACCCAGAACTTTAGCTACAAGGCAATCTGATAAATCTAGTCCTGTTTTTAAGTATTCTAACCTCTGCAGCATTGGAAAGTACACAGAAGGAGGTGGATTTGGACTACAAGTTCCAGCAGCCAGCATCTAGCACACTTCAAATTAAAAATAAAACTTTGTCTAAAATTGTACAATATTAATATTTTGCATTCCATACTCTGATGTTTTGTGTTTTTATCTGGTAACACAACTGTAGTTAATTAACAAGCTTAATTCCTATCTTCACATAGAAGCATATATTTCTAAAGGTAAATTAATTACTCAGGAATAAATATTTATTTCTCTGTGCTAACTCTTAAAATTTTATGTACAACTAGAAAATTAAAATTTTATGCACAACTAGAAGGTCCATATCTGAGTAAGAATTATGAGTAAGAGAATACTCCAAACTTTTATTCAATTGTTTCATAACAAAAGCTTAGCTGAGCACACTGCTGCTAATCTGAAGACCATAATATCCAGCCTCCCTTGCAGCTCCTTCAAAGGAGGGAGTGTGCCCATCTATGCTCTTTATGTATCGACCTGCCTGAAACTTGAACGCGACAATTAGAGCTACCTCTAGTAACCATACTGGATTGTGGACACCAAGATCTAGTCCTGAAGAAAGGTTAACAGTGAGTTAAAGGAGTCTGAGAACCTAATGAGGGAGCACAAAAGACTATCTCTTTTTGTTGTTCTGATATCATCAAATTAAAAGAAGTCCATGATGTTTGAAAGTCAAATCTTGCTTCTGTTCTCAGTCCTTGGCCCAAAGTAAAATTTCTCATATCTGGTAATCCATGGAAGCTAACCCAAACTGGATGCTTGTTGAGGGCTAACCTGTCCATAGGATACTATCTAAAAATCTGTAAGAACTGCCACAAGTCTACACATTAACATCAGCTCACTCATTCACTTATTCACTCACTTGTTCTTTTATTCAGCAACTATATGAAAAGAAAATCAGTATGTCAGACATTGAACTGGGCTGTATTCATTCATATATATTTCAAGCATCCACATAGAAATCTATTACCTCACAAGGTTACAACCATTTCCTGAGCTATCAAGTCAAATATGTAATCTAAGACTGTCATAGGAGCATAGGCAGCATTTCTGTACTATAATGTGAAGGGTTTACGTCTTAAATCTCTGAAGTAGGGATAAAGGAAATGATAGAGAGAGACATGATTCCTATAGTTTCTTTTTAAATTAGCCAGTTGGTATTCTATTACCAGTTATCCTAGTAATAATTATTACTAATATATATTAGTATTACTAATTAGTATTATAATTTAAGATTCAAAGTAGAGTCAGAAATATCTTCACCACCTTATTATCTAAAACCTCAAAATCCTCTTCCACAACTTATCTTTTCTGGGAAAAATCTGTTCCACTGTTATACAATCTCAAAAATGAATGAAGAGTGAAATTCTAAAAGTATGTGGTAAACCCGTGCATCAGTGCAAGGAAAAGTTGGGAAATCATGGAAACAAAGGCTAGCCTGGTGGTAAAGATGGTAGCAGAAAGGGCAGATTTACCCCAAATAATGCAACAGAGAGGAAGAGACAGCCAAAACATTTTTGTATTTGCAAGTGAATTGATGGCTAATTACTGCCCATTTATATATAGTTACTTAATTTCTGCAAAGTAAAACTTGAGGAAGAGGCTTTGATTCTGGGAAAATCCATGTGCTAAGGGTGAGGAGTACTGATTCTTACATTTTTGAAATTAAGAGATGTGAGTATGCATGTATGTGCTTATATGCATTTTGGGGGTCTATGTCTCCCTAAATTATAAAAGCTATCATTACACAGGTATTTTCTGTACTCAAAGTAGGGATGATACAGCCTTCTCTCTCATCTGTGGTGACCTCATGTTAAGATCTTCAGAACTGCACTTAAACTACTTTCGAGGTAAATAATGTTAAAAGCCGAGAAAGAATCCAGGAGATAAATTATCCCCGAGGAGAGTTACAGGAGGCATTACTCTATCATAGAGCTGACAGGTTGCCTCTGTTAACTGGGAATGACATGCAGAAAGAGAGGTTTGCGACACACAGTGAGCCACAGCCCTTGAGGTCGCTGATGCAGGGACAACTTAAGCCTGATGAGACAGAGCCTTTATGTAAGTTCAAAGCTATATCCTCCCAGGATTGCTTTTCATATTGACTGACACCTGAAACATGGGGATCAACACTGGAACTTTGCAGAGATGAAAAAGAAAGGCAGATGGGAAGCAAAATGACAAACTGAATTAGTGGGATATGTCATATATTCAAGCTTCTAGAAGACACAAAACCCTTATAACAAAGGATTATAAATCGTTAGCCCTGAACAGAGGAGATTTATAAAATCGTTATGAGGAGAAATAAATGATGCAATGCAAACAAACATCAGAACACCTACCACACAAGCACTTTCATTCACATTTTAAGGGTGATCTTGCTCTGTCTCTAGGGAGCCTTTATAAAAAAATGCATTTTTTGTGTTTATTTTACCTACTATTTTTGCAGCTTATGGAACAGCTGGTATCCTTTGGTGTCATATAACGCACTACTATTCTATTTACGCTTAATAGACTATAATAAGTCACATAATCATGTCTGAATCCAACAGAGACACAGTAAACTTACCACATACTGAAAAGAGACATAGGACAAAGTATTTGTGAAGAGACAGACATAATAGCTACTGCAAATGGTATCTAAATTTCAACCTGGAATAAAAAGCTATCAACCAAAAATAAAAACAAAAAATTTATTATTAACTTTAACATGAGTGTTCCAAGTTATAATTTTTAAATGGGAATTGTATAAAATGTATGTACACATGCATAGAGAGAAAGGAAAAAAGGAAAAACTACCTATAATATCACTTTGCTTCGAGAGAAACACTGATAATCTTTGTAGTCTTTCTACTATGGTACAATGTAACCAAGTTTATTTAACCAGTCTCTTTGAGTATTTGTTTTTAATTTTTCCCGAATAAACATAAAATTTATGTATTATCTATGTGAAATACCAAAATATCAACACATCAAAATGTATAAAATTTGAAAATTGTTAAAAATAAGAAAAATAGAAACAGTTTTATATGTACTAATTTCAGGTAACACATTATTTAGGATATATTATAGGGGGCGAAGTCATATTAATATATATATACATACATATGCCATTTATGTTGTGTTTACGTGTGCATATATATATGCACTGATAATATACACATACAGTTTTGTAACAAACATGTAATAATTTATATTCTGATTTTTCCCATGTTGATACATGTTCAAAAATGATGTTTAACATCCATATTATGGATGCATTGTAGCATTTAATTAGGTTCTTACTTTTGTACACACTTTAACATTGAGAAGTAACACTTTCATAATCACTAGAAATTCACTAGAATGTGAGCACAAAGAAAACTTGAGTCATGTGTTGTCCACCAGTATATCCCTGGTGTCTGGCAAATACCAGATGTTTAATTATTATTATTATATACTGAATATACTGAATGAGTTAATAATGAATAAATGAATGCTTTGGTTCACAACACTTAATATAAATTCTTTGCTGAAATCTCTAAAAATGTTCTATTGTGCATTTTTTTATATTGTTAATGCAGAATTATTGCAATCAAATAGTAACAACAGTATTTTAACTGTCATTTTTAAAAAGTATTAACCATTTAGATAAATGCAATCAGTGGAAAATGCTGATCTAATGACATATACTCCAATAATAGGTATCATATTTAAGCTGTTTTTCTAAAATATTTTTAGTGTCATTTAATTTTAAAGCAGTTTTAATTAATCTTTGTTTGACAATAACTAAAATTGAGCTTTGTTTCATATTATCTGTTATTGTTTGTATTTATTTCCCCTGATATAAACGTTTGCTTGCTGTTGGCCGATATCTTTGTATTATCATTTGTTTTATATTATTTAGTTTGATGATTCTTTAGTATTTTCTCAAACTAAGAAGAAAAAAGAAATCATTATGTATTTTTTTTAAACATTTACAGTTGCATGTCTTCTTTTTTACTGCAATTTTTTCCTTTGTGTGGACTTTAGAATATCTCTTAATTACACAGCAAAGTAAAAAGGAAAAGATATTAGTATAAAAAGTGACCATTTTCAAATGTATCCTACTTTTTTCTCTACCTTTTTATACACTTCACTGAAATAAGGCTAATATTAGGGACTTGAATAAATTTTCAGGAAAATATTAATATCAGGGAAATTATACACTTTCTATTCTCAGGATCTCTGCCTAGGGTAGTTTTTTTCAGAATAATTCTGTCCACAACCATAATTATTTTCATAAGTGTTAATGTTATTCATCTAAAAGTATATAATCTCTGTTTTTATCATGGGGATATAGATTTATAAAAGTATATCCTAATTCATCAGCTTAAAATGAGTGACAGACCCTATTGTATAAAGAATTCTATCATTCCAGAAGTTAAAAAATTCTGAATACATTTTAAAGAAAACTTTGAACACTGACTAACACATGATTTAGCTACAGCTCAGTTGTTCCTTTCCTCTGTTTAACTTACTTCAATTATGTCACTTGCATTGAGGTAAACAGTTTAATTTATTAAAAATGTCAAACTTCACATTTCATTTCCTTGATTGATTTCAGCTATTTAAAAATTATGGTTTTTGTATTTGTTGCCACATTTTAGCAAATATCACAGCTTGTAGAACTTCCACTCTTTTTGATCTTTATTGTATTTTTTTAACTAAAGCCGAGACACTTTAGTATATGTTACTTTCTTATGCAAATATTTATAATTTTTAAGAGACCAACAAATTGGCTGTGTTGCCTTTAATGACATTTGTTTTCTCCATCTCTGCTTACTGCTCAGTCCTACTTTATTATTGATGACATATTCAGATTAGTCAAAGTGAGCTTTTGTTCTTCTACTCAGAATTTGGGGGATTGAGTAGTATAAGGTGTCTGGAGAAAATACACCAGAATCTATATCCAAATACTTTATGAATGCCAGACACAGAAATTATATTTTCATCACATGGGCTCCAATATCAGCAGAAAAACACAGAGGATATATCTACCTTAGAAATAGAAACTCAAATATTTTTCATTTCATGGCAATAGCTCTGTTCAACCAATAATTTTTTTACGAATAAGAGTATTGGCGTTAATACAGGATTTTGTTCCTCCTAAAAAGAAGTATCATACTTCAGTATGAAGTTGCAACCATAACTCTGTAACTTCATAAACTATTTTTACTTCAAAATACCAGCTTCTTTTCAGCAGACTGTTGTAACTGTTATAAAGTTACCTGCTTCAACAATTTAAACACCACACTATTCACAAAATTTGGCTAATAGTAACAATGATAATATAATGTGCTACTTGTATCCCTAAATAGATCTAAGTCTGATAATGGTGAAGGAAGAGAGGGACTCCACTGTTCATTGTATTTTTATGTGTCCAGTAATTATTAGAACTTTTGGAAGTGGTTGGTTTCATTAGTCTGCCAAGATAATGCTGCCTTTGTAGAAACACCTTTTAAATATTGTTGTTTAGCTGAGACAATCCTGAGACTTCCACTGGCAACATAAAATTACCCTTTATCTTTGATTCATCATTTAGATCATAAATGATTTTTAATGCTCTTCTAAAACATGTTTATCTTCTAGGAAAATTTCTTTGATTAGGGTAAGATTAAAAGATAACTTTTTCCATTGTCTCTCAAAAATTTCCTGTTATTAATATGCCACCTTTTCCAAAATACCAACACTGAAAGGGACTATAGGTCAGTTCACTCACAAGACCCTTTTGAGCCCTTTCCCTGCCCTTGGCTTCTTTACTTGAGAAATAGCAAATGAACAATTTGAATTCCCTGTGTTCCTACAGCTTTCGGGGGTATAAAGATCCATGTGACAAAATCTGGTCAATGATGGAGGCTTAAGTCCCTGTGACCAGATCAGACATCTGCCCTCATTTTTCTCCTGCCTCCTTCCTCTTGTCTGAGATACAGATCTGCTGTATGGAAGGAGAGTAACCAACTTCCACTATGAGAACAAAGGTAACAGGAAGAAAGAGCAGAAAGAAATGTCTGCATCCTTGATGAATATTAAGCAGCTGAATAAACTCTGATCTACCTACTTCTGATCTTTTTATTACAAAAGGAAATAAACTCCTTATATTTTTAAGCTACTTTTTTCAGGTACTTAGAATTACTCACAGAACCCAAATAGAATCCCAGCCAGTGAACTAGCCCTTCTAAAGGGGTAAGAAGATGACAAAAGGGAAAGGAAATAGAGACAAGAGACAGCATCCATGAGAATCTCTGACTTGAACAGAACTATAGATAACTGGATGAGGCCTTAAAAATAGTATCAAGGCCTCTCATTTCAGAAAAGGGGAAATTAATGTCTGCAGTGGTTAGAGAAATCGCCTACATCCTACACAAAAATCAACTCAAAATGGATTAAAGACTTAGACATAAGACCTGTAACTATAAAACTTCTAGAAGAAAACACAGGGGAAAATCTCCTTAACGCCAATACTGGCAATAATTTATTGGATATGACAGCACAGTAAACAACTAAGCAAAAACAGAAGCTTCTGTACAGTAAAATACTAAGAGTGAAGAGGTAATCTGGAACTCCTGTAAGTCCAAAGCAAAAAGCTTCAAAATGAGCCAACTGAAAATTGAGCAAAGGACTTGAATAGACATTTCTCTAAAGAAGTCATACAAATGGCCAATCGATATATGAAAAGATATTCAACATCACTGATTAACAAGGGAATACAAATCAAAAACACAATGAGATAACATCTCACACTTGTTAGGATGGCTATTACCAAAAAACAAAGATAAGTGTTGGTGAGGATGTGGAGAAATTAAAGTCTTTGTACACTGTTGGTGGGAATTTAAAATGGTGTAGCCTCTACGGAAATAGTATGGGAATTGCTTCTGACCTGCCTGATGCTTCAGAATTCAGTGCTCTTAACGTGGCTGCCAAAGCAGGCATCTGCAAACTTTCTCTATGAAGAGCCAAATACTAAATATTTCAGGCTTTGCAGGCCATAAGGTGTCTGCTGTGACTACTCAACTCTGTCCTTGTGGCACTAAAGCCTTGCAGATTTCAAAAGCCAGCAATACTCTGCATATTGCCAGTAACAATACTAAGAGAATGAGTGGAGTTGCATCTCAATGAAACTTCATTTACACAAATAGCTTGCCAGATTTGGCCCGGGGGCTTGGTCTGAGGCATGCAGCTTCTGAGGCTTGCAGCTTCCGAAGCTGTCCCTACCTGAGAGCAAAACTTGCTTTACTCCCACGCTTGTTTGTTTGTTTTTTGTTTGTGTGTTGCTTGCTGAAGATATTTGATGCTGCCACTTTACCTAGGCTGCTGTTTCTGGAGCAGGTGGGCTTTAGATGAGCTACACGGAAATAATCGCAGTAGTGTGTATCCATTTTCACTTTACTTCTGGTTAGCCTTTCTCATTCTGTTCTGATCAACCCCTAAACTGCAACCTTACTCAAATGTTTAAATTCCTCTTGTTGAGGCTCCATGACAGACCACTTCTTGGATTATAGTGCTTTTGTTTTTGTCCTTTCTTTTTACTCTAAGACTTAAAAACAAAGCCCTCCTCTTCCTTCCCTTCTCCCTCTCAGTGATAGGGCAGAGCCCACCACAAATCTCTTCCTTTAACTTTCCTATTGCTGTTACTTCTAGCTCAGCATCTCCCCCCAGAGTTCATTCAGCACATTTTGTGTCAGAGCATTTGTTAGAAAGTATCACTTTTTCAGTTTTGTTTGAGCTGTTCAAGGATCTACATGAAAAGAATCTAGCCTGAGAGGTCGAAATCCCTGCACCCAAAATCACAGAAGCTAGGGCACAACATCAAGGTACATAATAAATACAGAACAGTTTTCAAATGCATTTTGTAATGTTTCTTCTTTTCATTTAACCACAAGGCAATGGTATTTTCAATACCTGAAAAGGCAAAATACATCTTCCCTTGAGATGAGCTATTGATTGGTTTATACTAATGTGCCCACAAGGAAGAATAAAAGGCCCAGAGCAGCTGATACAGGATGAAGGCTCATACCTCCTTACAAAAATGTCTGAAAAAGTTAGCCTTTTCTAGGTTTCAGTATTGTCTTGGATCTCTAATTTAAGCATTCCAACACCAGGGTACCTTGACATCTAGAGAGAGATATAAAATTATCAAGAGCATGTGATAGTATAGGATGCATTCTGAAATGCACCCTGGAAAACTCATTAAATATCCTCCAGTCTTCTCTAATTATCCCAGTGTCCTACCAGGAGTTTCTTGTAACATCATAATAAAAAGGTATTTTTAACTGGCAAATGTTCAAGCTCTCAGCAAATTATTTGGGGGCAAGAATTCCATTTCTTGCTAAATAAAAAGATTTCATGTACAGGAGATTCAACATAAGGTAGCAAAGAGCTTTGATTATTATATTTCAGAGCCTGGGAGTCAAATGTAAAAGCTAAAAGAAAATTCTGTTCCTCTGTGGGAGAACACTCCGCAGAACAAAGACCTTTTACTACCCAGGACTTTTCTGAGTTTTAGATGTTGATTTTCCTCACTTTTCTTTTCAAGATCAGAATGTCTCTATTAGGGCCTTTTAGACAGGAATATCATGCAGAGAACTGAAAGGGCACCACAGACTGAAAAACATGACTTATTGTACATATTATATGCATCGCAATTCATTTAATTATAAAGCTGTTCCAATTCATGTATATTTTGGATTGGGTAACAGTATCTATTTAAAAGCTCTAAAACTGAATAACAAAGGTGAAGACTGAGTCAATCATTTACTTAAAGACCCTGCATTATTGAGCTTTCATTTCTAAATGAGAGAGGAGAAAAAGACAGAGGAGGAACATATAATTTTGTATGTTACTGATTGTGTGTAATAGATGTTTACATACCTATATGTACATATGTACATGCACATACACAAAGACTTATATTTACGGCTCTGTGTTTATATATGTATATGCATATAGATTTGTAAATAAAGCCTTTTCCTAATTTTGTAAAGTCTACGACTTAAACATTCAAAATTTTCTAGTTTAATCAGAACTGCGACAATAGAAATTAATCATATGCTTAAGAAATAGCGGTGCTTTATGGAAGCCTCAAAATCCTGAATATAAGTGACAATTCCAGTTAGGAGTACAGATATATTTTAATTCCTGATGACTGACTTACTGTATTTAAATTTAAATGGAATATGATAAAATACTAAATTTACTCTTTCTTGTAGGAAAGGACAACTATTATCAAGTCTCTGAATTATATTGCATTGTAAGGGTCAGTAATAAGGATGGTGGCAAAATAATACAGTGGAGTGTTAGATTTACTTGTGCCAAACTTCTCTCTCATAAGGAACACCAATGTTTCTGTAAATCATAAACCACTGGAAGCCTCCACTGTCCAAATCAGCATCCCTAGGAGCTAGTGTTGAATGAAAATATGACAGAGGATTCCTAATGATCACTGACTGAATTTAAGAAACTGACACAACTGTCAGCATGTGTGAGATGGGTGTTGCTGTGGCTGCCAAGAAAAATGTCGTCAAGGAAAGAATGACTGTTCATGGTAATGGTAGTACAACAGAGCTAAGGAAGAGACACAATGCAGGCACACACCAAAATGTTCCAGTACATTTGCTCCCAGACAAAAGCAACATCTATGGGCGTTAAGTGTATTTAAACACCTGCAATGAGTCAGAGACCTTGAAGAAGTCAAGGCATCAGGCAGGAGTACAAATAATGTGCCATTAGCCCTATGGAGGAAACCTTACCCTATTTTCACAGAAAAGAATACGTATTTCTTCCTCCCATGTGCAGTGCTTAGTGACAATGAGAAAATAAAGCTCCCCATTTTCATTCTTTGCTTGTAAAACCAGAAGCCTTTTAGAGGAAAGACTATTGGAGCCCACAGAAGCTGCTGCTGGGGAAAAAAAAAACAAGGGTAACGTGCCCAATCAAATGTGAATCCTTCCTATGAAATCAAGAGGTTGACTTGGTTCCCAACCATAATCTAACTGTAGTGAAGGGGAAGATCTGTTTAATACAAGGAAACAAACAACAAAACAGAAGAAGAAATATTATTATGATGGTTAAAACATAAGCTCTGGAACCACACACCTGAGTTGCTATGATGCCGCAGACAAATTACTCAGCATTTCTAATTATCACATTTTACAACTGCAAAATGGGTATAACAGTTAACTAAATCATAGGGATGTTGAGAGAATAAAATAAGTAGATGCATGTAAAGTTTTTAATTAAGCACTTTTAGCATAAATTAGTTTTTAAAAGTTAGCAATTGTTATGACCAGCACTGTTTGCAGAAAATAGTGAATGAGTAGGCCTTTAAAATCACCAATACTCCAATGAAAATAGGAATTTAGGTAACAGTGAAGAAGAGCTCCATGTCTGATGTCTTAATTTGTAACTCAAGTAAATAAAATCACTATCTCAAGTGCTTTCTCACCTTAAATAATTTCCTTATTAATAATAGACTAGATCCAATAGTTTATAGGTGTCAGCTTTTACAAAAGGGTAGTGACAGGGGAAATTATAAAAACAAGTAATGCAGCTCCTATTTCGATATCTCTACATCTCCTCATATATTGATAGGTTGACTGATATTTCTGACACACAATCACACTCCACCACCCTTTCTGCTTCCTTTAAAAAAAAAAAATCTAATTTCCTTTACCTCAAGTTACAATTCAGATTTCACTGACTGACTGTCCTATCGTTATGATTTATGTTCATTTTTAAAAGATATTTTTAAACATCTTCAATCTTTTTCATAACAGTGATATTTTATATTTTTTTAATAATCAACCTAGAAATTCTGTCACCTCCCTTCATGATAACTTCTGTGACTTCTTTCACATGAGAGTCCACTTGTGAGGTCACTTGTGATAAATATCTTATAAAAACGTCATTATGCACTGGAGTAAGCCTTGTATCTAAGGCAAAGCAAGTGTCTCTCTCTTTAGAGGAATTTTTGATTATTGTCTATTTTTTGTGCGTGTGTATTTTGTTATCTCTTTTACCTGCCTCTTTAACACATGTGACCCACCTGGCTTTTGGAGACATGGTCACAAATAATGCATAAAAGAACGGTTAAGTTTTTCTATGAAGGGGTAAGATGTGTCCTCTATTTTCACATTCCCAATAATTTCCAAATATTTCTGTTATCACATCATATAGGAAATGAAGCCTAACATTTCAAGCATATGTCATAGTATCTAGTGGAAAATCTTTGAAGAAGATGGTCAAAAAATCAACTTCAGAAAGATGCTCATTGGCTACTTTCAAAGGTCAAAAAAAAAAAAAAAGAAAAGATGAATTACATTATTTTTAAAACTTTAGCTCTTTGTATATAAAATGAACAAAATGACTGATTTTTCCCAGGACAGTTCTAATTTCAAATATTCTCACTCCTTTCTCATAAGTACACAGTTGTTAGGCTCTGTGCCTTAACCTTGCTTGGGTCTAAATGTCTTGTCAGTATAACTGGGGCTGAGGTCATATGTTATTTTTCTTAACAACACCTTAATATGTAGTTTTTGGTGCCTAGACCACTAAAAGATGTATAATTAAACTCTTTCTTAGTCCACTAATCACCATAAGCAGAATTTTTTGCCATCTTTGGCTCTCTTTCATGTAGACAGAAAAGGAAGCAGGCAGCTTCTTCTTAGTTTCCCCAAAACCTGATGGGAAAAAAAGACAGCAAAGAATTCATGGGATGAAACAGATATAGAAATGTGTATTAGAAAGTCAAAAAGCTATTTGTTGGAGGCACAGAGAGTATTGTCTTGGTTCTGAACAGCTTTGAATTCCTAAGAATGTACCTCGGCACATAAGGTCGAACCGGAGCAGCAACAGCCAGCTCTGCTTCTGAGGACCATCCTACCCCCCAACTCCATTCCATCTAGTTCATTTTCTCTTCTTGGTGAGGGGATGGGTGGAGGGAAGGAGGGGAGAAAAGGTTGCTCTACTTTGAGGCACCAGCCTCTTTACTCAGGTTCCAATTCTCAGCCACTGAGTAAGCTTTAAACAATTATCTGGAAATTGCAGAACTTCTGTTATACTTTTCCATTTCCTAGAATGCTGAGAACTCAGACTTTGTGACATCCAGCCTGTCGAGTGTAACAAAGGCAGGACATATTTGACATGTGAAGAAAAAGCTGCTATATCACAGGCCTACAACAAAGTGAATGAAACCGTAATACAATAACAAGTGTCATATAAGATTAAATGGGACATACATGACCTCAGCTCACTGCTACCTCTGGGCTTGTAAAAGCTGCATGAGAAACATGGAGAAGATTCCATGATTCAAACACAATTGTACGCCTCCAGGAAAACCTTAATTAAATTTCCAGCAACAGGATCCATATTTGCAGAAAATAATCACTCCACCCAGCATTATTTATTTTTATCAAGTGGAACCTGGTTACTGTGTTCTCCTATAGTAGCCTGCCCTAATCATTTATCTGACACACAGTCACTTTAACAGAGTCAGGCGAGGTGTGTTCCTTTCTCCTCAAAGGCAGTCAGCTCTCATCCATGTCAAAGTGTACACTGTCCTCATCAGTAATATGAAAGTCTGCTCAGGCACAGTGATTCGCCGCAGTCATACTCCATCATACTCTATTATGCCAGTACTTCACTTAATCACTGTCAGTCAGGTCTAGCCATTTTCGCTCTTGTCCTACTACCTTCACACTCACATATGTAGCAGCTGTAAGCACCCCATTAATGACAGTCACATTTTTTTCTTAGTTTGTACACATGGCTGAGTGATTTTTTATTCATGGAGAAGCTTCAAATTTCAGGTTTTTTAACTGATTTTTTAACATAAGATTTTTAACATAAGAATCTTCTATCACAAAAGGATCATCAAATTACTTCTTACTTATGCACCAATTAAAAATATGGTTCCTTCCAATAAATTTTCTAAGCAAATTTAAGTGGAAAGTGATATGTTCCCTTTCTCCTGATATAGCTATTGTTTTAAGACCATCTTCCTAATTATCAGAAAAGAGATCAAATCTAAACTACAGTATTATAAACTGTAGCCACATGGTTGGCAGTATATTAGATCTCCAGAACTTATTCATCCTGCTTAACTGAAACTTTGTGCCCTTTGACCAACATCTCCACCCCCAAGCCCCTGGAAACCACCATTGTAATCTCTGCCTTTATGAGTTTGACTTTTTTAGTTTCTACATTTGAGTAAAATCATGCAGTATTTGTCTTTCTTTATTGGGGATTATTTCACTCAGCATAATGAGGTCCAAGTTCATTGATGCTACTGCAAATAAGAGAGTAGATCTTAAGTGTTCTAATCATACATCAAACAAACAATGTAAGGTAATGGATGTGTTTGTTGGCCTGATTATAGTAATCATTTCAGAGTGTATACATATATTAAACATCACATAGTACACTTTAAATATATGCAATTTTAATTTTTTTAAAAAGACTCTCCCCAAAAGGGTGTGTTGTATTTTATACTTCAGAAATGAGTGTTAGCCTATGTCTACACAACCAAGTAAAAATTTTAAAAATGTATAGAGGCAGTATATATTTTTGCTAAACATATATTTACTATTTAATGTGTGCTTCTTAGAGTTCTAAGTAATTTACATGTTTAGTTCACCCTCTGAAGTAGGTGTTAATATTGTCCCAATTGTACAGATGAGGAAGTTAAGGTTCACAGCAGTTAAATGACTAGAGAAAGAATTATATTCAATGCACCTAAGTTTAAACCTCAGCAGTAACATTTACTTTCTGGGTGACTAGGGAAACAAAACTCTCTAAGCTTTAGCTTCCTTCTCTATAGTTAAGAAATAAAAATAAACACCTACAAATACCATTGTGAGAATAAAGTGATTTACCTGCAGTATATCTGATACAAAATAAGCACTCAATAAATAATACATAAAGTGGTCATCATAGTTACAGGAGGTTATAATAAGGGAGACATTTTGTGAGTGGCTCTACACTTACTTACTCCACACCAATTACCATCTTAAATTGACCGTCTCCTCCTAGAACCAGCACTGGGTAAATTTGACCTTAAAGTGTCAGATGTACCCATTTATTCCATATACCTCATGATCAGATGATGAGGTCAGTGCCTTGCTCACTCCCAGATACGGCTTCCAGTAAATGGTTTTCTATATTAAAAATAAAATAAACTTACGAACAACTCCATTCTTCCTTCACAGCTTATACTATCCATTTACACTACCTTCTCTTTTCAATACATTTCCATATTGATCTTCTGATTATTCATTTTATTTTCCATGGTATCTTGCTTACTATCTTCTTTGTCATCCTCTTCCATATTCCTAGTGTCCTTTAATTTTCCAAAACCTTTCTTGTCAACAAATTTGCTTATTCATCTTTAATGACAATCTCATCTACTCTACTTCACTCAAAAATTGTCACATTCTGATTCTAATCTTGAAATCAACAACTCTCATATCCTCACTAGGCATATTTTCCAATGCTTTACATGCAAATTAACTGAAACTCTTTAAGGCCTTGAATTTTTTTGTCCCCCAGTTACACTGAGTCATGTTGCCATTTCCTGGCTTTATTTCCTTCCTTATTCATCACACATTCCATGATCCATCATCGTTACTCTTTTGCAAACACCCTTAACACTCTGACACTTGTGTCGACCCTGCACAGCACCATCTCACAATCCCAAATTGAATGTTGTTGGAGAAATTTCCATGAGACACATTGTTTTAACTATAAATTCATTATCACCAACCACAAGTAAATCCTCAAAGCTGCCAGGCCATCTTGCTAGGCTTTTCCAGACATCTGGATCTTTCATAGTCCTTATCAACTATTTCATGTCTTCATTACTCTCCTCAAATTTTCACCCTCTCCGTTATTCCCTTAGTCTCAATACATTGTCCTCACTTCATAACTCATAGATAAAACAGCCATCCAACTGGCTCCTTCCTCAAATTCCTACCCCAGTCTCTAAGTGTGCCTGCATGTGCACTCAGCTCCTCCTTCTGTATTTTTAAGAGGAAAGAAGCTCCCCTCCACTTCTCGAGAACTACCTTTTTAGTGTGTGATCAGTATTTCTTCTCTTCCCATCTTCTCAGGAGTTTTGTCCCATTAATTATACTTTCTTCATCCAATCTTATCCTTTTTTCTTTATACGGGATACTTTGCATCCCTACTTAAATATGGTCTTATCTTTCCCATAGTCACTTCCAAAACAAAACAAAAACCCTCTTTAAACTGTATGTCATCTTTCCAGTCTTATTTCTACCAGATTTTCTAGGCAAATTCTTGGAATAATTGTTACTTAATAGGGTCTCTTTACATCCTTAACCATTTTTCAGGCTTTGATTCTAATTCCAAATCAGCCTCCAATCCCTAACCCACAAAGACAACTCTGCATTTTAAAATTATATATAAATATGCATATATTTCAACTCTGGTATAATATAACTTCCCAAGAGCATTTGGTGGACCTGCTCACTTGCACCTTATTAAAAACTTCTTCTTGTTGCTTCTATCATCTTTAGTCATTGTATTTTGATCTCTTCCTTCATTAAACAACTGAATGTTGGTGATTCTTTGTCCTGAGCCCTCCCATTTTCTCAACCTCTACTATTTCTTTATGGAATCACATCTATCCCTAACTAGTGACAAGAAACTAACCACCACAAATAGCAAGTCGTTGTAGGCTGTAGGCTCTATGGTTGAGGGGTAAGAATCAAAGCCCAAAAGCTAAAAGCTGCTCCTGCAGAGGGATTCAAACATTGCAGAGTAGTACATTTTCAGAATGATCCACTAATGTGAGATATTTGCATTTTTTAAATCTTTCCCTGAACATTAAGTGTGATTCCATATTTGAGTTTACTAACTGAAAGCTCTAAATCTACTTTTCAAATAAGATTCAAAAAAATCCCCAAACAGTTGATAATGCTTCAAAGCCATTTGACAAGAGGCTTCATTCTAGGAATAAAGATATCTTATTATACTCAGTAATAAAAGGACCTAGAGACTATCAAATATCTAAAGATTATCATAACCATTCAGCTTTCTGACTTGCAAATTTTGGAAAACTGCATGAAACCTTAAGAATAAATTTACAGTCTTTGTGTATGTGTGTATATATGCATATACAGTAGGAAGAAAATGGGTACAATACAAGCACCATTCAATTCTGCTCCTTTTAAAATGTTTTCCTGTTTCAGATTCTTAATTTAATACATATTTTTTAAACTAACGAATGGCTCAGATAATTACAGAAACCAATATGCTTTAGAAATAATTATGTAACATCCAATGACTCATTTTCCAAGAAAGGAAATATGCATTTTAAAAATAATACATAACTGGAGATTTTTTTCCCATGTTGAATCTCAGCCTAAAATCTTAGCTAGGTTGAACCTGTGCTAAAAAAGTGCAAAGGGTCAGTTTGAATTCAACATAAATGCCCTTTCTAGTGAGTTGGTTTAACCTTCCTTAATAATGAAGCTACTATAATTTCATTGTTTAAAGAAGCCACTTCTGCTGTGAATGATATCTTTTTGTACAGCCTAGATACAACCTGAAAGGAGTATGCATTCAGAAATCAGTTTTAATTCTCAATTCTAATCTTAACTCTCATTATCTTTTGCCAGGGTGAGAACTTTAGGGATGCTAAATACTTCATCAAAGGGTCACGAGGTCACACATTTAAATCATCCATCTTAATCTCTTCTCTAACATCTGTAACAACTCATCTCAACCTGGGCACTTCTTGTAAAGATCTAATTTGCAAGAGGCAAAAAATCAATTGCTTACAGTTATCAATTGTCCACTATATGCTAGTAAGTTTGCTATGAGATTTCACATGGGTTATAATAAATGATTTTATAAACAATCTTAATTTCACAAATGATAAATTTGAGGCCCAATGAAGATCACATTACTCCACCAAAGTTATACTGAAGTTAGTAAAATACTGTCATGATGACCTGATCCTAACCCATGCCATCCCCTTCCAACATCAACATTCTTCCCACAAGGCCACATTGTGGTTTTCAACAGTTTGAATTAAGTCTGTACTAGAATAGATTCAAGTATGCTTTATAAGACCACCACCTATTGACCTTATTCTTCACCGTGAAGCAACTTAAAATACTTCCTGCACAGCCAATAGTAACAAATAATCAACCATTTCTTGAAAAGTTCTTTTCTGTCTGACACATTGCTATGATCTTTACAATCTGGACTGACTAGGTTATCATCATTGACCCCATTATTTATTTAAGGTATTATAGTATTTATCTTTTCTTTTAGTCAGACTTTGAGATCAAGTTTATATTCTTCCTATGCTGTTTTTTATATTCACACTTTTCTTAACTGATTGCAGTCTAACATCTGCTTTCACAGTTTAACTCAAATCACTTTATTAAATGTATCACTGATATCTCAAATCAATAAATTCAATAATTTGGTTTTTATTCTGCACATTTGTTGATATTCTTAAATACCTGGTGTTCATACTGATTTGTTTATTTTAAAGTAGTTTATAATCATTCCTAAGACAATGAACAAATGGAGAGATAGCAAACATCAGATGGAGCATTCAGGGAGAAAGGAGAAAATAATGACCAATGGGTTGTGCATATGATCATTGTATCTGCAAAGTATCTTCAAGTCAAGGACTGCTTTAGAGTGGCAATGATTTGTCTGTTCTATTACTCTATAAATTCTTCAAAGATTGGAATCATGCCACAGTCCTTCACCTTGTACATGAAAGGTGCTTGCTAAATATTTGTTGAGCAATCTTCATTTTTTTCCTGCCTTTTCAACATCATTTTGGTTCAATTTTTACTGCATTAAAGTCAATTACATTAAACCAAAATTTACTCTGTACTCAAACTGCTCTTACTCTTTCAGATATCAGCACAAGTTAAAAAATAATGCTGATTTGCCAAGAGACATTTCGGGAGAAAAGTCACATTTTTCAGGCCCTCTCTTCATACCCTACTTTAATCATTATATTATACTTATTCCAAAGCAACTAAATTTCTGAAGATATGAGTCATTGCTTTAGTTTCTTCACTCCTAGAAGTTCCTTGAAGTTCATGAGTGGAATATTTGATTATTATGCAAATAGACATGGATATAAAGCCCTCCAATTTGTGCCCTAATCTGTTTCAATTTCTTAATGCAGTCACTGTCCAGTATATTGGATTATATAGAATTACTACTGCATCTAGTACTTACAGATTCATAGCCTTAGGACAGTTTTCTGTGTCATTTATTAAGGGTGAAAGTAATTAGGAGACAGAATTGATAAAATGGATATGGTTTCTCTGGTTAAATATTCCGAATTTTCCTAAGATGGCTGTGAAACAATCCAATGTGAAACAATCCAGGTGATATGTGTGGTACACAGCTGCCACAAATGATGAAAGTGGCTTTTGTGAGTCTGAATACTAATAGATCTATAGGATGTTCTCATCTCTGTTTCTTCCTTCTACAAACACATACATGCATTTTCCTGTGATACTATTTACTCTGGCACAGAAATATGGCTCTCATTTTATTTTCAGAATGCCATCTTTAAAAGGCAGTGCTTTCCACTTTGGGACACTTAAAAAAATAATTTGTCATTCTAAGAGAAGATGTAGACAGCTGTTAAACATTAGCAACCTTCCTTATTGTTAGAGAATTGAAATATTCAATCCAATGAAGCACTGTTGATATTCCTAAGTTACAGCATGGAATCTAGGAAATATAAATGATTTATGCCTTATCCTGTCTGACTTTACTACAACAGATGTCATGATGGCATATAGTATGGAATAAATTGCCTTAAAATTGAAACAACATACATTTCACGAATCATTCAGGAAATACAACATTTCTATCTAAAAATGGACTGAATGATGAATCAGTTGGAGGATTCTGTTGAAGTATAAAAATATTTTAGAAGTATTTTCAGAATGATACAGTAAGTATCTCCAAAATTTTGCTTCTCCATAAAAAACAACAAGAACACTGGCAAGCACTGTCTACATCAACTTTTCAAACACTGGAAATCAACCAAAGTCTTACAATAATAGTGTGTTTATTCAAGGAAAACAGCTGAACCTCAGAAATAACAAAGCTTGATGGTATTTTAACTTGTCCTATTTCCATTGTTTTCTCCCAGCTCCGTAATGGCCTTGAAGATAGTAGCACTGTAACCATTGTAATACTAGTAGACTAACAGCTAGTTTTTCTCTTAGCCTACAGGAAACAAAATGTGTTTGAAACTCTCCAAAAAGTGCCTACCCAGAGAAATTTTTCATTATTTGACATAGATGGCAGCTATCTGGAAAAATTCTGTTCTCAGAGTTTGTTTTTATTTGATTTGATCCAGAGCTCACTCTGTAAGAAAAGTATTATATTCAGGGTGATTGTTAGAAAAAATATTAACCTTTAAAAAGAAGGAAAATACCCCTATCTTTTTCTTGTCTGATGGCTGTGGCTAGAACTCACAATACTATGTAAAATAGAAGT
Source organism: Vicugna pacos (assembly GCF_048564905.1). NCBI lineage: Eukaryota > Metazoa > Chordata > Mammalia > Artiodactyla > Camelidae > Vicugna > Vicugna pacos. The sequence goes on from NC_132993.1 coordinate 57,250,163, forward strand.
GTCAAGAGTGGATATTCTTGCCCTGTTCCTGAATTTAGAGAAAAGGCTTTCAGCTTTTCACCTTTGAGTATGATATTAGTCATGTGTTTGTCATATATGGCTGTTATTATGTTGATTATGTTCCCTCTATACCAATTTTGATGACTTTTTATCGTGAATGGATGTTGAACTTTGTCAAATGCTTTTTCTGTGTCTATTGAGAAAATCATGTGATTTTTACCCTTCCTTTTGTTAATGTGGTATATCACACTGAATTATTTGTGAATACTGAAGCATCCTTCCATCCCTAGGATAAACCTCACTTCATTATAATGTATGATCCTCTTTATATATTGTTGAATTCAATTTGCTTATATTTTTTTGAGAATTTTTGCATCATATTCATCACAGATACTAACTTGTAATTTTTTTTTGGGCTATAGTTTCTTTGCCTGGTTTCTATATCAAGCAATGGTGGCCTCATAGAATTAATTTGACAGTGTTCCCTTCTCTACAATTTTTTAAAAAATAGCTCTTTATGTGTTTGGTAGACTTCCTCTATGAAGCCATCAGGTACTAGAGTTTTCTTTTATTACAAATTCATAGTGATTGGTCTGTTCAGATTGTTGGTTTTTCCTGAATCAGTCTTGAAAGACTGTATGTTTCTAGAAATTTATCCATTTTTCTAGGTTGTGCAATTGGTTGGCATTTAACTCTTCACAGTATTCTCTTATGACTTTTTTCTGTATCTCCATGATGCTGTTTGTAATTTTTCCTCTTTAATTTCTAATTTTGTTTATTTGGGTCCTCTTTTTTTCTTGCTGAGCCTGGCTAAACAATTATCAATCACACATCTTTATATTTTTAAAGACTTTTTTCAATATTCTGAGCTTCTTGTATTTTTATATGAATTATGAACTTTAACTTCAGTTGGTATTAAATAGATTAATAGGAATTGCATTAGCTCTGTAAATGGAATTCTCCTCTAACTTTATTTCCCAAGTGTTCATTGATAGTGTGTACAAATACGATTGATTTTTGTATATTAATTTTGTATCTTACAAGTTTCCTGAAATTGCTTTTTAGTTTTTGTGTGTGTGTGTGTGTACATGCACACACTTCGGTTATGTTTTAGTATATACAAGATCATGTCATTGGTGATAAAGATAGTTTTATATTTTTCTTTACAAAATTGGTGTCTTTTATCTCTTTTCCTTGTCTAATTGTACTGGCTAGAAATTCCAATACACTGTTTACAAGAGATGAGAATAGACATCATTACCTTATTTTTTATATAAGAAGGGAAGCTGAATATTTAAGTATGATGTTTAGCTATACATTTTTCCTAGATACTGTATCAAGTTCAGGATGTTCCCTTCAATTTTGAACTTGTTGAATGTCTTATTATGAAGAATGTTGGATTTTGTTGATTTTTTTGATCTGTTGATGTAATCATTTGTATTTTGTTCCTTATTTTATTATGTTGTTGTATTAAATTGATTGACTTTTTATGTGAAAATAAACCTGCATTCCTGAGATAAATCCCACTTGGTCATGGTGTATAACCCTTTTTCTATGTTGCTAAATTCAATTTTTAGTACTTTTTTTGAAAATTTATTGCATCTCTATTTATAATGTGCATTCATCTGTGGTTTTTGAGTGATACTTTTGATTTTGGTATCAGGGTAATACTGACCTCATGAAATGAGTAGGGAAATCTTTTCTATTTTTTTGGAAGAGTTAGTGGATTGGTGTTAATTCTTCCCTAAACATTTGGTGAAATTCACCAGTAAAGTAACATACCCCTGGGCTTATTTTTGTGAAAAAAAATTTTGATGAAATTTTCAGTCTCTTTGCTATATGTCTATTCTGATTTTCTATTTCTTGACTCCATTTTGATAGTTTGTTTTTTTCCTAGGAATTGTCCATTTCATCCAAGTTGTATAATTTGTTGGTATATAATTGGTCATAGTATTCTTTCCTAATCTTTCTAATTTCTGTAAAAGCAGTATTAATACTCTTTCATTCCTGATTTTAGTAATCTATTTTGGTGAGTCTACTTAATGGTTATAAATTTTGTACACCTTTTTAAAGAACCAACTTTTGTCTTGGCTCAATTTCTATATTATTCTATCTATATTTATTTATATTTGCTCTAATCACTATTTTCTTCTTGCTTTGGGTTAATTTGCCTTTTCCCCCTAGATTCTTAAGGTGAAATGTTAAGACAACTAATTTGAGATCATTGTTAGTAAAGGTTTTTATAGCTACAGTGTTCTCTCCCAACACTGCTACATCTTTATCACATAAATTTGGTATGTTGTGCTTTCATTTACATTTATCTCAATATATATTCTAAATTCCCTCATAATTTCTTCCTTGACTCATGGGCTAGGTATGAGTGTGTTAACTTCCAAATATTTCTCTAATTTCCCAAATTTTTTCTTGTTGATTTCTAATTTCATTTCATTATGGTCTAAGAACATGTATTTTTGTGAATTCAATCCCTTTTAAATGTTTTGAGATTTCATATGGTATATCCTGGAGAAAAGCTCCATTTTAACTTGAAAAGAATGGGTGGATCATTGTGTAGATGTCCACTAGGTCTACAACTGCTACTTCATAGTGTTGTTCAAGTCTTACATTTCCCTGCCATTTTGTCTAGTTTTATACTTATTGCTGAAAATGAGGTATTATAGTCTATAACTATTATTGTTGAATTGTGTTCATCTTCTTTCACCTCTGTTTTACTACATGCATTCTGAGGCGCTGTTGTAAGTTTTGTACGTATTTATAGTTATATAGGAGAAAAAATGACTTAGAGACAGCATACACTTATACAGTCTGGTATACTTCAGTTTGAAACTACCTTTACTAGTGTTCTTTATATTATTGTGTGTTTTTGAGTTATTGATAAGTGTCTTTACATTTCAGCCTGAAAGACTCCCCTAAATATTTCTTGTAGGGTAAATCTGCCAGCAAGTAACTCTCTCTTTTTGTTGACCTGAATGATTTAATTTCTCCCTTATTTTTTTAACTGCTTAATTGAGGTATAACTAACATATAATACACTGCACATATGTAAGGTGTACATTTTGGTAAATTTTGATATATGTGTACTACACACCCATGAAACTCTGCCTATAGTCAAAACAATAAACATGCATTTTATATCCCATTATTAAAATTGGTATCATATAAAATATATAAAGTAACAGGTATTAGTGAGAATACTCAGAAATTGGAACCCATACACAGCTGGTGTGATTGTAAAATGGTGCAGCCCCATTGCAAACAGTCTGGCGGTTCCACAAAATGTTAAATACACAGTTACCATATGACACAGAAATTCCATTCACAGGTATATACCCAACATAAATGAAAACATATGCCCACACAAAAATGTATACATAAATATGTTCATAGAAGTATCATTCATAATAGCCAAAAATGTGAAACAACCTGACTACTGAGTGATGAATGGATAAACAAAATGTGGTTTATCTATACTATGGAATATCAGTCAATATTAAAAGGAATGACTCATTGATATATAAATGGATACTACAACATGATGAACCTTAAAAGTATTGTGGTAATTGAAAGAGACAAGCACAAAATATCACATATTGTATGATTCCATTTACACAGATGTCCATAATAGGGAAATCCTTAGGGACTGATAGTACATGAGTGGCTCCCAGGAATTTGGAAGAGGGGAGAACTGAAAGTGATGCTAATGAATTTAGTGATGATGTTAATGTTCTAAAATTAGATAGTGGTAATGGTTGTATATCTCTGTAAATGTACTAAAAATCACAGAATTGTACACTCTAAAAAAGGTGAATTTTATGGTATGTGAATTATATGAATTATATCTCAGGAACATTGTCATAAAACAGCAATTTTTACTCAGCTTCTGAGGCCAAAGGACAAAAATCAGAAGTCATTCAAGATCTCAGAATTTAATTCAGAGCACACTAATTCCAATTATATGTCAAAAATAATGTCCTTAATTATGGAAATAGATCTCTATATTTAGATAGTTCCAATATACACTAGGGATAGAGAAGTGCTTTTAGAATAATTTCTATCAAGGCAACAGATGAAGCTTGCCTCTTTTTTAGAGAATGGAAGATCTCTACCTTAGGCTGGATCAGAAGTTTTAATCGAGTTCACTTAATTGATATGTACATAATCATCCAAACCAATAGGGGACAGAATTTCTGAAGTGAAATAAAAAGTTCCTGAACAATACCTTTACAAACAGACCATACCAAAAGGAGATGATCAAAGTATCTGTTCCATTTAATCAGAAATTTAGGCTGAAATGTCAAGGAAGCATCATATTTTCTTGAAGTGTGAAAACTTCAATTCTCACGCTATTTCTATAACCAAGGAGGCATTTTATTCCATAAATACAAATGCCAACCACTAGGAAAACTGAAAATATCTTTGAAATACATTGACACATATGGCATGGTATACAGAGCTAGGGGGAATTATCCAAATAGTTAAGGGATTGACCACATGACCAGTTGCCTGTCTCTGTAAGTTTGTTTCAAAATTAAAAGATTAATTATTCTCATGATTTAATTTGCTTACAGGTTCCTGGAATTTAAATGCAATGTAAGAATATTTTTTTTCTTCTAAAAAAACTAACTTTGGAGTAAGTCAAAGGACAAACTGCTACCAACTTGAGTTTGAGTTTTCAGTTAAAAGACTTTTTCAGAGGTTTTTCAAGAAAATGCGTTTTTAATGAATCAAGTTCAACTCAAACTTTCACACCTACACACACAAAATCAGAAGGCTCAATTTTTAATTAAATGGGTTCAGAATGTCTATACCTTTATTCTCATTGTCATATGTGGGCCAAGAAATATGAAAATGTAAAATCTTAGAAGTCAGAAAGTAATTTTCTAAAATTAGAAATACTATTTGATTTTCTATTTAATGGAACAAAATATGTTTATAAGCACAAAAGTATACAGTATATATAGACTAGAAGTTTCTCTTGGCACAATGTCACGTAACATACACATGCTAAACTCCAACTATATTGTAGGCACTGGGGATAGAATAACCAAATAACAAAAGAATCTTTGTCCTCCTAGAACTTATAGTCTAGATAGGAGAGGCAAACAATAAGCAAATAAATTTGAAAAATATACGGCACATCACATAGTGTTAATTTTATGGGGAAAATATAGCTAGAGACAGGGATATTAAGTGTTGGGGGAAAGAGACAGACTTTTAAATAGAGCTGTCATGGAAGGCTGCATGAGAGGGTAATATCTGAGAATCAATTAAATGAGTTTTTGGGGAGAAGAGCATTACAGATAGAGTATCAGCAAATGCAAAGGTCCTGGGATGGCAGTATATCTCGCACTTCAGAAGAGCCATAAGGATCAAAACCAAATAAATTATAATGTCACAAATATAATTTCAGAAAAATGTTGCTGAAATACATCTGCATATGTTTGAAGGATATACAAGATCTGTCCCTTTGCCCTAAAATATTAAAATAAAGGCATCTTAATCTACAGTTTGACAAATCATTTACTCAACAAATATTTATTATGCATCCATAATGAATATAAAGTATGTAGTTGTAGATACAAACTTAAAAGTAGGACTGGAGTTCTATTACCATTTATGCTACCAAGTAACTATGTTTTGAATCAGTCAAATAAACTCTGAGTGTCATGAGTCATAAAATAATGCTAGATGTACTCTAAAATTTCTTCTACCTCATACATTACATGAACTGGAAATTCTGAAAATCTATTAACCGTCTTGTCTGACCAGTTAGTGCAGCAGATACAGTGAGTAAGATATTGACATATAAAGTACATTTAGGGACCTGGCTTGGAGAAGAGAGTAAGGACGGGGGAAAGAAGGAAACTAACACTCTGCACATGGTTAAAAACTGATGTCCTGAAAGTGGTGCTGGCAGTAAGGGCTTTGAGGAGTCCAGAGCAAGGAAAGATCACTTGAGGCCAAAGGCACCCTAGTAAGTCTCTATGGAAAGGATCACATTTTATCTTGCACAATGGTGAACTTGGGACAAGTACAAACTTGAGGAAGTGATGCAAGGCAGAGGGAAAGATGAACAAGGCCATGACAGGACAGCAGAGGTCTCAGAGTTGGTGGAGAGGCCTATGGCTGTAATGAGGATAAAGCAGATGTTCAGTTTGCTGAAGGTCTGGAACATGAAAACAAATAATTTGGGCTAAGAGTCCACATGTAAGCGAAGGACAGCTTCTGGAGGTTTTTGAGATGGAAAATATCACGAAAATTTAATTTAAAAAGAACATCTTTGAAGTCAAGGGTCTAAAACAACAAGCCATCAAAACTAAGCAGGAGGTCAAATGGTCATAAATTTGATGTGCAGGACAGATTCTGGGACAAGTATCAAAAAGCATTTTCAGCTGACTATTCGAGGAAAGATAAGATACTCTGGGTATCACTCACTATTTTAGTCTACTGACAAAATAATAAGATAAGAATGTTTGGAATAAAACCTATTTTGGTTTTGAATCAACAACAGTTGGAAATATCTAGCAAGTATTTAGAAATACGGCTGGTCTTAAACAAAAATCATACTAGGATTTTAAAATAACAACAGATATCCTATGTTGACAACCAACTATCTGACATAGCTATACAAGGCACTTACCTATTCCTACACAAAGTCTATTAATTTTCTTTTTTAAAAAGGACTTTGAGGTTTACATAATGATACACCCTACTTATGGTTGCCCTTTGAATAAATAGTGAAAGTAGAATTTGTTCTGACTCAAAGGTCAGCCTCTTCAATGAGACTAAGACTGATAAATATAAAATCTAAATAAATATGTTTACAGAAATCCAAGTGTGCTAAATGTGATGAATCAAGAATTAAATGGTAGGTTTAGAAAATTAGCGGTATTAAATCAAGGAAGTGGGCTTGATCTACAATTTCAAAGGGAAGAACACTGGGCAGCAATTAAGGGGAAGGAAGTTGTTTGGTACATTTAGGATCAGCTGGATGAAGGCTTGCAGATGGTAGAAGGAGTACTGATTGTGAACAGAAGAAAATGCAGAGCCTAACTCTGCTCAAACAATAAAGTTATCTGGTCAAACCTGGGAAAATCCTGCTCCAGACCTTGATCTGACCTGAAAGATGGTAAATTTCATTGGCTTAGAGATACTTCAAGGCCTGGGTAATGACCAGGAGGACATAATTTTAATAACTCATTTTATATTGTTTCAAGCTTAATTTTGATAAATCACTTTTTAAATAATATATCTTTTAATTATAAAAATTTTATGAGTAAAGATAAGTCTATTTCTAAATTTCTTACTCTGCTTCACTAATCTTTAATTTTCATTTTTGCACCACTATCATAAAGCTTGAACTATTTTTCTAAAAGAATAACTTTTGTTTTAACTATTAGATAAATAATACATGTTTATTGTAAAAATAAATCATGGAGTCAAGAAAGCAGTTGGAAACAAAGTAAAAATCATCCAAAATCACACCAGAGGTGTGACTCTTAATATTTCAAAGCCTATGTTTTAAGATTTTTTTTCTATGTACATATATAAACAACTCATGATGAATACAGGAAAAGTAAGTCCCACAAAGATGTAAAATTTTTCCAAAGGGCAGACATCAGCCAATTTTTTGTGTATTTTATTTAAGTTCATTCTGCTAGTTTGGTGCTGTAATCAATTTGCTGATTGGACTAAATGCTTCAATTATGTGCTAAAAAATATTTCCATACCTTAGAACTTATTATATATTATAGAGCCTTTTTTGGCTATAGCTCTCTTGACTTAAATAGGGTGGTCAAACATTAAGTAGAAAAAAAATGTATGTATTATTATGTGACATAAGTAATTACACTGAACCATGAAAATGAAAGCTTCAATTATAGGGGTAATTTACCACTTAATAACAATGGATGCATTAGTTGTAGAACATAGGGGCCTATCATGACAAATGAAAAACTTATTTATAGAAAACATACCTATTGGGTCTCATATTCTTCATCTTAGTGAAATAATCCATATTGAAAATGCCCTGGTAAACCAATTTAGAGACATTATGGCTTAACTCTTGGTAAAAATTAGCTCACTGATTTAGTTAATTAACATTATGATATTAAAATTTAGAATATCACAGTGTGAAGTAAATATTTAGTAAAAGTGGAATGAATGGGAAGGGGTTTTATTAATTCATTCACTGGCCAACATTTATGGAGTTCTTACCATATAGTGTATGCTGTAGTATTAGTGGGATACAGAGTAAAACAACATAACCTTTCAGTTTCACAACTTCACTATACAGAAGGGGTAAAAAGCAAATAAATACTTATAAAACAATGTGGAAGTTCTATTAATAAAAGCATGGGTGGATGTTTACATTTGCCTGGGTTGTTCATGGAATGATGCACCAAGTGGTGACAGCTGAATTGATTTGTGAAGGATGAGTAAAAAGTTATTATTAATGTTATTATTGAAATTTTAATTTTATAAGAAAAAAATTTCAGAGGAGTAAGTGCCACAGATCTTATAACTAATAAACAGGAGAGTTAGAAATAAAAACTTTTTCTATGTTGCAAACATTAGTTATCCCATTATACCCATTAACAGATGCGGAAAAGGAACTGTGGGAATTTGATTGAGATCACATTTTATAGCTGAGTCAGGGCAATGAAGAGCCTTAATGTAGATCTAAAGTTCCCCAATATTACTACTTTTTCTCTAGACACACACAAAAAACCAGAGGAAATACTCAGACACATGAATTTGTATAACTAAATTAATTGTACCAACATTTCAATGTCTGGCTGATATCAAAAGTGGGAGAATAAGCCTTTCTCCATGTGTGTATTTTTGCCCAAATTGTGTCCCAAACTCTGACTAACTTTTGAGCATGTCCACCAAATATAACCAATGTGTTGTCAATAACAGATCTGGCCTATACATCACAGGCCCAGAACTGCCCTGGTTATTGTACTGCAGTGGTCATCTATATGGTCTTAGGCAGGGCAGTCACTTATTACTGAAAATTCAGCCAAAATATATTTAGCATTTACTATGGTACGGAGACCATACAATTTTGGAATATCACAAAACACATAATATAGCTTTTATACTCTTAACATTCTGCCTCCAGTTACTCTGGCACTTTGTCTAAAAATGAAACAAAAACAAAACTAGGCAATTTGTGAGGCTGTTTCCAGTCCTACTATTTTATAATTTATGTATATCAATCTTGCTTCTTAAATTTTGCCTATAATAGAAATGCATCTATGATCAGTAATAAATAAAGGCTGACTAAAAATAATTCTTGGCATACTGTCTTTGAGTCTAGTATTTTATCTGTAAAAGTTATTTTGATAATTTGAAATATCTGTTTTTTTAAAATTCCGTGTGTGTTTACTTAATGGACTCTATATACCTGAAACTGTATGACTGTAACTTTTCATAACACTCAAATGTTGTATTTTTCTTAGACAAGAGTTTCATCTTGTCTGATAGTCTTTTTTGAAATCTGTAAGTATAAAATTAAAACATCAAAGACCTATGAAAATGGTTCTCGGAATTAGAGAAATTTATGTTACATATTTGATAGGATACTAATGAGAACTTTTCTTACTATGTTTGAAATAAATGTATCTTTTCTGTTACTCAACTTTTTTAGTTAAAATGGTATCAAAAATAATCCTGAATGAGGTCCAGAAGAAATGATTTTAAAGTTTATGCCAATCAAAAAAAAAAAAGATAAAGAGGGAATATTTTACAATATAATTACAAGAAAATTAGAAATTTTTGGAACATTAAAAATCAACTAATTTTTATATCTTCATGACCATCTAAAATTTCTTTTCTGATTTCCAAAAACCAGTTCACTAATCTGAGAACTTGATTAACTCTTTCTAGAACTATATAATAAACCATTTAGATGTGAATTGACTACCTATTTCTGAAAACATTGTTTAAATACTGCAGTTCATTTTGGGTCAATTAGAAGTTACTAAACAGTCACATCTCAGGCCACTTACCTTTACAGAACCTATAAAACAGTCACTAAATTTTTTTTAGTTTTTGTTTTGTTTTGTGTCTGTGTATTTCTGTGTAGATATGCTGAATTAAGGGTAAGTCAATAAAAACTAAATTTTTTTTTAACACAGGGCCTTATATATGTGTCTGTGTATACCTCACATATATAGTAAAATAAATAAATTAATCTCTTAAAGATATATGTATGTCACAGGCTTTAATGCTTTTATGGGTGTTCGAGCTTTCTAAAATGAACAAGAATGACTTTTACAAATAATAAGTGATATAAAGCAAAATTAATGTATGCATGTTAGCAGGTTTTAGTTAAGCTCAAATTCATGGTCCTGTCCATAGTCTTTTTCCCTTATGAGAATAATAGCTCTCTGTCTGTCGGTTCAGAATTCCAGATGGTGACTGCAGTAAAGCAGTGCTTTCTCTATTCTACAAAGGCATAGAAGTATAATAATAGTCACCACAGACTGGACAGTAATTCTTTGGACCTATTTGTTATTCCCCAGAAAAAAACCGAGGTTGAAAAAGGTTATATAACTTGTTCATTATCAAAAATCAATAAATATGGGAGTCAGATTTGGATTTCCATCTGTCCAGTAAGGAAGCCCCTACTCTTTCTTTTAGAAGGCTTCTTCCAAAGTAGGAAAGTGTCTTTTCATGTGGTGATGCAGCAGAGGAGAAAGACAAACCCTCTTGCAGGTATAAAAAGCTAGCCTTTGATACTGACTGGCTCATCTCTGCCTAGAAAGATTTTAATACCACAAATTCCTACAAGTTTACTGACTGCAGGCAACCTACTTAACTGAGGCTACCTCTGGAAAGATCCTTTCTACCTCTGTAACTTAAGGAACCATAAGGATGTTCCTAAGATGTGTTGTGCTTATATATGGGGAAATGGGAACGGCATGAATAAGATGGGAGTGCAGTGGAACTGCCTTGATTTCACAGTTTGCTTTTACATTTGTCAGGAAAAACAAACAAAAGAAGAATTTTTTTTCTTCAATACATTTATCAAACAACTAAATTAGGGCATATTGAATAATAAGACAGGCGGCATAGAGAGATAGTCAGTAGACCAACCCTTTCAACCAAGTGATAAATGTTGATAAAAGCAGAGGCTGGGTGTCCATCTGTCAGAAGTACTTTAGAAAAGACTTGTATTGGCTGACCTTCTGGGCCCTTCTACCTCTGAGGTTAAGTCATTCTAATTTAAAAATTTTATTTTCATGAATTTTTTATTTAGGACAAGAAGGAATGTATTTGAGTGCAAATACATTCCAATACATGATACCCATCAATTCCCTACCAAAATGTTCATTTTACATGGTTAGCATTCTTGTTGTCAAAACATAGGTCTGAATTGGGAGGAAGAAAACACATTTTATTTTTAATATGAAACTAAATGTTAAATTTCCTTTGGTTGTTATGAAATACTTTTTATTGCAATAAAGTGACACTGAAAGATCTATCTAAAAATAAAATATGTGACTATAAAATGCATTCATCAGTTATTTTGTCCCTCTTTCATCTTATAATTGCCTGATTTTCCATAAATATGCTAAAAAAGGAACAGAATGGATTAGAATGGATTAGTTGAGCTCAATTTACTTCTCTGGACAAAATCTGAGCAATTAAAGAGATCAATCCTATTTATAATATTTTCTGAGTCCAACATTTCCCAGGTTAGAATGTCTTTCTCTTTTAATCCGTATTACAAAAGTTCCATATATCACTTTATGAATTACGACAGTTTTTAAAATTCCACTAAGTGTACATATATCTCTCATTGTTCTATCACTAAACAAAGTAAGATACATTTAAAAAGCAGCTTTAAAGATAATGAAATTAACCATAAGTCCTCATACTAACTGTAATACTCTGAAACATCTTAGTTGGCATTGTGCTATGATAGAGATAAAGTAAATCAAAGCAGATCTACTCTGAACTATTTCAACCTCAGCACATCAAGTAAAATGGCTACTTGCTCCATAATGTTGTTTATTCTGAAATGTGAAGGATATTTTATATTAAACATCTGCCTGCACATTTCTTCCAAAACTACATTTATCTGAGAAAAAAATTACAAACTTCATTGACAGCATTTTATGACCTTTAAATATATAATATAATAACACTTCCTTTAGACTGACAATAAACCAAACATTCAGCTTTGACATAATTTTCAGAGGGCTTATGTCCTCAGGACCCACAGTGTACTTTATATCAGAGCAAAGAAGTAGAGTGACTGCAACCAATAGGCTCAAAAAGAGGCTCGAGGAGTTTACTTTTTCCCTTTATATATTTAAAAAATTTTAAAAACCATTAATATTTCCCTTGAATTAGAGGTAATTTCAACCTCTTTGCCTGATGCCTTCCATAACCTGGCTCCAATATATGCCTCAAACAAATCACAAATAGCATTTCAAAATCCTTATCTTTTTGAAAATGAGCCGTTCATTTTTCCTCAAGTGTACCTGTCTAGCTTTTGCACTTGTTTCTCACACTGCTTCACTTTCAGCTCCTATGTGTATGCCTTCTTCTACCAAATAAGAACATTCGAAAGGTGGTTATAGGCCATAGCCTTCCTTTTTTAATATAAATCTTATCCATTAAATACTTACAGACTACTGTAGTTTACAATGATGTTTCCATTCTATGTATTCCTATGATCCTACAATGTCTCAGATCTTCACCTCTTTTAGAATTCCAAACTATGAACTTGTTTAAATAGTTTTTAGAATAGCATATATTATATACACACATATATATAAATTTTACATAATAGTAAGTATCATTTACTGTTATACTACCTTATGTCTATATCTGGTATCCTTAAATATACTCTTATTGGTTGTGAGCAGGAATATCTAGTATTTTCTTATATACTTCTTACAGTTTCTAGCCTTCTTTATTGGTTAAATTGACAGCAGAATCTAAGATTTTTAATTCACATCTGGAGAATCAAAGTAAATTTTAGCCCTAAAAAGAAAAGTAATTGGGATCCTCAAACCAGATTTCACTTATCTCTAACTTGTTACCAAGAAAGGAGAGACCCAATATGTAAGAGTGATATCTATGTCTAAAAATCTATGTTGAAAAGATACATTGTCAAACAGAGGGATAATCACAGTTACAGAGGTTCCTTCCAAGAAGCAAGGGGTCAGAGCTCCACATCAGGCTCCCAAGCCTAGAGGCGCTACAGTGAGTCCCAGAACCCCAGAACACCTGACTTTTAGGCCAGTGGGGCGTGTGTATAGGAAAGCATGAGGACTGTAGGAAACAGACTTGCTCTTAAAGGGCACATGCACAATCCCCCATGCTCTGAGATCCAGGGCAGAGACAATAACTTGAGAGAAGTTTGGGCCAGGCCCACTTACTGATCTTGGAGAGCCTCCCAAAGAGGCAGGAGAGAGACCACTGGGACTCCTCAGAGGGACACAGACCATGGCAGCAGTCATTTTGGGGAGCCTGTTTTATAATGAGGTCACTTGTGCTAGCAAGTGCTATTTTGGAGTCCTCCCTCTAGCTTATTAGTACTGGGACTCAGCCTAACCAACCAATTATTTGGTCCCAGTCACAGAATCTCCAAAACAAGCAGCCGATTGTGTAGGGAACCAACCCCAACCATCAATGGGCTCACACAGGCACCCCAGGATGCTACCCAAGAATGCAGTTTTGCCCACCAGTGGCTACTGGCCTCTACACAAAGCAGATCTTGGTAGCCAACCAGACCAGGGACCAGCCCTGCTTACCAACACACCCATGGTAGTTATTTCCATCACAGAAGGCCCACTCAGCCCACAGAGATGGCACTCCTAGAGTACGTAGCTGTGGTGACCAGCTGCTGGACCTGATAGGACATCTACATAAGGCCACTTCTTCAAGATTAGGAAATAAAACTGACCTATATACAAATAAACACAGACAATTAGGTAAAATGAGGGGACAGGAATATTTCTGAAATGAAGGAAGAAAAAACCCCAGAAAAAGAACTAAATGAAAAAGGTACACAACCTACCCAATAAAGAGTTCAAGATAATGACCATAAAGCTGCTCAGTGAACTTCAGAGAAGGATGAAAACAGTGATAAGTTTAACAGTTAGAAAATATAAAGAGGAGCCCAACAGAGCTAAAGAACACAATAAATGAAATTAAAAAAAATGCCAGAAGGAATCAACAGTTGATTAGGTAATGTGGAGGAATGGATATGTAAACCATAAGACACAGAAGTGGAAATCACCCAAGCTGAACAGAAAAAGAAAAAACAATTTGAAAAAGGAGGATGGTTTAAGAGATCTCAGAGACAACATAAAGGGTACTAACATTTGAATTATGGGGGTCCCAGAAACAGAAGAGTGAGAGAGAGAGAGGTACAGAGCTTACTTTAAGAGATAATAGCTGAAAACTTCCCTAAACTGTAGAAAGAAATAGACATCCATGTTTAGGAAGCACAGAGTCCAAACAGGGTCAACCAAGATGTCCAGACCAAGATACATTATAATTAAAACAGCAAAAATTAAAGAGAGAGAATCTTAAAAACAGCAAGAGAAAAGCAATTAGTTACATACAAGGGAACTTCCATAAGACTCTCAGGTAACTTTTCAGCAGAAACTTTGGGGGTCAGAAGGGAGTGGCATAATATATTTCAAGTGATGAAAGAAAAAGAACATTCCATCCAAAAGCAGAAGAATACACATTCAAGTGCACAGGGAACATTCACCAGGATAGATCACATACTAGGTCACATAACAAGTCTCAGTACTAAGTTAAGAAGACAGAAATCATATCAAGCACCTTTTCTGACCACAATGCTAAGAGGCTAGAAATCAACAGCAAGAAAAAAAATTTGCAAAAAATACAAACATATGGAAGTTAAACAATACACAACTGAACAACCAGTGGATCACTGAAGAAACCAAAGAGGAAATAAATAAATTCCTGGAGAATGAAAATGGGAATACAACAATCCAAAATCTATGGGATGCAGCAAAAGTAGTTCTAAGAGGGAAATTTATAGTGATACAAGCCTACCTCAAGAAATAAAGTAAAAGATAATCTACTGTTAGCTTCTGTGCTTTCTTTGGTTATTGCTTTCTTGGATTATGCTTATACTCTGTGTTTTGCTATCAGAAAATGTCTGTGGTCTCTGACTCCCATGATTTCCAGTGATTACAGAAAACGGTTGAAAGAAGTGAACATTGTATGGGTTGATTTGTGTAGCTCTGGAAATAATATATATAAGGCAGAAGACGGACACTGTATTATGTAATAGGAGCAAAGCCTTATTACTATTATCAACCAATTTAAGGTAAATTTAACTAAGGTGACCTAAAGCAGTAACACTCAAGCTTTAACCGGAATAGGAATAGTCTAGGATGCCATGGTTTTTAGATTCAGCTGATCTGGAGAGGCACCTTGGATAAATATGATGAAGGTGTTCCCTGAACTATTCTTTGAAAAACATTCTTAACTCTGGCTAGACATTAAATTAACATGGGACACTTTTAAATATACTATGTTGTGGATCCCACACAGAAGTAAGTAAAACAGAATCACTGGAAATAGGGACTTGGTATTTTTTAAAAGCTCTCTAGGAGGTTTTGATGCCCAATAGAGACGATGCCTAGGATCTGGAACATGCAGACTTCTAAGATCTCACAGTATCAGTGGATTCAATTTTACTCAGAAAATGCTGATTAGAAAAGAAATACACCATTCCAATAAATATGTAACAATAAGTATAAAAAACAACAAAGCAACTCTCATTGCTAAATTACATTGGAATCAGAACAGTCAGAAACAAGAGTGATATTAGTTCCATAGAATGCAAAGCAAAAGGAAGGTTCATATTTGTCTTAAGTCTCAGTCTCTCCTTTATCTAGAGTTGCCTCTGCCAAGCCCTACACATCCCAAGGTCACCTGTTCAACCAGTCATTACTACTGAAGTATGTTGCAGTCAAGCCAAATAGACTAAACAACAGCCTCAGTTGATCACGTAAAAAAGTTACTGAATTTTAGTTACTTGGCAATTCAATAAAATGATAAAATTTAATATTTGGTTGTACTTAAATAGAAAAGGACAGAACTGTAAGCAATGACACATCCTCTTCAAATTCCACGTTATTTTATAGAATCCTACTATTAATTCTTTCTCACATATTAAACTCTCCAAAAGAATAGAAGTGTGTGTGTATGTGGGATACGTGTTTCACAAATACTTACTGGGAATTTGAGATTAATATCACAGATATTATACCTTTCTATGAGGATATAGGATTACTAACAAAGATAATATGTGGAACAGAACATATGGATGTGATCCAATATAATAACCATTATCCAGTAACATTTTGACCATAGCAATATACAGGAGGTAGTTCCTAAGATAAAATTCCCTCTACTTCCTCCACTGTTCTCTTACACATGTATGAACAGATAAAGTCCTGAGTAATACTAAGAAGTATGTATGTTTTTCTTTGCACTTCTTACACATTGTTTTCTAAATACATTCTCTTCTCCTTGAGGAGGAGAAATTATCATTATAAGGAAAATAACAAAAATAGCAGAAAGCTTGAATCAGTAGAAGTTTAGTAGGGAGCTGAGCTGCACCTCAGATCACATTCATCCATGAGTGAATTCACTCATTCAGAAATCATTGATTGGCCCATGGTATGCCAGGAAATGTGTCGGATTCTGGAAAAAAAACCATGGTCTTAACCATTAAAGTGTTTGTATCTTGTGAGTAAGCTAGGCTTGTAATCCTACTGATAAATTGCAAAAGGTAATAAAATCTATAAAGAAAAGTAAAAAGGTGCTCTGAAAGAAATAAAGTGAAATATAAACCAGAATGGCAGCCCCAGAATTTAAATGTTGGTAGAAAAAAATGAATTAACAAGAATAAAGAAAGAAGAAAAAGGAAAAAAATAACAAAGAGAGGTGGGAGAAAAACCAGGAGAGGGAGATGTGGAAAAGAGAACAAAAAAGGTATTCAGATCAAAAGAGTAGGCAACTGTGTTGACAATGTTGGAGAGTCAAGTAAGTTCAAAGTAAAGAAATGTCATAGAGTTTTATGACCTGAAATTTATTGATGGCCATTGATAAGGTCAGTTTCAGTGAAATCATTGATATTGAGGCAATTTACAACAAAATAAGGAGTAAAATATGGAAAGTAGATACGGATGTGTCTTAAAAAGATGAAAAGTATTGATGGATATGTTGAGAAGTTCTACTGTAAAGGAAAGCTTAAATTTGGGGTAAATCCTATAAAAATGTAAAATCACATTTCTTTTGGTTTTATTTAAATGGCAGATATCAGAACAGGCTTTTATGCCCCTGGGAATAATTTATTAAAAAGGGAAATATAAAAGATGCAGAGGAGAAAGACAAGAGGGAACACTAAATAATGTGAAGACAGGTATAACCCAGGCCCTCTGCCTGGATCAGGTCAACACATTCATTATACAAGAAACAGAAAAGATGAATGTCATTTTGAAAAAAAGCAGTGGAATGTGGCCTTGCTTGATTGTTGCAACTTTTGTTGTAACTTTTAAAATCAAGAATGAGGAACAATAAATTACCTGAGAGTCAGGGAGGAAGAAAGAGGAGTGAGAGATTTGAGAAAAGAAGATAAGGAAGAAGGAGTCATATTGAAATGGGAAAGGAAACTCACTAGGAAAATCTGACTAACGTGTAAGGTGAGAACATCAGCTGAAGGAAGGATGAGACAGGGAAACAAAGTTAGATGTTGTAACAGAGTAAAGGTGGTAAGAAATGGTCACTGCTGAGCATGGAAAATCAGACAAACTCTTACACACTGACTTTTCCATTTTAACATGCGATAGGCCAATGATCTACAAGAGTAGTTCTCAGCTGAGATGATTTCCTTCCTCTTCCCACAGTAAACATCTGCCAATGTCTAGGGACATTTTTGTTGTCTCAACTGGGAGAGATTTATTAGCATCTAGTGGATAGAGGTCAGGGATGGTGCTAAATGCTCTACAATGCACATGATGCTCTCTGACCCCAACCAAGAATTATCTGTCAATAGTACCAAGTTAAGAAACCCTAGTCTAAGAAAAGATGACTTCAAAATTTTCTGCTACTGGATGCTAAGATTTTAGTTAAAGAAATTTACCACCTCTAGTCGAGATTTTAGTTTGTTTACAAACCTGTAAATCAAGATGGTTTTCTTAATCCCAAGCTAGACATTTTCTATAGCAATTTAGGTGCAGTTTATTTTATTCTCTGCTCAAAAAATTTTGAAAAGAAGTACTACCTAACACTTTTTTTTAAACACTGTTATAACTATAACTTGTTTAAAGACCCTCTGCTTTTTTATTCATGTGTTTTCCAAAACATAGTTTACTTTGTGATGATAGAGGTTTATATTTTCTACACAAAAGCATTCCCATGACAGTGACTATTACCATAAGTTTGGCAGTATTCCAAAGGCATTCAGAAGGGGTCGAAAAGTTTGTATAGTAGGAAGTAGTTTTATAATGTCAAGGGCAAGAAGAAGGTGTTAGAAATAATGTTACAAATGTTTTCTTTAGAAGTCTAAATACAAATCCCTATAATATAACGTAAGCATTATGGTAAACATTTCTTAAAGCAAGTGTATTCTCTGTTGTAGTTGCCAAAGGAGCTATAATTCATCTTGACTTTGAATAAGAGGCTGCAGCTCTGAATGAGCCAAGAGTTAAGCACAAACAGAATGAAACCATATATTCCTCCTGTTTTGAGAAAATAGTTAAGGGGATGTTCTCAGGGGAATACCCTTAATATCCTAAGTCTGAGCTCTGTATGTAGGTAGGTCAAACCAATCAACACAGAACATGAATTTAAATGGAACAACTGTTCCTGTAAGTTTGAGGTTAAAAAGAGAGAAAATTAAAATGCACACACACTTGAATCACAAAATTATGCTAAAGCTATCTTATTAATAGTAGCAATTAAATTCTATTCCATGAGTCATTTGTTTCAAACACTAAAATCACAGTAATCATGTTCTAGGAAGCTGAAGATTTGCAGGCTTTTTTCCCCAAAGATTACATAGAAATTTTGGTTCCTTAGGATCAAGCAAGACAAGGATCATTTTATGCTTTGAAAACTTAGATAATTTCATTGTAAAAACTTATGAACAGCTTGTCCCTCCCTACATGTAACTAATTGGGATAGAAGTAGATTTTTTTAAAAGTCAAACTTCTACAGAAACTGAATTTTTGCTCATATAGTATTTAAGCCACATTTAAACATTAAAAAATTTGAGATAACTGTAGATACGCATGTGGCTGTAAAAAAAAATACAGAAGTATCCTTTACTTAGTTGCCCTCAATAGTAAAGTCTCTCAACAATATAGTGCAACAACACAGCCAGGAGATTGGCATCAATACAGTCAAGATACAGAATTTTTCTATCACCACAAGTATCACTCATGTTGCTCTTCAGTGGTTACACCCATTTCTGTCCTACTGCTACTTCCTTCTTAACTGGTGACAATCACTAATCTGTTCTCCATTTTTTATGTTTTTGTAATTTCAAGAGTGTTACGTTAATGAACTCATACAGCACAGAACCTTCTGGAGTTCACTTTTTTCACTCAGTATAATTCTCCAGAGATTCATTCCAGTTGCTGCATTTATCAATTCTCTGTTCATTTTTTTTGCTGAGTAGTATTCTATGGTGAGAATATTCTTGTTAATTTGATCATATTCTTGTTGAAGGAAATAGAGATTGTTTGCAGTTTGGGCTGTAATAAAGATAATACTCAGGTACACATTTTTGTGTGAACCTAGTTTTAATTGCTGAGCCATATGATAACTGCATGTGTATTTTTAAAGAAACTGTCAAACTGATTTCCAGAATGGCTTTACCATTCTACATTTCCACAATGTAATGAGCCATATATGAGCGTTCCAGTTTCTCTGATCCTAGCCAACATCTGGTGTTGTCACTGTTTTTCATTTTAGTCGTTCTGATAGGTGGGTAGTGAGAGCTTGTGGTTTTAACCTGCATTTCCCTGATGGCTAATGATTGTGGCCATATTTTCATGTGCTTACATGCCTCCTATATCTTCAAGTGAAATGCCTCTTCACATTTTTTTCTAAATGAATTTTTAAAAAATATTGAGTCTGAGCATTTTTTATTCTTTACATAGTCCACTGTCAGAAATATGGGCTTTGCAAATATTTCTCAGTCTATAGCTTGTATTTCCATCTTCCTGTTTTTCACAGATCAAAAGTTAATTTAAATGAAGTCCAATATACCTATTTTTCCTTACATGGATGATGTTTTCAGTGTCAAGTTTAAGAATTCTTTGCCTAGACCTAGATCCAAAAGAATTCTACTATGATTTTTTTCTAACAGTCTTATAGCTTTAATATTTTATAATTAAGTCCATAAACAATTTGAGTTAATTTCTGTGTAAGATATTAGGTTTAAGATGATGTTTCTTTTTCTTTCTTTCTTTTTTTTCCTGCTTGTGAAAAGCAATCTTTCCTCCACTCAATTGCTTTTAAAACTGTTAAAAACCAAGTGGGTATTTGTCTATCTCTGAGCTCTCCATTCTGTTTCATCGACCTATGTATCTTAACATTCCACAATATACCACATGCTTTGATAAGTAAAGACATATAGAAGTATTAAAATTTAATTACTTTTATTTTAAGTATAGTTGGTTTACAGTTTTTTAATGTGGCAATTGGCCATTTGTATGTATTCATTGGAGATGTTTGTTTAGGTCTTCTACTCTTTTTTGAATTGAGTTGTTTGGGGTTTTTATTATTGAGTTGTATGAGCTGTTTGTATATTCTGGAAATTAAGCCCTTTTCTGTCATATCATTTGCCAATATTTTCTCCCATTCCATAGGTTTTTTGTTTTATTCATGGTTTCCTTTGCTGTGCAAAAGCTAAGTTTAATTAGGTCCCATTTGTTTATTCTTGCTTTTACTTCTATTGTCTCAGTAGATTGCCTAGGAAAACATTGCTACAATTCATATCAGATAATGTTTTACCTATGTTCTCTTCTAGGAAATTTATAGTGTCTTGTCTTATGTTTAAGTCTTTAAGCCATTTTGCTCTATAGTGTGAGGGAGTGTTCTAATTTCATAGATTTATACGCAACTGTCCAGCTTTCCCAATACCACCTGTTGAAGAGGCTGCCTTTTCTCCACTGTATATTCTTTCCTCCTTGGTCAAAGATTAATTAACATAGGTGTGTGTGTTTATTTCTGGGCTATCTATTCTGATCCATTGATCTGTACATCTGTTTTTTGTGCCATGCTGTTTGATTACTGTAGCTCTGTAGTATTGTTTGATGTCTAGGAGGGTTATTCCTTCAGCTTCATTGTTTTTCTTCAGTACTGCTTTGGCAATTCTGGGTATTTTGTGATTCCATATAAATTTTAGGATTATTTGTTCTAATTCTGTGAAAAATGTCCTGGGTAATTTGATAGGCATTACCTTAAATCTTTAGATTACTTTGGGCAGTATGGCCATTTTAACAAATTTTCCTATTCCAAGAGCATGAGATATCTTTCCATTTCTTAAATCATCTTTAATTTTCTTACTCAATCTTTTATAGTTCTCTACATATAAGTCTTTCACCTCCTTGGTCAGGTTTATTTGTAAGTATTTTTTGGATGAAATTTTAAAAAGGATTTTTTTTTACTTTCCTTTTCTGATATTTCATTGTTAGCGTAAACAAATGCAACATATTTCTATACGTTAATATTGTATCTTGATACATTGCTAAATTTGTTTATCAGCTCTAGTAGTTCTGGGGTGGAATCTTTAGGGATTTTTATATGTAATATCATGTCATCCACATATAGTGACAGTTTTACCTCTTCTCTTCCAGTTTGGATCTCTTTATTATTATTTTATTTATTTATGTATTTATTTGTTTGTTTGTTTGTTAATTTTTTGTCTGATTGCTATGGCTAGAACTTCCAAGACTATACTGAACAGAAGTGGTGAGAGTGGGCATCCTTGTCTTGTTCCAGATTTTATTAAGAAGACTTTCAACTTTTCACTGTTGAGTTTTTGAATGTATCTTGACACTCCTGACTGGCCAGAAACCTTTCTGTAGAGAATTCAGTTGATGGCCTTTTGATGTTCCCTTATAAATATCTCTCAGTTTTTCTCTTGCTGCCTTTGGACTCTTTAACTTTGGCCATCTTAATTATGTCTCAGTTTAGGTCTGTTTGGATTCAGCTTGTTTGGGACCCTCTGTGCTTCCTTTACTTG
Source organism: Vicugna pacos (assembly GCF_048564905.1). NCBI lineage: Eukaryota > Metazoa > Chordata > Mammalia > Artiodactyla > Camelidae > Vicugna > Vicugna pacos. The sequence continues at coordinate 57,272,454 of NC_132993.1, forward strand.
GATGTGTTTTCTTCTTTAGGTTTGAGAAGATTTCAGTCATAATTTCTTCAAATACATTTTCAGTTGTCTTTTTTCTTTCTTTTCCTTCTGGGACCCATATTATGTGTAGATTGGCACATTTTATATTGTCTCATAGGTCCCTTCTATTGCTTTCATTTTTAAAAATTTATTTTTCTGTTTGCTGTTCTGATTTGGTGATTTCCATTATTTTATCTTCTAAATCACTTTTTCGTTCTTCTGCATTATTTAGTCTGCTATTGATCGCCTTTAACGCAGTTTTTATCTCAGCAGTTGTGCTTTCTGATTTTAACTGGTTCCTCTTTATAGGTTCTATTTTCTTTTTGTAGTATTCTGCATTTCTATTGATAGCCTCTCTTATTTCCTTCAGTGATTTTAATATCTCCTTTTTGAACTCAAGTTCTGGTAGACTGCAGAGATCTATTTCATCATGTGTTCTTTCACGGGACTTCACTTGTTCTTTTAATTGGGAGTGGTTCCTCAGCTTCTTCATTTTACTTACATTTCTTCCTCCCTACGAATTTAGGTATAACAGTTATCTACTGTGGTCTTGAAGGTCTGCTTTTATGTGGAAGCATCCCCGTATAGATTGTGTCTCTCATATTTTATTTGTGAGGGCTGTTTTTTGTATGAATGGCTGCCACATCTTTCCTCCTTTTCTGTTGGCTGAATCCTTGATTGGGGGTGTTATTGGAGTTGTGCTGTCCAGAACCTGCACTGAGTGTTGAGTGGGGCCTCTTCTTTGCTCTATGGTTGTCATATCCCTTGTCAGGGACTGGGTCTAACCCCTGGTTGCTGGAGGTAACAGTCCCCAGATCTGTTACTGGGCTGCTATACATAGTAGGTGGGACTAGAGCATTTCTACTGGGAGAGGAGCCACTGGGGTATTCCTCTGGAGTAGATGTCCATTAGGAAGTGCCCTCTGTGGTGTCATCTATCACCCATTATGGGAGTTCACAGAGCTTGTTAACAATGGGGTCTTTATGGCCAGGGAACTTCCTGTGGGCTTGCAGTGACATTGCCCCTCTCCTCCCTTCTTGACAGTATGTTAACAATGGAGACTCTACCCACCAGCTACACCCTGTAGGAAGCATTGCACCCTCCATTCCTGTGTGCCAACAATGGAGCTTTCTATGGCAGACCCAGGCTCTTTTACAGATATCCCCTGCCTCAGCCCTGTACCACACTCCAGCCCCCCAAGGCTGCCTCTGCACAGTCAACCCCAGTCCTCTCCCCAGGTCTGTGCTCTGGAACCCAAGTTTCAGCACCTCATCCTTGCACGCACCAGCTAGCTCGTATCTTAGGCTAGGAACCACGTGGACCTTCTATGCCAGTTTCTCTCCATTGTGTCTGCTGCAAAATGTCTCCCGTGCTCTCCTCCTAGCCTCTGAAGCTCCCCTTATATCCCAACTAACCTCCCCCTTGAAGAGAGGGCTTCCCAGTTTGAGGATGCTTTTCCTCTTTCACCACTCCGTCCCCAAGGTGCAGGTCCTATCCTGATTTCCTCTTTCTTTTTTCTTCTACCAGGTTTTGTGATGATTTTCCTTGTGGTTCCACTTGTCCAAGATCTTCTGTCAGTGTTCAGTAGGTATTCTGTGAGAACTGTTAGACATACAGATGTAGATGTATTTTTGATGTATTTGTGGGAGATGGTGAGCTTTGCATCCTCCTTTTCCACCATCTTGAAGTCCCTCTAATTTAATTTGTAATTTTCATAATAATTTCAGCTATTTTTGTTTCTTTGCTTTTTTATATAAATTTTGGAATAGTTCTCTAAAAAACACTTTGCTTGGAGTTTCAGAGGAACTGTATTAAAACCTGCATATCAACTTGAGGAAAATTAAAATTACTATTTTGAGTTTTCCAACCATGAATAAGTGGCCATTTCTTTAGATCTTTTACTAATTTCAAAAACATTTTGTAGTTTTCAACATACTAGTCCTGTACATGTTTTGTCACATTAATACCTGTTTTTCATTTGTTGAGCTACTATAAATGTTATTGTGTTGTAATTATAATGTTTCTGTCTCTATCTGTTAATTACTAGTATACCCAAGTACAGTTAATTTTTATATGTTGATTTAATATCCTGTGATCTTGCTGAACTCTCTTACTCATTCTAGGACTTTTATTTTTTAATAGATTCTTTGAGATTCTCTACATATACAAAAATGTCATCTGCAAATAGAAAACATTTTATTTTATTTCTGCTTTTCAATATATATGCCTCATCTATCCTTTTCTTGCTTTATTTCACTGCCAGAATATCCCACACTATGTTAAATAAGCATGGTGAGGATAGATGCCCCTGACTTGTCCCTTATATTAGGGAGAAAGTATTTAGTCATTCACCACAATGTTGAATGAAAGGTTTTGTGTGTGTGTGTATATAGAGAGAGAGAAAGAGAGAGAGAGAGACACACAAACACACACATATATAAATATACACACTATATATATATATTTTAACCAATTTGGGAACTCCCCCTGCATTCCTATTTTTCTTAGAATTTTTTATCATGAATAAGTGTTGAATTTTGTCAGATTATTTTCCTGCACTGATTGATATAATCTTGACTTCTCTTTCTAAGTCTATTAATACGATGGATCACAGGACTGACTTTAAAATAATGAGACTTGCATCCCTAAAACAAACCCTACTTGGTCTTGATGTATAAATCTTTTTATACATTGCTAAATTCTATTTGACACTTTTTTTTAAAGGATTTTTTCATTTATGTTCATGACAGATATCTATCTGTAGTTTTTTGTTTGTATTATCTTAATCTGGCTTTGTTATCAGAGCAAAATGAATTGGGAAGTTCCCCTTCTATTTTCTAAAAGATGTTCTGTAGAATTAGAAAGATTTGTGTAGAATTAATCATTTGATAGAATATTTTATTTCTAGTGAAATATTCTGAGCCTGGATATTATTTTATAAATGTTTTCACTGCAAATCTAATTAATAGTTATGGAGTTTTAAAATTACTAATTTTATTTTGGGTAAGTCATGAAACATGTGAGTTTTTAAGGAATTATTCCATTTCATATAAATTGTTAAATTCATGTTTCAAATTGTTTATAATATCTTTTGATTATTATTGTTTATAGTATCCTTTATTATTTTGAAGTCTGCAGAGCCTGTAGAGATAGCCCTTGTTATATTCCTTATATTGGTAATTTGTGTCTTCTTTTTTTGTTAGTCTTACTAGAAGCTTGTCAATTTTATTAATCTTTTCAACTAAACACCTTTTGTTTCACTATGTCTTTACATTTATTTTGTTCTTAATTTAACTGATTTCTTTTTTATTATGTGTTTCCTTCTGCTTCCTTTGAGTTTATTTTGATTTTTTTCTAGATTCTTTTTTTTTATTTTTTTTTACATTTTTTATTGATTCATAATCATTTTACAGTGTTGTGTCAAATTCTAGATTCTTATAATAGAAACTTAGGTTTTTGTTTGAGACTTTCTCTTCTCTAATGTATGCATTTAGAACTATAAATTTCCTTCTTACCAATGTTTAAGCTCTAGCCTACAAAAGTTGATATATTTTCACTTTTATTCAGTTCAATACATTGTTTTATATTCCTAGAAACTGCTTATTTGACCCATGGATTATTTAGAAGTGTAATTTTTAGTTTACAAGTGTTTGGATATATTCCTATAGTCTATTGTTTTTTAAACCACTTTTCTGAGCTATGGCCATACAGAAGGCTGTAATTATTTAATGTATACAACTTGATGAGTTTGGAGATAATTATACACCTATGAAAACATCACCACAATCAATGCCATAAACATATTCAATATATTCAAAAGTTTCTTCCCATCCTCTTCATATTTGTGTGTGATGAGACTACTTAAGATCTACTCTCTTAGTGAATTTTTAAGTATACAATGACAGTATGATTAACTGTAGACACTATGGTATACAGTACATCTCTATGACTTACTCAGCTTGCCTAGCTGAACTTGGTACTCTCTGAATAACACCTTCCTGTTTTGCCTACCCCACAGCCCCTGGTAACCACCATTCTACCCTCTGCTTCTGTGAGTTTGAGTATTTTAGATTCTTCATATACGTAGTCATGCACTATTTGTTAGTCTGTGTCTGGATTATTTCATTTAACTTATTGCCCTTCAGGTTCATCCATGTTGCCACAACTAACAAGATTTCTTTTTTAAGGCTGAATAATATTCCATTGCATTTAACACCACATTTTCTTTATCCATTCCCCCATCAATGGATACTTAGGTTGCTTCAATATCTTGTATATTATTAATAATGCTGTCATGAACATGAAATGCAGGTATCACTCCAAGACCTGATTTCAACTCCTTCAGATATACACCCAGAAATGGCATTGCTAAATATGGTAGTTCTAGTTTTAATTTTTTTTTAAGAAACTCCATGACATCTTCTATAGTGGCTATATCAATTTATATTCTCACCAACATGGTACAGGGGTTCTCTTTTCTTCACACTTTTACCAATGCTTCCACTTTTTTGCTTTTTTGATAAAGTCATCCAAACAAGTGTAAGATGATACTTCACTGGTGTTCTGCCTTGTATTTCCCTGACGATTAGTGATGTTGAGAATCTTTTCATAAACCTGGTGGCCATTTGTATGCTTTCTTTGAAAAAAGTATATCCAAGTGCTTTGTCCATTTTAATAATAATAATAATAGTTATAATATTATTATATTAATAATAATTAATAATATTATAATATTATTAACTATTATTATTATTATTAGCTATTGAGTAACAGGAGTCCCTTATATACAAGGGCATCACATTTTATTATTTCAAACTATACTGCAAAGCTACAGTAATCAAAAAAGTATGATACTAGTATAAAACAGATATATAAACCAACAGAAGAGAATATACAGGCCAGAAATAAACTGATGCATATAAGGTCAACTGATCTTCCACAGGGGTGCCAAGATTACACAATGGAGAAAAGTAATTTCTTCAATGAATGGCATTAGGAAAACTGGATATTCATACGAACGGGAATTAAATTGGACTCTTATACACCAAACACAAAAATCAATTCAAAATGGATTAAAGACTTAAATAAAAGTCCCCAAACTATAAAACTCATAGAAGAAAACAAAGGATAAAAAATTTGACATTGGCCTTAGCAATGATTTCTCAGATAGAGCCAAGCAACAAAAGCAAAAATTAGACAAATAGGATTACATCAAACTAAATGGGTTCTGCATAGCAAAGGAAATAAAGTGAAAAGGCAGTCTACAGAACGATAGAAAATATTTGTAAAGTGAAGATTGTGGAGTAGAATGAAACAGATTAACTCCTCTGGGAACATCAAAATTACAACTGCTTACAGAGCAAATATCAGTGAGAATGACCCGAAGACTAACAGAAAAGATTTGGCCACAACTATAGACATAAAGAAGGAACCACAATGCAGCGTGTAGAAATGCCAAAGATGAGGTGCAGCAAAGAAACATAAACTCAGACTGACAACCTACAATGGGACAAATATCACAATTGTAGAGGTCTTCACCAAGAAGCAAGGGGTCTAAATCCCACATTTTGCTCTCTAGCCCTGGGGTCCTGCATAGGGAAAGGGAGCCGCCAGAATATCTGGCTTTGGAGGCAGTGGAGCTTGCATGTTAGATAGCTGGAGGGATGCAGGAAACAGAGATTCTGCCCTTAAAGGGCATGCACAAAATCTCAAACAATCTGAGTCCCAGTGCAAAGACAGTAATTTGAAAGGATTCTGGGTCATACTCATTTTCTGATCTTAAAAAGCCTCGAGAGGCGGGAGGCAACTGAGACCTCCTGGGGACATAGATGCTGGTGGTAGGCACATTCCAGAGATCGTTCTACCGTGAGGACACTGGTGCTGACAAGTACCATTACAGAGCCCATTTCCTAGACTATTACCCATGGTGGCTTACCTGCCCAACATCAGTTTGGCACCTAGTCCCAGGAAAACACAGGACTACTCAGCCAGCCATGCAGGAACCTGGCCCAGCCCAGCAGCAGGCCAGCAGCCACCACATGAGGCAGACTTTGCAGCCAACCAGAAGGGGGCTAGCCCCCACCTATCAGTGCATCCACAGTAGTCACTCCCACAAGGGCACATGCAACACACATAGAGGGCATCCCTAGAGCATATAGCTCTAGTGACAGCAGGGGAGCATGCTGCTAGGTCCCATACGGTATCTCCTAGATAAGGCCAATTCTCCAAGACTGGGAAATTTATGCAACTTACCTAATATATAGAAATAAATACAGAGAATAAGGCAAAATATAGGAGATAGAAAAATAATTTCATAATAAAGGAAAAAGACAAAACCTCAGAAAAATAACTGAATGATGGGGAAATAAGCAATCTACCCAATAAAGAGTTCCACATAATGATCATAAAGATGCTTGCAAACTCTGGAAAAGAATGGATCATCACAGTAAGAATTTCAACCGAGTTAGAAAATATAAAGAAGAAACAAAGAGAACTGAAGAATGCAATGTCAGAAATAAAAAATACACTGAAAACAAATAGCAGTAGACTAGATGATAAAGAGGAGTGAACCAGTGATCTGGAAGACAGAATAGTGGCAATCACCAAAAACAGAAGAAAGGAAAAAGAATTTTTTAAAATGACCACAGTTTAAGAGTCCTTTGGAACAACATCAAGCATATTAACATTTGCATTATAGAGGTCCTATAAGGAGAAGACAGAAAGAGACACAGAAATTATTCAAATAAATAATAACTGAAAACTTCATTAACCTAGGTAAACAAACAGACAGCCAAGTCCAAGAAGCACAGAAAGTCCCAAACAAGATAAACCCAAAGAAATTCATATCTTGATACATTATAATTGAAATGGCAAAATTAAAGATTAAGAGGAAATCTTAAAAGAAGCAAGAGGAAAGCAACTAGATACATAAAGGGAACTCCCTTAAGACTGCCAGATGACTTTTCAGCAGAAACTTTGTGGGACAGAAGTGAGTGGCCCTATATATTTACTGTGATGTAAGGAAAAAATCTACAACAAGAATATTCTATCCAGCAAGGCTATCATTCAGATTTGAAGGAGTGATAAAGAGGTTTACAGACAATGAAAAGCTAAAAGAAAAAAGCACCATTAAACTAGCTTTACAAGAAATGTTAAAGGGACTTCTCTAAGTCGAAAAGAGAGCACCACAACTAAAAATATGAAAATTACAATAGGAAAAATCTGATTGATAATGGCAAAAATATGGTAAAGGTAGTAGATCAACCACTGATAGAGCCATTAGGAAGGTTAAAAATCAAAAGTAGTAAAATCACCTATATTAACAGTAAGTAGTTAAAGGATATACAAAACAAAAAAATGTAAAATATGGTATCAAAAACAGCAACCATGGGGTGGGAGTGGCGAGGAGAAATGCAGGCCTGTTAGAATTCATTCAAACTTAAGAGATCATCAACTTAAATAATTATATATATAATTAATATTATCTTAATTAGTTCCTCTACATACATCAAAATTATTTTTTCATTTGTTTCAAACATGTTTATAATTTTTGAAGCATATTTATTACAGTTGTTTTAAAGTCTTTTGTAGACAATACCAAAATTTCTGTCATTTTATTGTTGGCATCAATTAATTGTCCTTTATCAATCATTTGTTGATCTGCTTGGTTCTTGGAATGATGAATGAACAATTAGTGGCAACAGTTACTATATTTATAACTTGTAATACAGCAACAGGGATGACTCTTAAAAATATATTGTTGAATGGTGAAATGTAGGAAATAGGTTAAGGTAAAGTACAATACTATTTACATCAAGTAAGAACATATTCAGACAAAATACACATGTTCTAAGAACTTACACAAATAAAAAGCTAAACATTAAGCCCATTAGAATAGCTGTTTGGTAATGATACAGAATGAGGTTTTAAGGGATGTGAAATATGAGAACAAAAAGGAACTAATAGATTAAAAATTGAAATATAACTATCTTTGAAAATAATTAGAACTGGCAACGCAAGAATCTAAAGTATTCTCATTCATCACAATTAGACTTCAATACTATTTATAATGATAGATCAAGAAAGCCTCATGTAAGCATAATATATAGAGATATGAAAGTCACCAACAACTATATGTACTAAAACAAGAACAACTATTAAAAAATAAAATGAGATAGGTGCTGGAGAAGCCCAAGTTTCATTACTGCTGCTTTTAATTATAAGGCTTTTTAAAAGAAATTTTAACTATTTCAATTATTGATCTTATAGATTTTATTTCAGCACATTTGATTTAATTTGGTAAATGGTGCTAATCATATAACTATTACCTGGAGAGCTGTCTGGTGTTAGTAAAGGGCAACACATTACTGAAAGCAAAACCAGAATACTAATTTTACAGGAGGAATTAATTTACCTTAGCAACTCTAAGGTGCTTTGTTGATGCTTAATAAATAATTTAATGTACTATGAGCCATGCCCTTTTTAGGCGCAATGTCACAGCAATGACTAGCAAAGACAGGATTCCTACCCGACTGTCAAAACAATAGCCAGGCTCAAATTATGCAGATTATCAAAATAATTCATGTTCTTTTGCTAGTGATGACCTTTCTGTGTTCTACTAAAGATAACATATCTTATTTAAAAATCCATGCCCATTTTGAGTGGATACAGTGAATTACCCAGTCCTAACTAGTCAAGTGGAACATTTCATTAGGAAAGAACTGTCAACTGTTACATACTAAATGACATTTCATGTTTCACCGTTACTCCAACAATTTCCCGCTTTCCTGCAGTGTTTTATTAGACAGATGCCATCTCTTAAATTGTCAGCAAAAAGGAAACATAAGGACATAATAAAATATACCACAGACTTTTAAAACAAGTGCAAGTCTTTGAATAGGTTAATGTTACAAATTGACTTCAGCTCCCAGAGATTTTGTTGCTGTGTCTTTTTAATACTTATTTTTCTTTCTTATATATTATCATTGACGTTTTAATAAAGTAAATTTACTTAAGGCAAGTCCTCTTTTGTAAAACCTACCATAATTATGAGGGGTGTGTATAGCCTAGTGGTAGAATGTGTGCCTAGCATGCATGACGTCCTGGGTTCAATTCCCAGAACTTTTAATTGAAGGAAGGAAGGAAGGGAGGGAGGGGGAGAGAGGGAGAGGGAGAGAGAGAGAGAGAGAGAGAGAAAGCAAGCCAGCAAGCCAGCAAGAAAGAAAGCAAGCCAGAAAGAAAGCCAGAAAGACAGAAAGAAAAAGTTTGAAATGTACCATAATTAATTTTACTTTAAAGCTGCATTTTCTATGGTGCTATAAAATAACTAATCAAAGAGATGATAATATAAACTTGAGAAGAAAATCTCTTCCTTTGGATAGTGCTTAATGTAGATAAATAGATAAAGCCTATTAGGCCATTCAAACAGATACTATAATATATGCAACACTTTTATCAAAAATACCCAAGTTATTGCATAGGGATATCAACTTAATTTGTGCAAGTTTCTTCCTAAAAATATAGGAAAATACACCCAAAGGCACTGCAAGCAACTACTCAGATGACAGCTTCTAGGACTACTGAAAATGATTAAAGAATAATTTTTGTTTTGACCAGTATGAGATATTGATTACTATATCTGTATTATTATTAGAAACAAAAATAATAAACAAAATATTTTTAAGCATAGATGAGCCAACAAGAAATCATGGAAAATTAAAAGGAAAAGAAAAAGGAGAACCTCAGAGGAATGTTAAGCTGAGCACGGAAGCTGGGATATTGCTAAAGCAAAGGATTATTTTTCAGTATCCACAGTCTCTTGCTGTAAGGAGGGCTGGAGGCAAAGTCCAGAGTTCTCCCCAGGAAGGGAGTCTGACAGATTTTCTGGAGTCTACCTCCTCTACCCATCATAAACTAGGGACCTAAGAAGGCTAAAACATTAATTCAAAATAGTACAGAAAGTAACTTCCCTAACCTCAAAATAAATATCCACAAACATTAGACCTAATAATGACACATTAGAAGTCATCTCTTGTAAAGTTAGAAAAAAACCATGAGAATAACTAACATCAAAAAATTATCTTGGAGATCCTAACCAGTACAACCACATAGTTGAAAGAAATAAGACAAATAAAGAATGGAAAATTGAGTAAAACTGCCAAAATCAAGAGCATCCATAGGAAACATTTTAGAAGTAATGAGAGTTTAGCAAATTTTTGGTTTAGGAGGTTGACAAGCAAAAGATTCTACATGCCAGCAATAACAAATTAGAAAATGTGACTGTTTGGTAGACACCATTCACAATAGCCACAAAAGTTGATAAACCCTCCAGGAATAAACCTAACCCATCTGTATAAGACACTTATGGGGGAAAATATAAAACATTATTAAAGCATAAAAGAGAATGAAAGAAAACCTGAAAAAATGATAGTTTCATATATCTGTGGATTGGAAGATTCCATATTAGAAAAGACGTCAGTTTTCTTTAAATTAGCATATAATGCAATTTTATTCAAATTCCAAACAGGATTTTTAATAAACTCAACACACTGACCCTAAAATTTATATTGTATAATTAAGATCCAATAACAGTTAAGAAATTTGTGGGAAAAAAGAAGAATTTTTTTTACTAAAGCTTAAAGTCATAGTAATTGAAGACACTATGGTATTTTTAGAGAGCTAGACAAATAGATACAAGGAAGAAAATAGCCAAAAAATACACTGGAGCATATATGAGACTTTGGTATGTGATTAGACAAACCTTAAAGTCAGAGGCACTAGGACATTTTATTTTATGAATGGTGTTGGGCAACTGCCTTTTTATAAGAAAATAAGATAAAATAATATCTTCATGTCTCTCCTTTCTCCTCTCTCCTCTTATTTGCCTTCTCCATGCTTAATTGTGGAAACCAAATCTTAAAAGCTATTAAAACTATTAGAAACAAATATAGTGAAATACCTTATTGCTTCAGGGTTGAGAGGGATTTCTCAAACAAGATGTAAAAAGTAGAGTAAAATAATGAGAGATAAGCATATTAGTATTTAAGTTCAGGTATTATTTTCAAAAGAAGGCTTAGCATTCTATTGTTACAAAGTATGGCTGCTGTAAAAATACATCTCATATCACAAATGGCAGGAAGTTTAGTAACTGACCAACAACCCCAGATGCTGCAGTCTAAAATCCATCACCCAGTTCATGAAAGGGCTGCACTTCTTGCCAGCTTCTCCAGCCAATGACTGAGCATTGACGGATACTAGGGCCAATGCTTTCTTGGAGATAGGACATTCTTGGAGATACTGGACTCCAACAAGGACTCATTTGCCTTGAGGACTCCCCACCATTTTTGCCAGAACTTTCTTAAAATTGCTCTACAGTCTAATTTTTTTCCTACTCCATCCTCTTTCTTTCCCTCTTAGCTCCTCTCGAGTAACTACCTGCAAATGGCAACCTGGTTTGACAGATCTCCCAGCTTCCTTTGGCTGTGGGCTCAGTTTTTCCTCACACTTGTGTTCTCCTCTTGCACAACTAATTTCATGTTTGTGTCTGATTCTCAAAGGACATAAATTAACACCCTGGCAAATACCAAGAAACAAAAGCAGAAGTACAAGGAGAATTTTAAAAATGTAATTTAACGTCAATTCTTATCTATAAGATGTAACAGAAAATAAATGTCCACAAATGATCATAGAAGCATAAGCTGCATATTCATGGAAGAAAACCAATTACTATTAAGGTAATCAATCACTTATAGTAGTGGTTGGTCAACTTTTTAAAAAGAATTAGATAGTAAATATTTTTCTTTTCTTCCACCAAGTGGAAAAATTTAGAGTGTTACATAGGTACTTAGAAGCCATTTAAAATTTAACCATTTAAAAATGTAAAAATCATTCTCGTTCCTGGCGAAGAAGAAGAAAAAAAGGGGAGGGGGAAGAGCAGAGGAAAGGGAGTGAGGGGGGAAGATAAAGAGGAAGGACAGATAATTGGCCAGATCTGGACTCTGGGCTGACCCCTGCAGGCCTACTAGAGTGGTGTTCAAAACTTTGGTTATTCCTAAAATAATTTAAAATAATTTTTTCCCTTTGTACATGTTTAGGATGACACCTAAAGTTTTCATCCTAAGTTTCATCACTGAAAAGGATGTAATTACCATCAAAATTGTATTGTACATGTTCTTTAAGTATGTTTTGATTAGAAATTTGAAGCTGCAGCTTTAGTTTATTCAATTTATGGAAAGTGTGTGTCTAATAATCCAAATGACAAAGCTAGTCACAACTGTCTCAAATTCAGACTCGCTTCATGTCAGGAAAAAAAAAAGATGACTTTGATTTTCATTTCAGATATGACGTTAAGCAGGATCACCATTAAACTCAACTCAGTTTTTATTTTTAATCCTAAGTGATTGGCAGGTAAAAAGATGGGTCAATAGATAGATATGTAAATGAGAGGTGGGCAGATGAATAGATAACTGCCAGATAGAGAGGCAGGCACACAAACAGGCAGAAAAAACATTTGCTTTTCTGATTATGTTTCCCTCTTTATGGTGCCCCAGAGATTTTATACCCTGGGATTGTGCCACATAGGATGTGAAATGTGCTGGTAGAAGTTGCCCTTTTCGTCTGTGAGGTTGTAGCAGCAGAGTTCTGAAAAAAGAGGTGGGGGTGGGAAAGCTACAGACTCTCTGCTAGGTCGAATTAGTTTTGGAAAGGGTACATATGGAATTTAAGGATCTGGAGGATAATTTCCTCTAATTCTGTCTTTGCCCAGATATTTCCCACCAATAGTGGTTTATTACCTCCATACTAACAAACACCCTAATTTGAAAATCACTGGTCTAAGATCCCAACTGCTCCGTTTATAACAATAATAGTTGAACATAAGAAGGGTTTGTTGGTGGTAGTGGTGGATTTGAATAAATATCTAACTCCAAGCTTACAGATTTAGGAAATTCTTTGACACTGCACACCTGTTATTTCTCTCCCTCACCTAGTTGCTGCTCTATATAAATACATCAGTAGTAGGAGATTCTCATTGTTCAACCCCCTCTTCTATCAACCTTCTCCAAGGATTGGTCCTTACATTGGGAGATGGCAGACTTCACTTCACTTCACTGGCAGTGCTTGTGATTAAGAGTGAGTGACAGCTTACTAATTGCTTAACATTTTTTCCACACTTAAAAGCTCCAAAGAGGCATAAGACCACTCTGAAGAAACCAGGGATGTCAAAAGAAAGATATGATTTCCCACTTCTTACATGGATTTAAACATTAAAGAGCAAAGTTAAATTAGTATTATTGGAAATGCATTTTTTGTTCTACAAAGGACATCACTGAAAGCATAGTAATGTTTTCATTGAATATAACACAAGTTATCACACGTTGCTTAAAAACTAATAAAAATAAATTACTTCTCATATGAGTACAATAGCACACATTAAGAATGCAGGATGCTTTTCTTGAGTTCTGTTAGAGTTGATATAGCAACTAACTCTCCTCTGAACATTCACTAAGGATCCCTTCTAATGAAATAAACAGGCTTTTAAAACCCTAAAGACCTGAATATAAATGAAAAATGTAAGAAAAAACATTGTCATTGGAGTTACTAACAAAATGCTTTGATAAAATCTACCACTAAAATGTGATAGAACATGACTAGATCACTTCATAGTCTCATTAGCTTAAACAACATTTTACAATGAACAGATGCTTCTACAAAATGCAGTTTGCAGGGAGTACCCAAAACAAACACAACAATTACCACTACTGGTTCTAGGACAGGCAGACAGGTAGTGATACCCAGCATCCCACAGAAACCTGGGTGAGCCTAAGGCTATCATTGCTCTGATTTATTTCTTTTGAAAATAAATTGAATTGTCGGAACACGTACGTGTGCATGTGTACGTATGTGTACCTCATCTCTTTTATGCAAATAATCTAATCTCTAATACTAAGCATTATATACATGCCATATCATATTTAAATACCCTTTATGTATACATTTTATGTACTCTCAGAAAACATGCTTTAGCTGTTTTACTTAATTTAGATTAATGTATACTCTAATAAAAGGACAGCTTATAAACAAATCCCTAGCAGAAAACAACGATTTTTGCCTTTGTATATATTAAAAGGCATGCCTGAGTGGTTTACTGAGATATAAAAGCACATAAAAGCTTTATTAGTGTTTTATTAAGGGACTAGATGCATAAAAAATAAGTGACTTCCCTGGTGCTACTCTATAAATAAAAGGGATCTCTCTGGTAATAAATGATCTGTCTGTTTCTTTTGTGGTCTTGCTTCTCAGTCTTTGATTATAACAAAACCCTTGGCATTGCACTGCAATCAGTACAACACAGATTACAGCCCAATCTCTGTCTCTCGGAGACCTTACTTATCTAGTGGAGAACTTGCATAGGATGAATTATAGTTGTTTTGTTACTTTTAAAGTTCTCCACTCCTGGTCAAACTTGTGTCTCTGAAAATTGTGTTTCTTGGAATGCTTCTTTCGACCAGGCATTGCCTGGGGAAAGGTTATTTGGAATAGGACTTCTCTGGAGACCAGATACATCAATATGCATGTGACACATTAAGCACACTATTCAGAATGTCCATACATACACACACACACACATACACGTCAACTAGAAATTATTAATGCATGAAAATGGAAAATAGGCTCAATAGAAAAAGTCCATTATCTAACAAATGATGTGCTTTTGAAGCACATTAAAATCCTACAAATCTTAACAGGACTGCTTTATTAGAGAACACTTGCTTTGCTTCTGGAATTACTGTTTCAGAGGCAAAGTGTGTCTCATCTCACTTGCGATTTTATAATGAGATTCAAACCAACATTAAAGAGTGGCATATTTGTTTTCTGAAGGATATTCCCCAGGCATTCCTAAAGCCAGGCTGGCTTCCTGTCTGTGTCATTGTTTGCACATTTTGTAAATATCACTTGAGTTTTTCTGTATCCTATCATAAACTCTCAATTTCCAAATGACCTCCCAAATCTACTGCACTACAAATGCTGCTCTCTATCTTGAAAAACACAGCTTTTAGATTTAAAAAAATCCTCTTTAACAAAGGTCACCTAAAAATCATCTTCACAAAGGGGAGACATTCCTACTGTCTATTCTATCTCCATTTTGATTGTGGGCTGCCTGCTGTCTACTTTGCATTTTGTTCTCTAGAAGGCTTATTAATGGGGTCTAGAGGGAGGCTGTCAGAAATGGCAGACTGAATCAAGGGATTTTCCTTCAACATCCAAATGACACACTGAAGCTAGAGAATTAAACAGATGACTAACCAGTGCCCTTTTGTCTAAAGATGAAGGTGGGATTGCCAACTTGCAAACTAATCACTGACATTTCGGTGGATTAAACCATCCTGCTACTGTACTGCTAGTTTATAATCACTACTGCTTTCTTGATCTTAAGTGCCTCAGCAAAAGCCTTCTCAGTTCTTAGAGTCATGTTTGTAGAAACCCTCAACAGAGCTTTTGCTATAAACATTTATCCACCAAGAAGCAGTGCTCTGACACTAACTGAGAAGAAGTGTTGGCTTCTAGGTATTTAATTAAAACATTAAGGGAAAAAGCTTTCGTGTCAACATTCACAAGTATTTTCCTATAGCTGAGGGTTGCTATAATTGAGTTTCCCTGCAAATGCAGCCCTGCCCTCCCCAGCCTTCTCTGAGAGCAGCAATAGCTTGAGGTTCACTTTGCTTCATGCTGTTAGTTGTGGCTTTGAGACTTTGCCCCATGCTGTCGCTTTCCTGATTCTCTCAATCTGGCTGTTAGCTTTAATTTCTAAAATCAAGATTGGATGGCAACAAGGGGCTTTAATGAAGAGTGAAAAAGTCATTTGTTAAACAGCATTAAGAATTCTTATTTGCACTGCTGTATAATGTAGTCAAGCCAAAAGCTTTCTGCTTTTATGAATCACTCAATTTTCTTTACCACATAATTAATAAGGAGAAAGTATTGTAAAGGAACTCAGTTTATCATAACAAATGCTGGCTCTATGTGTAAGTTCTGGGAATGCCACCATTTTCATTTTGAGGTACTGGTGAGAACCACGTATTGTAAAGAAGGACACAGAACAAATCACTTATGGTCATTTGATTGTTGATGACGTTCATATAGTGGAAATATTTAGCTTTCCTTAAAAGTTGCATTTTTTTCAGTGAAAAGATAGTAAAAGGATTTCTAATAATGCCATATTAGTGAACCTCTCTGAAGAGTGTCATTTCTACAAGAACATTTTTAAGCCACGCTGTGCCTTGGACCATTGAATGTAATAAAGGGAGATTGCCCATGCAATTCTCTCCAATGCATCAAGTCAATAGAAAGGAGTTTTATTCCCCTTTCATAAAATGTAAATGTATAGATTTCACAAAACATCTTGAACCAATCAAGATGGTAGTAGCCAAGTGTTGCAGGAAAGATACAAAAGCAGTTGCAGCATCTCTGTTAAACTCATGTTCTATACTGAAGATTGAATTACTGCAGAATTCGGCTTATTTCAGTGATGTCATTTCCTTTGCAGATAACATGGCTACATTTTTTACTTCAACATCGTAATTTAGAATAGTCAAATTTACATAATATGAACAAGTTAACATGTTAATTCAACAAGTACTTATTGAGAACTCATTAAATTGTTAACACTGTACTAAGAACTGGAAATATACAATAATATAAACACATACATAATATCACATAATCCTCAATTTGTAGGAATTACTTTTTTGAAAGAGAAATTTTTTTAACATGGGTGAATATTATGCTGTACTTAGTTTTTGTACAACCCCTAAATATCACACCCACTATAGTTGGTTAAAATGAATCCTAATTTTTCAAGATAATTGGTCCTGGAAATACTCAAGACAGGAGTCTGGAATTGCCTTCCTGGTAGTTGAATAATGAGTTGGTTATTTCCCAGGGACGGTATCAATTTCAATCAAAATGTACCATAAATATTTGTGAAATGTTTAGGGACATGTTAATTAATGCGAACAAAGTTTAAGCTATGCAAGATGAGTTAAGTTCTAGGATCTAATGTACAGTAATGTGACTACAGTTAATGCTACTAGGTTGTACACCTGAAATTTGCTAAGAGGGTACATATTACATGTTCTCACCACACACAACAAAATAAAGGAATGATAACTATGTGAGGTGATGGATATGTTCATTCACTTGATTGTTTTGTATATATACAAACATACATATATGAAACAACCACTACAACCACCATAATAACCACATCTAGTTTCCTAGATTTATCAGGGTACAGCCAGGATAGTCAAGCACTGGAGTAGAACAGTAGATGCTCAAAAATATTTGTGGAATAAATCAATCACTATTTTTTAGTAGTCACAGTAAAAAACTAATCACATTATTATTATTTAAATAGCTGCCTTTCTTCTACAGTACAAAATAACTGTTGATGGACTTGGCAAGAGACAATGTAACTGTTTAATTTTGAAAAAATCTAGAAAAGCCATTGTGGGTTTCTTTACAACAAATCTAAATAGGCAGTAATTGTAGTATCTCAAATTAGTAGCAGGTAAACAACCATTTAATAGGAAACCAATTGATTTGGGGTCCTTTTAATTCACAAGCTGGCATAAATTAGTTTATATGATGTTGTGCTGTCAAATAAGGTTGTAATTTTGACCCAAAAGGTGATTACCTTTTCCCTAGGAAAGCTTACCCTAATAAGAAATTCAACATTGTTTGGATGGAAGAAAGAGAAAACTGTATTTTAATTCATTTACTTTATACAGTCATTCTTCTAAAATATTTAACATGAATTGTATAAACTTCTTAATCAGGTAAAGAAATTTCAGAAGACATGAGAATAATTTGATGGGAAAAAATTGACTGTTCTCAGCTATCTATGAACTCTATAATGTTAACTCTGTTACTTTCAACTCTAATTGAAGAAATCTATGTGAACTGCCCATATAAAGTGATTTTTTTCATTCACTACTAACTTACATCACTTCTCTTGAAGAATTAATTAACCCAAAAAGGCACAGATGGAAAAGAACCCTCCATAATTTACATGTGTAATGTAATTCCCTAGAATGTAATTTTGTACCAGAAAATAGGTAATTTCTCTATTATTGGGAGAATTTTAATAGCTAAAAAGAAATTATGAGTTGTTTTGAATATTATTTGGAAGGCAGCTCCCTTGGAATTACCAAAGCTCTGCCATACCACCCCACTTCCCTATGTATACAATGAATGCTTTATTGCTGTTAATAGTGTTGTTCTTAATAGTTGAAATTGATTCTAGTTCAGCAAATGGAATACAGAGACAAGAATTTCTGAGCATTCCTTGATGGGCTGACGGGATGAGTGCCCATTTTTCACCTATACCCACATTGTAGATTTCCTCCTCACCAACCTGAACTCTGAGGTTATCAAAACAAGAACATCTGCCTCCAGCAAAAGATATATGAAGCACCCCCCCCCTTTTTATTACCCTGCCCTACAAAATGTCTGAAATGGTTTCATTATGTAAGTTATAACCCTGAATTTATTACTTTAAAAGTTCACTTCCTGATTTTTATCCTCTCTTATATGTCTATTGTTTGGTTATCATGATTCCTTCACCTGAAATTACATTGGAATTTCCAAAAAAAATGTAATGGTTAATACATTAAATTGGCCTATAAAAATAGCAAAGTATATATACATATATACAAAGTATATATACATATATACAAACTATATATACCAACATATAACAATATGCATTTTAAAATACAGGTCACTGTATCCAGTTTCATAAACACACATGTATGTTTATGCATACATACTCATGCTGTGCAAGAGCCCCAAAATATTCAAGGTGTTTGCATTTCTCAGAACCATATTTTCCTTGATTGTGTGTTCTAATAATCTTGGTGTCAGTAATTTGAAATCCAGTCATATATCTGATTTGTTAAAATAGCTGTTGCTTTCTAACATTTTCCTCTAAAAGAGGTTTTACTTTTAGGGTTTGGAAATACATTTTTGTGCCCACAATGACTATAAAGGGCACGCTGAAAAGCGTATCTCAGTGGAAGCCCCTCTGCCGGATAGGGACTGCCTAAATGTTTAACGACATTAGCTCCCTGCAAATGACATTCATTTCCTGCATATGCAAATTTTCTTAATGTGAACCCCCCATAACAGGTAGAATGTATAAAGTTAATGAAGCCATGTAATTACAATCACTATGGTGACTGCAGTCCCCTGAGAACAATAATGCGATAATATACGTGAGTTTTGACTATCTTTGGAAACAACAGCTTATAATTCGAAAATAGTAAGGTATTTTCATTATCTTCCTCTAACTCCTAAGGCAAAAGCAGATACAAATAGATTACGCTCTTTAGTAACTGAAAATAAAATGACAAGAGAAAGCAAAAATACAATGTCAGTAATTGTTTATTTTCAACTTTCAATGCGTTCATTTGGCTTCATTTTAAAGTCTTTTCTCCATTTAATCAAAAAAACATCAGGGTCTTTAGATCCAGATTTTTTACTTAAATCCTGATTTTGTTAATCCCAGGGAAGCTACATAACTAGTGTTTACTGCTATTGTGCTAAGATGACATGATTAGGAATTTTAAACTGGGTAACAAAGTCCTCAAATATTTGACAGTGATTTGAGAAGCCTGGGGGTAGGAATGAAAAGATGATTTTAAGGAATTCTTGCTGTGTTGATTTTTAAAATTATAGTTATTTTGTGTTTTCTGAAAGAACAGGAAGCAACTAATAACACAGGTGAAAGTCTACAACTTTACAGGTTTGGCCTGAGCAGTTGCTATGTCCATATTCAGCCAATGTGAAGATGATCATACGGTAATGTATATTTATACTCAAGAGGTTTGGGAGGAAGTATTAGATACATACCATTTCTAATTTTTCCCCATTATTTCACATCCCTATACATTAATTTCCCTAAATACCAAAGAAAGTGTAATTTCTGTCCTTTCATATTACCCAGGAAAATAGAATGTTCCCTGTGAAGACACTGAATCAAACTATACCTGAAACACCATATCATGTTTATGAGTATAACCTACAACTGAACTTCTTTTAAGATATCTACCGTTGGACCTACTGTGACTTTTCACTCACTCTAAATGGAAGGCCCTGCTTAATTAAGCAGCAGGTTTTGGGTAAGAGTTTCTGGCATATGAATATACATTGAGAATACTGTGTTCCTGAAACAGCCAAGAAATATAGTCTCCTGCAAAATGAAAACCTTTCCACTCAGCTTTATGCAATTACATGTTTTAAAAAATTAACAATTTAGAACTGTTTTGAGAACACTGATTGGTTTTCTTAATCTTCCAGATGAAATTCAATACAATCCATTAGAGATGGAAGTAGCCATGGTTAAGCACTGAAAATAATATGTATA
Organism: Vicugna pacos; assembly: GCF_048564905.1. Lineage (NCBI taxonomy): Eukaryota > Metazoa > Chordata > Mammalia > Artiodactyla > Camelidae > Vicugna > Vicugna pacos. The sequence continues at coordinate 57,292,894 of NC_132993.1, forward strand.
TTTGCTGTTGTTTCAATAAAAAAAAATTTTAGAGTAGTTTTAAGTTCAAGGCAAAATTAGCAGAAAAGTACAGGGGACTCCCACAAGACTCCTGTCCCCAACACACATACAACCTCCCAGACTATCAATATCCCACACCACAGTGGTACACTTGTTACAATCAATGAACTTATATGACACATTATTATCCTCAGAGTCCAAAATTGACATTAGGGCTATACATTCTTGGTGTTGTACATTCTTTTTGGCTTTGACAAATACACAATCTATCCACCACTGTCGTATTATACAGAAGAGTTTCACTGCCCTAAATATCCTCTGTGCTCCATCTATTCATCCCTCCCTCCCTAATCCCTGGTAGCCCCTGATCTTTTTGCTATCTCCATAGTTCTGCCTTTTCTGGAAAGTCATATAGGAATTATACATCGCATAGCCTTTTCAGATTGTCTTCCTTCACTTACAATGTGCATTTAAGTTTCCTCTATACCTTTTGATGGCTTGAGAGATTATTATCTTTTTTTTTTTAGCACTGAGTAATATTTCATTGTTTGTATTTACCATAGTTTATCTATTCACCTACTGAAGGGCTCTTCTATTGCTTCCATTTTGGAAATTATGAGTAAACCTGCTATAAGATCTGTATGCAGGTTTTTGGATGGATATAAATTATGTATCAAGGAGCAAATAATATACACTTTCACTTGACTAGTATATTTTTGTGATGGTAAGTTTTCATGAATTGGCCTCTGGGTCAGAACAATAGACTTGGGTGATAAAATTGTAATGGATTTAGGCCAATGTTTTAAAAACAAAAAATTTTTAAAATGCTTTTAGCTGATTCACTAATTATTCAAACAAAATGTGTGAAAAATATCAGAAAATATAAAGTAGCTTCAGAGTTGGTATTTGGACATTAGCACAGTTTTTTAAATAGTCTATACCATATTCCTATGGAAAGGAAGTACAAAGTTCCTTTCAATTTCCATGATACCTTACCTTAAGGTGAAATCTGACCTTAAGGTTAAAATACTAGATGTTTTATATTAAGCCAGTCAATTCAATGTTATATGCTTTTGAATAGTGATGATAAAGGAAATATCTATCTATCTACCTACCTATCTATCTATCTATCTATCTATCTATATATCATGGTGTTATGATTTGAACTTTGAAAATTAAAGGAAGTCCCGGAGCAGTCTTGGTTTGACCCTAACACTAGATGGACATTTTGTTTATACAGATGGCAAAAAGCAATGAAATGGTGTTCAACACCATTCAGCATGTACCTGGTGTCTCTGGTCCCTCTCCATCCCCTGTTTAAAACCTACTCTAATCAGTTTTTGCCTTTAAAATTCCATTAGATTGGTTCTTGTCAAAGCCACCAGTGACCTCCACATTGCTAAAATCTAATGCTGATTTCTCAGTTTTAATTCTATATCATTTATCTGCTGTATTTGAAGCAGCTACTGAATTCTGTTATCTTCATTTACTTTCTTTTAGGACAGCATACTTTCTTAGTTTTACTTCTATCTCACTGCTCCTCCTTCTCAGGGTTCTTGTAGAATCCCCCTCATCTACCTCATATTTTTGTGATGGTGTAGCAAGGGAATGTTCTAGCTCTTCTATTTTCACTTGCACTCACTTCCTTGGTGATGTCATCCTGTCTCAAGCCTTCTCTTATATACATGCTATCCATTCCTAGTTTTTTCATCTCTAGCCCAGACCTGTCTCCTGAACTCTATAATTTATTGAATTAATAAGAGTATGTCTTAAATAGTTATTTGTAGAATAGTCATGCGAAGCTTTAAAGAGAACATAACACTGATCTCCTATACCAATTCAAATACTTTGGTTTCATGTAACCAAAAAACAGCCTCAAATTGACTTTGGAAATGTTTTCATCACCACAGGTCAGCTGTATGCAGTAACCTAAGTTTATTATTCCTTACTCACAAACAACACAGGGATAAGCTGTCTCTTTCTCAACTTTTTCACCAAAGGAACCAGGTTTCTTTATGAGTAGGTCATATTAAAGCATATGCTTATCCCTTTACCAAATGCTGTGGCAACTGTGATATAATTAGTAGTGGACCAATTACAGTCCACGCCTAGAAACAGAGTTGAGAAAGTGTTCCATAAATAGAAGAGAATGTAAAACAAGAAGGAATAACATGAAGCTTGAAAGTACTTATGTTTTGAAGGACTGGTTACTAATCAGTATAGTCGGAGCATACACACTGCACGGAAGTTCCTAGTAGGTAATGAAGCTGAAAATATAGTTTAGGACTAGCTTGGAGAGGAAAAAAATGTGTACCACTTTGAAAAATTAAGTTAATGTACTCCAAGCGTCTAACTCTTTGTCTTGGAACTCACAATCATTAGGTCTAAAGATGTGAAGATTAAATATTCTATGATGTCACCTCAAGTAGATATGTGTGCTAACACTGATTTGTTAAAGACTATTGGGGTTTTTTTTGTTTGTTTGTTTTCTTATTGTTCAGTTTTTTTTAACATTTTTTTATTGATTTATAATCATTTTACAATGTTGTGTCAAATTCCAGTGTTTAGCACAATTTTTCAGTCATTCATGGACATATCCACACTCATTGTCACATTTTTTTCTCTGTGAGTTATCATAACATTTTGTGCATATTTCCCTGTGCTATACAGTGTAATCTTGTTTATCTATTCTACAATTTTAAAATCCCAGTCTATCCCTTCCCACCCTCCACACCCCTGGTAACCACAAGTCTGTATTCTCTGTCTGTGAGTCTATTTCTGTCCTGTATACCCCAGTGTTCATAGCATCACTATTTACAATAGCCAAAACATGGAAACAGCCTAAATGTCCATCAACAGGTGACTGGATAAAGAAGATGTGGTATATTTATACAATGGAATTCTACTCAGCCATAAAAACCGACAACATAATGCCATTTGCAGCAACATGCATACTCCTGGAGAATGTCATTCTAAGTGAAGTAAGCCAGAAAGAGAAAGAAAAATACCATATGAGATCGCTCATATGTGGAATCTAAAAAACAAAAACAAAAACAAACAAACAAACAAAGACTATTGGTTTTTTAAATCACCTAAGCAAAGTTTTACAAGGTTTTAAGCCCATTAATAATATATGGTTAATTTTTTTTAATTTTCAAATTTTTAAATAATTATTTAGCCCATTAAATGCTGATTGAATAAAACCTAAATATATTTTTATTAGGAGGTGTAAAGGCCTTTGGAGCCTTGCTAGTCTTCTGAAAAAATTAGAGATCCTATTTACTAAGATTTTACAAACCAGTAGTATCTCCATGAGGTAATAATGCCAATGTTTCCCTAAAAGAATTTTGATAGGTTTAAAGCTTTGCATTTTATTTGAAACTTTCAATAAAAGTTGCAAAATAAGTACTATAAATTTCAGTTTTAGCAAAACTAGAAATTATCCTAATATTTGTCATGACTATACCAGCATCAACCTGGATTTCATCCACTTACAGAAAAAATAAATGGTCAATAAGCTTGAGTTTTTTTTTTTTTTAACTAATCCTGATCTATGAGAGTAATGATCCCAAAGCCACCAATAACATTAAATTGTTAGGGTATTAATGATTATGCATTATTTAAATGATAATCACTTATTATTCATTGTTTTCTTTTTTTTTTAATTTTTTATTGAGTAATAGTCATTTTACAATGTTGTGTCAAATTCCAGTGTAGAGCACAATTTTTCAGTTATACATGAACATAACATATATTCATTGTCAACATTTTTTTTCGCTGTGAGCTACCACAAGATCTTGTATAAATTTCCCTGTGCTATACAGTATAATCTTGCTTATCTATTCTACATTTTAAAATCCCAGTCTGTCTCTTCCCACCCCCTACCCCCTTGGCAACCACAAGTTTGTATTCTATGTCTACGAGTCTGTTTCTGTTTTGTATTTATGTTCTTATTCATTGTTTTCTATTCAAAAGGCTGTTATAGATTTGAATCTAGCTTCTTGTTCCACCGTCCTCCATTAAAAAGAAACCCACAAGTAATGTCTAGATTTCATTTCACACTTTGGCCCTTTCCTCTTTATTTCTGTTTCCTCACTTAAGCTACAATTAAAAGCAGTGACAACTACAACCATCCTCCCACCTCCCCAGAACATAATGAACTAAATGTGTGCTGGGTCATCATAGGAAAAGAAACAGCTCCTCCTCACTATTTCAGGTCTCTGGGATTTGGCTGGGTCACATTTGTTATTGAAGAGCTTGAATTACATCCAGACAGCCAAGCAGTTTGAAGCACCCTTAAATAATTGATAAAATGTTCAGACTCCATACTTTCTTTATTATAGTCATTCAATGTTAAACTGTTGCTGTAAATTCCATCACAGGATCTCTCATTCCCTTTACTATGATTATGTAGAAAGTAACTCTGAGATTCCAGTCAAGTTTATCTCTGAGTAAGTGCTCATATTCTATTTTATTTCAATGTATGACTCCCCAACCACTTAATGCATTTCAATAAAAATATTTATTTTACTATTTCAATAGCAGGCTAGCTCCATGATGTTTCTGGCTGTTCACAATCTGAATAGCACTGAAAACACTATAATGTTACTACTTGCCATTTATAAGCTAAATGTCATTTGCACAACACAGTACTATGACATGATAAAATTGGTTTTTAGAAAAATGTTAGACATCTGAGAGCAAGCTAATATTGTCTGGAATAGGGGTTGGATTATTCTCTGGAATGGGGTACATTAAGAGTTAAATGACCAAGAACTATTTGGAAAAAGAAATTTTCAACTCTCTTTGCCTTATTGAAGGGGAGGATCAGTGCACATACTTGAAAGAATTGTCATCTAAGAAAAGCCTGCAAATGTAATTTCAAAATTTATATGTAAACACCAACTGAAAGTACAGGAGGAAACACTGAAATTGTGTGAAACTATAGATATTGCTGTATTTCAGTTACTCACTCCAGCTTTTAGTTGTGTTTTACAAAGTTAGTCAAAATATTTGGTTTTGCGTCCTTCCTCCCTGCCACTCTTTTATCACTTTTCCCTCCCTCCCTCCTTACCTTCCGTGCTCTCTTCCTGCTTTGATTATTACGATATTGGAAGTCGATAGCAACGCTTAGGTATTTTATTTTTCAAGGTAAAATGTATGTTTTGTATTTAAAACATGTAGAGTATGTACTTTCTACTTTGATGCTTTCCCATCCACCTGTCAAAATCCTAGCTATCCTTCCTTGCTCTAATCTAAAAAGTACAATTTAGGTTAACTACAAAATTGACATATTTTCATGGGAAAATTAGAACAGAAAACAAATAGCATGCTACCTATTCCAAAGAATTCTCCAGCATTCCCTTGGGCAGAAGTAATTTATTTTTCCTCTGAAATTCCACAACCCATTTTTGGATCTTTTTAATGAACCCCTTTACATTTAATTTATATAATGATCATATAAATTCCTATCTACTATTCTAAAACACAGAATAAGGACATGTCTTAATAGCCAGTGATGGCCCACAGTACGTAACATATAAATGAATTCTGATTTTAAACAGAATGCAGTGGCTTTTTATATTCCTTAATATGATTTACAATCATGTATCCAAAGTTAGAGAGACATTTCCCTAAAAATAATAGAGTGGGATGCTGAAAAAGAAAAACCTTCTTCCAAATAAGTAGACAGTAGTATGAACAAGATAATAAGACTAATTCATCAAGAAAAAGAACATGTGATAATGACAAATTTAAGCATTCAGAAACAAAAGACTTGCTACCATGTAAAATCTCCAACTAGTTTTCAGTTTTCACATGACATAGCACTTCACTAAAAATTAACAATCTTAGTCTGCTCCCCAAATGGAAATCTAAACAAAAAGAAAGGCTTGAAAATAAAAATTAATCCTAGAAGCTTGCAATTAAAATTGGAAAGGCATATTGGGAACAAAAGACTAACGCCTGATGGTGGTAAAACCTGTATGTTTGTAGTGTATGTTGTAGGTACAATTAACTGTCAGCCTCAAGTAAGAGCCCAAAAGACAATCAGCACTTGGTATTACTACTTGGTGAAGAGTACTGCCATATACTATTAACAAATAACAGCCAATGTTTCCATGGGCAAAACTAGTAGAGAAGAGAAAGTTGTTAATATCATCATGGTTTACATACTTGAAAATTTAATGCTGAGAATCTGCAGAATGGAGTGCTAAAAAGCATGGGTTTGAAGTCAAATAGACCTTGATACAAACACAGGTTCTGCCCATGTAACTTTGGGCAACTTAACCTAAATGTCTTCACCAGTGAAATCAAAATACTGATTAACATTTTTATTAGGAGAGTATGTAAACTACATAGATAATCACTAAACAAATGATCACTATTATTAGGAGAAATATGACTAACTCCACAAAATATCAGATAAAAATAGGCTCATGCTGTTATTGCAAGCAGTATCCTTGGAATTGCATACAAGGAAGAATTTTCTGATCATGTGGTTAATGAAACACTTCAGGACACAAAAATGAGAGATACAACTTCATATTTAAAAATCACCTCCCACTCCTCCATTTCTGTAATTGGCAGTCATCCCAGATTCTCTAGGGAGGATTGAGTTTGGGGAAAAAAAAAGTTTTCATCAATTCTTAGTGCTGTCAACTAGAATAGAAAAACAAAAACAAAGTGTCAGTGTCAAACTAAGTTTAAGATCAAAATGCTAAGGCTGACTTTAAAAATGCTTTCTACCATATGAATGATTAATTTTATAAAAGAAAAAAAAAAAAGAAAAGAAAATCTTCTGCCCTGAGCACAAAAGAATGTAACCATTACTGAGCTATAAATACCCCAGGCTGCATCGGGGGATAGAGAAGAAAAGGACAGTGAAACTCATGACATCTTTAAAAAGCCCTTTTCTTACAGGGTTCTAAATCAAAAACAGATTATTCACCAAAAGCTTTTTGATACCTTGAAGGGTTTCTTGGCTGTTTCTTTGGAAGCTATCATTCACTAGTTCACACTGATGCAACATTAGCTGTCACTCAGAGATGAACTTAAAATTGCTGCCACATGGATGGAAAATCAGAACCAGGAAGAAAGTGCCTTTGTAAACTCAGAAAACATATTTTCTTTAAAATGGAAAGGCTGACCATGTGATAAACGCTTTTCATATAATGGATAAAACCACTCTCTACTTGAAGAAGTATGCATAAGTCCTCTGAGACCTGCAGCCCTCAGACTTTTTTCCTTAGATCACATGCAAGATTTAACTTTACCAGGTGCCTTCATAGCTCCTACATCTTGCATTTCTCTCCATCTCTCCAATTCTTTTATTTTTATGCTTCAAAAAAGAGCAAGTAAAATAACTTACAAGGTAGAAAATAAGGCTTTGAACAGAGATTAAAAAGGAGCTAGGGGTTATTTGGCAGACATTAGATAGAAAAATGAAGTTTTGAAAAGTGTAAAGCATTTTATGGGTTGATTCCATTTAATTCAACAAATGATGTCGCACACCAAACATGCACATGGCTTTGTGCTAGACATCATAAAAGAATATGAAGAAGAAACAAACACGAATGTGACTTTCAAGGGTCTTTAATGTAGAAAGCACTTATTTTAAAGTATGAAAATGATTTGCAGTTTGTTGTTAATGGCTTAACAGATCTAAAAGCAATTCAGACAGGTTATTTCAGGGCAGGAGTGGGAGTTGTGAGAAACAAATAGTTTTCAATGGTTTTATCACAGAAAGCTGGATGAAGCTTCAGGTACAGCGGTGGCCCTCAAGTAGCACAAAGACAATCTAAGATGAGAGAATGATCACAGGTGATGGATTCTGAGGATACCAAGACTTCAAGATATCTTGGAACATAAGATAAATCAGGAGAAGTTTTGGGAAAGATCTAAAAAGGTAGGTTTGGCATTAAAACTTAGATTTATATGCTAGGCTAGGGAATTTGGATTATAAGAAGCCTTCACAATTTTGAAGCTGTGAAGTTATATGATCAAATGTATAGCTTAAGTAAATGAATAGACTGCCATATAAGCATTGATTAGAGGTAGAAGATATGGTCAAGGCCAATTTGAAGATTATTTGGAATAGGGACTATAAAAAGACAGAAACGAAGAAGCATGGAATGGGGAAGGAGAGGAGGGAATGTATTTTGAAATGGCTTTTGAGGGTATTATTTATAGAGTAGGGAGTAGATTTGAAGGTTATTCCAAAATTTTACGACTAAGTTCCTGCAAGAGAAGCAATTTCTAATAATTAAGGAAGAAATTAGGAATAACAGGACCAGTTTTTTTTTTAACACATTGAGATAGATGGCAAGAATAATTTAAGAATTAGTAGGCTGTTCACTCACTCAGTAAAATTTTGGGAGTGACTCCTAAGCTGTCACACCAGAAATCAGGTATATGAAAATGAATGGACATAAACAAAAATATTTTAAGTTGCTTTATCCAACTTTATCACACAATAATCCCATTTACTAATTGTTGTAATTATTCTAGCATATATTTTGAATTAGACAGTGAAAGCTTCTATTTTTGCATCTAGCCTAGAATTTCAGTAGTTCTATAAAAATATTTGCTTTTGCCTCAAGTTTGAACAGTCACACAAATGTAAACATTGAGGATAAAAGTTAGAAGTGATTACTTTAGGCCTTTATAGTCAATAAAATGTATGATGAACTTTGGGTGTTCAAGACAAGCTGATAGAACTCTGACAAGCATTCTGTTGAAAAATTATGTAATAGGACATAATGACTAATACGTTAGATCCTGGACTGCCCTAAACTTAAAATGCTGATGAACTGAAATTAAGGACAATGAATAGAAAAATATATAATGTTGATCTTTGGTAAGTGGACTTATATATTTGACTAAATATGAACTTCCTTTTAGGGCCTCCACTATGAACTTTCCCAGCATGATTTAATAAAACTGTAGTATGCGAATATACAAACTAGTTTAAGAGTCATTACTTTCATTAAGAATATTACAGTGAATAAATTAACCCAAAACAATAAAACCTGAGCAGTTGATATATGTAAGTCATTTACATCTTGTAGACTCATTTTGGGTAGGGAAGAATAAATGTGTTATGGTGGAGGTTTCATTAGCCCTTGCATTTCAATTGACTTCGAAAGCACACAATAAGAATACAAAAGCAATAAATATCATCCATAAACAAGAGTATCATACAGGGTTGTGGATTTTTTTTTTTAACAAGACATTCTGTGCCATTACACTTTAATAGTCCTGCTGAATTTTCAATATGAAAAAAGCTAAAGAGGCCTGCCGTGGTGCCATCACTGTATTCTGCAGCCATATTTTATCCCGCTTTATTACATCACTCTGCATTCAAAGCTACGTACATGATGATGTCTCATGGGAAATGCCAAAGATGCTGCAGGAAACCTTAAATGTAATATATTAGCATCTTTCTGCATTCTGTTCCTCATGCTAAGGAGCTTGGCTTAGGTGATGTAAAATAAATACTCAGTGTAAGTCACATAATAACAGCATGTCATATCCACTGGATTTGTAAGCCTGAGGATTTGACAGATGCAGGTATTTTAAAGGTGTTTTCATTTAGCATCTTATTAGTATCCTGGTAGATACATACTGAAAGGACCAGCTCACTGCACTCTTAGGAGGAGAACAAAGTCAAAGAGATTTTCCTTTGACAGCTGGCCATGTGCTGCTCTACTTACACTACATCCTTTGGGGGATAAGATTTTTTTTAATCCTGGCCAGATCACTATTATTTTCAGAAAGATGTCTATCTCCTATACCAGAGAAGAATGAAAATTCTAGATTTTAGTGCAGACAATTCTGAGTTATAATCTCACTGGTGGTCCAAAAAAGAGTTCTAGAGATCAAAGAAGAAAGAAAAAGAAAAAGAAAATATTCTCCTTGCAACAAACATTAAGAAACCTTTAAGGTGCTCCTTGAATACAGCAGTTACAAGAAAGGGCCTTTGAAGACACTTTTAGGGATGGAGTGAATTAATACATGGTGATCCCCACTTATCATATTTGATGGTACCTCCAGAATAGAAATTCTCTGGTAGCCTTCTACCATCACGTAATTAAGTACTAGCAGACGTTCAGGGTAAGACTGATAAGCACAATCCTGAAAAATCTCTCAGCTCCCTAGGAAGTTTGTAGTCCAGATTCAATTCAGTTCCTATAACACACCTACACACCTCACCAGGCCCCCCACTTGACAGACTCTCCTCTTCCTTCACCTCTCTGATTTGCCACTTCCTCAGAGAAGTACATCTCGACCATCCTGCCTAAAGTAGCCCCAACTCCCAACTCACTTCCTGTTTTATCACACTGCCTCATCTGCTTCTTTAATAGTATCAAAAGCTGTAGTCATTAGGTTTACAGATTTGTTTCCTTGCTTACTTATGACTCTGACACCAGAATTTTCTCCCAAGAGGGAGGGATCTATCTACATTTCATGACTCTGTACCAGCATTTTGCATACTGCATGGCACATGGTCAGGTGGAAAGAAAGAAAAGAAAGGGAAGGAGTGGAAGGGAAGGAAGGAAGGGGAAGGACAGGAAGGAAGGAAGGGGAAGGACAGGAAGGAAGGGAGGATAGCAAGGAGAAAAGAGCAGCATACTTTTTGTTTGTTTTATTAAACATACTAATTGGCACTAGTGTTTGATGTGGGTTGAATGACAACTTCTTTTGGCCTTATTTTTTAAAAATTTTAAAATAGTAACCAGAGTTGCTTGATCATTACCAAGTCTAAAAGGCACAACTGTGAAGCTCTTTGCAAATGTCCAAGCATAATACACAGAAGTTTGTGATCTATAAAGCTCTAAAGAAACGTCAGGTCTTACTATACACTGAAGTTACTGATTTCTCCACTAAGCATAACTGTACAACTAATGGTTTCAATTTGGTTTTTCCTCCATCCTTAAGCATACTGGATATAAAGAAGTTGAGGAGCATTCTTAAATGTATACAGTGCCTTTATTTAACTGGTTGTTAATACAGTGTTTAAGTTTACTGTTACCACAGGGCAACATAATAACTTACATTTCTGAACAGTTATTATGAGCTAAAACCATTCCACTGTTCTAAGCTCACTGTATCTTCTGTCTCATTTAAGCTTTACAAAATCCTGTAAGGTAACAATGGATTACTCTTATCTATGTTTTACAGTGAATTAATTGAGGCACAGAGAGATTAGGTAACTTGCTCAGGGATCCAATTCAGTAAGACACAAAACCTGGTTTTGAAGAGGATATCTGGCTCCAGGGCCAGCCCTCTTAACCTGGGCTCTGCAAGTAACAATGGCTACAATTTATTAGGTTTTTACTCTGTGCTTACTAGGCACTCTGTTAGTCATTTTAACACAAACACAAGATTTTCTAACAACTAATCTATGTAATATGTACTCTTATTACCTCCATTTTACACAAGAAATTGTTTCAGTTATTGGCCAAAGTCTCCCAACTATGTGAGTGGTGGATATGACATTAAAAACCAAGTCAACCTGAACTCAAACCCACAGGCCTTATATTCACCTGCAATACTGCCTTCCCATGGACTCAAGAGTACCCTCCACCCCTACCTCTAAACATCTCCCTTTGCAAAGGAATATGGGCAACACACACACACATGCACACATTCTCTTTCTCAGATTTCTGCTTGGCTGTTTAGGGACTCACTCGCTTTATAGAACTGGAGAGGAACTCTTCATGGGCACTTTCTATCCTTAGGGTTGGGCTATCATAGGAATACTCTAAAACAATACTTTGCTATTCCTGTACTAACATAATAAAATGCAGAGTTCTGTTTCAGCATATTTTATGTATAACAGAGTCTCATGGTATACAGTATCATAAAACAAAAAGTTATTCCATATTCAAAATCTTCCAGAGTCCGAAACTAAACCCTTCAAGTGTTACAGTTTTCACACGTTTTATCCTCAATGACTGTTGATGGTTATGTCACTAAAGAATTTCACTAATGTCCCTGCTTCCTTAGACAGGCCACTTAACATATCAGCACGACAATCACCTAGTGTACTAAAATCTATAATATTTCTGTCTTTACCTTCTCTTATATCATCAAATAACATTTCTCTTGTTCTCATTGTGCTGGCTCCAAGACATTCTGCATGCACTGTGAAAACAAATTAATTAACTTGCTAAGAATCTTATAATAAGAGAAAACTAGTAAATTGCCCAAAGGAGAGCAGTGTTGGAAATACGACATCATGGGTTAGAAGTGAGGAAAAGGACGGCCAATGCTTTCAGACAGTCAAAGCTCTGTTGATAAGATAAAGGAGAGGCTAATGCACGTGGATTCATGGATTCTTCATTTCACATCTGTAATAATTTTCATAAAGTTACACCTCTGCTATGTGATTGTTAAGAATCAATGGAAACTTGATTTTCACCTCACCTCAACTCTTTAATTAAAAAGCTATGATTCTTATAAAAATTATATAATAAATATGCTGCATATTTTAATTATCTCCTGAAACTGAGCAATCAGATTCCAATGCTTAAATACTTTTCATGGAAAATCTCCACATTTTATTTACTAATTTAACAGGCAAAAACACTCAGCCCTTAAGCATTTTGTATCTGTAAAGACTTTTATAAACATTCAGTTAATCCCCACTACACTCTGGCAGCCAGGTATTAATTACTCCCTTTTTATAGATGTTGAGCATGGGTTGAAGAAAACACCTGTAACTTTCCCCAGACATCAGGAATTAGTTTTGTAAGAGATCTAGAATGTTCTTGAACTTTTGAAAAATAGAGGTTGCATTTTTAAAATAGTATCTCTTGAATACACTACAGGTTAGGCAAAGTGTTTACCATTTTCACAAATGGAATATGAACTGATCTCCTTTAATTTTCACAGGGAGGTAGATTCTTCCCTTTATTGGATGGGAAAATGAAACTCTAAGAGGTTAATTTCCCAAAGTCGTACAGTCAGCTAGTGGCAAAGTTGGAATTCAAATTTGAGTCTGCTAACTTCACAAAGCCCAGGCTCTGAAATCACTACTCACTAATTTCTGTTTTCTTTTGCATCTTTTACACTTAGATGGTAGGACTACACTATCTTCAACCCTCTGGATTAAGCAAAAATTACAATATCAAAAGGAAAGAGTATTTATAGGAGAAACTATTTCCTTTTCCTAAATACATTTTTAAATCACCCTTTTTAGTTTATCCTGCTGGTATTTTTGTTGAGATCACACTAAACATACTGGGTGAATAGACATCTTCATGATTTCCTGTATTTCTCTGCAACAACATAGTATGATTTTCATTTGTTAAAATACCCTTTAATGAGTCTCTATAGTGTTTTTAAAGTTCTCATCATCTAGGTCTTGATCTTTTTTGGTAAGTCCTGGGTAGCACATCTTTCTGTTGCTATTATAAAAAAAAAAATCTTGTTTTTTTTTTTGTTGTTGTTATAGCCTGCAGCTTCTCATTGTTTCAACACATGAAGTCAATTCATGTGAAGGCAACCCTGTGCCTATCTTATTGAATTTTCTTTATTTTTCATAAAAATTCAGTTGATTATCTTCAGTGTTCCAGATAAAGAGTCATATTATTTTCTGATTATGAACATTTAACATATGATTATCTACTTCTTATGTCTCCCTTTCCTTTCTCTTTACTAATTGCATTAGCTGGTAACTCAGAACAATGTTAAATAATAACGGCACAGAGAACATTCTTGTCTTATTCCTTGTTTTAAAGGGAAATATATATATGCTGTAAAAATAACTATATTGTGAAGATGAAGAGACTAGCTAGACTAGAAGGGTAAGAGGTAGAGAAGGTGAATCACATAAAAGTAATTATAAAACTAAATGGGTAAGTTGAAGTAATTGGACACTGTCTTATAAATACAGGAATCCAATGAAAGTTTGTTAGTGGAGAAATGAAGTGAGGTGGCAAAGAGTGATTAAAAAATAGTTAAAGGTGGTGTGAAATATGAGTGGAGATGCAGAATGGAGAATGGAGAGGGGGAACCCAGTAAAATAAATCTAGGAATTTTTTTGAAAAGGTTAAATTTCTAAATTTTAATAGCATATAATATTAAAATTATAAACTATAAAATACTGAGACTCTCTTTTATTTATAATTGGTGAAATCAAGCTATTCAGAAGCATTTAGTAGCACTTCATTCTGTTATCCACTTTTTAGAGGGCTTCCCCTTAAGTAATGGAGGAATTCAGTGATATTAAATTCTTCCCCTAGAATTAAAAGTATAGTTGAGTAAATTCATAAACTGAACTATATTAAGTAATCTAGGACAAGTACCAAAAATGGTACAAAACAAGTGCTCAGAAGAATGAACTAGGAGAGTTGATCAGGAAAGCTCTATGTTTGAGGTTGAATTTGAACATATACTTGAAGAAGAGCGTGGGTTTTGAATGAGGATATGGGTAAGGGATGCTTACGTAGGATAGAATGGTGTCTTAAGACATTGCACTTCTAGCATAAGCAAAGCTGAAGGGAAAATACTGGGCAATAACAAAACCATTTGACAGTAGAAGTTTTTTGTCTGTTTTTTTGTAGAGGAGTAAATCAAAATTACTAAAAAGGTAAATCAGGAATACATGATCCAGAAACTATTTTAATAGCTAAAGAAAGTTTCAGGATTTTTTTCAATGTAAATAGAAACAGAGAGTTTTGGTGGAAAGATACATAATTAGACTATTTTTAATTACTCATTTGGTAACAGGAAGCAAGAAGAACAAATGAGAATAGGAAGAAGCCACTGCCCAGGGCATGACTTTAAAATATTACCTAGGCTTGTTGCCTCTTGTCTCTAGCCAATATCACAGATCTGCAACATCTATTTTCTGTACTTTACATCTATGAATGCAAGTTTTTATTTTTGATTGAGGTATAGCTGATTTACAATATTATATGAATTTCAGGTGTACAACATAGTAACTCAATTTTTAAAGATTATACTGTTTACAGTTATTATAAAATATTGGTTATTTTCCTTGTAGCTTATTTATTTAATACATAATAGTTTGTACCTCTTAATCCCCTGTCCTTATTTTGCACCTTCCCTCTTCCCTCACCCCACTGGTAAACACTACTTTATTCTCTACATCTGTCTACTTCTTCTGTTTTGTTAAAAATGGGTTCTACATATAAGTGACAACAGACAGTATATGTCTTTCTCCATTTGATTTATTTCACTAAGCATAATACCCTCAAAGTCCATCTCTGTTGTTGCAAATGACAAAATTTCATTCTTTTTGTGGCTATGTAATATTCCATTGTGTGTGTATGGGGTGAGTTGGGTGTGTGTGTTGTGTATACACACATATATATTTGACTTCTTTATCCATCCATCTGTTGATAGACACTTACATAGCTTCCATATCTTGGATATTGTAAATAATGCTGCTATGAACATTGGGATCCATACATTTTTTAGAATTAGTGCTTTTCCTTCAGATACATACCCAGGAGTGAAGTTACTGAATCATATGAGAGTTCTACTTTCAGTTTTCTGAGGAATCCCCTACTGTTTTCCACAGTGGCTGCACCAGTTTACATTCTAACCAATGTGCATCAGGGTTCACTTTTCTCTATGTCCTCGCCAACATTTGTTATTTATGCTCTTTTTGATGTCAGCCATTCTGAAAGGTCTTAGCTGGTATCTCACTGTGGCTTGATTTGCATTTCTCTGAGGATTAGTGATGTTGAGCATCTTTTCATGTGCCTGTTGGCCAACAGTATGTCTTCTTTGGAAAAATGTCTATTCAGCAATTCTGCCCATTTTAAATCAGGCTATTTGTTTTTTTGATACCAAGTTGTATTGTATGAGCTGCTTATATATTTTGGATATTAACCCCTTACCAGTCATATCTTTTTGCAAATGATTTTTGCAAATTTTGCAAATTTTCAAATTTTTTCCCATTCAATAGGTTGTCTTTTAATTTTTTTTGATGGTTAACTTTGCTGTGCAAAAGCTTTTAAGTTTTATTAGGTCCCACTTGTTTATTTTTGCTTTTGTTTTCTTTGCCTTAGGAGATGGATTCAAATCAATATTACTATGATTTATGTCAAAGAGTATTCTGTTTATGTTTTCTTCTAGGAGTTATATGATTTCCAGTCTTACAATTAGATTTTTAATCCATTTTGAGTTTATTTTTATATGCTGTGAGAAAATGTTCTAATTTCATTCTTTCACATGTAGCTGTCTAGTTTTCCCACTACTACTTACTGAAGAGACTGCCTTTCCCCATTGTATATTCTTGTCTCCTTTGTTGTAAATCGATTGGCCTTTAGGACATAGGTTTATTTCTGGGCTTTTTATTCTGTTCCATTGAGCTGTGTGTCTGTTGTTGTGCCAGTCCCATACTGTTTTGATTACTGTGCCTTTGTAGTATAGTCTGACATCAGGGAACATGGTAACTCCAGCTTTGTTATTTTTTCTCAGATTGTCTTGGCCAATTATAAGCTCTTACTTTCACATTGCCATGTTTTTATGTGAAGTACTATCTTTATTCAGCTGAATTCTAAAATTAGTAGGTCTCCTGAAGCTTAGCACTAAATGCCTTATTTATAAGGTCTACTCTCTCCCATGCAAGTGGTAGTTTCTTTTCTTTTTAAGGTAAAATCAATATCCCATCATATTTTAACTTGTAAAATCAAACCATGGAGTGTATATTCTGCTGGCACATAAGGTAGAATTGTCACTGAACAAGAATTTATACTCTTAGACATAACTACATTTGTTCAATCAGAGAGGAAAAACAGGAAGCTACTGTCAGAAAGTATATAGTAGCTATAATATGACTACCACATTCCATAAAAATAGTTCTCACATTTTCAGTTTCTTTTGCAAAAATTAAGAATGAAGTAGCAGACTCAGGCTTTTGATCACTAAACCACATAAAAGATGTAAAAGAATTCTCTCTGTAACCCTGGCCAAGTATGTTTGGAAGGTAGAGAAGAGGTGAAGTAGAATTTGGCTTCTCATGACCCCTATATTCTTCTCCTACTATTCTTCCTTCACAAACCCATGATTCATGAAAATGAAGAGCAAATGGCACCAACTTCGTGCACGGAGTCCACACACCCATGGCAACTTGTGCTTGAACTGAGACTCTACTGTGTCCCTATTGTGAACAGAGCAGAGGAGTGACAGTGACTGGGACATGAGTCCCCATGACAATAGGCATAGTTATAAGTAAGTTTGTTTTCCTCTGTCTCCACTGAACATAGTCTATTCACAGTGAAAACCCGAAGTATTAAATGGAAATTTCATTTCTATTTAAGAGAAGCTTTAGATATTTTAAAAAAGAGAAAATGTTCTTCAAAGGCTCCCTTTCTTTGAAATAGACAAAAAGGAAAGGTGAAATTCATCAAAGGACTCTTCAAAGTCATCACAATCTCAGGAAAAGGGGAAAAACGAAAATATGTTCAAAACCATCTTTGTTTCTTCAGAAATATTTTACAAATGAAATCAAGGAGTATTTGTTTAGAGAAATAAAGTCAGATTCACCAGAGAATGAAAATGATACACATGGTTTTTTGTAGAAAAGTGTTCCTCGTAGGAAGTAAACTTACTTTACAGAACATTGAATTTACAGCATTAAGGTAAATAACTATTAAGTTTCAGGAAATGGGCAGCCAGAAATGCAAGAACTTTCTACCTAAAACACGTTATAAGGTATATTACAGAAACATTTAAGGAAACATGACTTTGTTTAGTACAAAGATGTAATAATTCATGGATAGTCTAGAGAAACACACTTACCTTTTAAATACTGAAAGTATCATGAATCAGAGGATACTCATCAACATTTTCAATTCATTTGTGGTGATTTGTGGTCATTTGGCACTACTGGTGTCAGTTTTATGTTGCAGTACAATAAGATAATAGAATTTCACCAATTTTGTTAAAACACATTTCAACTGATAAAGGGATTCCTGCATTCTCAAGGAGTATCTTCTTGACTGAATTTACAAAGAGGGAAACTTACTGAAAGCAAATAATGCATAGGTGGGGTGAAGAGTGTTCAAAGACATCTGACCTACTACATTTAATGTAGGAAAAGCCACACATGTTCTGAGTGTAGAAGGGAATTGGCTATACTCTGCTCAACTTTCTAACGTGGGAAAATGATGTCCTGTCTCATCCAATCCAAACAGTTGTTGAAGGTATTCTTCTCAGGCTTGGGTGTGGAAAAGGAGACTGGAATGCAGGAGGCTATTCTAAATTACAGTTCCACCATCTTTGACTAAAACAGTGTCTGATATTAGATGAAGTGGTGTAAGCAGCATTTACCTACATGAAAAGAACCTGTGTTTCAAATCTTGTTCTGCACTATTTATCTGAGTAATTTCAAGGATGTTATAACTTCTGGAAGCCACAGTTTTCTTCATCTGTGAAATGAGGATAGTCACACTGACCTCTCAGAGTTCTTTTGAGTAGTACTTTGTACTTGGTACTACTTATCAGAAAGTAAAAAATTGAACACAAGTATGCATAAATGCTGTATATACATATATATGCATACACATATACATGGGTATATAATATTATGAACACAAATACATAAGCTATATGGTACTCAGTGTGCTCAAAGGATAAATATTGTGCACATGGGTAGGAACTTGATTTGGTGTTAAATTTATGGGGAATATAGAATTTAAGAAATATCTTTTGGCTCCTTTCTTCAAACAAGTTATATGTACATTACTTTTATTTGCTAACTTAATCTAAATAAAAATTCTAGGTAGTATTATTACCATCCCTGAGTAGTAACCAATAGTAATGGTAGCAGCAACAGTAGTAGTTGTTGTTGGTGCAGTCCAGTAAACAAGACGTGATGTCATATAAAGCTTGTGATCATGAAAACAGGAGCTATTACAAGGGAGAAACTGGCCTATCCATGGATGGTTTGAGTGAAAAAGGAGTAAAAAAATTTTAAAGGCATTTTTACACAGGGAATGAGCATTGGGACTAACCCTACTGGGTCACAAGGTTAAGAAAGAGCTATTTTGAGAAAAATCCATGTTAAGATATAGTGGAATTTGGTATGAGTATCTTGAAATTTACAGCCAAGCATGTATAGTTTTGTTATTATTTATTGGTGACATTACCATTTAAGATTTTTTAAAGTGGCATGAGGCATCCTGCACAAAATCTAACCAAAGAAATCAACAGATAAAAGAAAAGAGCCAGGAATTGTGGAGGACAATAAGGAGGAGTTTTCAATTGTTTATATTCTTACAAAAGAGGGAGAAACTGGTGTGCGTGTACGTGTGTGTGTGTGGAGGGATAAGAAAGTTGATTTTGTAGTGGTATATAGACAAGAATACTGAATTTTAAATGTTTAAAAACTACTTTAAAACATTCTGTCTTCTGAAATTTATTTCACATACATTATCAATAAACTACCAAAAAATATAAAAGGTGGAAGAAGATCCTTCATTGCCAGGGGTGAAAACTAAAGAACACAGGAGCCATAGAATTTGCTCAGTCAGTTGCAAATGTAGCAAATGACAGACATCAAAGTGTAACCCATATCTCCTGCCTCCTAGTAACTTTTACCCCACTACATCATACAATCCCTTGAAGCCATGTGTCATTGTTCCTTTTTCTACATCAGGTAACTTTCTAACTTGCAGTATACTTTCTCTGAGAGGGCTCTTGGAAATTATAGAAATAATAATCACAGAATATTTAAACTTCATGAGAAGTAGAAATGTGCTTTATAAATATTAAATGGCAGGTGACTAGAAGTCCAAAATAGTTTTGCTCTGAACTTTTAGCAATGATTAAACATATCTTTTTAAGAGCTGCTCTTTTGAAATTCTACTTATTTTTAAATCCAGTATTTGGCAATGCCTGCCCTTAGTGTTGCCTTTTGTACTGCCTGCTTCCTCTTACCTATAAAGTTTATGACATTACACTGGCATAAATAAATGTAGGAG
Source organism: Vicugna pacos (assembly GCF_048564905.1). Lineage (NCBI taxonomy): Eukaryota > Metazoa > Chordata > Mammalia > Artiodactyla > Camelidae > Vicugna > Vicugna pacos. The sequence goes on from NC_132993.1 coordinate 57,312,858, forward strand.
ATAATATTCTACAATAAAAAAAATAGTTCTAATTGGGAACCACAGAAAGAAAAACAGTGGGAGTGAATATTTTGAGGATATTTTAAATCCAAGAGAGAACTGGCTTGGTTGATTGTTGGGAATAGTCTGTCCATAAGGAAGAGTGACTCCTAATGAGGATGGATGGATTACCTAAGTGTATACGAAACGGCAGTAGCAAGGAAGAAATTGTGATGCATGTAGAGAGCCTTTTCTTTGAATCATGCCCATTTTAAGACTACGTTTGAAGCCAGCAGAAAGCATTCTCCTATGTAGTGTACAATAAGTAAAATGGCATGATGGCAGCAAATATCATCAAGCTGTATGAGGCTAGAAACTGTGAGTTCTTTGTTTTCCAAACAAAAGAATTTTCCACTGTCCAAATGTCTGACTGGCAGACACTGAATCCTTTACTCAGTTGAGAATTTGTCTCACTTTTATAATCAAGATGAATTGATGCAGGATAAGAAAATAATTTTATAGGGGGTATAAAAGGCATTTATGGGGTTGGGTATATTAATAACTAATGATTTTAGTTCAGATTTTATTGTAAACATTTGAGGCAGATAAAGCAAGAAATGTAAGAAAAACATAATTTCTAGCAACCTGCTAGAAGCAATGTAAACACAATTATTTGTTTTTACTTCCCAGTAATTTAAAAGAAAATGTACATAGACATCTAGGAAATATTTAATTCTCAAAATAAATACTGACCTTAATACTTCGCACAGAGAAAAAAAATTACAGAAGACACAAATATTTTTGTCTGTCATGCTATTATGAAAGGATAAGAAATTCTATTTCATTTCCAAGTAACAATAACATCACCTGATGGTTATATGGCACATTTTGTCTAAGAGATCAAAAGGTCAACTCAATGCAAGGTATAACAGGATTTTATCATTAAAATTAATGACATTTCTGGTGGTAAAAATTCAAGAGATAAATAGCATCTGATTTTTGCTGTGTTGGCATAATGCGGGCACTGAGAAAAATTTATAAATTTGTGGTTTTGTGTTTTCAGATTCATAAGTTGATACAGAGAATCATCTGGAAAGTTCTATAGATTATACGTAAATTTTTCATCAGTCAAGTTTGAATCCTAATGGTGAAAAATATGTCAAATATAAAAGGTTCATCTTCAGTTTACTCATTTGAGACCACTTAAAGACTTTGCTTGGATTTGGAAATCTGTGAGGTGGATAAAATTCTAGGAATATAAGAGACAAAAGTACTTATTGCAGTATAATGTGAAATTCTGATGTATTTCATGTGTCATAACATATTTGAAAGAGACTTAGTGCTATGCTGTTAGCAAAGAAGATGGAAGACAAATGGTAAGTTCTATGTTCTTTCTGTAGATGTCACTTACAAGTGATTCTTAGCATTGATTACAACATCATTTTAGATAACATTTTAAAATATAAAAACATACACTCAAAAGCTATTTTATTTAACAACTACCTCCCAGAATTTCAGAGGAAAATGGAACTTAGGAGTCATCTAATATTTTCCCTAATTTTCTAACTAAACTAGAGCACAGAGAAATTAAAGTAACTTTGCCTTAGGTTATGTAATTTAAGCTGCTGGTAGAGCCAGTTCAAAAATCTACGTCTACTGATTCACTTTACTTACATTATTATCAACCATTGATTTAAGAGTAAATTAAAAGTTGTAATCTCTTTCTGTGTGCATTAAAAAGACACAAGTATCAGAAAAATGAAATTTTCAGCATACAACTGTTAGCTTCAGTAATTTCTTAGATGACTGATTTAATTAACTAAATCAGTACTAACACTGCAACTAAAGTTATTGTCACCTGAATAAAATGAACTTCAGGGAGTAATCAGTACCATTCATTCATTAAATCACTATATAGTATGTTTCTACTAAGTGCCAGGCACTGTTCTACGCATTCAGAGTATAAGGGTCGACAAAAATTAACCAGTTCTTATGCAATTAAGTATTTTTAGGGAGGGATGGCACAAAATAAATATGTTCGCTAGTGACAAGTACTTTAGAAAGAAAATTAAACACTGTATAAGGAAGCTAGGACAGGATGGAGTTTCATTTGAGTAGGATGCATAGAAAAGCCCCAGTTTAGAAGCTAAAATTTGATTGGTGAGTGAAGATGCCATGAACAGGAATATTACTGCCAGCAGTAACAGCAAGTGTGAAGACTGTCAGTGGGGAGCATGCCTGGAGTGCTCAAGATAAGAGAGAAAGGTCTACAGCAGTGGAATATGGGAGGGGTTGCTGGTAGAGGAGATGAGAGCAGGGAGGTACAAAAAGCCATGGCTTGGGGAAGACTGTTACACTCCTGAGACCATGGAGATGTCTTAAACTTTTAAAGCCCTCAAAGAGCTGTGAGCAGCCAAATGATCTGATCTATCTTACATTTTTAACAAGATCACTTTGGTTGTTGGGTAGAAGACTGACTTTAGTGGAACAAGGGTAGAAGCAAGAAGATGAATAGGAAGCTACTGCAACAAAGCAGGCAACAGATGATGTTGGCACTGAAGATTATCACACCAAAATTAAGTACTCTGGGAAACCCATTTCCTAAACTATAACCGATCAGTCAGGAAGCAGATGGGTCAACCAAATGGGGTGATTTGAAGAGATCTTAATAAAAGGATTATTTCCAAGGGTGGGCCAAGGTTTAAAATGAATATCAAGGTTTTCTATTAACAAATAGTGTAATACATTGAGGCTAGTCATAACAGGGAAAAAGAACTACTATCTAAGTCTTAAAGGGCAATGGGAGTAAATTATTACTGGAACCTAAAGGGCAGAGCTATACCAAGAGGGCCTCCTGACAGGAGTAACAGCCAAAAGGGCCACAGGTAACTGGTTACAAGTTGGCAGAGAGACACCCAGGGATATAAATACTCCTACATCACTCTCCCCACCTCTCTGATCTCCTGTTGGTACAGTCTGCTGACAAAACCCAACAAGAAACCAGAGGCTAAGAAAATGCCTTGATGTGGCCCATATAGGTTAGATTTTTAAGGACACAGCAGGATGGAGATGAAACTGGAAGCATCATGAGAAGATTAAAAACATTATTGTCCTAACTCATTTCAAGTATACTCACTTATACACTTAACTGTTAAGGACTTACTAGATCTTGTTTAGAGGGAACACATACACACAGAAACTTAAAATATACATATTTCTGGTAATAATTCATGAATCCGACTAACTCATTAAAGTTGTTAATGTGTTCTTATTCTTGGGCAATGATGTATAAAGTTTAAATATTATGGAATTTTTAATGAAATTATTATGTTGGTGAAAAACTGATTTGTGTTTATTCATTTCTATACTATCAAATCAGACATTTAGGAATTATTATCAGGAGTTATTGAACATGTGTTGGGCATTTAAGAGATTTCCCAGAATATAACAACATACTGAATGCACACAAAATTCTACTTATCTTCTTAACCAGTTTATCTTCTTTCTCTCTTATCTTGACCTCATAGTACCTGCAGTCTAAACAAGTATTTCAGATGCTGGAAAACCATCCCATCTGTCAAGATGAGGTAATGTCCCAAGGTGATTCCTACTTTCAGATTAAGTCAAAAGTAAAATTAGAGCCTCCTGGCCCAGCATAGAAAATAGTAACATTACAATAAAAATAAAGGTTATTTATTTACTTTTTACTTTTCAAAGCATTTTCTCATGTAAGAACTCAACTGGTAAGGAAAACATGAATAGTAAAAGATACTTACAAACTTGGCAAAGGCAGTGGAATCTTTGGGTTTTATAGAACATATATCTTGTCAGCAGTCCAAACAAACCAAAAAGCAAGCAAAAAAAAGAGTCTAATACAAGTTCAAATGATTTCACTTACTCAGAAATTACTTACTGCCGCTACAATTCAGTGAAAACTAGAGTGTGAAGTTTCATGGGAGAAGGGTCGTTTTCCCTGCCCTCTCACTTGAATGTTCATATGTTCTTCTGCTGTGATTTGTCAGTGTATTTCCAGCTATTAAGTAAACAACCAGGTGAACAGGAATAGAGAGCCCATCTCACTGATAACTCACCCTAATATGGAGAAAATATATCCTACCTCATGAAATTGTAAGGAATCAATAAAATCTTTAAGTGCTATCACCCTAATATGTCTGACACATATCAAGGACTCAATAAATGCTAGCTATTGTTAGCTGTTATATTAAAATTTGTGCTAATAATGTCAGCCTTAATCTCCCCCTAATGCCCTTACACTTAGGAAAGACTGCATGGTCGTTTCCTCCAAATTCATGAAAAGGGTGAAGAATATTGCTGTTTAGTTGACTCAGCATCAAGAACTGAGAAAGTCATTCATCTTCCTCTACCCATCGCCCAAGACTAGAAGTGCTTACATCTTCTTCCCCTATTTGAGAGTCCTCTTTTCCTCCACCCCAGGACTGGGGAGCAGGGAAGCAATAGCCCCTCGTGCTTGGGGTAAACAGCAATGAGAATTTCACAAACAGCAACAAGAGTCAAAACCATGACTCCCTCATATGCAAAGCTCACAAAAAACTTTGGGTTTTTATCAAGCACTTTGGAATCCTTAGTAGAATCCTCAGTGCAAGTGGAATGGGGTATTACAGGTGATTTAAGCCAATATAGCACCCACCAGTGTCCTGATGCATATAGAGACATTCAATACAATGACAAAGAGTAAAAGACTATGAATGAAAAGGATTTGTTTCATGTGCCAACAAATCATTCAATATCTGTGACCTTCAACAAGCAAGTTAAAGCCTCAGTTTTCTTATTTGCAAAACAGAGGCCATGATGCATTTTCTGTTCTTCTCTCAGTTTATGAGGAGTATTAACTACTCTCTGTGTTCTGCTTCCTTCCCTAAACAATGAAATATGTTCTGGATTCTTCCTTAAAACAAATAATTTGGCAAACAAAAGACAACATTGTCTTACTCCACTTTCTTCTCCAATTCACTGTCAAATTTATTGGTAGGACTATAGTAGCTGCCTCTATTACTTCATCCAATCTTCACTGTCTCACTTACCAGTTACTGCACTCTGTCTTTGACTCTTAACCTCTTCACAAAATCTGTTTCTGTTATGATCACTAATGACTTCTAAATTCCAAGTTCAATGGAGATTTTTCAGTCATTAAGTCAGCAGCAGTCAATACATTTGAACACACCTTACTAAGATTACACTTTTCTTTTGGTACCCTTGATCCAAAATTCAGAGCTCTGCCCTACACTTCCCTTTCTCATACTACAAACTCTGCAGAGATGATAATACCCACTACTCTCACTTCAATTTCCTTACATATAGGTTCTTGGGAAATATCCTGGGATCCAGTGCAGTATCTCCTGCCCTAATGCTCAGTTAGCGTCAGCTGCTGTTGTCTATAGCAAGTGAAACCTATGACTTGTTTCCTGATTTGTCAGGCTAATGGTGCTTACCTAGTCTAATGAGGTAGACTACTACTCTGCCATGTGGTACATTCAGTGGCCTTCAGACACCCAGCTGGGCACCCTCTCTGTAACCTCATGGCATTGTGAATACCATAGAGGCTTAACTGCTCCCCTTCCTTCCCCTTCTTTAGGGCTCTTTTACCCAACAATCTTTGTTGTGAGGTGGTAAGCCAGACCACATACCAGATATCTATTGCCTTCTTCTCTAGGCATAAAGGAAAACCAGAAAGTTCTACAAAAGACTAGGAGTCTGTCTTTGCCCTTTTACAGCTGGGCAAGATACTGCCTTACATACCACCTGAATTACTGTTAGGAAAGCAGGAAACAAACACTTGCTCAGAAACCTGAAAAATTATCTGGTTGTTTCTACTGCTGGAATTATGATGCTGTGGACTGAGCAGGAGAGAAGAAGAGTAAGATGTTTTCATCCTTCATTTTCTGTCTTTGCCTAGCTAGCTCCCCTTTGGCAATGGGAATAGCTACTTTCATTTTCACTTTTGTGAACTTAGAATTTGTTCTCCCCTTCTTTTGGGCCAAGATAGATATAGATATAGGACTAACACAAGTCCCATAGGTCCTTTAGTGCCTGTTGATGAATAAAAACAGGTTAAATGAGAGAACATTAAACATGTTTTCTAACTCTGGGGAAGTGTTAAGACAGGGTAATATGGGCCAATACATTGACCAGCATCAGTGGGCTCTGACTCTGTCCACTTCACCCACCAGACTCTAGGGCAGCATCTGAGAGGAACACACTGCTAATGCTATGACACAAAAGGGTAACCAAGTAAATGTTTTATGCATAAATTCACTAAATCTCCAAAGACAATTTAATTTTAATGACTTTTATTGCAGAAGTTTGAGATATAATAGGATATGATTTCTGATGTCTTTCTGTGGGATTCTGGAATTTGTGTTAAAGATCACTGACAGTTTGGTGATGGCATCTCTAAAATTAAAATTGAGTAGCGATGGTCATGTTTATTTGCCAAAGGCATGGTTGGTGATATAAAAATATGATCTATTTTAGCTGGCTATGCAGCATCTTAATAAATGCACTGACTCATGCTGTGATTTCAGTCACTTGAGATGAGCTTTTTGGATTAAACCCTCTTCCCCCGATTCCAACTCATTTTCTGTCTTATCTTTACTACCTTCTACAAATTTATGTAGACAGCCTGTACAAATGGTGGAAGGAGCATAAAGAAATTTCTTTTTCTTTGTAAATTTGCATTTTGATTTGTGTGATGTTAAAATTGTTCAGAGATGGTTAAAATAGGGAAAGTATCTACCCAGAAGTAAGAACCTGAGTGAAAATGAGAAACAGCTTGGGGTATCCAGCTAAATGGTTTTCTTATAAATAGCTATCGGAATTACTCAGGGAAAAAGAAGATGAAAAAAGATTTAGAAATTAGATATACCAAAGGGTTCTAGAAATTGCTTAAAACAGAATCTTTTCATTCTAAAAGGGAGAAATGAGAAGTGTTAAGAAGGCAATTATCACCTATAGTCTAAATATCAGTTGACTGCATGTGGAAACTAACGGATTTATGAACTATGAAAGTAAACTACAGCTTCTGCAGGGAGTGAAAACATTCATTCATTCAAAAATTATTTATTAAGAATCTGATATGTAATAGGCACTGGGGTTTCAGTGACAAACTATAAACTAGTGAGACACAAAATAAGCAATGAAACACATGGATAAACAAGATACCCCAAGGTTATGATAGGTTCTGTAGGAGAATTAAGCAGATGTTTTGATAGAAAAAACAGATATTCAAAGTGGGAAATCTATTCCAGATAGGATGGTCAGGAAACACCTCTGAGTGTATGACATTCCATTTGTGATCTAAAGAATAAGAAGAGCCATGGAAAAGTTGTCCAGATAGAGGTAAGAGTGGATACAAAGGATCTAAGGCTGGTAAAGCTCCCTATCTTCAAAGACGACAAGAGTACAACCGAAGAAAAAGCTAGGGGGAGTATGATAGATAAACACCCAGACAAGAGCCATATTTTGTAATATCTTATAGATCAGGATAAGGAGTTTTCTATTTTATTCTAACACAACAGAAAGCCATTAAAAAGTTTTAAAAAGGAAAGTGATATGATCTCAACAACCTTTCAGAAAGATTTGTTTTGTGGAGAAGTTAGAAGAAATGGGAAAGTCCTGAGACAAATTAGAAGGCTGGTACAGGAATACAGGCTAAAGATGATTGGGGCTTGGACTAAAGGGGCAGAGGAGACAAAGAAGAGTGGATTGAATGATGTGTACTTTGGAGGTAGAACAAACTTGTCATTGAGTAAAAACAATTTAGAGAGAGAGTAATTACTGACGATTCTTGGCTTGAGCAAGTGATGGTTCCATTATAAAAACAGAACACAGCTTTTATGTAGGGGGGTAATCAGATGATCTAGCTGTTTTTTGTTGTTTTTTTTTTCTTCAATAGAGGGTTTTTACTGCATCTTTAAAATATTACAAATAGGTGTTAGGAATCACTGAGCATCAATCTGTTTCCATAGCTAGACAACTCTTTAGACTTTATTCATCAGCTTGCTGAACTTTCCTTTTTTCAGAGACATAGATATTAACCTCAAATTTTCTGATATTCTTAAATGTTGTGGCTCGCTGAATCAAAACAGCTAAACTTGATGCACATTCAGTGTCCTTTTCTTCAAGAATTAACTCATCTTTCTGGATACTGAGCAAGGAATGCCTTGTCTCATTAGAACTCTTTGGATATGGTTTTCAACCAAGAAATTTCTGATTTCAACAAGAGATAATAAATAATAAGGAATAAATGGGGAATTGGCAGAAATTTCAACTTGTAACAGGAGCCCAGGGTGACACCCTTAACCACATTCTATACATGACTATAAATAGTGCAAAAAGCAGTCAGTTCCTTTCTACTCTTCTACCATTTGTCAATGCTGGAGCCTTTTCTTTTCATTCCAACATGACTGAACTCTACATTGATGTGACTGAAGTTCCTCCACAGAGTTCCTCTGGGATTCTTGAAAATAACTATGCACCCTTTTAGAGTGATGTTAATAGTTCCTGGAACATCAACAGCCTGATGAGAACCATCTTCTTTCTCACAGATGTGGCAAAACCTCAAATGATCTCTTTTGAATGTACTATGTTTGAATTACCCTAAGGGAGATGTCAGGAAAACAGCGGAATACATGTGACTGAAGCTCAGAGAAGAGATCTGGACAGAAGATATGAATCTGTGAGTCATGAGCATGGACGTAAATATTATTTATGGTCACAGGAGTAGGTAAGATTATCTAAGGGCCAGTTGTTAGATACGAAAGGTAAGTCACATGTGTGTAGAAACTAAAAAGTCATTTGAGGCTAAAACCTAAACCGTGAAACCATTTTTGCTAAAGAAATCATCACAAAGGAGCAACACACATTAAATTTGAGTTTTGTTTCTTGATTCATTTATGCCTAAAATTTAGTCATTTCTCACATGATTCAAAGAAAGGTCTGTAATTCTATCATTTTTATACACTACTTTAAAAGAATCACTTAGTATGTTAATGATATTGATGACTTATGCAAATACTTCATTGGAATGGTTACATCTACAAATGACAAAGAGCTGATTAATGAATTTGTTGACAAAGGTATGGCTTAGGTGTTGAATGAAAGAAATAGCTTTCACAAAAACTAGTTTCAGAGTGATGGCTCAGAGCATTATAAAGAAATGGTTATTAGTTTATATGAAAAGTTATGTATTTCACTTGAAACAGTTACTCAAGCAGAAGATGGAGGGTAAATATCTATGTAATAGTCTGGTTTTTTTTTTAATTTGGAGGTTTAAAAAATAAAGACAATTTCAATTAACCATGTGATTCAGGTACTTAAAATAAAATGCAAATTTAAGCTGAGTAGTAATCAGTTTAAAATCTGAGAGACCTGAAATTTAATCCAGGCTATCACTTTGCAGTAATGTATCTTTGGAGTCTTAGTATCTATACCACTTGTCAAACTGTCATAATAACAGTCAAGACACCTGCACCCCAATGTTCATAGCAGCACTATTTACAATAGCCAAAACATGGAAACAGCCTAAATGTCCATCAACAGGTGAATGGATAAAGAAGATGTGGTATATTTATACAATGGAATACTACTCAGCCATAAAAACCGACAACATAATGCCATTTGCAGCAACATGGATGCTCCTGGAGAATGTCATTCTAAGTGAAGTAAGCCAGAAAGAGAAAGAAAAATACCATATGAGATCGCTCATATGTGGAATCTAAAAAACAAAAACAAAAACAAACAAACAAACAAAAACAAAGCATAAATACAGGACAGAAATAGACTCATGGACAGAGAATACAGACTTGTGGTTACCAGGGGGGTAGAGGGTGGGAAGAGATAGACTGGGATTTCAAAATTGTAGAATAGATAAACAAGATTACACTGTATAGCACAGGGAAATACACACAAAATGTTATGATAAATCACAGAGAAAAAAATGTGACAATGAGTGTGTATATGCCCATGAATGACTGAAAAATTGTGCTGAACACTGGAATTTGACACAAAATTGTAAAATGATTATAAATCAATAAAAAATGTTAAAAATAAAATAAAATAAAATCATATACAAAAAAAAGAACATAAAGAGTTTTCCTCAAACATTGTTTGAGGGGATTTTCCCATGTTACTAAACATACTAGAAAATTATTTTAATAGTTGCAAAATGGTTCATTTGTTGAAAGTTCAAAACCATTATTTATCTATTACCCTCTTGCGGGATATTCGGAATCTTTTCATTTTACATTGTTACCATAATTTTTGATTTGTTGTGAATCTTAGACCTTGGTGTCACGAAGAAGCTCTCCCATACCCCTCTAGAGTCTATTCACTTTCCTCTTCTCTTAGAGAATGTTTACATACCCTCTACTCCTTTACCCTTCCATACTTCCCAAACCTCTTCTTTATTTTTCCCCTTATCTTGCTGACCTTGCTTCCTATGCTAAAAAAAAAAAAAAAAAAAAAAAGAGAGAAAGAGAAAAAAGGAAGTAAACAAAAGAAAAATATTCCAAGCTGCTACAGTCAAGTCACTTATTTGTATCTGTGCCTATGCATTCTGTCTTCCCTTCTGTTACTTTGAAACTTTGAACAGCCTGTGCTTTCACTGAAGGACAGACATTCCTTTCACCTGTACACCTGCTCAGACACATCAATCCAGGAATTTTTTTCTTTGTCTTGGACATTAGTGTTTCTCCTCTTGACTAAATTATCCCAATAGCATTCTGCTATTTCTCCTATCTTAAAAAAATTCTCAGTACCACATACTTTTGCTACCATATCTACTCTCATTTAGAGGAAGACTTCTACACAGTTTTCTATACAAGCTTTCTTCAGTTCCTTTCATCCCATTCTCTTGAATCCAGTCCTATCAGGATTTCATCTACATGTCACCAAAACTTCCATCGAAGTTATCATTATCTGCACATTGTTCCAAGCTGTTAATAAATTCTCCACCCTCATCTAATCCACAAGACTAGGAGTGCTAATAGCAACAAGGCTGAGGATGGTCTCTGATATACTCTCCTCATGTGGCATCAAGGATTTTACATGCTCTTCTTTCACAGTTTTTCTAGCTGTTCTTTTTCATTCAGTTTTGCTGGATTTCTAATATCTCATGACCCAAAACCTCCAGCCTCAGTTTTAAACACATTCATGAATTTTATATGCTGAAAATTTCCAAATTTATGTCACCATCTTGGACTTCTGTGCTAAACTCTAGAGTTAGACGTGCAACTTTCTAATACATACATCTGTTGCTATGCGTTGCAGTGTGTTAAGTATTTCAAAGACTAAACTCAACCTGTACCTCCAAACCTGCATTTCTCACAATCTTTCTGAAATCAATACTCAGTCTATCCCATTGCTCAGGCCAAAAAAAAAAAAATCATAATCTGATTACTCTCTTACTCTCATACTTCTCCTCTGTCAGTACATTCATTCTTTTGTTACTTCCTTCAAAATATATGCAATATCTGAACATTTTACATTATCTCCACTACTCCTACCCTGATACAAGCTGCCACTATCACTTACTTGGATTATCATAATAACCTTCTAGGTTCAGGAGTGTGCACGTCCTCCTGCAAAGGATGGGATAGTGCGTGTTTTAGGTACTTCAAGCCATAAGGTCCTACTGAGACTACTTAACTCTTGCCACAATGGGAAAGCTGCCATCAATATGCAATTGAATGAATGTGGCTGTATTCCAATAAAACTTTATTTACTAAAACAGGAAGCTGGCCAGATTTAATCTACAGGCTGCCAACACCTATTCTAGTTTGTCTCCCTGACTCATATATCCCTCCTAATATCTATTCTCAACACGAGGGGCACAATGATCCTTTTGAAATGAAAATCAAATCACATGATGCATCTATTCAAAACTGCTTTTAAATAGATCACTCTAAATACCTGACACACAATAAAAGCCAAAATTCCTAGCATCGGATATCAAGTTTCTAAACAATATGTCTCCTCAACTTTACTCCCTGTAATCCAGCTGCATGATCTTTCTACTGAACTTGCCACATGCACGATGCATCTGTTCTTCCTATGCTCTCTGGAGGACTCGACAGAATCTATGGAATTGCAAAGCTCACTCTGTTTTCCTTAAGTTCCTGATCAAATGTCACATTTTCAGTGAAGTTTTTCTTTCCTATGAAATTACCATCACCCTCCTCCCAACATGCCCCATTTTCTTCTGGTTTTTTTTTTTTTTTCCTTTTTCCCCACCACCAACTGGCATGCTAAAAAGTTGAATGTTTATTTGTTTGGCCCCTCCACCTATTAAATCCCATTAGAATACTGATATATACTTGACGATAAGTTTGTTTTAATTTTTCTCTACTTTATCCCCAGAGTCGAACAATTTCTGGTACATAGTTTGAGACCAATAAATATTTGTTTCATGAAGCATCATAGATTAACACAGGGAAGGCATGAGAGGAGAGCAAGAGGGCACCTTAGCCTAGATGAACAGAAGAGGAATTGCTGTATCACATGACAGAAGGTATTTAAAGCTTCTAATGTAATTTGCCAACTTTTGTCTCTAAAATTTTTACATGAAGTTTTCATATCCTTTATTTCCCCCTGTGTCTCTGTGTTAATTTTCTTGTGTCAACTTGATTGAACTACGGAATGTACAGATAGCCGATAAAACGTTATTTCTGTATGTTTCAAGGAGGGGGTTTTCTATGAGAGATTACCATTTGAACTGGGGAATTAAGTAAAGCATATGGCCCTGCCTAACTGAGCAGGCATCATCCAATTTGTGGTAGGCTCATATAGGGCAAAAGGTAGAGGAAGGGTGAATTTGCTTTTCTCTCTGGTTGACCTGGGACATTCATCTTCTTTTCCCTCAGACATCAGAGCTCCTGATTCTCAGACTTTCTCCGACCAGGACTCACACAACTGGTCTCCCAATTCTCAGGCTTTCAAACTCAGACTGAATCCATCACTGATTTTCCTGGTTCTCCTGCTTGCAGACAGCATACCTTGGGACTTTTCAGCTTCCTTAACTGCATCAGCCAATTCCTATAATAAACCTCTTCTTGTCTATATCTACTATTCTGTTTCTCTGGAGAACCTTGACTAAGATAGTCTCCAAAATGAAAACGGCTATTTAACAAACTTTCAATATTACCCAACAGAACCACGTGATCATATATATACCAATTCCAGTTTACAAACTAATCTCATTTTCTCTTATTACACTCACAAATTACATAGGAAGGTCAAATACTCTACTTAGGATTGAAGAACTTCAGTGACTACTTTAAAGCATTCCATGAATTATAGCACTTATCCCTCTAAATTGTTGGCAACTTCCACTAGACCACCATACTGTTGAGTATACCCAATTAACTTAACTCATAATTTAGTAACTAATTTAACTGGTAATACCCAAGATCTCCCAATTTCAGGTATGAGAAAAGCACAGAGTGAATAAATACATAGATGAATGAATGAAGAGCAGTGCTGGAATCAGGTCTTGGGCTTTCTTACTTCTAGTATGGTCTTCTCTCCACTACAGCATACTTCCTTTATGGTGATTTCACAAATATTTGTTAAGGAGGTAGAAAGATCCCTGGACATCAATTTCAAAAAAACAAAGATAAACAAAAGCCCCACACACTCAAATGCCATTCTAAGTAGACAACAGATAATTCGTGAATTGAAAAGACTAATACATGCAAACCATAGAACTGGTTTCAGAAGGTTATTCTGGAAACAAACACAGCAATAAATTAGTCAGGAGCTGGGTTTGGAAAGATAACCTGGACAGAATAAAGAAGGATTGGTAGATAAATCCCTTCCATGACTCTGTGATAGTAATTCTTAAATGTGGTTAGTTTTGGTTCTTGAACCCTTGGCATCAGTGCTAGACAGGATGTTTGTCAAGCATTCAGAGTTTGTGATCCCCAACCAAATCTCCAATCTGGGAAATCTAACCCTGGAATCTGAATTTTCAAATACTCCTCAGATTTTTATATCCACTTTAGCTTTATAATCAGAGCCGTGCTACTCAAAATGTGTTCTGGAACCAGCAGCAAGGACACCAGCCTGGAATGTGCTTGTGATGATGCATATTCTCAGGCCTCTCCTCAAACCTACGGAATCAGAGTCCACATTTTAACAAGATCCCTGGGTGATCTGAATACAAATTAAAATTTAAGAAGCACTATTCTTGAGAGGATCTTCCTCTAAGCAATGAAACATAAAGGAACTATTATTTCCCCTATTAGCTAGTCCTTCTTTATACTTTCACTTAATCATTCTCCAATGTTACTTTAGAGTCCTACATGGGAACTAGACCATTAATTTTTGTAAGATGGAATTATGTAACACATAAAAACAGAATGTTCGAAGAGGAGAGGACCTTAGAGAGCATCTCCTTGAACTCCTTCATTTTACAGATGCAGAAAAATCAGACCCAGAGAGGTCATCTGGGCTCACAAAGATAACTAATGGTGAAGTCAAGAAAATACTGATTCTGATTTCCTGGCTATTTTTATTATATGCTGCTTCTTTCCAGAAGAATTTTACTCACAATTGGGACTTTACTAAAAATTTGGCCTTTAACTTATATAATTTTTTCAAAGCAAAGTCAAATAGTTAGCATTTAAGAAATCCATTGTGTGAGTCAAACGTGACATCATCCGTCATTCTAAAAAGAAACTAATTACAAAAATGGACTAGGCTCCTCTATAATCAGGAAGATTATTTTTTAATCTAATTCATTTTTCAGGGTAATTACTCAAAATCAATCACTGTCGGTTTATAACAATAATCAGAGAGGAGTTAGAAAATATTGGTGATATTGCAGGGTTCAATTTCTTCCCAAGATAAGAAGATCAAATCAACCCAGCAACTGGGAATTGCATTACAACTATTTCTAAATGGAGTTTAGCTGCATCATTTTACATTCCAGGCCCTTTGGTCTCCAACGTTCAATTTTCTTGTGTGAAAAATATATGCACAGTGGATATAAGATGGTATTTTAGAACTAATTACTGCTCCTTTCAGTTTCCTAAAGGAGGCTTTCTTAGCACAAGCGAATGCCTTCCTTCATTTCTTTCTTTGCTTTTTGTCTAGTCAAAAGGAATGACAAGTAACTCAGTCTTGAATGATTCTCTTTTGAGTGGTGAAAGGGACAAGTAAGAAAGGAATGTGCCCATCAAGCAATAAATACAGTAAATTTACATATTAATGATGATCCACTCATACAGGATTTGTTTCTCAAATAAACAACTTAAACGATTCTGCCTCTCCACCCTAACATGAGTGAAATCATTTAGCATAGTGCCTAACACCGTGGTTCTAAATATTGTTGTTTTTCATAAACCCCAAAATGTAACATTTCCCCCATGTATTAAAGTAGATTTTTAAAGTCCAGTTAATTCTTTCAGAGGAGAGAATATTACATAACTCAAAATGTAACTTTTTACTTCGAAACTGTGAAATAAATCACGATACAAACAGTTTTTAACAGAGGAACCCAATTGAGTGGATTCGTATTATATACTGGGGGAAAAACTGTGCTGATTCATGGTACATCTGATATTATTTTTCTGGCCAAATGCTATTATATAAGAATTTCTTCTTTGATACGGCCGCTTGCTGTTGAAACTGCTGTATCTAAGGGCTAACAGTGACCTCAAATGTCACAAGGAGCTATGCAAGCGCACAGGGTTATCAAGTATTTGTGAGACAGACAGATGACTCAGGTGGTCTAAAATGATTTTAGAGGAATTGATCTTGAGACAAGATTAGAGAGGCATTTGATAATTTTTTTCAGCCTAATCTAAGCCTCAGTTTCATCTCTAAATTGGGGATACAAATACCTGCTTTAGAAGGTTTCCAGAAGGGATGAATATAATGCTGTAGGAAAGGTTTATATCAACTGCATGATCTAAGATACTCAACGTTACTGATTTCCTTCTTCCTTTTCACATGCCAGTCTGGTGACTTCTTGTGTATGATCTTAAAAACAGTTAAAAAAAATATATATGTATAGAATTTGGCAACCTCTATTCAATCCAAGTCAACTTACAAACCGAAGACTAAACCAGCCCTATGAAGAGCAGAGCTGCCACAAAGGGCAGTTAGCAATCAGGAAGAGAGTATCCCTTATGTCTAGCTCTATGCATGCAAATATATTTGGAATTCAGTGAAAAACATGCTGTCAGAAATTTGAATTTAGGAGTCTTAATTGCAAAGAGTAAATGATTACCCACACTTCTATCTTGGCTACAGATTTTTCATACGAAAGCAATGGCTTATTACTTTCTCAGTAGAAAATACCAGACTTTGGAAGTGCAAACTATTTGTAACTTTTCAGTGGTCACCAAAAGTCTCAAATCAAAACCTAGTAAAAGTAGATAAATAAAAGGAAACTGTACAAGTTTGAATTCAGCCATCTTTCTATTTATACACCTGTATTCCACTTAATTTAGCTAAGAGGATACAGTATTCAACTGATAATTTTAGTCAATATAGGCGTTAGAACAATGATTCAGTCAGAGGTTCATACTAGAAAACTTTGCAGCCTACTAAAACAGTGAAAATATATGATTAAAATCTTGGTTGTATGTCTTCTGGCTTGTGTAAATACCATGAATTCAATTAAATAGAACATTTTTTTGTTAGATTTTTCTCTGCTAATAAGAGAGCTTCAACAGGAGACAGTTGAATTTTTAGTATACCACAAAAATCAAACATTTGCTGTAGAATTAAAGACTGGGTTCTTAAGGAACATAGCAATAGTTAAGCCACTGCATGAATGCAGCATGCATGATACCTCTGCTGCATCAAATACTCAGAAGCTTGAAAAATTAGCTACATCATAAATAATGGTTTGATTGTACTATGAAAGTGATCTAATTCATACTAAAAGGATAAAAAAAATAACATTATCATGAAAGAGAAAATGTTGGGAAGGTGGGAATTGGATGAGTTTGCTAGGGCTGTCAATACAAAACACTACAGACTGGGTGGCTTAAACAACAGAAATTTATGTCTCAGAGTTTTGGAGACTTTAGTCCAATATCAAGGTGTCAGCATATTTGGTTTCTCCTGAGGCCTCTTTTCCTGGCTTGCTGATGGCAGGCCTCTTGGTGTGTCCTCACATGGCCTTTCTCTATGTGTATGCATCCCTGGTTCTCGTTCTCTTTTCTTACAAGGACATCAGTCATATTGTATTAGGTCCCTACTGGTCTCATTTTAACTTAATCACCTTTGAAGGTCCTATATGCAAATACAGCTACATGAATTAGGACCACCCAAATAACCTCATTTAAATTTAATTACCTCTTAAAAGGGCTTATCTCTAAATATAGCTAACATCTTTGGTACTGAAGGTTAGAATTTCAATATGCGAATTTGGTCAGCAGGCTAGGGACAAATACAGATACACAATTCAGTTTCTAACAGGAATCTATCTCCTTGTGGCCAGGTTCTGGTCCTGCTGTGAACTTACTGTTACTAACCTGATTATTTTTATGAAGCAGTCAATTAGGGAATTCTTGCATGTTCTGTTACCTATCTACTATTTTGTTATTACTCTTTTAGGTCTTTAGGTTAGGACATAGATGTTATATTTTGTTGGATCTTTTTATTGTGACTAAGAATTTTGTAAAAATCTTTTACTTAGAACAAAGTTAATAGCTGAGCATAAAACTGAACAACACATTTGTCATCCAAGCCTCCTTTAAAATTTTCATTGGAACAAACTGTCAGGTTCAAACAATATAGTAACTCTTTTTTCCCCCCAAATCAAATGATAGAATTAGAAGTGTTGCTACTAGAGAAATGTAATTGTTAAGTGTTATATAAATATAGACTTTGAAAGATTTTCAAAAAGAATCTTTAGTTGGTATTTCAGTACAGATTTAACTTCAAATAACCTGTAAGTCATATTTTGAAATGTGAATCTAATATACAGAATAGTAAATTTATTCAATTCTCCATAATTTTTAACCCTAAAAGGTGAATTTCTGTTTTGCTACTAAGTGAAGAATAGGCTTTAACAAACTTTTCCAATATTTGCTGCCTTTGAAGAAAAAGTAATTTGGATGTTAGATATAGCCCAAGCTATTTTAAATATTTGCATTACCTTAGCTGAGCAAAGCCATAAGGGTAGTTTCATAGAAACTCATGGTATTTTTCTGATCTTCTGTCTGATGCACTAGTTTCAGCCTGATACTATGTCTATAACCTCCTCCTATATGCACATTAGGATGGTACAAGATACCATGTGTACTTCAGAGTTCCCCCTCATGCAAATCTGGGTCCTATTCTTTTAAAGACAAGAAGGGAGTTCTTTTGCCTTTCGGCCCAAGCCACACTGAAAAATTTTTCCTTCAATACTGTTATGTTTTACCACATATTTCACTTTTAAATCTCTATTTCACTCTTTTCCTAACTATTAATAATATTTATTAAAAAATTTAATACAGGAAAATCTCATTCTAAGAACACGGTGATTAACAGTAGAGATTAAGGTTAGAAGGATTTATAAAATGATCACAAATATTGCAAGACAAATAATTCATGATGAGTATGACTCAGTAAACATCCAGTTTTCTGTTTGTTTGTTTTTTTTATTTTTGCCAAGGATCAGGACAGGGAGAATTATTTCATTCTCTTATTTGTAAGTGGTTATTTAGTTGCAAGCAATAGAAACCAACCAAAGAGAGGAGAGGAGAGAATTTTAAGGATGCTAATCAGTTCACACAATTGAAGAGTTTAGTATTCAGTTCTAAGAAAACGACAAAAATCAGGGCAGCTGTAGAGAGTTTAATCTCTTGTAAATTGAGAAGTACAGAGAATGGAAATGCTACTAAAATTGGAATTTGCTAGAGATTACCAGATAATACTAAGATTTATGGCAAAAAACTAAGAAAACAAACATCCCTTAACTAAAATGCTATAAAATAGTCCACTGTTTAGATCACTGGAAGCAAACGATGGAAGATAAAGAGTAAAGATTTACTCCATACAAAGAGTTCTAAAACTAGCATGAATCACCAAGATGACTCAATTTTCCATAATTTTCTTCTAACTTTCAAATCGTACTAAGTGGAAATAAAGTTTTGAAAAAGCTAGTGGCTAAAATGGACTAACCCAGACTTTTATCAGCATTTTAAAGAGTTTTGTTTTTTTTTTAACGAAACCATACAAGACAAAACACAAGATGCAACATTGTTCTCAGCTTCGTCTATGCCATTAAGTCCCATACTTCATTCTTTATAAAGCAAAAGATGTTGATCCAACCAACACTTATCTATTCATGTAGAACACTGAAGTTAGCCAATTATTCATCTACAAACTTTCAACTATTTTATTATACTTAATATTTATACAATGTTATCTAACTCAATGCATATAAAAGTATATATTTATGAAAAATACTACAGAAAATATATTTTATTTGGAAGAAAAAGTACATAATGGGTGACTCTGGGAAGAAATACAGGAAAATGGAATAAGTGGGCCAAAATAATTTAAAAATATAACTGAAAAACATTTTTGAAACTGCAGAGTTGGAATTAAGGACTTATAAAGCAAATCATACAAATATGTTTTTTAAATGTTTTCTTTAGCCTTTTCCATAGTAATACTCAACTTCACAATATAGTAGAGTAATATTTTAAAAGTTTCTGAGAGAAATGACAATAGCACAAGAAGATTTATATATAGGTAACTTGTCTTTCAAAAATATTGTAGCAAAAAGACAGTCTTTAGCAAGCTTTGACATGAGAAACAACATATTGGAAATTATATTTGATGAGAAACTATTAATTAAACTGAAAGATTCTAGAATGGAGATGTGGTAAAAAGATTTTATACACATATAACTACAAAACTAATACTCAAAAAAGGAGAGAATTAAGATTGCATAAATGTAAATAACAAATAAGCAGTACATACCTTGACAATATAAAAATAAAAGTATAATTGAACAGTGTAACAGAAATGGAGGGGAAAGAAAAAAGTCAGATTTTGATATGTAATTTGCAAATACTACTCTTCTATTTTTTTCCCTTGGAAAATGGAACTAAGAGTAACTACTAAGTGTTACTATAGGGGTTAAAAATCATTACTTAAAGGAGATTCCGGGTAGCTGTCCAGGCTAACTTTCTAAGCGATTCACTCTTTTGCACCACCTCATTGTACCCATCTATAATCCAATACCTGCCATGATTAAAGTACTATGTGAGGCAATCTAGACACAGTGGTGAACAAGATAGACTGCACAGAGACATTCAAGGTTTCTCATGAACAGTTAAAATTCTGAATAATAAATCGTGTAATATAAAATTTCTAATGTCCTAATTACCATATTCAGTATATTTCAAAGTTGATTGTGAAAGAATTCAAATGTTTAACCACATTGTTAGTAAACTCATTTGCATCCTTGTATAATTAATTCTGACAATTTTCAGTCATAATTTATTGAAAGCACCAATAAGTTTTTAATGTTTAATTCTAATTCAAATGAGGTTTTGACCTACATCCTCAGGTGTTCCATTTCATTTCTTTCAGAAGACTATGAGTTCATCCATGCTAAAGAAAAATGAGTTGTAAGGTCAAGAGATCCTCATTGCCCAACAACCAATGACTTCCCAATAGAAACCACCACATGTTCTTACTACAACTTAATTACTTTTTGACAAATTCTCCTTGTGTTTCATAAAATAATACATTATTTTAGTTAAGGCAACACATTTTTTTTTTAGAAAAACAGCATACTATATACTTGCTCTGAAAATAATTAATTACCAAATACATAATGTCAAACACAAAAAAACACATTCCCTAGAAATTATCTTTGCTTAATAATGAGTATAAACCATTATCTAATATAGTCTTTAAGGGCTAGATTTTATATTATCTTAAAACTAGGTAATTCTTTAAATAAAAATGTGAAAACTTGAGCTAAATATTTGTAAATCCTCATGCATATAGTAAGAAAATTATGTTTTAAAAGTTTGTCCTAAATATTTAATAATAATAATTTGTCAATTTGATATGATATATCATTCATATAAATGCTTTACTCTATTATTAGAAATTTAGGGAAATAATGTTATTTTCTGCAATTACAATTATCTTCTCTTTCTTTTCATACTGAGTGAGTTTTATTGAGTATGCTTGTAAATATAAAATTCACAGACTAATTCTGAAATGTTATCCCAACAAAGTAAGTTCACTCTTGAGAGAAACTCTGTCAGGATAATAAACTGGTTTTAGTCAAGATGTGAATCCAAGTCATTACGAGAAAGTAACATTCTCCTTGGTTAGCCAAGAAGGTGTTAGAATTGGATAAGCCAATAAAAATTCAAATGTTGTTAGATAAATAGAGAATTGGGAACATGCAAAGCCAACAGTAGAGTGTCTTGTCACACCAGCTAGGTAAGTATTGTAAAGACTAAACCAGCAATAAGATTGCTAAAGAGAAATCTTGACAAAATGTTCCAGCTGAGAAAAAGATGTAGCAACTAGAAAGGAAAGCAGGCAATACAAATTGCCTCTGAAGCAACTTTACTACCTGCAGAAGGAAATGTTTTCACTGCTGTGTCATTTTTACCAGAGGCATAATGTTCATCTTAACAGGGGCATGGCACACTCAAATGCCTCTGCTGGGAACATGATTAGGTAAAGGTTTTCTAAACGTCAAATTCACAGCACATAACAAAATCTTCAAATAGACATTCAAAGATCGTATGATTACCACACATGTAATCTTTACAATTTAACCTGAATATGCAAAAATATTTTCCTGCAACATTTTTGAGAGCATTGATCAGAAACTCTTTTAATAGAAAAACCTAAATAGTTAACAAAAGGCAGTTGGCTAAATTAATTATTGTAAAGCTATGTAATCAGAAGAACTCCTTTGACAAACTCAAGTAAACGGATATATATAGGGACGCAGATAGCTGTTACACATGGTGAAAAAAGCAAGTTGCACAAATGTATATATAACATGAGTATATGAATTTTACATTCATATAATTACACATATATGCTTATTTTATATATATGCTTATATATATATTTGTATGCATAGATTATACATAGATTTTGTGTATAGATATAAATATATATGTTTAGAATAGAATAAATAGGTAGATATTATTCACATGAGGGATTGTTTTTTGCATACTCAGTTTCAGTCTAAGGTCAAGGCAAGATCCAAAACTTTTAACCTTCCCCTAGATATCAAATTAAAGCTTCAGATAACTTTTTACTCAACATACTGTAGACAAATAGAAAAAGGGAAAACATTAAATACAGCATAGACAAATAATTTAATAACCCTCATGGTATAGTATATTTCTGCTCTCTTGCTAAATTCTCTTCCCTATCATTTGTTTCACTGAAGATGAGGATGACAGAGAGAAGACAATCTCTCTCTCTCTTGCTCACTCACACACACAGGTGTGCACATACACACACAAACACACTTACTTTCCTCCCAAGGCTCCTTATTCTTTCCCTCATATCAAGAGTTCATATTTCATAAATGGTTATCTCCTTGGAAAAAAATTAAATTGCAATATAGTCTTTTGTGTATGAATATGCTTCTGTTTTAAAAAAAAATTATTGTATGGTATTCACTAAGTTGTTGACAGCAGTTACAGTAAACTCTGGGGAACAAGCAGGAAGACTCATCATCTATATATTCATACATGCATAGTTTGTTCAAATACTATGCAATAAAAAATAAATGATTTTTATATTTGTTGTATAAAATATTTCAATTTAACGTTTTCACATATCTGTGTTATTCTTATAAGCTTCTATCTGATCTTCTACCTCTAATCTTACCTAAGAAAGCAACCAGCATGATTATTTTTAGTGCAAAACTTAAACTATTGCTCACATTACACTCCTGAGTGAACCTGGTTTGATCTTAGGATAGAGTTCAGCTTTCGTAACAGAACTTACAGGTTTCTTATGAATTGTTGTTAATTACTCTTTTCCTCTGAAACTTCATCTGTTGTCATTCTTTTGTCATATTTTTCTCTAACTTCTTTTAAAGGCTAAATCTTTCTTCTATGATATTTAATAATTTTTTCATTCCTAAAATTTCTCTTTCCCTTTTCTTCCCAATCCTCCTACTTCCTACCTTTTATTCAGTCTTCAGGATTACACTTACACGCCCTTTATTCTATTAATTCTTTCCTGAATTCACAAGTCCCAGTAAGTGCTCCTTGTATGTATTCCTACAGTACAATGGATCTCTATTCTTATCACCCTTGTAACACAATGTTACTTTTAAAAACTTTTCTGTACTATTCATTGGATGCTAAGCTCCCTGAGAAAAGCCATTATATGCATTTTATTCAATGTTACATCTCAAATGCTTGGCACACAGTAGGTGTTAAAATATATGTTTCAATAATGATCCTTAAAACATCTGGTAAGTGAACTGAATGGCTAATCATTATTCATGTAATAAATAATATATCAGACTTGCTCTATCAGCCAAAAAAGGGATAGCTTGTATCATACTAATCTTCCCACCAAGAGCTAAGGTAAACTTAAAAAAATCCAGAAAAATTCCTTTCAAAGCACAGAAGAGCAACTAAAACGCTCAGGATTTCAGAGATAAAGGTCCTAGAGAAAAAAAATGCATTGAAGAGAGCTCTATATTCTCCACTGCTTTTTTCCCTCGGGGAATTCTTTTCTAATTTGCATAGCAGGGCAGAGAGTTCAAACAGAAAGTTGTTGCCTAAAGGACACAGAACCCTCACTGAGTAAGGAAGTCAAAAATTGGAGTTTGAGGCTCCAGTGAAGCAGGAAAGAAGGTAGAAGCTAAGATCATCTTGGAGATAAGGAGACAATAAGATGAAGGTCCATTATTTCACCCAATCTCTTCTCAAGGTATCTGGGGATTCCTAAGCTGCTTACGCACTGAGTAAGTGTTTAAGACAGCTGTTACGCAGCTAAAATGAGATCTTGAAAATATTATAGTGTCAATGAGACAATCTGAAGTTTAAAGCCCACCAAAAAAGACAAGCATTTCTAAATGCTTTTAACTCAGATCCTGGAATCATCTCAATAACTGGTTGAACAAAGAATTTTCCTACAAGGGAAATTAAATTCTATCCTAGCCAGATATAGTTAATTCTCATTATTCAATAATTCCATATTTGCAAATTTGCTTACTCACTAAAGTTTATTTGTAGCCCCCCCAAAATCAATACTTACAATGTTTTCACTGTCATTTGTGGACATGCATAGAGTAGTGAAAGTTTGAGTTGCCAACCTTACATTCTCAGCTGAGGTCAAAGTGACACTCTGCCTTCCTGTTTCAGCTTCCATACTATAAACAAATATGACTTTTGTGGCATATGTAGTGCCAATTTTTTTTTTTGCCATTTTTTGCTCTTTTATGACTTCTGGTTTAAAATAATCTCCAAAGCATAGTGAAGTGCTGTCTAGTGTTCCTAAGTGTAAAAAAGCTAGGTAGATTTGCCTTAGGAAGAATATACACATGCTAGATAAGTTACATTTAGGCATGAGTTACAGTGCTGTTGGCAGTGAAGTCAATGTTAATGAATCAACAATGTATACAAAATAAGGTCTCCTTAAACAGAAATGTACCTAAAACAAGGTTATATATTGATTGAGTCTGAGGATAACATGACCAGAGGCCCCCAGGAACCTAACCTTGTATTTCCCCTAAGAGCACTGGTTCAATATTCACTAATTCAGTGGCTTTATAGAATGTACCCACCAAAAATGGTCAGAATTGACAGTACCGTGATTCAGAAGCCCTAAAATTATTTTATATAAAATATTAAACACTTATTCAAAAATATAAATTAGGCAAGAAAAGGACCAAGAAATTAAAATTCAAAAAATAAAATATAAACACATAGTAAGATGATTAATTTTACAATCATAAAAATGGAAGCCTGACATACAGTATATACAGTTTGATTTTAAATGTGGGGAAAAAAGTGTCCAGTTAGCATTTAGTTAAAAAAAGAAAACAGAAACCATCCTAGTTATTTCATACAAAGTGCAGTTAATAGAGAGAATTAGATACTAAAGTAACAAAAAGGCTTAGAAACAAATAAAAGAAAAACTAGGATACTTGAGAACAGCAAACGTATGAAGGTGACACGATTACTTGGACCAGAAAAATAAAAATAATGCAACTAAGAGTCCAGCAGTCTGTGCTGCTGAGCCTGCTTAAAGAACCACCACCGTGGATGCTACAGGAGAAGCCAAAATACTGAACAACGACTGACAGCAGAGAAGCCTGCAGAAGCCCACCCATGTTGCCATTTTTGGCCAGAACCAGAGCCTTGAACACTCTGCCACTGAGACTAAGAGAGCTCTCACTGCTGCTCTGTATTCAGTGACAATCTCTGTTGATCTACTGAGGGCACTGGAGTGACTGATGTCACCATTTCTCATACTATTGCTGCCCAAGCAGATAGCCAGGTGCCTGCACTTGACTATCTCAGTTATTGCTTCCTGAGACTCTACCAGAAGCAAATAAAAAGAGCCTCTCCCTTTTTTCCAGTTTTCAGTAACATGCCTGGTCTTTCCATTTGGAGAATTTAACTAGAGACGTACTGTCAGCAAGGTCTGTTTAATCTTACTTCTAGTTCCCTGCAATATAGCAGAGAGGCTACAGTGCACAATAACCAGCACAGTCCATCCTACGACACCCATTCAACCAGGAGATTTAATACAGTATTAAAGCATCGGAGAGGCTAGAAAACAAATAAAATGCATAAAATGAGATTATTCACACATTACTATTAATAACTCAGGACACTACTTACTACCCCCAGGTCAGCAGAAGCAACAGTATCATGTTAGCCAGTGCCCACTATCACCAGGCTCTGAAGACTGGAGGAGCTGATTAACTGCATGTGGTGATTAAGGAAAGGGAGGATTCTGGCTCATCCAACCAACAGGATGGAGGTGCTATTCACCGAGATATGTAAAATTAGAGAAATGAACTCAACCCTGCTTTGCAGAAATGTAAAAATCTACACTCCCACTTGGTGCCACAGTGGATCAAGAACCCACAATCATAGAAGAGACACGTATGGACAGAAAGGAAAGGTGAAGAAGGCCAATCAACAATTAACCTGCACAAGGAAAATGCTTTGTTATAAAGAAATACATAAAATAACTAAGCAGTTAACATAGATTAGATTACCAGCAAATCAATATTTTTTGTGTTAATTTGAAATCTATAGCTATTAAAGTTTCCAGAAATACAAATATTAACAAGCATTTAAAAATACTCCAATGACAATGTACATTTATGTACACAATGATACCAAATTCCTTGTAGGCTGACGAAATCAATGTTTGCTGTAGAAATTATAAACAGAACTAACGTGGAAATTTAAATACAAACACTGCAGATCAAGAGGTAATATAAGATACTAAGTGGTTTCACTAGTTAAACTCCATAAGAGTAAATATCTTCAGATAATGATTTAAATCATACTCCTCAACAGCCTGCTCTATGATTTAAATAACTAAAATCAGCAGTTTTCCTACTTATTTGCATTATCTAAAAAGACTTCTTCCTGCTCATAAAAGATGCTTTGAAAGTAGGTCTCACTGACCTTGAATGTCTTCCTAAACTACTCTGTGACACTGGGCACTATCACCATCACTAAGAGGTGACACACCATGTCATGTATATCTTCTCCAGAAGTATTTATTGAAAACCTACCACCTTACTTTGCTCCATGTGCTGATGGTGGCAAAAAAGGA
This sequence comes from Vicugna pacos, assembly GCF_048564905.1. Taxonomy (NCBI): domain Eukaryota; kingdom Metazoa; phylum Chordata; class Mammalia; order Artiodactyla; family Camelidae; genus Vicugna; species Vicugna pacos. The sequence continues at coordinate 57,339,639 of NC_132993.1, forward strand.
AATACTAGTGAAACTGATAAATCTTTCTGCCCAACAGATATTTCAATCCAGTAGATAATGGTGACTACTATATTCAGAAAACTCAACGGAAACCAGTTTAACTGGACTGTAATATTTGGAGGAGAGTAATGCTAAATGAGGCTGGACAGAGAGATCACATTCCCAGGCAATCATTCATAGCTAAGCGAGCAATACCGACGAGTTTGGTCTCTACCTTAAGAAAGACAGAATGACATTAAAGAATATTGCACTAAGAGTGCTTTGAAGGATCACTTTAACTGCTATGCAGAGAATGGAGTCAATTACGCTTTTGCAAAGGTTAAGTAGAGAAACACTGGTGGATCTGACTTGGACACAGTGTTATGGGCAAGGAGAGAAGTGGGCAGATCTGAAAGACACTGGTGAGTAAAATCAATATAAAGTGTTTATGGAGTGGGTGTGGAGAGTGGTAAAAAGGAGATGGGGACATTGAGTATAATGCCAAATATTAAGGCTAGCAAGAATAAATGCCAAACACTAAAGCAAAATATCACGTATTCCCTTAAATGTGACTTTCTAAAAATTTCCCCTTTTTCCTTGATGGAACTACATGTAACACTTCAAGAATGAATTCTCTAAGCCAATGCTATGGAATTTTATATATTCTAAGGCAGGAGTGTAAGTAGTTCATTCGCGCACTTAAGTATTTTTTCCTCATTTGTTGGCTCTACTAGCCTCCGCAGAAATTTAGCAAGGTTCACATGAGACGCCCCATTGTAACGTATCTATTATATAAAGACCAAAACATTATCCTAATGGTATTTCTGGCTGGTCAGGTCACCATATGGGTGATTAACTGGTGACCATGGCCTTTCTAAGTGCTCTGCAATAGCTGAGCAGTTCTTCAACCAATTGTTTCATAAATGGTCTCAAGCCATCTACACTGAACAGTAGCAGTTCAATAAATTCACATCAGTATGGACAAAGAATCAAGTCTAGGTGATTGACATAAATGAACTGTATGATTTGAAGGAAAATGAAGCACTGATTTTTGAGATTTATTATATGTTTCTCATTGTGCTGAGCATTTTAATTTGTAATTTCTCAAAGTCTGAAAAGTAATTATTTTTGTCCCCCTTCTACTCTTGAAAATTTTACACTTAAAAAGTTAAGCAATATGCCCAAGGTTGTGTGTTTTTCATTTGGGAGAGCCCAGATTCAAACTGATTATCTAAAAAGACTTCTTCCTGCTCATAAAAGATGCTTTTATCACACTGCTTCTTCCACACCTAGACCTCCCTGTCTCACACTGGGCTATACTTTTTCTCACTAGCCAACTCAAATGGTGGTGTTGTAATGAAGATGATGGATCTAAACCTTCATTTGGGAAGGTACATAACACTGAAATTCCCATTATGAACAAAATTGCAAAAGAACTAACTTTTTAAAATACCATGAGTTAAAAATTTTACATGCATTATCTCACTTTCTCTAACAGTTTTATGTGCTTTTGCTATTGTTAAGTCCATTTTATGGATGACAAACTGATACATAAAAAGATGAAGAAACTTACTGAAGCTCTCTTAGCATGTGATAAAACCCAAAGTCAGAAATACTACACATGTTGATGGGGACTGTCTGTATTTGTCTCCTTTTTTTATAATTCTTTCACTATAATAAGTCTTTCATTAAATACTGTTTCTTTTTATTACCCCTTGTCATAGCGTATTATTGTAGTTTCTTGAAAAAAAGAAGAGAGATGTCTTTTTTAAATGCCCAAATGATCACCCATGAACAGGAAATTGGATACTGACCTTTATTGCTCCCAATAAAAACTATGCCAGCATGAGAACTGGGCAACATAACTTCGTCCAATATTTCATTGTTTATATGTATTCTGTATCCATATTTTTATGTAAGTAAATTGACAAGTAGAAATTTCAAAGAAAAAAAGCATTTTATTAAATATTGGAAACAAAACATTCATTGACTCTGGGGTTAGTTAGAAGCCAAAGTATGCTTTAAGTATTAAGTCACAAGTTGAACCCCTGTATACTTAGTAAAGAGGAGAATAATTAAATTATCCTATTAAAGTTAAAAGACTTTTTTGATATAGTTTATCTGATTATGTTACACTTTATTTTGTGCACGTTCTTTAAAGTCTATGTTTCATAGTGACCACAACTTTTTACTATGGTATGGTTAGCTTATTTAAAAAGACATAAAATAGCCAATAGGCACATGAAAAGTTGCACAGCATTGCTAATTAGCAGAGAAATGCTAATCAAAGCTACGATGAGATATCCCCTCACACCAGCCAGAATGGCCATCATTAAGAAGCCTATAAATACCAAATGCTAGAGAGGGTGTGGAGAAAAGGGAACTCTCTTACACTGTTGGTGGAAATGTAAATTGGTGCAGCCACTATGGAGGACTGTAAGGAGGTTCCTCAAAAAACTAAAACAGAGTTGGCTTATGATCCAGCAATCCCACTCCTGGGCATATATCCAGAAAAAAACTGTAATTCAGAAAGATACATGCATTCCAGTGTTCACAGCAGCCCTATTTACAACAGCCAAGACACGGAAGCAACCTAAATGTCAACTGACAGATGAATGGATAAAAAAGATATGGTATCTTTCTACTTCTACATGAAGTAAGTCAGAAAGAGAAAGTCAAATATAATATGATATCACTTATATGCGGAATCTAACATATGATAAACTTATTTATAAAACAGAAACAGACTTAACAGATATAGAAAATAAACATATGGTTACTAAGGGAGAGGGGGGTGGGGAAGGGATAAATTAAGAGTTTGGAATTAGCAAATACAAACTATTATATGTAAAATAGATAAACAGAAGTTCTTATTATATAACACAGGGGACTATATTCAATATCCTGCAATAAACTATAATGGAAAAGGCACACATATATAAGATACAGACATATAGATATAGATATAGTTATAGGTATCTGAATCACTTTGCTATACACCAGAAACTAACACAACATCAGTAAGAACTTCCCTCTTAGGATTGCTTTTGCTGAATCCCACAGATTTTGTGTGGTTGTGTTTTCATTGTCATCTGTCTAAAGATATATATATAGACGTAGAAAACAAACTTATGGTTACCAGGGGTCAAAGAGGGTGGGAAGGGATAAATTGGGAGTTCAAGATTTGCAGATACTACTATATGCAAAAGCGATAAACAAGTTTCCACTGTATAGCACAGGTAACTATATTCAATATCTTGTAGTAACCTATAATGAAAAAGAATATGAAAAGGAATACATGTATGTCTATGTATGACTGAAACATTATACTGTACACCAGAAATTGATAGAACTTTATACACTGACCATACTTCAGTACATTTTTTAAAAACAAGGATAACTAAGGCATAGGATTTTAGCATATGAATGGAAATGGAATGAGAAGTTCATGTGTGTGTGTATGTATGTGTGTATATACACTCCAGAGAGCAATATACATACATTACACACACATAGTACAGATCAAGAATATGATTCAAGTGACTTCTTCAATAAGCTCATAATACGTTACTGAAAAATTGGTGCTGAGAAGATAAAATCACTTATAAAAGAAAGAAAACAATCAAACATGCAAAAATAATTAGATTCCTATCTTATTGCATTAGTTTTTTAGGGCTTTCAAAGCAAAGTATCACAGTTTGGGTAGCTTAAACAACAGAAATAAATTTTCCCACAATTCTAGAGGTACAAAATCAGACCCAGTTGGGTTCTCCTAAGGCCTCTTTCCTTGGCTGGTAGATAGCTGTCTTCTCCCACATATAAGCAATATTTATATAATATTGAAGTAGGTAAAGACTCCCTAAGATTAACAGCAAAAGCACACACCTTAAAGGAAAATATAGAAGGATTTAACTACATAAATATCAAACAGTTTTTATGGAGGAAGAAACTATTAACAAAGTTAAAAGTAAAAGCTTGCAGGAAATAGTTACAGCACAGATAGAGAGGTAGCATAAAATGGAGTTAAGCACACATATTTGAAATTATATGTATACCTTTAATACAAGCCTATCTGTTACTAGCTATGTGACTTTCTACAGATTGTGTGAAATTCTCTCATTCTTTATTCAAGTCTAAAATGGGGATTATAATACAATTTAATAGTTATCAATAAAATTATATATAATAATCTTTGTAGAAAGTTAGCACAATGACTAGCACATAGTATGAATCAATAAACACTGATTTAAAAGGCAAATATTTTATATATGTAATATACATGTAACTGTATAAAATTCTTTTTCAAAGCTAATATGAAAAAAAACAAACACCTCAAGGAAAAATTGGCATCAGACATTAACAGAAAATCTACTGAAGTAGTGCAAATGGTGAAAACCATCAGAAACAATATGCAGCCTCACACTCAGAATAATAAACAGGCCAATACAAGTGGTTTAGAGATGGTTCTAAATTGAACCACATTCATACATTATTAATGGATAATGCCTAGCATAAATAGTCAACAAATAAAAATAGTTCTTACTTTAATAATATTAGGTAATAAATTTAAGCCATATTAATGTTTAAGAAGTTAAGAAAAATAGAATAAAACATACAAATAAACAACATTAAAAGAGAACTAATTTTAAAGGAAACAAATGCATGAAGCAAATGACTAGACAGAATTTAAAAGGAACTCTAAAAAATAGAGCATAAATCAAGACAGTAGAATGACTTATAACAACTCCAAGTTACCATATGTTAAATATTTTAACAGAAGCTCAAAATGGTAATGTAATAAAACATTCCACAGAAGAGGGAGAAGTTTGGTGGGAAAGGAAGAACCAGTTGGAGTCAGTCACCCATATAACTAGAATGAGTTTGTTAAAGTCCCATGTTCTGGAAAGTCCCACTCCTAGGGAAGGTGGACAACCTCAGTTCCTTTCCCCAGCCTCATCCACCCTTTCCCTTGACTCATTCTCCTCTCAGCTCATATTGTCATCACAGGTGCTGTGACTCTATAATTAAAATAGGGTTAAATGTGCCACTTGCAAATGGTACAGATGGCCCAGTCTCTCCCCAGGCTCATCTTCCCCTATGACAACCTTCTCCTTCATATGCTCAAAAATTATCCTGTTTTGGCTTATCGTGAGATGGAAATTACATAACCCATGTGAATGCACTTTAAAGTACAATACAATAGATTTTAACATTATTAATAACTATTTTAAAGGGGCATTTCAAAAAACCCCCCAAAAAACAGCTGACCATTAAAGTTTGAAAGGGTTGTTTAATTAATCAAACTTTTGTAACTCTCACTGATGTTTAACCTCATCATTTGTCTCACAGAAATACAGTATTATCACTCCACTTACAACTGTCTGAAGAACAAGGATGTCAGCCTTCCATAAAGAGACCAGCAGTTCAAGGACCTCAGAAATAGCAGCTGACAAAAAAAGGATAATGAGGCCACAAAACTGCTAATACTCCTATACTGGAAGATGGCGTATAAACTGATTAAGCATCAATGTCTCCTATGGTTTTTATCCAATCAATTAGCAGAAGAAATAAATTACCTTAGAGTAGGAATAGAGAATGGCAGAAAAGGAAAGAAAAGTAAAATATATAAACCCACATCACAACAGCAAGAAGGTTATGATCCAAGCCACTAATCCAGGAGCGCAGGAATTGAGAGTTGTCACTCATAAGAGATCAGAGGAAGAAGGCACCTTAATTACATCACCTAAGCTAGCCTCTTAACTCCCAGACTAGTTCCTCCTCCCCTAAGAAATGCCACTTCCCATTAGCCCCTATGTTTGTTAGTCTGTGTTTTACAGAGTGAAACATCTCACCCAGGAATTTATGAAACAGATTTCTGTCATAAGATTGGATCATAGTAAGCAGACAGGGGTAATATGAAGCTTCAAATAACAGAAAGAGAGCTCATTCTAAATAATTCATAGAAAATATGCCTCCAGACTGAAGAAATATCCCACATGAAATGAACCCACATCAGCACACACTTGTCCTATTTTTATTTTCCACTTTGGCTTGACACCTTACATACACAAAGTCTCTCTGAGATTACTGTGGTTTGGTTGATTGCCAGTTGCTGATATTACATCATTGAAATGAGAACTACATTAACCATGCTTTTGATGTGCCCTGCACAAAGTGGAGATGGCAGAGTATCTCCCTGAATATATGTAGCCTACATCTAGCTGTGACAAGATACAAATGTCTTCTACATTCTGAGCTGCATCACTTGAAGTGTTAATTTTCATGAGCTGAGTTTTTTCTTTAACCAACCAAATTAATTTTCTCAAACACTAAAGTGTAGTTGATAATCTTAATAATATAAAACTCTCCTCATTATTTTTCCAAGTTTAATTTTGGCCTATTTACAGCCCATTTAGATAAAGCAAATTAAAGAGGCCATTTTTTGTGTGTGTGTATGCTAGACTGTACATGAGCATGTAAATGAGGACTAGCTCAGCTAGGGAGGCAATTATTCATATTGAATATGTATTTGTGTCTATATACATATATATATATATATATACACACATATATATAAAAGCATATATACTTTGTTGCCATTTTGCAAATATATACCTGAATTTATTCTTGGGTAGACTCAAGAAGACATTTTTCTTTTAATTTCTCTCAGAAGTAACAAATTGTCTACCTCCAGAATGTTGCTTACCATTACTGGTTGTGGCCTTAGGGACTTTAACTTTATTACCTTTCTGAACTGTACTTCAAAGGAATTAATTAATTGATGCTCTTAGCAGCCTCATCCTGACAAAAACATATGATACTCAAATGTTAAACATGGAACCTCAGATGAAACTGTCAGGAAAAAGCTGAAAGTGGTTATTAATATGGCTTTTGATAAATATCTGCTCAGCCTCACACTGTGCCTCGTCTGTTTTCATCGTGGAAAGTAGTTAATCTGATTGATGAAGATCCTGGTTCAGATTGTCTCCCATGCTGAGTTTAATAACGATACTATTTTTTTCCAAAAAAAATTCTTATTTTCAAGTGGAGAGGTTTGTGCCTTCTCAGTTAATTGTTTTCAGAAGCACAAACTTTAAGCAGGGTCCCTGGCATTCCCTAAGATGGTAGAAGTTCCTAACACATTCCATAAACACAAGAGATGGGACTGGTTTCCAGGCCCTAGCTCTTTGTAAAGTGAGGTTTAATGGGGATGCTGGCAGATACTAATGCTAACCCTCCAGGCATAGAAGATCAAGCCCATCAGGACAAATCAGGCAGCCGGCACAGACAGGCTACAAGCCTTGGCTCGTTACCATTATCCACCATCTCACATGAGCCGTGACTTTTTTTTTTTTTTTAAATCGTAATTCAAACAGTTCCTCTTCTAGATTAAGTACAGTCAGAGCAATGGCTGACAGAACAGAGAATGGGCTGTGCTTCATGGCATTCAGGAGCTAAGTATGGTGGAGCCACTTAAGTTCCCTCTACCCTCCTGAACTGCTAAATGACTTTTTGCTCTTTAACATTAACCTTAATCACTTCACATGAGAGAATGTTTGTTAGGTTTCTTCACTATAAAGTGACTCCATTTTCCCTCCTTTTTACAATGTACTCTTTGTAAGAAATTCATGATGCACTTTCTACACTAAGTAAATGGTGAGTTATGCTTCACTTCCTAGAGGGCTAAGTATCTCCATAAACTACTTGGAATTTTTACGCACTGAAGATTTGTCCATTCCCCTCATTATTTACCCATTCAATCATTTCTTTATGTCAATTCAGATTCATGGATATTTATTTTCTAATTTGTGTTATAAATTAATTATACTTAATTTTTTTTTGCTCATATTTGAGTTTTCACCATTGGGAGATCTTTCAATTGATTCCTGTGTCATTTTGATATCTTTCTGTCATTGTGGATTTTTGCGGGGTTTTTGGGGGAGAGGGTGACACTCTCTTACTTTCTAATCTCTACAAGATGCTCTAGACTTATCTTGCATATTTCCTACCCCACTGCTACAATTAGGCATTTCTCCAAGGAGACCTACTACCATTTTTGGAAACTGGTATTAGAAACCAAGATCTAGATACAAGGATTACTGGAAATTATGGTTTCATTCGAAGTCTCAATTACAAAAAACAATTTGTTGTTGTGTATATCTCAAATAATATCATCTTAAAATAAATTGGAAGTGGGGAGCAACGTGAAACCTTAGGGAAAATTTAAATCTTATATTCCATTGACATGGCAACCCACAAAACCTGTATAAATGTTTCTCCCTGTAACACAACATTTAAAACAATGGAATACTATATCTGGCCAGAAAGAGTATTTTTGAGGTATTATTTTTAGCATTAGACTGTTTTCTTAAATGCAATTTTTAAATGTTACTCTGTACCCTAATTCCAAGTTAACAGAAGAGGTAGGGGGTAAATGGGTAAGGCAGGATGAACATTACTGACTATCAGAGAAATTAAAAACTGAATTAAAGAAACTTGATAATGCTCTTTTAAAATTAAAATCAGTAAATTTAGTTGCATTATAAAGATCCTAAGTTTTACAAAAAAGATAACCATTTGAAAAGCTTTAGTTCAAATTATTTCATAGAAACATACAAAATTCCAATATCCCATCATATTACCTTAAATCTGTGAAGTATAAAATGCGTATCAGTGGCAACAAATTCCTTAGTTTCATCCAGAAAAAAAGGATATCCTTTCCCCAAATCCCAGTCTGTTTAACCAAATGTTAATTCAAGAATAGGTAATTTAACAAGTGATAAAAAAGATCAGATACTTCATTGCAGCAGTCAAAGGAGGTTATTTTTCATTCCGGTTTTCATTCTTCTTTTTTTTTTAACAAAAGTACAGCTGAAGATATACAGAGAAATGCAAATACACAGAATTAGAGACAAATGGTTTTAGAAAGATCTGCAGTATATTTTACCAACACCTAGATAAATACATTGATTGGTAAGGCAGAAAAAGAACCTATGAGGGTATGACTATGAGAAAGAAAAAATAAAATTTTTTCTTTTATTTGAATTAAAACTGTTCCTTTAAAATACTAGTATAAATTTCAGTTCAAAATGTTCTGTGAAGCTTCTTTGACAACTTCAAATGTAAATAGTATATAAATAGTATTATATAATATGCAGCATAACTTGTATCTACTGGTTTTATGCAACTTAGTACACTGAATTATAATTGGGTTCTACATGTCTAGTCCCTCAGTTCGACATAATCTTTCAACAGTGTTTATGAAAAGTTTACTCTATGATGGTTTTAAGTAATGGTTAAGAATAGAGGCTCTGTAATTAAAATGCTATGTTTGGATCCTGAATCCACCACTTACTAAGTGCGTACTGACCTTGGGCAAGTTGATTCACCTTCCTCAGTCTTAATTTCTTCTTGTAAAAAAAAAAGGATATATCAGAATGTGTCATATATATCATTTGTATCATATGATATGTTGTTATCATCTTAGTTCTAGATAAGAAAATGCCCTGTATGTTATGAAGATTCAATGCTAACACCATAGTTACTACCCTCAGTGAGATTTCATTCTAGTGGACAGCAGACAAGTAAAAAGCAACTTTAATATACTGTTACAATAAGAAATACACAAAATGCTATGGACATATGTGAATGGGCAAGTCACGTAGAATTTGGTGATTTAGGGATGTCTGATCCTCATTCCTTTCCTGTTAATAGACAGTTGGACTAGTCGATGTTCAAGGTCTCTTTCAGCCCTCTCTGTATGTAGCCCTGGTGTTATTTCTTCCTTAAAAGTGTGGCAAAATTATCAATGAGCCCATTTAGAGCTAGTGCTTTCTTTTTGGAAGGTTATTAATGTTGTTTCAGTTTTTCTAATAAATGTTTCATCAAATTGTGTATTTCTCTTTGTGTGAGATTTGAGAGATTGTGTCTTTTAAGGGACTTGGTCCAGTTCATCTAGATTATCAAATTGGTGATCATAAAGTTGTTCATAATATTCTATTATTCTTATAATCTCCATGGTATCTGTAGTCATGTCCCCTTTCATTTCTGACATTAGTAATTTGTGTTTTCTTTCTTTTTCCTTCACCTGGCTATAGGCTTTTCAATTTGTTGATTTTTTCAATGAATTAGCTTTTGGTTTTGTTGATTTTCTCTGTTGATTTCCTGTGTTCAACTTCACTGATTTCTGCTTTAATTTTTATTATTTTTCTTCTGCTTTCTTTGGATTTAATTCGCTATTCTTTTTCTAATTTTCTAAGGTGGAAACTCAGATTCTTGCTTTTAGATTTTTCTTCTTCTCTAATATATGTATTCAATGCTATAAATTTGCCTCTAAGCAGTAATTTTACTGCATCTCACAAATTTTAATAAATTGTTTTTTATTTTTAGTCTCAATATTTTAAATTTTCTTTTGAGATTTCTTTGATCCATGTGTTATTGCGAAGTATGTTTTCTAATCTCCACATATTTTTATATTTTCTAGCTATCTTTCTGTTATTACTTTCTAATTTAATTCTAATGTGTTCTGAGAGCACACAATGTCTAATTTCTATTCTCTTAAACTTGTTAAGGCGTGTTTTATGATCCAGAATATTATTTATCTTGGTGAATGTGTTATGTGAGCTTCAAAAGAATGTATATTCTGCTGCTGCTGGATGAAGAAGTCAATACATATCAATTACATCTAGTTGACTGATGGTGCTGCTGAGTTCAACTATGTCCTTACTGATTTTCTGTCTGCTGGATTTGTCCATTTCTGATAGAGAGGTGTTAAAATCTTCAACTGTAGTAGTGAATTAATCAATTTCTCCTTGCAATTCTATCAGTTTTTGCCTCACAAGGTTTGATTCTCTGTTGTTAGAAGCATACACCTTAATGACTTATGTCTTCCTCAAGAACTGAATCTTCTATTATTATGGCAAGTTCCCTTGTACTCTGAGAACTTTCCTTGCTCTGAATCTTCTTTTTCTGAAATGAACATAGCTACTTATGTTTTCTTGTGACTAGTGTTACCAAGGAATATATTTCCCTATTCCTTTAATGTTAATTTGTATGTACAGTTACATTTAAATTGTTTTTCTTATGGACAACATATTGTGGGGTCTTGTTTTTGATCTATTCCAATACCCACTGTATTTTAATTGGTATTGTTAGGCCACTGGCATTTAAAGTGATGACTGATCTAGTTGGATTAGTACCTACCATATTTGTTACTACCTTTATTTGTTGCCCTTGTTCTTCATTCCTACTTTTTGGTCTTCTGCTATATTTCTGCCTCTTGTGGTTTTAACTGAGCATTTGGAAAAATTCCATTTCTTTCCTTGCTTAGCATATTGGATATATTTCCTTTTTTTTTCACCTGTTTTATTAGTTGCCCTAGAGTTTGTAATATGTTTTTACAATTAATTAAAGTCCACTTTCAAATAATACCATACTGCTTCATGGGTAGGGCATGTCACTTATAACAATTCTCTTTTATCACTGCTGTCATTATTAATTTGACATATACATAACCATAAATAAGTTACTATTCACAAGCATAGATAATTGAAATATACTGTTTCTATTATTTTGAACAAATGTTTACCTGTTAGATCAGTTAAGAAAATAAAAATTTCGTAGTTTACTTTTATTTTCTTCTCCAATGCTCTCCTATTTTTATTTAAGTCCAAGTTTCATTTTCCTTCTCTCTTAAAAACTTCTAACATTTCTTAAAAGACAGGTCTACTGGCAACAAATTCCTTCAGTTTTGTCTGGGAAAGTCTTTATTTCTCCCTCACTTTTTTTTTTTTAACATTGAGCTACAGTTGATGTACAATATCTCCTTCACTTCTGAAGAATAATTTCACAGGGTAAAGAATTTTTAATTCTTTAATCTCTCAACACCTTAAATACTGCACTCTACTCTCTTCTTGCTCATACAATTTCTGAAAAGAAGTCACATGCAATTCTTATCTTTACTCCTCTATAGGTAATTTTTTTATCTCCTCCAGCTCCTTTCAAGATTTTTCTTCACCTTTGATTTTCTGTAGTTTTAATTTGACATGCCTAGGTATAGATTTTTTGGCATTTATCCTGCTTCATGTTCTCCGAACTTCCTGGATCTATGGTTTGGTGTGTGACATTAATTTGGGGAAGTTCTCAATCATTATTGCTTCAAATATATCTTCTTTTCCTTTCTGTCTCCTTCTGACACTCCTAGTATACTCATCTACACCATTTGTACTTATCCCACAGTTCTCGTACAGTTATTATAAATATGGTTTTTTTTCAGTTTTTTCCTTTTTACTTTTCAGTTTTAGAAGTTTCTATTGACATATCCTGAAGTTTAGATTCTTTCTTCATCTATGTCCAGTCTACTAATGAGCCCATCAAAGGAATTCTTCATCTCTGTTATAGCGTTTTTGACTTCAGAAAATTTTTATTCTCTCTTAGAATTTCCAACTCTCTGCTTATAGTGCCCATCTACTCTTGCATGTTGTCGACTGTGTCCATTAGAGCCCCTAGTATATTAATCATAGTTGTTTAAATACACATTCTGATAATTCTAACATCCCTGCTTTATCTGAGTCTGCTTCTAATGCTTGCCTTGTCTCTTGAAATCATGGTTTTGGCATGTAGTGTGCCTTGTGATTTTTTTCTTGATAGTCATACATGATGTACTGGATAAAAGGAAATGAGATAAATCGGCCTTTAGTAACACAGTGGGGTTGGGGTTGGGGGGTAGCATTCTACAGCCCATAATTAAGTCTTAGTCTTTGAGAGAGCCTATGCTTCTGAACTGTGAGCTTCACAATTGCTTCTCCAGTTTTTCCTGTCATTTTGTGGGACACGATGACTATAGGTGCTTCACCCACATGAGAAGTTACAGTAGGCTGAAGTGGGTTATTTCTCCTCCCCACACAGAAGGCTAGAATGGGTAGCACTTGGGCATTTCCCTTCTGCCAGATCAGTATGACTCTGATAAAACTTTAGTAGCCTAGACTCTTTAATAGCTTCTCCTGAGGGACGGCTTTTTAAGAAGGATAGGATACTCTGGCATATTTCATATTGGTTCCTTCCCCCCTTCTGCTAGAAGCAAGAGGGAAATTTTCCTCCAGTATTGACCATGAGAACCTGGCATAGCTCCAGGAGGTAAAACTTGCAAGGGCACAGTCAACTCCCAACCACGCCCCCACCCCTATGGCTGGTTTGCCCTGTGGTTTTTACCTAAGTTGTCCACACAGAGCCCCAAGAAGTTATCAACTACAGTTCATATTTTCCTATCCCAGTACTAGTTTCTGGGGAGCTTTCTACTTAAGAGTTTATGCTGCAGCAAGCTGTGATTCTTCGTGTTCCCCCGTCTATCTCTCCAATTTGGTGGGAGTAGTTTGCCCTGTGACCTTATTTTTTGGAATAATCTAAGAGCTGTTGATTTTTCAATGTGTTCAGTTATTTACTTGTTAGTAATGAGTGGCAACTTCTAACCTCCTTACGTGCTGAACTGAAAACGGGAAGGCTACCTTCATTTTTTTGTTAGTCTCTATAAGATAGAATAGAACTGAATTTTTAAAATCCTACCTGGAATCTTTTTTTTTTCTTTTTAACTTTTTGTGATTATTGATACATTTAGATTTATTCTTATCATTTTCTGTATCTTCTCCTTGCTCCTTCTCCCTTTCATTTATTTATATTGATGTATTTATTAATTTTCATTTCACTTTTTCCTCTCCATTTTGAACTTATACTCAATTTCTATTCTTTTGGTGATTTCAGCAGGATATTTAACAAAAGTTTTATTGTTCAGTATCTATACACTCCTCTCAAACAATACAAAAAGACAAATCACTATCTCTTAACAACTTAAGAGATAATGTTATTCAGCATTTTAATTACATCTTTTTTCATACAACACTGTAAATATTAAGCTTTGTTTTTCATGCAAAGCTTATGTGTAACACACACATTAACCAGTTGTTGTGTGCATCATTGATCCTTGCTTCTCAGTCCTTCCAAGTAAGATTAAAATCCTTCTCCCTTAAATATATTCAATAGGGAGAATTTTTGGTATAAGTTCTGTTAGTGTTAAATGCCTTCTATTTCTGTTTGTCTGAAATTGTCTTGATTTTCACCTCTAACTCTCAAAATATAACTATGCTTGTTATGTAATTTTAGGTTAAGGTTATTTTTTATCAGCACACAGAAAATACGATTTACCTGTCTTCTGCTGTGAGTAGTCGGTTGCCAGTTTAATTATAAATAAACTTTTTTTTTAAATCCCTGACTTCTAAGAACTTAAGTTTATCTTGCTGTTCTAAGTCTATAATATGTTTGGGTTTAAGTATCTATTTATCTTGTCTGAAATATTTAAATCCATTGGGACTCCAGAATCTGTTTTGTTGCCTTTGTCATCAATTTTTACTTTCAATATTATCTCTCATATGTTTTATCTGTTCTTTGAATAGATATATATTATACATGCTCATTCTAATTTCAGTGTCTTCTAACCTCTCCTTCACAGTGCCAGTGTGGTGTCAGTGCAGCAGGGTGCCAGAATCATCTTGTGATGAGGGGCGATGCAAGTCATATGTCCAAGGTGTCATTAAAAGTACGGGGATGTATAATCCCAAAATAAGGAGGCAAAAATTGTACTTAAAGATCTCCCCTACCAATATGAGAAGGAGGGGGGTGTGTGTGTATGTATGTGTGTTAAATCATACCTAAAAGGTCATTTCCATAGACAATAAAAAAGTAGCCTTCATTATAGTTAATTCATCAATGTAACCAATCTTAATAAGCAAATTATTATATTATTTGCCTACATTGATTACCATTAATTATGAAACTGGCAAAAATGGACAATTTGTGGATGTCACAGTCTCATTCATTCAAAACAGACAGAAGTTAGGACTCTTTGATCACTGAATTTAGACATTTAGTAAGACTCACCTTCTAAAATTTTCTTAATAAACCATACACTTTTTCTCCTACTGCTTAATTTATGGTATTAGCCTTCTTGAATAATTAGCTATACCAGAAACTGAGATACAAGAAAGGTTTACTCAGTCTCCTTTATTTTTCCAAGCAAGACATCCAGAGACAAAGATGCAATAATTTTTGTAATTTCATGGAAATTTTCAGGGGAAAGTACCAATTTCACGGTGACATCTAGGGGAATGTGATGATTTCATGCAGATTTAATTCCGTCCCTAACCCATCCACAAACTCAGCTCATATGAGTGTAAAAAACAGACAGCTTCCTGTAAAATTTTCAATATTCTACCTACAGAAATGAATAAACAGGTGAAGTAGACAACTGTGAAAGATAGAGAAGTCAATCTTAGAAAAATTATGGAAATAATTATATATTCTTTTAAAGAAAATTTTCCAAAAATACGAATTTAGATTAAAAAATAATTTCAAATCAAATACAATTTCCCATTGGCAATTTTCTAATTTAACTGTGATACCAATTGTGATTGCCAATTTTTCCGTTAGTAACACAAATTGGCATCTGACAACTCAGCTCACAAAATCTAGTAAACATTGACTAACGATGTAATCTAAAAAAAGACGTTCAGTTAATTTTTAAACATGTTGTAGAAATATTATATCATGATAAGATAACTCACAGATCTGTGTAGAAATAGATACAGTTCTGTATGATCTTCATTACTGTATTAGGACATAAACAGCCAAGCTTTTAATTTCAGTCTTTATCCCCAATAAAAATGATAAATCTTCATTAAATCTACTTAAGACAGAGTTCTTTTAACTGCTGACAGCTAATAAAACCAACACACAAAGAAATGATGCAACCGAAACTTAAGAGTCAGTCTGCTTCCTGCATACATATTTTCCTCAAGTCCCCAGTTTAATCTACCCCAGAGCCTATCGTCTTTTGATTCTATTTTAGCTCATTAGAAGACCTCATAAGAATCTTTCCATTTTGGGAAGAGAAGGAAAAAAATGGAATTAAGGGAATAATACAAATATACAAGACAAGACAGTTATTAGTGTTCTTGGAGTCTCCTAACCAGGCTGTAGCCATGAAACCTTCCTTATCTCCCTGTCTTGCACACAATGCACAGCTATTTACACATGAACAAGTATTCATTAAATATTAATTATAAAACAAAGAATTGTGTCTATGACTATAATGTAACGAGAGGTGTCCTGATGATGGAGATCAAAAGTAATACCAAGAAAAAGGTACTGAAAATGACCTCAGTAGAGTAACTATTTTTAAAGTCAGCTAAGATTGTGGAAAAGTTAAAATGACTAATTTAAAGTCTGCTAAAATTGTGAAAAATCTGTATTTTTTTCCAGAAACATAACTCACTGTGAGTATGAGAACAACTTATAATTATAATATTTGCATCTTGACTGTGTTCCTGTGAGTGAAGTTGTACATTTATATCTATACATCTACCCAAACTCAAATTATGTCAAAAATTGTTAACTTAACCATTTTCAGACTTTTATGATAAAATAGAAGCATACTAATGAAAATTCCTAGTGAGTACAACTACTTTGGTTATATTAGTGGTAATGCGAAGTGAATTATAGCAGTTATTCTCCATATAATTCTCTCCTTCCAGTTTAAGTTGGCAAGGCACATTATTTTCTCTGTCATCCCAGTTAGTACTTAAAAAATACCTTATTAACTATGTACTTTTGATTACCAAGGGCGGTGTTTCCAGAACATAGCAAGAAAAAAACAGAGTGGCAAAAATAGAACGTGGGAAGGTAGGCAGGTAGTCAGAGCTAGATTATGCACAGCTCTTCAGCAGGTTAGACTGTATTCTAGAAGCTATGAGAAGTTTATAGCATTGTTTTTATAAGCAGTATTGGGACATACTCTGAATTACATTTTTTTTAACTGAAGTATAGTTTACAATGTGTCAATTTCTGGTGTACAGCATAATATTTCAATCATACATATGCATACATATATTCATTTTCAGATTCTTTTTCATTTTAAGTTACTACAAGATATTTAATATAGTTCCCTGTGCTATACAGAAGAAATCTGCTTTTTAATCTATTTTATATATAGTAGTCAGTATTTGCAAAGCTCAAACTCCCAATTTATCCCTTCCCACCCAGTAAACATACGTTTGTCTACTATGTCTGTGAGTCTGTTTCTGTTTTGTAAGTCAGTTCATTTGTCTTTTTTTAGATTCCATATGTAAGTGATATCATATGATATTTTTCTTTCTCTTTCTGGCTTATTTCACTTAGATTGATGATATTCAGGTCCATTCATGTTGTTGCAAATGGCATTATTTTATTCATCTTTATGACTGCATAGTATTCCATTGTATAAATACACCACAACTTCTTTAACCAGTCATGTGTTGATAGGCATTTAAGTTGTTTCCATGTCTTGGCTATTGTAAATAGTGCTGCTATGAACATTGGGGTACATGTATCTTTTGATAGCCATTAAAATATTTAAAAGTCATAAGAATACACAAATTCATTCAAAGCAAATATAAACAAAACATAAGAGAGATGGTGATAGAACCTTGCAGATCACTTATATTTAAATAATGCATCATGGCTGAAAGCAAGTTTCAGGTTTCTCTCAAGTGCTTATGATAACATCTTCTGTATGCAAATCAATTTATCATGTGATGTAGTGCTAATTAATGTCTCAAGATGCTAAATAGAAAATTGAGGACATTTAGTCCCTTTAATATCTTAAAAACATCTGATAATCAATATATTTAATTATTTCTAAATGTCTCTTTTTCTAGTGTCATCAATAATGGATATTAAATTTTTGTATTTTGGTTGATGTTTCCAAACACATCAGATGGCACCAGTTGCTGGTACCAAATTTTTAAAAAACTGCAACAGTATAAATACAAATCTGGTAAATACACTGACATTATCCATGTGGAAATAGCTATTATGAAAGAGTAACTAATCACTACTGAGTCCAAAAGACAATGAGTGGTTCAGGGCAAGTGTTTCTTATGGTCAGGCTAAATGACTGCCATTTGCATTATTTATTTTCTCTGCACTGCCATGATAATAACAAATCAGAAAATGAACAGGAAGGCTTTAATTTCCTGAGTTTGGCATTGTGGTATTGTAAATAAATATGGATTAAAAAAAAAACTCAAGCAATAGGTGGATAAGGAGGACAACTTGAGGTCATGAGAAAAGACATTACGATAAAAACTATTTCCAGGGTAAAAATTGGAGCTTCTGATTCCAGATAAAGTTATTATATCCCAAATAGTAAAGCTGACTCTAAATGCAAGAAAAGTTGTGTCACTTGATTATACTGACTATACATTACTTTAAAGCAATATTTGATACAATGCAATCCTTATGAAGGCAGCAATCAGTTACTGTTTTGCTCACCACTGTGCTTGGAACTGAATTTAAAAAAAATATTCATTAAATCATTGTAAGACTGAATAAATACATGTATGCATAGAATGCAAAAATTTAGCCATAACACTAAACTCATGCTAAGAAAGATGATCCTATTTTTAAACAAGGAGGCAATAGAGAACCCAAAAAACTAATTCCAGTTGAAACAGTTAATTCACATTCTTTCTCCCCATTCATATCAATATTTCCAAACTTGAAGTTATGCTTCACATTTTATGACTTTCTGGTAAAAATAACATTGACTTGCTTCTCAAATTAATTATATCCTTAAAGTAAAATATAATTTACAACTCTAATGCCTTCTCCTTAAATAGATTGGGTATAATATGTTGTTGACAACAGACACACTTGATTAGACTGTCTGCTTAACTGATAGTGCTGGCTAATATGATCAGTGCTCATAGCTGAAATAGTCAATTATGAAACTGAGGAAGACAAAACGAAGGCCAAGATTTCAGAGTTCTGTTGCAAAGTGAAATAAAAGAATAGTTATTCTGGTGTTTAGATTCTGTTTGAAATGTTACAAGTGGCATTTTCCAACAAAAGATGCAATTAACGTCATTGCTGGCACTGTCATATTGCATCGGAAATACTTCACTGGATGTCTGTCAAAATCAAAGCAGCTGTCACAATTTAACATTAAAAAACTATTTTAAAGAATTTCCTGTACACTGATGTGAAGTCAAACCAGTAATTATACAGATAACAGTCAGAAATTCAGACTAGAAAATTAATATATTTTTGCCCAAAAAATAGTTTTGCTTTACACTTTAAGATTTTTTTTGAAGATGTGACTTTGAAAAAGGAGCAACCCACAAAGCTGGTAATACTATTATGACACTAACTTGCCATTCTAAGGAGCAAAAGGCGTTTTTCCACACTAAGGGTCACCTCAGATCCTGCCATAAAAAAGTAGCATTTTATTCATTAAAGCTTTTCAATCCTTAAGACAATATGTTACTCCTTTCAGTCTCAAGATTATTGGTTTTCTACAGAGACATTCATTTCAGTGATTGAGAAGAGGTAGCATAGATAACTCATAAAGAAAGCAAATGACCTTGCAAATAAAAACAAATCTCAAGGACCTAAGATTGTATATGTTGTAAATTTGTGAAACACAAGTACACAACTTTCTTTTTTCTTTCACTAGTCTGCCAATAAGAAGTTTTTTAACATGAAATCTAAGAGAATATAAATTTATGGATCTTCTTAAAGCTTTCAATTGGGATGACAACTTCTGGAACATAGCCAGCATTTTACAGGTGCCTGTCTGGAGACACTGAAAGATAAATTGTAAATAGACCTGGACCAGAACTTTTGATATGACCTTTAGAGGGTCATTTTACCTTCCTAATTCCACATTCTTTTGCTTTCAAAAGTGGGGCTTTTCCCCTCTTCTTTAATTTAAGCTTTAGAAAAACAAAACATTATATAGATACTAATAATATACTAGTCCAAGGAGATACTGATTTTAAGGTCAGATAAGTATGGGAAGCTTATCTATTTCATCTCCTCATAGATTATAGCATCTTTCATTTAAAGTCAATGTTTAAAGATTTCTTTTTTAATTTGATGAAAGCATGACCATGAACTGTACTTCACTGGTTAGGAATAAATCATCTTCACATCTGTGAGAAGCCTTTTTTCCAAGAATGGTTTGAGAATGTGCCACCCAATTATCTAGGATAGACGTTCTCAAGACTTCTATATTTTACTTAAAGGTGTTTAACTTAAAAGATAATTTACCACCTCCTTGGGTAAACTCAAAGGAGGACTGAGTTGAGTAAACAGGGGAGAAAGTGTTTCTGAGAGTGTTAGGAACCATACGCCCAAACCATGCCTGAGTAGCTCTCTCGGGTTCTGCTTGTTCTGAGGTGAGTGATTTTGTATATTAGCTGAAAGAGCTAAAGGTTGGGCTTTCAATTTCAGGATCCCTAGCACGGAGCTCTGTCGACTAGGTTGGCACTGAAAAAGGAAGGCCATCATTTCTTAAAGACCACTACAGACTCTGCAAGGATCTAAACCTGCAAAGACTCATTACAGCAGGGCACCGGCTTCATCTGTCAGGCAATCTCCCAATGAAATTTTGTTTGACAGTAAGATGAAATGAATATAATAGCCAATAACATGCCAATTGGCTTGAAAGAACCCAAAAGACCCCATTTGAACTATGTAAATTATTCTGTTTTTTGGACAATATAAAAAATTATGCAGGTTTAACAGGGAGAGTTCTGATGTCCTTCTATTAATAAGACAAGTGAGAATTTCCAACTGATTGGAAAAATAAAAGAACTGTCACCAACTGAGTGTCATTTGTGTCTGGGTACAAAGTCATATAATGGTAAATGGGGTGTGGGAGGAGTTCAATTAAATAAAACACTCCAACAAAAAATACTTTAGTTTGGGATGAGGAGCTAAGCTCATGCTTCATTTGAGATTCTGTCTCTTGTTCAATCAAGGAAATTTTTCAACCAACAGTGAAGAGGCAATTGTATATCCAAAGGTAAAACCAATTAACCTCAACTTAAGACCCAACATTTTATACAACTGTAACTCAAAATGGATCAGACCTAAACATAAAATGTAAAATATAAAACGATTAAACTTTAAGAAAAAAAAAAAAGAAAAATCTTTGGGATTTAGAGCTAGACAAAGACTTCTTAAACCTGACACAAAAGCATGACCTACAAAATAAAACTCAATAAACTTGACATCAATAACATTATCAATTTTTGCTTTGCTACAGGCCCTGTTAAAAGGATGAAAATACAAGCTACAGGTCAGAAGAAAATATGTATTTGCAAATCACATATCCAAAAAGGATGAGGATACAGAACATATAACTCCCAAAGCTCAAAAAATATCCAGTTACAAAATGAGAAAATCACTAGCGTAAATGTGAAAAGGTAGAGCCCCCTGGAAAGCAGTTTGACAGTTTCTCTAAAAACTAAGTAGTTACCATATGACCCAGCAATTGTACTTCTGGGCATTTATCCCAGATGAAAGAATAGTTACATTCACAAACATTAAACAAAGTAGTACATAAGTATTTATAGCACCTTATTTGTAACAGCTAATAACTACAATCAGCCCAGATGTCCTTTAACAGGTCCATAGTAGAGAGTACTACTTAGCAATTAAGGAAAAAAAGAACTAAAGATGCACACAATAATTTGAATAAATTAGAAAATTATGATGAGTGAAAAAGTCAATCCCCAAAGGTTGATATTATATATTACAGACTAAATATTTGTATCCCTCCAAAATTCTTATTGAAGCCCTAACTCCCGATGTGATGATGTTTGCAGGGCTAGATAGGATTATGAGGGTGGGGACTTAAACGTTGGGAACAGTTCCCTTTAAGAAGAGATACCAGAAAGCTTGTTTTTACTCTTTCCATAACGTGAGAACACAATTAGAAGGCAGTCTTCTCCAGAAAGAGAGCTCTCACCAGGAAATGAATTGGCCAACACTTTGATCTTGGACTTGCCAGTCTTCAGAACTATGAGAAGATAAATTTTTGTTGTTTAAGCCATCCAACTATTATATTTTGTTACAGCAGCATGAGCAGACCACAACAGTGTATGATTCCATCTATAAGATATTCTTGAAGTGACAAAATTATGGGACTGGAGAACTGATCAGTGGTTGCCAGGGTTTAAGGGTAGGTAGAGGCAAAAGAAAAAGAAAAAAGTGGCTATAAAGTTACAACATAAGGCGCTGTTGCGATAAGAAAATACTTTCTATCTTTGCTCTATCATTGTTAATATCCTGGTTATTGTGTTATGGCTTAGTAAAAATGTTGCTATTGGAGTAAGCAGACTAAAGGGTATATAGGATCTCTCTGTATTGTCTTATAAGTACATGTGAATCCACAATATCTCAAAATAAAAGTTTAATTAAAACTAGCTATAAATCTCAAATTGAGAGAGAGAGAGAGAATAACAGGTTACAGTATTCCCAGCAAGAATCAAAAGATGTAGCTCATCTGGATAAAACTTCTATTACAATAAAGGAGACTCCACCTCCTTTTTATACTTACTGAAGAGAGTAGAATTTAGAAAGGATTTGGTTTGGAGAAAATCCCCTCAAATAAAGAATATTCTTTATTTTCAAGATGAATTGCTTTTTATAATAACCTATCAAGCATCTAAAATGGTGATGAACCCTCACAAGTTGCCAGGGATTTTACTGTTAGCTACATGTTCTCTTTGCTAAAATATTACATATAACAACATTTGTTTTATGGGTTTTGTTAGCCAAAGTAACAATGAGAAAGAAGTTCCTGTGTCATAGACAATTTTTTTGACATAGACAAAAATACACAAAATATTTTCAGATATTATGATAAATAAAAAGGACTTAATTCTACACTTCAGAATTGAAAGTGAACGTCAGTCCTCCTCTAACAAAATAAATAAGTAAGAAAGAAAGTAAATAAATAAATAAATAATAATCAGGAAATTATATGGTTTCCATTGCAGGTATTTATCACTTGTCAAAGGTAGGGAGAGAGAGAAACAGCTGAACTCTTTATTGTTCTGTTTACTATTTCATCCTTTTACCAAGTAAATTTCCATTAAATCTGGGTGTTATGGACTGATTTCACAGCAGGAACACCCAGAAACAGACTTTAGAAAGAATTGTCTTTTTAA
This sequence comes from Vicugna pacos, assembly GCF_048564905.1. Taxonomy (NCBI): domain Eukaryota; kingdom Metazoa; phylum Chordata; class Mammalia; order Artiodactyla; family Camelidae; genus Vicugna; species Vicugna pacos. The sequence continues at coordinate 57,362,663 of NC_132993.1, forward strand.
AGTGTAAAGGAATCCATGCATTTATTGATTTTCTTGTCTTTCCCTTCAAATCCTTTGAAATATGATCAGAAAAGTGTCTTCATTTTATATACCACAATCTCCTTTTAATAGCTTTTTCTTCACAACAGAGTCAGCACTCTGCCTTCCTAACTAAAGCGGAAAAAGCTGTCTCAGAGGAAAAAATAACAACCAAGTTAAGCCAACTTTAAACCACCATTAAACATGTGAACATTTGAAGGGTCAGGGAAGGGCTGTCTGGTGGCTCAATTCTGTCTCAGATCTAAACGATCTGGTTTATTTATTTATTTTTTTACTCATTTCCTAGGCATTACCCACCTACCCTCATTTTCGTTTTAATTTTCCTACTTCACTTCTTTTTTGTTTTCCATCCTTGACATACCCATGGTATTATATTACCTCCAAGTCCCAGCAACCAGAAGGAATAATCTTCTGAGAATTCATGGAATGTTAGGCCTTTAAAATATTTATGTTTTAACTAGTTCCTGGTTTTTAAATCCCACCAACAAAACTCTTGCCAGAAGATGTCAACCAGCATAATGTGAGGAAACTTTCAGATATGGGAAATATGCTTTCTCACAAAAGCATTTTTGAAATTATTTTTAGACAGCTCTGACAGGTAGAAATAACTTTTTTATGTTTAAGTGAAAATATGTGCCAGATGCCTCTAATTCTAATCTTTAGGGCTATCCAAGATAAATTAATCCTTCTCTTATGTGACAGCCAGCATAATACCTGAAGACAGTAAACATATCTATGCTAAATTTTTCTTTATCATGTCTTGTCCCACTTGATTCTGAAATGGCTTTAGAGTTATTTTGGGTTTTTTTCATTCTGATTTTTACCTGCTGGGTAAGCAATCGTTAGACTATCATCTTTTTAAAGAATGATATCCTTTGGTAAATGTAGTATAATGTATGGATTAAATCTTGGCCCTGGCACTTAGTAACTCCATGGCTTTTCCAAGTAGCCCAGCCTCTTGTTGCCTTAGTGTCTTCATTTGTGAAACACTGAAGATGCAAGTACATACCTCATAAGGTTTTCATGTGGATTAAATGTGTTCATACATGCAAATAATCTAAACAAGGGCTAGTAAATAGTGCTCATTATATGTTAGCTACCATTACCATCATCTCTGATATACTCTTAGAAGAGTTAGAGTTAGGTGAGACATGACAGTCACCACACTTATCCTTCACTCTTCTTTAGTGGAATCTAAGCTCCAATTTGACTTTTTGATTCTTAAATAAGTCATAACTTATTCTTCAAAATGGACTAAGGACCTAACGCTGTGATGTAGAACTTGGTCTTGAAGCAGATATTAAATAGAGTAGAATTACGTTTGGACAGAGCAAAGCCAGGATCTTTCGAATTTAGACACAAGGTGTGTGCTCCTGGGCCATTACCAAGCCTGCCTAGTTGAAGTAGAAAAGAGAAATGGCTGAATAAAGACAGATAATTTTGAAAAGGCCCACTGAAACCAGTCCACTTTTAGAACACTTTGGACTCTGCTACAGTCAGAGTTCCAGGTAGAGCATGGTCCATGTTCACTCTAGGTTTCAGACACACATAGAAGCAGGAAGAAATTGGATACTGGATTAGCAGTAATGCCTAATACATTGCCTCTGGAGTTTTCCATTTTTTAACTAGTGAGCAACCTTTGTTATTTAATTTTGACATTCTTATAACTAAAAAAGAATGAGAGGCCATACAGCAGTGTTAACAAAAAGCATGGGTTTGCCACCAAATGGAACTGAATTCAAGTCCTAGATCTGCCATTTAAGAGCAAGTTATTTAAACTTCCTTATTTCTTCATTTACAAAAATGGAGAGAAAATTTCAAAGGATCATCCTTTGTTCTAAATAGAAGATATGGAGTGGTATTGTTTTTCTAAGGAAAAGACAGAACATCTGAACCGGAAGAGGTGGAGAGAAAATTACCATTTTGGGTTCACATCTACCTTGACAAACAGCTTGTACATAATTTTGACATTCTAATCAGAACTACAGAATGACTATGTAGTGGGCCTATGATGCCATCTATCCCGAAGTCCCCTACAATTAAACATTTTAGTCCCTGGTGGGAGCTGCTTTTATTGAAGTAGGTTCCTATCCTTTGGTCTGTAGGTAATCTTTTAAAATAAATTCTCAAATTTTAAGTGTATGTGTATGTGTGTGTGTATAAATGTACACAGACATATGCACACACACATAATATATATTCTCATATACATACAGTTCTATATCTTCAGAAAATGTTCTGTGATCATGAGTGTGGTGGTATTGCAGGTTCTATGTAATGCGATTCAAAGGAGCATGGACACTATGCTTTTGACAATTTTGCCTAGGGAAAACTTAAATGAACTCATTAATACCTTTCTGGTTCAGTGGTTGGGGAAATTCTCCCCAGAGCTTGGCTACAGCAACCATAGTGTAAGATACTAAATTCTTACCTGAATACGGGCCCTGCCTCTTCCACCACTACCTAACTACATCTGCTTAAATAGTTTTAGGCTGAATTACAGAGTAAGAATAACTCTGTCACAGAGAAAAACTACTTAACAGCAAGGAGAGAGGAAAACCGTTCCATCACATGCTGATCTCTACCTTCTGCAACAGAGAGAACTAGAGTACAAACATGGCTTTAAAATGTGAAATAGAACAGGGAGCTTCCCATCATCACTCCCAGCTCCCACTGGGGTCCTGACAGCCTCACTCAGCCCTGGGGAATGTCCTAATGAGGGGGAGAAGAAAAGCCCTGTTGATGAGATGATCACCGACAAATCACTGTTATTTACAGATGAGGCAAATGCGCCCTTCCCCACCCTGCCAGCTCTTTCTCCCAGCTTTACTTCCTCAGACACACTATTATTAGGAATGACATCTTGGCACAGAAAATGCCAATTCTCTAGTGCTGTAATGACATTTCTGGAAGTGCTGTATAAGAAAATACTCTATAAAACTGTGGTTTAGGGGGCCAGGTCAGTGACTACAGAATAATAGAGATAAAACTCACAAAAGTGGTATGTTATTACATGAAGAAAAATCATCATAACTAAGAACCTGAAACTGGCGTTGATAACCCTTTCTATTTACTTGTCAGGAAACTAGAATAAGATGGGAAGGAAGTCATAGAATGTTATTTCATTCTCTACTCTGGAAAAGAATTCTGGCTATAAACAAGTTGCAATTATGCAGTACTATTTACCAAACACAAAATAATGCAGTGACCCCACACAACACAGATACTTAAATATGAGGATTGTATCATGACATAATTTTTAAAAGGTGATTTTATAACCATATCTATATTTTTACGTAGCTATGTATATAACTCTTTAACCGAAATTTGCTAGTCGTTAGTAAAATAATTTACTAAGTACTTGGCTATATTTTAGGATAGTTGTAGATATTTATATAACACTTTAACTGAAATTTGCTAGTCATTAGTAAAATAATTTACTAAGTACTTGGCTATATTTTAGGATAGTTGTAGATAAACTTAAGCAAGCAAATCCACCTTTTGCATTCTAGAAATTGATGCTTTCAAGTACACTTACATAGAACAATGACTACCATTGGTGCTCTTTTTGTGAAAAAATATGTAAGTTCTAGAATGTATTCATTCCTCATCTTCTGACACTTTGTGATTTTTCTCCAATAACAATGATTTAGATTTAATTTGATTAATGTTAAATTTTAAAATCTAATATTATCAAATTAAATAAATCATAATGCTTAACTATTAATGAGGATTCAAAAGTTAAATAAATCATAAAATTTAAATATTAATGATGAATGAAATGTATAATATATAGAACTCCTTAATACAATGACTATACTTTTTTTTTTTTAACCTTCCAAACATGTTCATTTATTTGCTGTGGAATTTTTTTTTTTTTTTTAACATTTTTTATTGATTTATAATCATTTTACAATGTTGTGTCAAATTCCAGTGTTTAGCACAATTTTTCAGTCATTCATGGACATATACATACTCATTGTCACATTTTTTTCTCTGTGATTTATCATAACATTTTGTGTATATTTCCCTGTGCTATACAGTGTAATCTTTTTATCTATTCTACAATTTTGAAATCCCAGTCTATCCCTATCCCACCCTCTACCCCCCTGGTAACCACAAGTCTGTATTCTCTGTCCATGAGTCTATTTCTGTCCTGTATTTATGCTTTGTTTTTGTTTGTTTGTTTGTTTTTGTTTTTGTTTTTTAGATTCCACATATGAGCGATCTCATATGGTATTTTTCTTTCTCTTTCTGGCTTACTTCACTTAGAATGACATTCTCCAGGAGCATCCATGTTGCTGCAAATAGCATTATGTTGTCAGTTTTTATGGCTGAGTAGTATTCCATTGTATAAATATACCACCTCTTCTTTATCCAGTCACCTGTTGATGGACATTTAGGCTGTTTCCATGTTTTGGCTATTGTAAATAGTGCTGCTATGAACATTGGGGTGCAGGTGTCATCCTGAAGTAGATTTCCTTCTGGATACAAGCCCAGGAGTGGGATTCCTGGGTCATATGGTAAGTCTATTCCTAGTCTTTTGAGGAATCTCCACACTGTTTTCCACAGTGGCTGCACCAAACTGCATTCCCACCAGCAGTGTAGGAGGGTTCCCCTTTCTCCACAGCCTCTCCAGCATTTGTCATTTGTGGATTTTTGAATGACGGCCAGTCTGACTGGTGTGAGGTGATACTTCATTGTAGTTTTGATTTGCATTTCTCTGATAATTAGTGATATTGAGCATTTTTTCATGTGCTTTTTGATCATTTGTATGTCTTCCTTGGAGAATTGCTTGTTTAGGTCTTCTGCCCTTTTTTGGATTGGGTATGACTATACTTTCTCATAAAACAATAGGAAAATCTACAACCTACATAAAACTCTGTACCTTGGCCATGTTCTCATTTCCCTCAGTCAACAATGGAGAACTAGCAGTATCTATAATCATTTTATATATTTTATTTTGAGTGAAGAACCACAAAGGCACAGAATTTCTATTCAACTATATTCTTAGAATCTAATGAACATCAAATAAAACATTCTGCATTTTTCCTAGTATTCTTTTGTGATAGCAGCAATAAGATATTCTGTGTTCACTCACAAAAGGAAAAATGAGAGAGTGATGCATTCACCTAATGGAATATTGGGAAAAATTGTTACTTATATTATACAGGAAGAAATGAAAGGGATTATACCTATTTTGACAAATGGTAATTTTTTAAAATTCTAAAGCAATACAACTATTCTTGAACAAAACAGAAATTCATAAAATAAAAATTAAAGTCTCTCATGATCTTTGGTCACTTCTACATGTCACAGAATAAACGTATCTATCATATTTTAACTAATCCCCATGATGTATACTGATTGTTTTTAATTCTATTTTTACAATACTTTAGTTTTTCTTATTTTAGCAATGTGGTAATCAACATTACTGAACACAAATCTTTGTATACAATGTTAACGTTGAAATATTGAACACCTGGAATTGGAGTTGCTGAGTCAATGAGATTTGTACATTAAGAAATCTTGAGAGACATAAACCAAACTTAAAACAACAAATTTACATAGCCACAAATGGTAGATGAGTCTTTGTTTTCTCAGTTTACTGAAAACTGTATCAAACGTTTTCTCTTTCTTGGCTAAGCTAGTTATTTGAGGGAAAAGAGTGTTTCATTACTTTATATATGTTTAACTAGGGACATTGAGCAGCTTTTTATAAGCTTAGTAGTTTTCTTATTTTGTTTTATATAAATGTTGTCAAATGGTACTTATTGTCCTGTAACTTAGTGTTTTATCCAACTTTTTTTTAAAAGATCAGTATTAAGACTATAGCTCTAGCTCACGTATTTTAACAGCTATATAGTTCATCAAATAAGTATATCATTTTATGTACCTGTTTTCTTACAAATTGACATTTGTGTTTCTCTATTCATCTCTTTAAGACTAAATGAACATTTTTATACATGTTTGTTAAAAGGTATATGAGAGACTCTAGGGCAGTGCTTCTTAAGTTTTAGTGTTCACAGAAATCACCAGGGGATCTTGTTATACTATAGATTCTGATTAAAAATCAGGGTGGGGCCTAAGAGGCTGCATTTCTAACAAATTCCCAGGTGATGCTACTGCTGCTGCTGGTCTAAGGACCTTACTCTGAGTTCCAAGGGTACCATATAACCAGGAAAATGATTGCTATGTACAGCATGCATGCATTTTGAGTTTTACTAAATATTCCTCAAGTGCCCTGTAAAGAGCATGGAGTAATTTTCAATACTAACAGATGTCTAAGAGAATTTCCCCCCTCATTCTCACCAATACCAAGCATTGTGTTACATTCTTCCTTAAAAAATGTGTAGCATGGTATAACTGGGATTTTCTTTCAGTTAACTTAGGCCTATTCTGCAAGTTTTAATTTATTATTTTTGACTCGATCCTATTTTATCCATTTGATTGAATCATACACTGTTAGAAATTAAGTAGTTTCTCTTCATAGAAAACAAGAAATCACTGGTAATGTCTGATGTTTTAACAATAGTTCTATTCAAATCAGTCACTCTAGATACTCATTATGTTTTAATTTACTCCAAAAGATGAACCAATTTCTCCTGCCTGAATTGCATTGCTTGGTAAGTGGTATTAACATGAGTAAAAATAAAAAAGGACATTACTATGTTCAGATGACAACTGTCACCTCAATTATAAGGTGGCATTGCCTTTAGGATACACCATGGTTTCAAAGACATCTAAATGAAAAAAGTGTATTTTAGATTATGGTGGAAAGTAGATTATCCCAACACTACTTATTGAACAAGTAATTATTTTCTACTGACCTGTGGTATCTCTTATCATATTCTAAGATGCATGCATGCTGGGAATTCCTACTCTTTTTCCAATGATCTACCTTTCCATTCCTGCATGAGTAACATACTGTATTATCCATGAGTATATGTCTTGACACCTAGATGGGTGTATCATCACAGTGCTCCTCTTCCATTCTTATTTCCTAGTTTCTTTATCATCTAGGTTCTTCTTAGACATTTACCATTGTCTATGAACTTTTAGATTCAGCTCATCACATTCCGTATGAAAACCATATTGCGTTTTCATAGGAATTATGATGAAAATTTGTCATAAATTGAGAAGAACTGGCCACTTCATAAAATTGAGCCTTCTCATCCATGAATATTTTTCAGGTTATTGTACACAGACTTCAAAAGCTATTTTAATTTTTCTTTCATTGATATTCTACACATACCTTGAAAAAACTATTATCTTATTCTAATTACCTGTCTAGATTCTTTTGGATTTTTTAAGTAGACTTTATAATGTCCTTAACAGTCAACAATCTTATCCCTTCTCTCCTCCATTTCACTCTCCCTCACATATTTTCCTTTAGGTGGTTTCACTACTACCTTTGGTACAACACTGAATGGAAAGAGTGACAACAGGCATCCTTGTCCTGTTTCTGACTTTGTTGAAATGCTTCTAAAAATCATATTAATTGTCTATAATCAAAAACACTTTATCAATTAAAAGTATGCTCTTCTATTCAGAGTTGGCTTAATTTTTTTTATAAATAAGTGTTAAGTTTAATTAATTGTCTTTTGTTTATCTTTTAAAATTATTACTGGGATTTATTATTTAACTATTAACATAGTGGCTTGCATCAATAGATTTTTCAGATATTGGCTCACCTGTTAATTTGTGGAATATGCTCAATTTGGTTAAGATATCTTGTTTTTATAAACAATTTCAATTTGTTAGAAATTTATTTAGGAATTTTCCAACTGTGTTTTTTCATAAAGCTAAGCTATAATTTTAGAATCTAACAAGTTCTTGCAATGTTTTCCTGTCAAAGTACTAGTAATCCAGTGAAAGAAACTGTGGGAGATTTTTCCCTATTATTCTGACAGTTTTCTATATGATAGGCATTGTGTGTATGTGTGTGTGTGTGTGTTTTCATGTTTGAAAATAAGAATTTCTGATTTGGAGTTTTTTGAAAGGAGGTATTTTAGATATTAATTTAACTTATGTAACTATAAAAGTTCTATTTAGATTTATATTACTTACTGAGTTATATTTTCCTGGGAAATTGCCCAGTCCATCTGGGTTTTCAAAGAAACTGACAAAAATGTAGAGGCCATTCCTTCTTATTAACTTTCAGGCTTAAGATATAGTTGACAAATAAATTATAAGATATTTTAACTGTGTATCATGGTAATCTGCTATATGTACACATTGTGAAAAGATTTCACCCATCTAGGTAATTAACACATACATCACCTCACATATTTGTTTACTTTTTGGTGAGAACATTTAAGTCTATTCTTAACAATTTCAATTATAGAATACAATGTGCATCAAAAAGAAAAACATATTTAGGAATAACCTTACTTAAGGAAATAAAAGACTTGTACTTGGAATACTACAAGACACATACAAAAGATATTGATGACACAAACAGAAGGAAAGATATACTGTGTTCTTGGATTGGAAGAATTAATATTGTTAAAATGACCATACTATTCAAGACAATATATAGATTCAATGCAGTCCCTGTGAAAATATCACTGGCATTTTACACAGATCTACAACAAATAATTTTGAAATCTGTACATAGTCACAAAGACCCCAAATAACGCCCCCCCAAAAAAAATCTTGAGAAAGAAGAACAAAGCTAGAGGAATCACGCTGACTTCAGACTATAATACAAAGCTACAGTAATCAAAACAGCATGGTACTGACACAAAAACAGGGACATAGATCAATGGAACAAAAGACACAGCCCAGAAACAAACTCATGAACTTATGGTCAATTAATCTATGACAAAGGAGGCAAGAATATACAATGGAGAAAACAGTCTCTTCAATACGTGGTGCTGGGAAAACTGGACAGCTATATATAAAATAATGAAATTAGAACATTTGCCAAAACCATATACAAAAATAAACTCAAGATGCATTAAAAACCTAAATATAAGACCCGATAAAATAAAACTCCTAGAAGAAAACGTAGGCAGAACATTCCTTGACATAAATTGTAGTAATATTTTTTTGGACTTGTCTCCTAAGGCAAAAGAAATAAAAGCAAAAATAAACAAATGGGACCTAATTAAGTGTAAAAGCTTGTGCACAGCAAAGGAAACCACTGACAAAATGAAAAGACAACCTACTGAATAACAAAAGCTATCTGCAAGTGTTATGACCAATAAGAGGTTAGTGTCCAACATATATAAACAGCTCATACAACTCAACATCATAAAAACAATCTGATTAAAAAATGGGCCACAGAAGTGACGGGGTATCTTTCCTAAGAGGAAATGCAGATGGCCAACAGGTACATGAAAAGATGCTCAACATTGTTAGTCATCAGGGAAATGCAAATAAAAACCACAATAAGATTATAACCTCATACCTCTCAGAATGGCTACCATCAAAAAGAACACAACAAATGTTGGTGACAATGTGGGAAAAAGGGTACACTGTTGATAGGAATGTAAATTGGTACAGCTACTATGGAAAACAGTATGGAGATATATCAAAAAAAGAACAAAAATAGGACTAATAAATGACCAGCAATTCCACTCCTGGGTGTATATATATAGAAAAAACAAAAACACTAATTCAAAAAGATACATGCACCCCAATGTTTATATCAAAATTATCAACAACTGCCAAAATGTGGAAGCAACCTATGTGTCCATCAACAGATGAATGGATAAAGAAGATGTGGTACACACATACATATATTGGACTACTACTCAGCCATAGAAAAGAATGAAATTTTGCCATTTTCAGGAAAATGAATGGACTTGGAGAATATTATGATATGTGATATAAGTCAGACAGGGAAAGACAAGTACTGTGCATCACTGATGTGTGGAACCTAAAAAATACAACAAAGTAGTGAATATAACAAAAAAGAAGCAGACTCACTGATACAGGGGACAAACTAGTGGTTACCGGTGTGGAGAGGAAAGGAGGAGGGGCTGTAAAGGGGGAGGGAGTTAAGAGGTATAAACCATTATATATAAAGTAAGCCACAAGGATATGACACATGAATATAGTCAATATTTTATAATAACTGTAAATGGAATATAACCTCTAAAATTTGTGAATCACTATCTGTACACCTGTAACTTACATAACATGGTAATCAACTATACTTCAATAAAAACTATAGAATGCAATATTATCAACTATATTCACGATGTTTTACATTAGATACTCAGAACTTGTTCATCCTACAGCTGAACATTTGCACCTCTTTCAGTTATTTTTCAATATTATAAATGTAACTGATCATTACTATAGAAATATAGTAGCTTTACTTTTGCTTTTAGTCCACTCCTGTATTCTTGATTCACTTTTTAAGTGTATTTTGAGTCTTTTTCTCAAGGTAAACTCTTTGTTTTTGTTTGAAAATGTTTTTATTTTGAGCTTAAAATTTAATGATAATTGAGTATAGATACTGAAAAAAATAAGTGTATATCATAAAAAGCGCTGTGGACATTATCTACTACTGCTGACTGAGAATGATGAAGGGATAGGACACTATTTACTTTAACTAATATCCTCAAGGAAGAACCATCGATTATGGGCTGATTTACAGAGTTCAGGAGCTAAAAATGCAAAGTTTAAGTATCTTTACAAGCCAAATAGAGAACAGTTACAAAGGCTCAGTTTGGAGCAGGCATTATAGGGCAATGTGAGACTACAGCGGTAACTGTAGCTCAGCCGTTGAGAGTGAACTGAAATGAGGTAAGAGGGTTAGACAGGGCCAAATGATGTAGAAATGTACATCCCAGAGTAAGCAGTTCGTATTTTATTCTAAGGGCCATGGTTAGTTGTTAAAGAGTTTCAACTAGCTGTGATTTGAGATCAACTTGCAATGACATGGAGAATCAATAGTAGGACAAAATACAAAGAAACAAGAGAATTAAAGGTGTGGTAAATTTGGTGGCCTAGAAGGGGGTCAAAGTAGTAGAAATGGAGAGAAAGGGATAAGTTTGTGAAATATTCTTGAGGCAAATATATCCATAATTACTGAGATCAGGAAAGGTAAGAATCAAAGCAACTGGAGGGATGATAGTTTTAAAGATTAGATAAATAAGTATAAAATACCTGACACATAATAGGTATTTAAAACAGTAAATTACAGTTTCATTACTTCTTAATTCATTATGTTCTCCTCTGTAATTTCCATTTTTGTGATGTTTTAACACAAAGAATTACTGCAACAATGTAATTCTTGCCATTTATTAAAATCATGTTTTTCAATGATCAACCCAATTTATAGATCTATGACTGTTAAAAGCACAGAACTTCAAATAATAAAGCATGCCTTCCTGGGAACATTTTATTCTTAGGGAACAATTTGCTCTTTTCCTAGCAAAACCAAGTGTGTATATGACATATAATAAAACTTACTTTTCCCTTCTAATGAAGATTTTGGAGAAAAAAACTTTAATATTCATTTTTGTCATTTTGAATAGAACTTACCTAATTAGCTGAATTATATAGATGTATTTCACTTCTTGCCTGCCCTTGGAATTATTCTCTTACCCCCATTCCACTAATCACCAGCCATTTGAACTTTTTCCAATGCTGGTGTTTTCTATTTTTTTCCTACTCCCATTAGGCAACATTTCACAATGAAAATCTTTGATACAGACATTCTGCCTAATTAATAGTTTGATAAATAGAACAGTCTGGCAGGCGCACACACATACACACATGTAATCTTTGTATTTTTGTGTGGAATTGTTCACTCTATGCTAAGTACATGTGTATTATTCTAATAATATAGCAATATTAAATTACAAAGTAAAGGTTTGGTTTATATTATTTTGTATTTTTTTGCTTTTATTTTTGTTTTTTTTTTTTTTTTGACAGACTGTTAAAAGATAGTATTAGATGTTTTAACATTTGTCATCCACTTTGATTTTTCAGTCCATCCTCAGAATATCACTGAGTATTCTGCTGAAACTGCTTGGGTCCTCATTAACATGCCTCACTGCTGACTCACTTTCTGATAAGGTTCTGTGAGTTTTTAGGATTAAAAGACTTCAGAAACTATTTCTCCAGCAAAGCTATTCTACAGCATTCCCTCTCCAGTATTCCCTCGGTCTGTTCCTTTTTTCTTAAATGTTGTATGTACCACATTTGTATGTGGATGAATGTATGAATATTCATATTCATTAAGAATAAGCTGCCAATATATATTGCTTGATATCTTAGTAGAGTACTGAGTTTTTATTTAATTTGTGAATAGATAATACGTGCACATGACACAAAATTTGAAAGATTCAGAGTACTCACAATAAAACAAATAATATGATTGGTCTCCCTTCCTTCCTTCATTTCCTAAACATCCTTTTCTCTTTTCTGGAGGCAGCCATTGTTATACCTTTCCTGCATCTACATCCAGAAATATTCTATTTATTTACAAACATGTACATGTGTGTGTGTTTGTGCACAGATGCACACATATGAACCCATTTACACATTTGTGTGCATCAGTTAACTACTGCTACATTGTACAGCACCCCAGAATTAGTGGCTTAAAATAACAACCATTTTTTTTACTCAGGATTCTGTTCTCTAGTAATTTGGGCTGGGCTGGCATCACCTTGGTGGTTTTCTGTGTATGTCCTCTGGGCTCGCTCAAAAGGCCACAATCATCAGGAGCTTAAATGGGGCTGAAAAGTCGGAAATGGCCTCACTTCCATTTCTGGCAATTGATGCTGGTGGTCCAGCTGGGCCTTTGTTTCTACATGGTCTCTCATCCTAGAAGGGCCAAGCCTGACTTCTTCATATGGTGGTCTTAGGAAGTCAAGAGGGCAAGAGCAGAATATACAAAGACTTCTGAACCCTAGGCTTGGAATTCAGCTGCATGCTGTTGGTCAAAGTTAGTCACAAAGTCAGCCCAGATTGAAGGGAGGGGGAATAGATGCCACCTTTTCATAAGAGAAGTTTCAAAATATTGTAGATATGCTTTCATAAGCTTGTGTGTGTATACATACACAAACACATCTTCATACAAATGGTAAGATGTCATAAAACTGTTGTACACCTTGCTTGATTCTTTTCTTAACAGTATAACTCAGTAATATCCCTATGTGTATGTATGTATATATATATATATATATATCTTCTTTATTCTTCAGTCATCCATTAGTGTTTCCAGTTTTTTACTATTATAGTCAATGCTGCAATTAATTTCTTATGTTTGCTGCATTTCCACATGTATGAGCTCATCTATAGACTTAGTGGCTATGTGCATTTAAAATTTTGACATATTTGCAAATTGCTTTCTGCTATATGAGTTGAAAAGTGTCATCTCCCCCGAATTCAATACCTCTAGTACCTCAGGATATATCTTTATCTGGTAATAGGGTCACTGCAGATATATTTGTTGATATGAGGTCATACTGGAGTACGGTGGGTTCTTAACCCCGTATGACTGATATCCTTCTAAAAAGGGGAAATTTGGAAACAGACACACATACACACAAATACACACACACAGAAATGCCATGTGAAGATAGGAGTTGTGCTGCCACAGGTGTCTGACAGTGTCAGGGAACTACCAGACGTTAGGAGAAAGGCCTGCAACGAATATCTGCTTAGAGGCTTCAGAGAGATCAAGGCCATGACGATGCCTTGATTTTGGACTTTTGAGACTCCAGAATTGTGACACATTAATTTCTGTTCAAAGCCACCCAGGTTTTTAAAAATACACTTTGTCTCATATCTCAAGTTTTTTCTGCCCTCTTTACAATCCTAAATCTTAGGTATTGCTCCTCATGGAAATAAATAAACACAAACAATTGTGATAAGTTGGGTTCCATCACAAATATGTATGTTTTTGAAATAATACATATACAGTCAAGATAAAGTAGAGTTAATACATTCAGTGTGTCTTCCCACTACCCGTTTTCTTGTGTTCCTTATTAAACTGCTACTGTATTTACACAAATAAATCCACTTTTTAAAGTACAAACTTCTTAGCAACTGCAAATGACAAATTCAATCTGATTTATTATAAAGAAGTTAGAGCTCAAAGTTTTACAGAGTTAGTGTAAAAAGAGCTGGGAAGAATGGCAGATTTCACTCCAGCTCCTAGCTTTTGCTTGTCTGATTCAGCTAAAAGCCAGATTCGTATTTCCTTCTGCTTCCAAAGCATGAATAGTAGGTAGTGGAAAAGATCGATTAAGAAGTTCAAATGGGAAATAAGAAACCTGTTCCAGGACTGCTCTGGGAGAGCTTTGAAGTTCATGGCTGGGGGGGTTACGAGACTACAGATTTAAGCTATTTGTAATGAAAGGAATGGTTTTCATTTTACCAGTTAAGCTAAATTCTTGCCTTTAGAAATAACTTTTCTAGAACTAGTGCCATGGTGTAAGAACTTGACTTTTATTTAGTCTATCATTTGCAGTCTCCCTTGAAGTTAAAAATCAGGAATTTTTAATATTAGATATCTATAAAAAGAAGTTATATCATTAGTTTCCACTATGCCAGGAAGTCAACTTTTTTCTCTCTGATGATATAGGCATTTGAATATATATCAAAGTACATGAATAAGCATCTACTTCATTTCAAAATCATATAAACCCATGTGCATAAGATAATGTTAAACAGTTGCAATGGGGATCTCTTGTAGAACATAAAAATCGTTGGATTTGTAAATTGGAAACCAGAATTTGATTCCTGAGTCCACTCTAGAGTTGTTATGTGACCTTCAGCAAATCACTTCAATTAATCTTCTCCATCTGTAAAATGGAGGTATTAACTGCCTTATTTCTTGCACTGTTTTAAGGATAAACTGGCATCTTTCAGATATATTAAAACTGTTTTGAAAATTACAAATAATGATATGACTGCATGGTTAGACAGCTAATATTAGACTTGACATCTTCATTCTCTAAATCTGCCTCTTTTTGCACCTTGATAAAGTATATCATCCACTCAGTCAGCCAATCCAGAAACCAGGGGTCACACTAGACCCTTCCTTTCCTAGATGCTCTCTCTCCTGAGTGCCCTTTTTCACGCTCTCCCATTGCCAGACATATACTTTCCCTGTTCCTGGTGCTGACTGAATCAACTCAGTCAGCACCCCTGTAACTTAATTAGTAAGCATTTCCTCTGAGAAGTATTTTATGACACTCCAGTCCTATTAGATAAGTGGAAATTTTGGTCTATTTTATCATATGTTTTTCCCTCAATTCCCTGATTTCCTTTTATAATATGCTCTTTGATTTAGGATAGCAACTACCTTTACAGCATTTCTAAGTTGATAATAAAACTGCTATGTTAAATTTGAGAGGCAGAAATAATTAACCTCTTATTGTTACCAGTTTTCACCCTATTAAAGAAAATCTTAATAACCAAATTATATAATTATGTAGTCTATATTCTCCCACCATAATACAATAAAATCAGACATTAGTTTTGGAATACGAACATAAAACCAACTACTAGTACTTCTAAGACTATCCTAAACAAAAATAATTCAAAGATAAAAACTAAAATAAAATATGAAATCAAATAGAAATATAATAATTGAAATTCAGTATATATTTTATGTAGTACTGAGCAAAAAATCTAAATGTTAAGTATATGCATTCTAATAGGTAAATCATAAACTTAATTTTTAAAAATATGAAATAAAATGAAATCATGTAAGTTATAAATAACTAGTAAAATTATAAATTGTTAAAAAAAGAAAATAATAAATATAAATTGTTTTAAAAATCACCAAAGTATATTAAGTGTAGTTGCATTCTAATTAAGCCTGAAAATCTCTATGAAATCAGTGTCATTTATGTAAAAAATTAACAGAAAATTAAGCCAGGGAAAGTACATCTGAAAAGATCGACAACTTAACAAAGTAATTGAGAAAGTTATCCTAAATATTTCCAGAAATCAAAAAAAGATTATTTTCATATTCTGTAAAGAATAAAGTTATTAATGATAAGCCCAATCCTGTAGCATAAATATATACCAAATTACCTTATGTGATATTATTATACATAAAAAGTATTTGCCTATATGAAAAGCAGCTTAACAGCAAACCCATTCCTGACATTTGAACATCTGACTTCCAGTTTTGGGGACTGTCCATACCTGGTTTTGCCCTTCCTACCAACAATCACACAGACAACTTTCTCCTTCAATCCCAGCTGCCTTGAAGCATGACTGTCTGAGTCTTTAGGTGTCTTATGGGACCCAAAATATATATTCTATATCTGCAAATATGCCTACTATGTAAGCTACCCCATCTCCATAATAGTTTCCAAATTTTAAAACACCCATTTGAGTGATATTATAACAAATAATTGTAAATTTCTATTGGGGTCTTTTTAAAATTGAACTATACTTGATTTACAGTGCTGCATTAGTTTTCAGGTGTACAGAAAAGTGATTCAGTTATACATATACAAATATACTTTTTCTGATTCTTTTCCATCACAGGTATTACAAGATATTGAATGTAGTTCCCTGTGCTATACAGTAGGTCCCTGTTTATTATTATATATGTAGTAGTGTGTATATGTTCATTCCAAACTCCTAATTGGTATTTTTTTTGTTTATTCATTTATTCCCTTACTTATTATTTCCAGGCATTATAGCATTATAGAGCCCCACTGTAATGTTCATGAAGAATAAAGTATCAGAAAAGTCCCTGGATGGCAGATATCCCACAGGATGTGTATGGCAATGAGTTCTGAACATTTTCAGTCAAATAAGCCCAGAGTCACTCTACTATCTTTTAAAAAACCAAGCATCTTCTTAGTAAAAATCTTCATACCAAAACTCCACATTAAGTCTGGTAATCTATTCTTTCAAAATAAGCAGATAATTATCAAATAATTAAGATGCTCAAATAATTACCTAACTCAAGTTTGTGTTAGCATCACTGAAAATCAAGACAAAATGTGCCAATTTTGACAAAAGTTGATGTAACATATTAATTGGTGAATAAACTTGAAATAGGACACCAAGACTATAAGTTTTTATGTTGTCCTGACTGACTTACTCATAGGCTGCATTCCTTTACCAATTATGTGCAGTAAACCAGACATAAGAACTCAGTACCTAAATATGAGTCAAACTGCGCATGGAAATTTGTGAGCTCAATTCCAATTGAAATTGATGAGCAGAATTCAGAAAACCATGGAGAAGCTTACACATGAAGAAAGCACCACTATATACACCTGGCTCTTAAACACTAAACTTTTCTCTTTTCAGTGCCAAACTGCCTAATCAAGAAAGGCAAACACTTCACGGGAGGTGAAGGGCAGAATAATGGGGTTAACCCACTAGAGATACAAATCCCATTCCACATACTTTCTTTGCGTGATACAGCAGGCATATAACCCAGGCTTTTATATAGATTGTTAAAGCAAATGAATAGTATATATACCTATACTCTACACTGCTAAACGGTAGTAATTTTGTATCATTTTATAAGGGCATTCAAAAAAACTGTTTCCCGGAAACAGTTCAGTTACAGTAGCTCCTTGGTGCAAATTCCTTAAACATCAGTTTTTAAATTGTTTAAAAAAATCAAATCCTAAATATGAGCAGGTTCTTACAAAAGGCTTTCTCTGTATAAGATACAATCAAAGCAGCATAACACCATCAGTTGGAAATATCTTAGTAGAAAACAAAGCAGACACTCAGATAGCTATATATTATTAATAAATTGAAAGTATGTGTCAAACTCAAATTCCAATAGAACAGGGTAGTCGTAAAGCACAGCACTGATTTTCACCCACAGAAATTGAGAATTCACTTACACATACCATGGGATCTCACATATGCTTGGAAGCTTAATGCTGAATTTAAGATCTGAATAACTGATTATGACATGTCTCTCAGAATTCTAACACCTAAACTTTTGTCCTTCAAACTATTTATTATATCACAAATGCTCCTTTCACCTTATACCAAGATCTCTTTCCTCTGAAGTCCAGATTCTGATACTAAAGGATGGTTTGGTTTGATTATGTCAATCGTACTTATAGCCTAAATCCTATCCCTTCTTTCATCTTCAGACACTGCTGGATTATAAACTGAAAAAAATTGACATTCTATCTCTGTTAACCTTTAGAGATGCTCAAGGAACTATTCCTTGTTTGTGAATCCATCTAATTGCTAATCTATAATCCTTTTAATATGCTGTGCTTTTTGGATTGATCTATTGCCAGCTGACCTAACACTGCCCATAGCTATATTAATCCTATTATTCACATCCTATTACAGAGTATCAGTGAAACTCTTTAATGAATCCTGAAAAGCTTGCTTGCCAGATACCAATATTAAGGATGATTACACATGTGTTCATTCTTTTATTTTTAATTATAAAGCTTCTGATTGTATTAATTATATTCAGTGGGATTCAGAGGTTTTCTTCTCCATAGCAGTGAGCTAACTCTAGGTTTTAGGAAATATCAGTTTCTAAATGTCATTACCATACATATTGTTTTGATCCTTCTCAATGGTAAATAAGTTCACAAGATAAAATGTTGTAGTATACTTTGAGATTAAATTCTGTGGTAAGGTAAATAAAGTGTGTGGGGTATGGTAGAATTAAGTAGGGTTTATCAAGAGTAGATAAAATAGTCTAGAGAAAGGTCTGCATTTTGAGTTCCTGATATATTCACAATACCATTAATCCCCTAACAGGATGGATAAATCTGTCCTGGATGATAAGCCTACTTGTTAAGGGAAGTATATTCTCTATTGAATTAATCACTACATATGAAAATGGAAAGTATCATCAGCCTGAAAAACTATGATACCTTATCATCAGTTTTAGTCTGATGAGTGACTAAAGAGAACAGTTTTTAAAAAAATACAGTGAAATATACTGGCAATGAAATTCTTTTTATTTAAAAAAAATCTGAAAAAGTAGACTTATAGAGAAAAGCACTATTGTTGTTGATGATGATGTTACTGTGTTTCATGAAAGAGTAACCAGATAGGGCTTTATGGTGATTAAAGGTCCTGGGAACTGGAGCTTGTGGTTGGGTAAGTAGTTTGGATCTGCAGAACAGAAGCAAGTGTCTGTATAATCAGAGTCAAACCAGTACCAAGGAGCTATGGATCTTGGAAGTACCCAGAATCTTGACAGTTAAAAGACAAATACGAGCGAGTGTCATCGCAACCTGGCTCTAGAAATCGTCATGTAGAGAAGTTCTAGAATGTAAAGCCACCCTGCCCTCTAATATACACTCATTGTCCCTTTGCCAAACTGTATTGATATGAGTTATATTTAACAAACTGAGTCTTAAGCAAGATTTTACATTGATCTCTCGTCTAGCCGTTGATCATCATAAAATACCACCTCCTTGTTTTCTCCTGAGTATTCCAGTGTGAGAAAAAATAGGATGCCAATAAAATATAGGACATCAGGATAAATTAAGTGGATATATTTTTAAGGATAAGTATGCGTCAAATATTGCATGGCATATACTTAGATAAAACAAAGCACCTATTGTATATCTGAAATTCAAATTCAACTTGGTATTATGTATTTTTATTTACTAAATATGGTACTTCTGAAGAAGAGGCCTGAAAGTTTTGGGGGGAAAGACAGAAGAAACTATATAACAGTACTGCAGGTACTTTAGCTACGATTCTTTCTGTGCTGGCTCAACAATAAGGAAGATGCCTCCGAAGATGTGTCTTTGTGGACAATGACATTAAAATTATCCATCTTAGTGTTTCACCATTTTGGTGGACACTTGCTTTTTTTCTCTCCCTAACTTTACTTTTTAATTTTCACTTTAAAGAAGCGTTATTTAACTCAGCCTTTTGGAACATGATTTTAAAGGAAGACTATATATAAAAGTAAAGCAATATTGAATTAAATGAGACCTTTCTCTGTACAGTGCAATTTTCAAAACAGCAAGAGAGACAGATTTTACACAGTAAAGTAAAAGCATTTAGAACTGAAACTCAAATCAACTAAAATAAATTCACACTTCAATTGTGACCTTCATAGCTCCCTAAATGTATTTTAAACAGTAGGTTGCTTTTCTTTTTATAGTGTGGAGCTGCACGTAATCGTAAAAGAGAACAGCAAATGTATACACAGAGCCAGTTATGTAAGGAACATACCAGGTCCACATTCCACCACCTGCTAGCCCTACTTCTCTCCTGATGTGTTTATAGTAGAACTTGACTTAGAATTTGATGAACAGTACAAAGTTATAGCAAAGTAGACAGATAAATGTGTTTGCATATTCCCAAATCTTACACACACAGTAACTCAAAGTCATTATTTCTGGTAGAAAGAGAACTAAGATATAGTTTAAATTGAGTAGAAATAGTGAGTTTTAATATGAGGTTTGTTTTTTTTTTAACATAATCCAAGAGTTTCACAAAATCCTCTTTTATGGCATTGCTCTTCATTTTATTTAGCAGCCGTTTTGCCAACCCTAGCTTTCTGGAAGTCCTTGATACAAGATTACCTTAAGATAAATATCCAAATATTTGATCTTCTTCTCTCACTCACAGATACGGTGAGATTTTTCCACTTTACTGTTTTCATTCAAATTATTCCTCAACCTTCAGTAATAATAATAATAATAAATGTTTTTCATGGTACATCACTGTAATTTTATGTCTTATTAGTAACTTGTTATTACAGATATCATTAAATTCTATAAAGTTCATAGCATTCTACAGTTATTCGAAAATGTTCAAAATTTTAAAAAAATTTCCAAGGACATTAGAGAAATTTAGAGACAAAGATCAAATATGCACTTGTTAATGAAATCAAAGTATATCCCTGAAAGAGTCATAGTTTGTGTATATTGAAAAACAAAACAAAGCAAGCTAGACTCAATGCAACAGGCAAACAGACAAGTGGTAATGTATTCACTTTATGTATTACAAAGTCAGTGAATAAGACTAATAATAGCAAAATACTTCCCAAAATAAGAACAATTTAGGTCATCTGCTGAAGGACAATTTGTCATTTTTTTAAACCAGTATTCAAAATAAAATTAACATTTTCTTGTACGAAAAAACTACTGAATGGTGAAAAGTAATGTATTTAGAATTCCAGGTTTAAAGTATTTTTCTAATGCTTTTCTATTTTTGTTTTTCTATTTTTTTAATTAAGAAAAATTCACTTCAGCTCAAATGGATAGATCTTGATTATAGAACTCTGAGTTTTGATGTGTATACACTGCAACAACAACCCAAGCAAAATACACAATATTCTGGTCATCACAGAAAACTTTCTTATGCTCTCTTCTAATCAATCCCCAATCACAAATAAATAGTCACTGTTCTATTAAACATATATTAATCTTACATATGTTTAAACTTTATATAAATGGACTCAGTATGTACCTTTTCCCCTCTGGCTTCTCTTAATCAATATGATGTTTCTGAGATTCACCTAGTGGTCGTATCATTGTTTTCCTGAGTGAGTAGTATTTCATTACATGAATATAACATAATTTGCTTCTCCATTCTCTACTTAATGGATATTTGATGCATTTACAGTTTGAAACTATTGTGAATAACACTGCAACAAACATTTGTATACAAATCTTTTGTGACTATGTTTTTATTGCTCTTGAATAAATGATTCAGATCCATAAGGTAGGTGCGTGTTCAAATTTTTAAGAAACAGCCAAACAGCATTTTATCTACTCCATGGTTGGCAAGCATCCTCTTAAAAGGCCACATGTCTCTAACATTTTAGATTTTTTTTTTAAGAGTCACATGTTACAAATAGTTCTGCTAGCACAAAATAAGTCATAGACAATATGTAAGTTAATGGATGTAATAATGTTCCAATAAAATTTTATCTACCAAAACAGATGACCAGTCCAAGGGACATTGTTTGCCAACTTCAAGCTATGCCTTTTAATTAAAGTATTTAATCCCTTGATACTTCATATAATTATTAATGTGGTTATGTTTAGGTTTACCATTTGTTTTATTTCTTCCACTTATACCACTTGGTTCTTGTTTCTTCATTTCTCCTCTCCTGATTGCCTTTGGGTTAACTGAAAAATTTTAGATTTCTTTTGGATATCTTTTAATATTCTATTTAAATTGCTCTGTTTTTTTTTTCACCAAAAAGAAAGAAATCATAGTTTTTAGCTTTAGAATTTCCATGTTTACAGTTTCTATTCCATATATTTACTCAGGATGACTATTACGTCCTTTAAATTCTTTAGTATAGTTTTATTATATATACGCTATTTCATGTATATATATGTATATGTGTGTGTGTGTGTGTGTGTGCGCGCGCACGCGCATATATAGTTTGAAATTCTTGTATGTTAGTTCCAACATTTGAGGCATCTTGTGGTCAGATTCTATTGACTACTTTTTCCCTTGACCTTGAGTCACTCCCACCATTTTTGCATGAAACAATGGTTTGTTTCAAGTTATTTTGGTATGTCAGACATCGTAAATGAAGCATTATAGGAGCTTTGGATTCTTATCTTTCTCTGAAGTGGACAGATTTTCCTTTCAGCAATCTGTCCAATTTATGGCTTGTCTTGCCTTTATACTTTTTTAGAAAGAGTGTCTTGGTTTTGGTTTTATTCTGAAATACAACTTTTCATCCTGAAATTTAGTCACAAATCCTAAAATGTGGTCATTTTAAAGTTTCAGTATAAAACTCATAGTATTTATTACCAAATATCTCATATATGGGCAAATTCACACTGCAATGGGAAGATGTTCAATTTCATGCTCAACTATTCAGCTGTTGTTTTCCCTTGGACTTTAAGATTCTCTTCTAGATATGTATAGGATTTAAGTAGAGTATATTACAGAAGTTTTGGATCCTCCTTTGTGAATCCTTCCCTTTCCTAGTTTCCTCTCTTAATAGCTCCTTTTACAGTCCTGGACTCCATACTTTGAGAATAGAAGCTTTCTTCTTGAGACATATAAACATACCTCACCCAATGCTGTTTGCTTACTTTGGGAATTAGATGTCCTCATTTCTGCTTGCTTGAGTTACTTTTCAATATCTTCAAATACACATTTTAATATTTTTACAGGGATTATAATTGTTATCTCTAGATAGGATAGTCAGTAAAAAGCCATTTCTCCATTTCTTAAACCAAAACTCCAAAGAAACTATTTTTGAATGAATTAAATTAACATTTAACTGTCACTCTGATATCAGTCATTATGACAGGTCATAAAGTTGTAGAGCTGAATCAGACCAGATACTTTATTTGGTGAAGAAAACACACGAGAATTTATAAAAAGCAAATTTATAATCAATGAGATATATGTAAATATTGATAATGGTTTGTTTTTAGTCACATTAGCTGAAAATTTACTAATGTTTTAACATCAAGCACTTGTTTTTATAAAACATGTATAACAAAGGTGTACAAGATATATAGTCACTGTTTAGATTAATCTTACTCTCACTTTTACACCATGTTGGGTGTAATACAAAAGATCAAATCTACAAAGAAAGAAAGCTGGCTCCTTAATTTTGTTGTATAATACTGAAAATTATGTAAATTTGAACATTTTAAAGTGTTTCAAGAAGACACATGACAATACAGAAACAAAACTTAGAAATAAATTTTCATACATATTTAATGAGAATTTCTGTGTACCTGTAAGAGATTATGCTATAATTACTGCAAAATATGAAGTGTCAATAGAGGACTACAGACAGTGTTACACCAACCCAGAAGGGTGGCTGATCAAGTATGTTTCAGTAAGCTTGATAATAAGCTGGTCAGTGAAGCCCTCAAAGAAGGTAACATTAATGCTAAGCAAGCAATCCTGTGAGCAGTCCTTCAGAGTTTGTGATGATAATCTGGAAACGGTTTCCTTGGCTTTCCAATGATGTGTGAAATGTTCCTATTGTACAGGTTCAGTAAAAGATGAGAGAGTAATTTAACTATGGATTCCTTGCAGTTACGACTAGTAAACAGACACAACCACACTATGGAGTCACCTCAAAAGGTAGAAGATAGAGATAAATGTGGCTTTAGGTCTTACTTCTTAAAATTACTCAAAGTGGAAAATATAACATCATCATTGACTATTTTTGTGTGTGCTAGAATTAATTGTGCTGTGTGGTTAGAGGAATGACTTGAATTCCTTAGCTTTCTGAAAAAAAAATCTCACGAGGGAAAACGAATAATGGTTCTAATTTTTGTGGCACTGAAAAAGATCTGTGGCACCTAAATTATCCTAAAAAAGTTATTCTACAAGATGAACAGAATTATGATAAATTTACAATTTAATATTCATTATATAATATATGAAATATTATGGTCTTTATACAAACTTTATTGACAACTGTATTTAACCACCTACTATAATCAATACAATGAACATGATATATTTGTACCTACAACACAGTCCTATTTTTTAAATGATTAAAGATACACAAAATAGTTGTTTCTCTAAGATGTTAGAGAAGCAAGGACAGAAGCAGAAAAATAAGCTAGGATAGCACTGAAATAAGTGGGCAGAAGATGATGCTTGCAATGTCCACGATGGTAGCAATGTTGATTATGGTAAGATGTGGTGAAATGTCAGAAATGTTTTAAATGTAGAGTCAATAGGATATGTTAAAGATTGGATTTTAAAAGTGAGAAATGAAGTTTTTAAGGATGATTCTGAAGTTCTTGAGCTCAGTAATTGGGAAGATGGATTTGTCATTTAATAAGATAGGGAAGGCTTTAGATAAAAAAAGTTTAAAGGAAAAATCCAAAGTTCTGTTTCAAACATGTTACCTTTGAGATTTCAATTAGACATTCAAGTGAAGATGTCAAGCAGGTAATTGGATATAGTAGCCTACAGCTTAGTAAGAGTGCAGAGATAAATAAATGCACATTTATTTATTTTATAAATAGGTAAGTATATAGAGATATATCAAATATAAATGCAGAATATGGAAAATTATATAGGTATCCATAAGGAGCTTTATATTTATTACTTAAATGTATAAACATATGTGCATTTATGTATATCACTCAAAAACTTAAGAGATAGTTCTATCAGTTATCAAAAATATCACCTTTCAGCTTCATCTCCACCTTTGTTTATCATACTTGTAACACCAGCATACTTGTCCCTTCCCAGCTGGTACCTGGAAACACTTCCTTCCGGAAGGTTCTGAAGGGTCCCTGGTGGAGGAGGGGCTTTTATTCCTGGGAATGTGCTCCTCTTGTCAGGTTTCTGCAGTGAGGCAGTAAGAAACACGCAACACCTCTCCCTAACTATTTGACCATGGCCACACATTCTCGAATAAAATCTGGACCTTATCCCTGGGAGAAAGAAGTCCCTTTCCATATTGTTTCTATCTTGGGTGCTCTGTCAGCCTCAGATACCTACATGGCTACTCCTTATATTTGCCTTCCTGTATTCTTTAGTTTGCTTTTCCCCATAGTAAGCAATCCTTTGTTATGTATAATTATTATTTATATTAAACTTTCACTGCTCAAATTGCAATGTGGTTTCTGTGTCCCGATTTGATTTTGCTAATACACTGGTATTATAAAGCCCTGCATCTAAAATAAACAGAGGCTTTGTTGTAACAAAAGAAGTCCAATGATTGAGCTTTGCCTCTCCAACATCTAAGGGTTGAATAGATAAGGAAGACTAAGCAAAAGAATCTGAGAAAAGGATGACAAGATAAAAGAGAGACCAAAAGGAGATGGAAATCCAAGTGCAGGAATGGTTTCAAGGGCAAAGGAATCATCAGTTCTGTCAAATGTAACTGATTAGGTCAAGTAAGAGGCAAACTGAGAATTAAGCATTCCATTTTACAATGTGAGTCATTGTGATCTTGACAGTAATTTCCTTGACTGCTTGGAGAGGACAGCAGATACACACAGGTTTAAGAGGGAATAAGAACAAAGGAATTGACTATTCCAAACATAGATAAATTGTTAAGAGGACCTTCTCAATTATGGGCAGTACTGTAATAGAGTATCAAGTGAAAGGAAAAGCACAGGCTAAAGAGGACTGTTGTAATTGTTACTGTTTATGACTAATGTGAATAATCATTTTGATAGGAAAATTAATGATGCAGGAAGAGAGAGGCAAGGATTACTGTTTCCCAAAATAATTTAGTTAAGATTTGAAATCATTTGAATGGTCATACAAGTTAATGGTGCATTTAGGATTAGAACTCAAGACTCAGGCCAAATCATCGCCTGCTCTAAGAAAATCTTTAATGAATAAGACATTCTAATGTAAAAGTGGTAAAATTAAAATATATACACTTAAACTATGATACAACTTTCTACTAAAAATAGTACTCCCTTCTGGTAAGAGTTATAAACACAAATTATTTCAAAAGAATTTATGAGCTTTTTATCATTGCTTTAGGCATTGTCAGCATTTAAGAATCACTAGCTTTAAGGCTAATAACTATGTATATTACATGTGACACAAATGTGAAAGGAAATACGCATAATTTAGGTGTGTATATCTATATACACACATATGAGTAATGAGTGTTAAAATAACACATACATTTAATGTGGTCTGCGTCTCCATACCATTTAATCACACTATACTTATTACACATGAATTATCTCAAGAGCCGTAGTTAGTTCAAGTGATATAAAGACTAAGAAAACTAGTATGTCTACTGCACTGTTATATTTCCTATTAGTGGACATTACGAGAGTAAAATTTTTTTCTCACTGTGCCACTTCCTTTCATTTCACACAAAGGCATAATTATCAAATATCCATGTTTCTCCTCACCCCAGCCCAGCTACAGAATATATCCACTTCTTCCCTGAAGAGTATTGTTTTGTGTATTATGGACAAAAGTTCATGGTGTTCTGATTGATCTGGGCCAGCACCACTACTGAGTCCCTACTGAGTTCTACTGTGTTGCTCAGTCCTAATATTTTCAAAATTACCATTGTGTGAGGAAATAGCTAATAGTACTTAGAATCAATATGAATACTGTTCTCTCAAGTCATGTGGATCTTCCAAAAGTCCCTTTTATTTTGCTATCTAACAAATACTACCAGTTAAACCATGGGATACTGACAGAAAATAATAATGATACTGATTTCCTCAAGTAAACAGAGTGTTCTGCACCCAGAGAGCATATTAAACTTTTGTCCTACTTTTCCTTTCTAGATGATGTAAAATCTTAGATTCATTTTTTATATCTTTTGTGAAATATGGTAATGCTTTATTTATTGGCAATCTGACTCATTTGATTAATATGCTACAATAAGTACTGCATATGCTGACAAATTCCTAGGCAAGGGTAGCTGATCATTTGTATTTGGCTACATTTTTATTTTTATCAGTCAATTTTTGCATTAATTACAAGGTATTTATACTGATTTATATAAGCCTGTGTCAATATTGCTCAAAGATCTCCTTTGGATTTCTGACATCTTACTCAGCCATGAACCAAATGAAATCATCCATCTGAAAAGTTTAGCTGCTTGAATACCAAACTGTATCTCTCCAAATATCAGTCCCCAAAGAAGCACTCACTAATATAAATATGTATAGATTGCAAGTGACCTTTAATTGTCAGCGTTTGACTGTGTTGGTATTTATTTTTGAATCCCGAAGTCATGTATTACATATAAGATATTGTACCACAAAATAATGTTTTGAGGACATTTACCATGCAGCATCTTTTTTCTTATTAAAAACCATGAAAGGCCTCATACAGAATTCAATACACTAATCCATCTACCATATAATTTTTAAACATCCTATATGCTGCTTTATCATTTTTCACATACAAATATTTTATAGACAGTTTCAGAAACATTGATGGCTGGTTAGTATGAGTTACACTAAACAGCCTGTGAAATATATTATTATGTAACTTTTAGATTAAAAGATGTTTGTAAGTGTTTATGACTATCTGATAGGAGAATTGATCTATCCTAACAAACTTAAACTGCATTATGTTTCACAAAACAGTTAGAACCTTGAGGCAAAGCCATCAATAGAAATAGCAACATTAATCAAAAATGGCTCTACACAATAATTGGAGCTTTAATAAGTGTACTGAAGCAAAACAGTTGGTTAACACTGTACACTCTGTTGAATAAGCAAGCCCATCTTTACATCCGCTCTAATAGAAGGGATCTTCCTCAAAATGATGGACTCTAATCCTTCCTAGGAGCTAAATTTCACCAGCAAATCAGCCTTGCTTTTCTGCTCAATATTTCAATTCAACAATGTGCTGGATGATACAATGAACTCAAGTTTTGCTTTTTTTCCTTAGATGATAAAAAGATCAGACCAGTGAAATTCTTAATTTGTAATATTGTATGTAAACCAGTTATATTTCCTGAATTCATTCTCAAATTGCCAAAATGTATAATTGTTGATTAGTTTCTGTGAAAAGGACACTTTAATTGGAAAATTATGAGGGTATAATTATTACATACATGTTGATCAAACAAAATATGGCAATCTACATTATTGTATAATTTCCAACAAGTTCAATATAAACAAGCATGTTCAACTATATAGATCCTGAGAGATATTATATTGCACTATAATCCACTACTCATTTTTTAAAATAATGTTTGAGGACATTATCTGTACTAGTATTTCAAGGCTTCCAAATGTTCCAAGGTTAAAGTATTAGTCTAATGCTAGATTTCTATTGGTCTCTGAATACAGCTACTCAAATTACTTCATTACCAGCCTCTTCAGTGTCCTTTGATGTCCCATCACTTTCCCGTTTCTAAGCATTTTTTTCCTGTTGTCTCTTTCATATAGCATTCTTACACCATCTTTCCAATTGCCAGATATGTTCATTCTACTCATTTCTCATGAAAAAATTCACTTATGTTGAGATATTCTTCAGTTAGCACAGGCCCAATGCTGAGCGATACACATAACTTTAAGACTATCCATGTTTTCTCTATGTGTAAGCACACACTTACATTTAATACATGAGTGTATCTGCATGGCATTTTTCTATATAAACAATAAGCAGGGTTAATGTCCAAATACATGAAAGAGCTATAAGGAATGTTCATTATTACTGTTTCTTTTATTAATAGCTATATGGCAAAGCATATCTCTCTAATAATCTAAATGCAACCCTAGTATGTTGGAGAAGTGTCATGCTGTGAAATATTGACCAGGATGAGTCCCTTCTGCCAAATGTAAGCCAGCATTATTCACATATTCATATAAATTTTAAGCTGATTATCTCTTACTGAGAGGCAGTAATGAGAGTAATATAGCAGGGAGATCTAAATTAGAACACAGATTTTTTTCTTGACAATAGAAATGCAAATATGATCCTAATTAATAATATGCTAATAGCTCCTCTCTATAGATATTAACTCAAGTCTAGCTTGGACTAATACGTATGCAGTATCTTTACATATTCTTCTCTAATAAATATCTAAGGTTCCCGAAGATAGGAATAAAATCTAATCTACATTGTATAACTTTTTCATAGAAAGAAAGAATGCTGTTCAATTAAGATGTGATTGTAATAATATAACTATGATACTGCTTAAATATAAAATCTCAGACTTTCTTATCAGGTGCTATGTTAGTTGAGGGAAAAAATGGCTGGAAAAACACTTTTAAGTTTTTCGGGCAAAGGGGCCATCAGTTAACTTTTTAGTTACTTGTGAAGCCAGTTATTAATTCACCTAGATTAGTCACTTATGTAATTTCAGAATACTGAGTTTCCAAAGACAATGCACAAAGAGCTTCATTGTCCTATTCTCTGTGTGTGTGAGACAGAAATTATTTACAATAAAATTTTAAAGTGAAAAAGAAGGAAATGCCATTCTTCTGTTATACAGAAATAGATAGGCCTTTTAAAAAAACTCTCTTGGCACAATATAGTTTTTTTATGTCTTTGAAAAGAAGCTAGTATTTACAATGTACGGCTGCTATCTGATTTTCATTCTGTCAAATCTTTCCACACCAGCATCTCCTTCGAAAACATGTAGCTGACAGAGTATAATTAGAACTCATGTCGTCCTAGAAATCCCTAAATAGAAATCTGATATGAGCTCCAAGGTATACCAAGAAAACGACTGCCTGGTGATAGAACTCTGTGCCAGCTTACCAGTTACCAGAGAAGGCAGCAAGAATGAAAACGTGGCAAGGAAAAAATACTCTCTGACAAGACATTTACCAAAGCAAAGAAATCTTAGTAGCATTTCATTTTGTTATGTTACCTATACTACTATAATACAGTGACACTGTTTTCCAAGTCAAAAAAAAACTGGACTAGCAACAAAGCAAAATAAACTGTTTAAGAATGACAACCAATTTAACTCAGAGCGGAGAGCCTCTTCTGTTTGGGGGAATTATAATATTCTCAAATAGTTACTACCTATTCTGATGAAGAATTCAATTCCAAGCACAAGAAGAATTAAAGATCAGTCTTAATAATAGATTTGAATCTGAAATGGAAGACAAAAAATAGGTGAATGGAGTAAAATATGTTAATTTTAGTATTCACATAATATAATATGTTCTTAATGTACTTAGACAAATTGGAAACAACCAACATTAACAGAAAGTAGCAAACGTGGTCAGTGTATGCGTCCAGTTGTTAGTTTACAAGCAGTGATTATTGTAATTCTTGTCATGCATCTATATATAATGAAATACAGCAAAATAAATTAATCTAAAAAAAACAGTATAAAGTGGGCACTGTAGTTGAATTTATTAGCACTCCAGAACCAAAAAGAAATAAATGAGAAACAAGAAGAAATCCATTTTATATATATTCAATTACTAGCACAAGAGAGTTCAATTGAATATGTGGAAAAGTTGCTAGAGCCCTGGGAAAATGTATTCTATTTAACCTGTCAATAGCAAATCCCATCAGCTTAATGGAACTGATGTTCAGGCTTCCAAGCAGATTGAATGACACTGATAAGTCCATTCACAAGGAATGGTCAATGTAAAATATGGTTTTCTTAATAGAAAAGGGCATAATACTGATAATTAAATAAACTTTTCATAATGAAAATGTCACAGATATAGAAGTGCTATGAATCATTCATACTTGACTTGAAGTAAAAGGTGAAAAATGGTACACTCATTTATAGACTTTCCTTTGCCTATTTGGGAAGTCTTATCAATTTAAGTTGTAACCACGGTCATTTTACTCTGTCCTTAAATGCTACAGAAATTGAGTAAATGATAAAGTCATGATAAAATGATGAGTCAGTATGGATAGAACTAATCTTTTAGAGTGCACTTCTCAGTAACTAAGCCAGTATTTCCAGCGATGCCATAGATATTATTTAGTAATAATAGTTACTGAAGCACTCTATCTTATTTCCATTTTTCATTTATTCAGTCAATATTAGCTGCTTGTTTACTAAATGCCAGGCAACACTTAGTTTCTACATATAAAATAATCTATTCAATAAATTATTCTTTAGACAGGGCAATCATTTAAAGTGGGTGTTGAAATGTAGTTATGAGTATTTTGAGGAAGAGCAGAAATTTGGTTATTGCTTCTTAATTTTGGATAAGATTGTTTTTAAATGATAATTCTACAAATATTGATACAGCAAGATGATTTATCTGTCATTCAACTATTGTTCATTTATGCTTGTTAGTGCTTAGATGTTTAAACATTTAACTGAATATTCCATAAAGAAGGGACACGTATTATAATAAGTTCTAAATAGGAGAGCAATCCTCTGTATAGAGGCACTTTTAAATCATTTGTCAACAAAAATAATGTTTAAATAAATCTAACAGAGAAACTTCAGGTTTCCAGAGCTATGAAGTATTATGCAATTTGCTATAACTTGGGAGAAGAAGCCATTCTGGTTGATTTACATCATTATCTGTCTCCTAAAGGCAAAAGGCGGGGGGTAATCCTACTCAGCTGCTTACTGACTATATGACTTCTACTTTCTTAAAGTCTCAGTTCCCTCAATTAAAGTAGAATCTTTTCATCACAGAAAATTTAGGACTAAAGTGAAATAGCTGACCCACAGATGGTAGTCAATGTATGGTAGGGATTTTTCTCTCATGTTTTCAGAATTGGCCTAATTTGTATTGCCTTGAAAACCTTCACGTTGCCTAGAGATGGGAAGCAGAAGCAAAGAGTATCTGCTTTAGTGCAGATGTGGCCTTCTTGGAATTGTTGCATTCTCTACATATAATCAGTAAATGGAGTGTGACTTAAGCCTCCTAGATGGAGGCCATAAGCAAAAGCCACCAGAGTAGAACTCTGATGGTTTCAAATGCTGCATCTGAAACAGCTTCATGTACTTAATAGCTTCTCATCCCTCCCCTACCAACTATATTGCAGAGAAGAGAAACTTATCAACTCCCTGCCATTTTCTTCTTGCTTCTCTATCCATGGTTTCTTTCAATCCAGCTGGGAATAGGTGGTTCTCCTCAAATTAGTCAGTCCTTTCATCTGGACTCTTACTCCTGTTTCCTCCTGTATTTTCTTACTTTTTCTGGCAGATTTGGCCCAAGACTACTAAAAACATTCTGAAATCTGTACCATCTTCCACACAAAATATTCATCAATCCCTGTGAACTCATTCCAACTACTGTTCAACATATTTCCATTTCATATTCACATTCCAACTTCCTGAAAAAGCTCCTTGACTATACAGCCTGGTACCATTTCATCACCTTCCATTCACTCCTAAAATCCCCTCTACTATGGTTTCTTCCTCCCCACCCTGTATTAAAATTGCTTTAGGGAAGATCACCAATAACCTTTATTTTGTTAAATCTAATGAGTGCTAAAATCTAGTAGAGGCTTTTTTGTCCTCATCGTAATCTCTCAGCATTAGTGAAACATAACTGATCTCTTACTTCTTGAAATACTCTTCTCCTTGACTTCCATAGCACAAAATATCCTAGTCTTTTTCTCCATCTCTGGTTTTTCTCACATTTTATAGATGGATCCATCTCTTTTATCTTTAAATGTTGGAATTAGTACACAGCTCCAAAACT
This sequence comes from Vicugna pacos, assembly GCF_048564905.1. Taxonomy (NCBI): domain Eukaryota; kingdom Metazoa; phylum Chordata; class Mammalia; order Artiodactyla; family Camelidae; genus Vicugna; species Vicugna pacos. Next base: position 57,395,644 of record NC_132993.1, read on the forward strand.
CATCTTCATACCTTCTCCCTAAATAATACCAATCATCCTATAGCCTTCAATACCACATCTTTGTTAATGACCTCTTAATTTATATCTCTACATCAGATATCCATTCTGACCTACAAAATCACATAGCCAACCACTTTTGTGTTGTGAATTATCTCTGCCTCATTTTCCTAGTCTTGATTCAATGTCCCAGATTTTCAGTTGGCCCTCCCCTAAGTATGGATTATTGTTCTCCTTTTCCCCTAAACGTCCACACTCATAGATATGCCATTCTAAGTACCACTTTATCAAAACCATAAATAACCTGAGATGCATTTTCCTGTGCTCAAATCTGAGGGCAGATCTGACCTCTCCATGTTCAGCACAAGCTGCTGGGCCTTAGCATTAGACAGACCCCTGAGATCTTTCTTGTCAAACCTGTGGCTCTTCTGGAACTTTGCAAGAGTGCTTTCTTTGTAGCAGTCAGCCCTTGAAGCATCATTCACTAGAAGAGTATTAAGGTTCTTCCTAGTTTAGAACATGGTTGCTTTATCAATAGAGTGAGAGAACAGACATATTGGAGAAAATCTGATTCCTATCTACTAAGCACTCTGAGGGTACTCAAGTATCCAAGGAAAAAGGCTGAGTTGATCTTATGTGTGCATGCTGTACATTTTAATACTCTTCCTTTTCCCTATGTCTATCCAAACTAGCTGCCTAAGACTTCTAACGAAGAGACATGAGGATCTCAAACTTTCTCAGAGTACCCTAAGATTTTGAAATGAAGTCATGTTTTTAAAGTGGAAGTTAATTCTAAGTTAGCTTATGCTTTTTATCCCTAGCGTAGGATAAGTAAGTGTGCAATTGATTTTAATTTAATATTCATGGTGTATTACAGCTGCCAGAGAATATAAGAATTTTTTTAAAGAAAGGAAGGACAGGCTGGACCTAAACTTACCCTTAGAATTATTGCCAGAGTTGCAAGGACACTCCTGAATATCAAAGAGCATGTATATAGGAAATAACTTATAAACAATTTTAAAAGGCAGTGCCTACATCAAACATTCCAAAGCAGCTATGTGCCATGGAGACCTCAGATAGAGCCTTTTCTTTGTCATGGTCTACTTGGTATAAAAATAATGCTACAGTGTCTCCTCATACAAATACCCATCTGAAACATGATTCTCCAGATCTTGGCTGACTCTTCTCTGTTCAAATATCACTTCCTCATAGGGGATTTCCCTGATCACTTAATGAGGCATAGACCCTCTCCCTCCTATAGCATTTATCATTACATAAAATTACCCTATTTATTCATTTGTTTTATTTCTCTCCCTCCATCACAGGAATACACTCAAATATATGCTCCATAAGAACATGGATATTTTCTACATACATCACTATAGCAATCACAGTCATTTCCTACATATATGGATGTATGACACTGACCTGTAGCACTGTATGACACAGAACTACTTAAAAGTGTCCTCATCTAGAGAATGAGTCCAAATCTTACTCTATATGATTGTTAGGAATTCAAATGTAAGTAAAATGTGTGAAAATCGTTTTCTACATACAAAAATAATTAACATGTAAAAACAAACTGCAAAGGCACATTGATCCTACAGTTACATATAAAATGAAAATTGAACAGTCTTACTAAGTGGTACATAGAACCAACATGAAATGAAACTATCTGAATCTCAGTGTGAATCTCTGAGTTCTTGGCTCACAAGGTACAATTTAATGGCTATATTATAAATTTCAAAGTTTTTCTTTTTCTTTTACTTTCCCCACAAGGGCTGTCCCATGTCTCAAGCTCTCCTCCAATCCTTTCCCTTAACCTGCTAACCTGCATACTGCTGTTAAATAAATGAGAAATTAGTGTTGCATCTGGCTGTCACAAATCCTATTGGCTCATTTTACAAAAAGAGTTTTGACACTTAAAATGGCATTTATTCTTCAATCAGGTATAATACTTTTCTATCAGTCTGCAAAAGGGCAGGTACTTTGATGCCAACTTCATTTCATTCTATTTTTAAAATAAAATTTTCTAGAGAAAAGAACATATATGACAGTCTCCCCTTTGATCTTTACATTGACAGTAACTCATTTTTCTCAATAATAAAGTAAGTTGGTTGAAGACACTGAAAAGCAAGTAAGAAGGCTGTAAGAAACACAAAAGAGAAAGTTTATAATGGTGTATTTTGCTCTTGTAAGTGAGTTTTAGTATAAACATCCCAAGTAAGTTTTGCAGATGTTTTACTGCCCCATAGGATTTTAGAGATTGAAAGGATTCAAAGGGATATATGAATATTGAGAAAAGTTTAAGCCATCCTCAAGTGGCTGAGCTGGATAAATAAATCTCAGTTGAGTAGTTTATCAGGTATATCATGGATGATCTCTCAGATCAGGACACATTCAATCTGGCACAAATATCACCTGCCCCTGAAGCCTTACCTGACTTCTGTAAGCAAAATGAAGCACTTTTCCCTTGGTCACATGAACCCTAAAATCTCTCACTTTTCTTAAAAAAAAATCTTAAATATTTTTTCCCCTATTAAACTGAGAACTCCTGGAATGCAGGTTGAATGGTTACTGAATGGCTACAGTTTTCATAATATACATCCATTTTTTTTATGTTGCTATACATGACTGTCTTTATGTGGGTCATTTTTTATCACTACTTCATGTACCCTTGACTATTTTATTTTCTGAGGCCTTATGTTTGTAGACATTTTTCTCTCCTATCTCTACTGTTGTTTGTACCTGCAGCACTATTTATTACTCTTACCTTTAGTTTAATATGCACATGGGAAACACATAGGTTCCCCCTGGATTAAAATAAGACTATGTTGTCACTTCCTAAGCATCTACCTGACTACGACTCTTGGAGAAAGACTTTGTCCCATCTACCTGGATTCTTCTAGCCTTCCTTATCAGCCATTTTTGACATATCTCAGATGGTAATCATCAAGCTTTCACTGAATATTTATTACATTTGGATTTACTTAATAAGTGAGGAAGCTGAGCCACAGAAAGGGTTAAGTAATTTGTTTAGGCCTACACAACTACTACTGGCAAAGTAGAGACCAGCCAAAGCTCTGACAGACTCCCAACTAGGGTCCCTCTCATTACCATTCCTTGGATGAAAGTCATTGTTCTGCTTTACTATTTATCCAACAGTTTAGTTGGACACTATTTTTTAAGAAGCTAATTGTAACTCTTTGTGTATGTTGGGCTACACATATGTTTCATGCTTTAGCCACAGTGATTCTCATTCTGATCTCTGAATGAACCAGTCTTTTCCACCACTAAGTCTTCGCACATGCTTTGCCCTCCACCTGAAATATTCTGATTTACCGCCTTCTCAAGCCCCAACCACAAAATATTTTTCCAGGCTTCCTCTTATTTATCTCTCAAATGTGGACTTAAATGCCACTTCCTGTCTCAAATATGTTTTTTTCCCTCATCAGATTACATACCTATTTGCATTTGTTTAAACGGTTTCCTCACTGAAATACAAAAAATCTTATCTGTATTGTTTACCAATTCATACCTAGAATCTAGCCCAGTGCCTTGTAGCCCCTAAGGTTTGATTCTTGTTATTTTTTTTAAACCAAATGCTGAACCAGCACTATCAAGAATTATGGTTCCCTTTTCCCCAAGATCAACAACAGAGAAACTAAACAGAGGAAACACCAAGCAAAAGAAACTTAAGAGAAATCCATACGTTAATGGGAAAGTTTGGTGCTAGTATCACTTTCACTTGGGGCAGGAGGCAGCCAGAACAGTTGCAGAAGTTTAGGTTGAAAAGTACTTTGAGAGTTCTAGTTTTCCTTATCCCTGCAATTTCCTTAAAACAAACAGTGCTTGTCTCCTAATAGGCAGAGACTCAGAAATACTGCCCAAGCATTTTCACAAGTAAACTAGTGCTATGCAAATGTCCTTTGCCTTGGAGGAACTGTGAAAAAAAAGAGTTATTTCCTGGAAGCAAAGGGAGATGGACAATCAGTATTTACTGAGTATATTTTCTGTGGTAAATAACTGTTATGCTGTCTTTATCTTGTTCAATATTCTTTCCCTTCTTCCCTTGAGAGTAAGCTGGAGTAATCACCATTTTAGAAATAAGTAATCTGAGGCTCAGAAATTAAAGTACTTATCCATATCTCCATGTTACAAGTATATAAAGAGGACATAAACCTATTTATATATAATTCCAAGGCACAAGTCTTTTCTAACACACCAAAATTCTGTTAAGGTACTCAAAGTCACAGTACAATGAATGCATAACGTCACAAATGGTCTGATGTTGTAGAAGTCAAGTATATTAAGTCAATATCCCGTAAGCAAATAACATTTTTGTCAAAATTGGTTTTTGTTTTTGTATTTGACATTGTTCATGAAAATGCTATCATCAATAGACATCACTAGCCAGATTCTCTAGCAATAGAATGTAGGTTATAGAGCCAGATAGGCATGTAATTTACACCTAAAAACTTGCTGTGACTTGAATTATGTTGGAAAAGAAATTATTTCTCTACATCCATAAAATAGTGATATATTTCCATTACCTTGTATTTTCTGAATAGGAGTCTAGCTCTCTGTTATACTGTTTTTTAATAGCACCTAGCAAAAGCAATACTGTAGGCACCACTCAAAACATAACTGGGAACATATGGTTTTAATAGCAATGCAAACAAAATATGCACAGAAGTTAAGAGAAACCAAGACTAGCTACAGAAGAAAACCTCTTTGCTTATTGGGGCTACTTTACGTTTACACATTTTCTTCCTGTCTTGACAAAGACTTAAATATTGAAGAAAATGACCAAATATGGGTGAATTTAAATTTTAAAAGTTGCAGGATTAGAACTTAGTAATTTATAATAGTGATAACATTAATTTAAGAACTGCACACATCCATTTGCTAGAAATTCAGGTGCCCTTTTCTTACTTTTTCTTCTCTTGTCTTCCCTTTTCCCAGAATGACACTGTATGTACTACAATGTGCTGAGGACAGAAAACCATATGATTTTATTTAGTCATTAGCAAATGAGCAATTGTCCACAGTGTGGCCTTGTCATTTCAGATGTCTAAATTTGACTAACATATCAAATTTTCATTTCAGATTGAAAATGAAAAGGGAAGTCAGTGTTCCTATAACATCCCAAGGTATTTAGCCACTTAGTCATTTTTAGAAGAAAGATTCATTTGTAATTGTTAAGGCTACCATTCAAGCTCTATTCACTGCCACCATTTTAAATGACGGTAAGTCACTTGATCCTGACTCTAAAATCCTCAATTAATTTCAACAGCAATTCAGAGTACGTATTTAATACCAGGATCAAGGAGGGTGGATTCTGTTCTCATTTCACAGCATCTTCTTCTCCTATCCGAGGAATCATTTCCCCCAGAGACAACCACCTAGTTAGACTGAAACAGTTGCTGTGAAGGGATGCTTTGCATCAACTTCATTTTAAACTACTAATCAGAAAAACCTAATTAAATGTGTTATTTTCTTCTTCCTCAATTTTGAAAGTAGAAGCTTAAAAAAAATTCTCTCTCACTTGTTTTAATTATCAAGTCCAGTTTTAGTGCAGAGATAAAGTTTGGGTGTTGATTTCCCTGACATCTCAAACTAAAATTTTTAGGTGAAAAAGAAAAAAGAACTATTAGAAACTTAGTTATTTGTAATAAAATTACATTAGCCGTACTTGAGTAGATTGCTTTAGAACTAAGGCTTTGAAACCTGTCACAGGTCTTAAAAATAAAATTGCTTGAGTAGCTGAGGAGAACTGTATTAAAATGCAAATTTCCAGCTGTTAATATTTCTTCAAAAACCAATAATCCCCCAAGGCCACCAATATGTCATAATACTTAATGGAAAAATATCCCTTAAGCAGAATAGCCTTTCTAAGTTGACTTTTGGTTAAACTTAAAATATTATATGATAAAAAAATTAAAATTAAAAAGGAACATAAATACAGGAGGCAACTGAAATGTCGTCTGGTATACAACTTCATGTAAGGGAGGGGAGACCCATCGTATGTCACTAATTTGTGATAAACCCTGCTTGAAGATTAACCATAATAATTGGTAATATAAAGCGGATGCTTCTTCTAAAACCACCCAACAATTACATATTTGTGTTAATTTATTTTATGAAGGTATGTTCCATTTTGGAACTGGTAACAGAATTATTTTTGGCAGCATATACTTATGAGACAGAATGAAAAAAAAACTAGACATAAGAATTAAATAGCTATACTTTTAAAGTAAGATTTCTAGAAGTATTAGAACGCAAAATAGTGGAGTTTTGTGCAGAGTCTATCTTGCTGTCATACTTATGGAATTTGTAAGAAATGAAACTATTTTTAATATTTTTTGATACTTGCTCTATGTTCAAAGAAGCTGAAAGAATTGTGCATTATGTATCTATGTATCTCCTACCTAGGTTCTACAAGTAACATTTTTATTCTTGCTTGGTTACATATAGCATCTTGCATGTTATAATGAAAGATTCTTATTCCAGAATGATTGGTCTTGCATTGGTAAGGGTCTAGCCGATTCACTAATTAACTGAGAGGTTAAAAATGGAAAGATTATCCTTGACATAAAAATTTCTAAAATTCACATTTTAAGTAGTTATATTAGAACAATAGTCACATATGGTTAGGATAATTCAGTCAAATCTCTGATTCAAATATGTCTATGCTATGAATCTATTAAAATAATAACACAAATAAGGCAAATGAATAGATTAATCACATTCTTTAAGACATCTGTGAATTTCTCCTACTCTAGACTAGATCAAGAATTTTCTTTATTTTTTTAGTGTGTTTGATTGAGAAATTAAGTAATTCAATTCATTCCTCTTCAATCCACCAGAGGTAAATACCTCTAAATTTGTCCTGTCATCCAAAGTGCTTTCTGTCATATTAACTGCTGTATTTTTCTCTGAGGTGTTATTCACCTATCAACTAATGGCAACAAGGGGAACTGGTTATAAATGGGAGTATGTGTGTTTGTTTGTGTATGCTGATCAATAAAACCCCACAAATTCATTATGTGCTAGACAACCTCACAGGTGCGGCTGAATGTAAGTGGTCCCAGACTGCAAATAAATGACAAGTTAGTATATAACAAGTAATGTTTTAGATCTGAAAAACTCTGATTAAATAAGGCACAAATGGTGCTTACAGTTTAAAAGAACTATTTGTAAAAGAACTAAAACTTCATTTTATTTAACTCATATTAAACTTGGTCAAATGAACAAGAGTTTTTATATGACACCTCAGATTTACTTAATGCTGAATAGAATGATCTTTAAGACCTGCCTCTTGAAACTACTGGTTCCCCATCCTATTTTTTTAGTCAGAGTTGTGTATGCCTTATACAGTGAGAAAATTAATGACAAAATGAGAATAAGTCAGAAAACATATCACTTTTGATATTTGTATGTCTAATAAGTGGGTCTTTAAAAAATAAACTAGCATTAATATTTGAAAGATTCTTAGTTTGCCAAGATCACTTGAAGAAAATAGTAAATAAAATTAATTATTTTAGAATAATCCCCAGTTCCTAAGATTGAAACCTTGCAAATATGACAGCTATGCTTTCTCATGACTTTCGTACATTAAAAACAATATGGATGTTTAAATGAATCAAAGTAAAAATAAGTGTTTGTGCAGGAAATTAGAGCATAAATAATGCTAAATACTATATTTACTTATATTAACTATATTCTAATGAATTAATGAAGCCCATTAAGCTGCTTCCAATGCTGCAAACTACTGGGGATAGTTCCATGGAGTTGGGAGAATTAGGACAGTTATCTAAATACTCCATATCTCTAACCATGAACTCTTATCACTACTTCTAGTAAATCTACTAGAGCTGCTCTGACATTTCCTGCAATCTTCTACTAAATATACCGCTAAAACCATTTTCCCATTTCTGATTTATTTCAAGAATGAAAAGAAACCTTGAAACAATCCTTGAAAATAAATTAACTTTTCATAGGTTCGGAGAAGGCCCTTCATCTTATAGTATGGATTCTAGTTTCCTTAGAAAATCAGTGTATTACAAAGCCATGTGCTTCCCACAAGAAATGCATTTTAAAGACAAAGACAAAGATAGGTTAAAAGTAAATGACAGAAAAGTTATAACATGTCAACAGTAACAATAAGAAAACTGACATGTGTAAGTTAGTATTAGACAAATTAGGTTTCAAGTCAAAGAATTTTATAAGTGAGTGAGAGGGATTTCATATAATGTTAAAAGGAACAATCACAAGGAAAATAAACACCCTACATGTATATGCACTTAATAAAAAAGCACAAAAATTAGTGAAGCAAAAACAAAGAACACACCAAACAACTGCTAAAAAATCCAACTGTAATGAATCTATTTTTTCAACACACATGTACCACTTGCCAAGATAAATGACATGTTGATCCATAAAGTTGGTCTCAGAAAAGGTCAAATAATTGATATCTTACAAAAATATATTCTCTGAACACAATGCAATTAAAGTAGAAATCAATAAATACTACATACATAGAAAAAAATCCCAAAATGTTATACTCATGAAAAACACTTCTATATAGCCCCTGGGACAAAGGAAAAAAATCAAAAGAAATTTAAAATTTTTCAAAATGAATATAATAAAAGCATGATAAACAAAAATCTGTGGGATGGAATTAGAGCAGCATGTAGACAGAAATTTATGACATTAAAAGTTTGAAATTAATTATCTACATTTCCACCTTAAGAAGCTAGAAGAACAAGAGCAAATTAAATCAAAGTAAATAGAAAGATATTTAATAAAAGATAAATCAAAATAAATTTTAAAATAGTTAATAAGAAGACAAAAAAAGAAAGAAATAGAAACACAGTATGGAGGAAATTACAAAGCCAAAATTTGATTTTTTGAAAACAAAATTGATAAACCACTGGCAAAACCAATCAAGGGGAAAAAAGAGGAAAAACAACCCAATTATCAACATGAGGAAAGAAAATTGGGATCCTACTACAGATCCAACAGACATTAAAAGGATAATAATGGATTGTTTAAAACAAATTAATGTCAATGAATTTGACAACATGAAAATGGAAAAACTGTTTGAAAATCACAACTTACCACAACTAATTCATGGCAAAAAATTGAAAATATCTGTATCTGTTAAAGATATTCTATTTGTAATTTTTATGACCCCCAAAAATAAAATTGGTAACTTTATAGTGGATAAATCTGGAAAATATGCCCTTAACTAACTGATCAAGGTTAGCATCACCAATCATGAGGCAGATTGATATCATGAATCTCCTGATATGATACAATGAGAAAAGTAATTCACTTCTGTGATATCCTTCATCAAAACTCATAACCCAAGTCTGATCATTAGAAAACATATGACAAACCCAAATTGAGGGGCATTCAAAAAAGACCTAACCAGTACAGTTTGAAAGTGCCAAGGTTACTAAAAATGAGGAAAGATTGTAATTGTGTACCAGATTAGAAGGAACTAAGGAGCCAAGATGCTTAAATGCAATGTGGTATCCAGAACTGGATCCTTGAAAAGGATAGGGCATTGCTGGAAAAACTGGTAAAATCCAAGTAAACTTTGCAGTTTAACTGAAATTGTTTTACCAATGTTAACCTCTTAGATTTGATAAAGGTACCCCAAGTATGTAATATATTAACATTAGGGAAAGTTGAGTGAAAGGCATACAGAAATTCTGTTATATCTTTGCAACTCTTTTTATAAATCTAAATGTATTTCAAAATCAAAAGTTCTTAAAAGTCCCATAAAGAAAACTCCACATGCAAAGTGTTTTAATAGTGGGCTATGTTAAGCAAAGAATTAGTACCACTTTACACAAACATTTTCAGAAAACAGAGTATAAATGAACATTTTTCTAAATCATTATTTGAAGTCAGAATACAACTTACACCGAAACCTGAAAAAGAATTTACAAGATAAGAAAAATATACACTAATATTCTTCCTAATCATAGATCTAAAAGTCCTCAACAAAAAATAAGCTATGTATGTAAAAAGGATAATATCCCACAAGCCAGAAGGTTTGTCCCCAGATTGCAAAAAATTAGAATATTTGAAACTCAACTGATGTCACTACCACATTACTAGAAGAGATAAAAAAAATAACATTTAACAATATTTAAAACTAACTTGTGACAGAAACTCTCAGAAAACTAGAAATATGATGAAACTTCTTCAGCTTTACTTATAAAAGGCATGTAAGAAAAAATACAGCTAGAATTACACTTAATTGTGAAATACTGAATGCTTCTTAGTAAGATGAAGAATATGGCAAAACTGTCCAGTCTCTCTACTTCTATTCAATATTGTACTGGAAGCCCTAGCAGTGCACTAAATAAGCCAAAGGAGAAAGAGAAAGGGGTGGGGAGGGAGATGGAGGGGAAGAAGAAAGTAAAAGAAAAAAGAAAAGGAAAAGAATTTTGTTATTAGTTTGGTATATGTCTCATGCTTTCTCTTTCATCTATTCATTTTTTGCTGCTTTTTGTGTATAAAAGATATCCTCTGGTGTACAATCTTCATGCCTCTCTTTTGTTTTTCTATTGCTGCTGTTGTCATTTGTACTATTTTTTAAAGGTATTTTCTTAGTGGTTGCTCCAGGGATTACAATATGCATTTTAATTTGAAAAAGTCTACCTCAGATTCATAATTAATTTTAAAAAGTAGAAACTTTGTTATAGTTGCATTCCTCCTTTCTATTAACATATCTTTAAAGATTATAAACCCAACAAGACTTTCATAATTAATGTACTATGTGACTGTCTTTTTAAGTCAATTAAAAGAAGAAAAAATATTTACACTGGATTGTATTTACCTACATTATTGTTACTTTTACCAGTGCTGTGTATTTTTCTGTGGACTCAAGTTACATTCTGAATCACTTTATTTCAGATTGAGGGCTTCCCTGAGTATTTGCTATAGGTAGTTCTACTAGCAGCAAACCTTCCATTTTTATCTGAGAACGTCTTTTGTTAACCTGCTTTTCTGAATGATAGTTTTTAATAGAATTTCAGGACTTCATACATATGTCATACCACTTTCTTCTAGCCTCTTTTGTTTCTGAAGAGACGTTAACTGTTTATATATTTTTTCCATATGAGGTTATTTGATTTTCCCTTGTTACTTTCAACATTTTCTCATTGTCTTTTGCATTCAACAGTTTGATTATCATGTTTAGGTGTGCCTCTTACTGTGTTTTCCTAGTTGGATCGCATTGAGCTTTTTGGATGTGTAAATTAATATTATTTCTCAAATTTGAGAAGCTGTTAGCTCTTATTTCTTCAAATATATTTTCTGCAGATTTCTCTCTCATCTTCGGGAGCACCTATTACAAGTAGTCAGTACACTTGATGATGTCCCACAGGTCCCTGAAGTCCTATTCATCTTTTTTATTCTTTTTTTTCGTTTACCTTCACCTGATATATTTTCATGTTTTCATATTTCTTTCTGATCAAATCTGCTCTTGGGCTTCTCATTGAAACATTTATTTTAATACTTTCATCTTTCAATTCCAGAATTTCCATTTAGTTTTTTATTAGAATTTAATTTCTTTATTGGTATTATTTACATAATGAGTCATTGTCATACTTTCTTTAAATTCGGTAAAGATGGTTTCCTACCTTTTTCCTGTATATGGGTTATACTTTTCTATTCTTCATGTCTCATAATTATATTGAAAATTGGACATAATAGGTACTATATTGTAAGAACTCTGAATTGATTTTTCTATTGTTGCTGTTTTGTTTTTTGGTTGTATTTTATTTGTTCATTTACTTGTTTACTTGTCAGGACTAATAAAGCAATGTCTGCCTCTTCCACAGTGTTACAGTATTTTTGTTTTTAAGAATGATTTCTTAAGAATTATACCTGGGTCAACATGGCTTCAGCAGTCAGCCAGTAATTGGTAAGAAGATGTGCTTAAACTCTTTGAGGCAGTTAAGATTTTACCCTTTGCTAATGGACCTGTGTGTAGTCTGGGAAATGTTCTCCAACTATTGTCAGTTTACAAGTCTACTCTGGCTTTTACTTTCTGGTATGTGAAGCTACAGTTTCAGTCTGGAACAAATAGATGGCTAAGTCTGTCTCCAGTCTCTCCTGAGTGTGGGCATGGTTTTGCACATGTGCTCAGTCTACCAGACCACCAGGGATACATAGGAGCTCATTAGAAAATATGTCATACTCAGAGATAATACATCAGATTCTGACTCTGCTAGATTTGTTTCCTTTATCTCTTCTGGTTTATGAGGTAGCAACAATCTTAAATATCCCCATTTTCCTGTTTATCTAATTCATGCAGGAAACCATGTGTGTGTATGGGTAGATGGATAATAGATATCTAACATGTATTTGATATTAAATTTTTTATATTATATAAACATTATACCATATATATTTAAATACTGTGGAAAATAACAATCTGTTCGATAAATGGAGCTGGGAAAAATGGAGGCCCATTAAAAAAAAATGAACCTGAATGAGTATCTTAGCCCATCTGCAAAAATTGATTTGGAATATATCATAGAACTAAATTTAAAAAAAAAACTGATTCTGTGACCCATTTAGATCTGTATTCTATGTCCCTTCCTTCCTTCCATCTGGGTTGGCTTGTGACTTTTTTACAACAGATGTGACTGAAATGGTAATTTGTGACTTCTGAGACTAGATCATAAAAAGGGATGCCATTTCTGCCCTGATCACTAACTGGATCTAAAGCCATTATATAAGAAACCCAACTACTCTATGGCCATCATACTTTAAGGAAGTCAAAGCCACAGAGAAATAATGTGTTACAGTCCCAGCTGAGCCCAGTCTTTGAAATATCTCAGGACTTCTGCCAAGCCTCCATGTGTTTTAGCCCCTAGTTGCTCAAGTCACCCCCAGACAGTCTATTCTTCCCAGCTAAGATTGTCAAATATTATAGAGAAGAGACATGATATCATCACCATGCCTTGTCTGAATTCCTGTCCCACAGGATTGATAAGTATAAAACATCATTTTTCTCATGCCATTAGGTTCTGAGATGTTTGTTACCAAGCAATAGGTAACTGAAATATATACATGCACAAACTTCATATTTATAAAAATTTGCTATATATAAAGCACGGGAAGATTGCTCTTTAATTATACTAACACAGAAGCAAATTGCTGATAACTTCAAATTTTCATAACCTGTTCAGACTGAGGAGGTCTATGTCATATTAGAATTTTAAACTTAGCTGCACCGCTTGCCAAGATAAATTATTTTAAAGTAATTTTCTTAAAGCCTGGCAAAGTGCCATAATACCTTAGTTAATTACTTATTTTTTCTCTCAGCCCTAAGAAATTAGTTCTTATAATAAATAGCTAAGAAGTTTTAGGTTTTTTCACCCTCACTTTTATTGGTTTTAGAAAAACCCTAAGATCTTCCAAATCTTTTAAAGAAGCATGAAAATGTTTCCTTATATTTAATCACTAGAGAAAGGAAAAGAAACAATGATCATTATCAGAATTATTCTTGTAGTTTACAGAGTCCATCCATATGAATTTTATTTGTTTTTCATAATGATTAAGTAGAACAAATATTTATTTCCCCATCTTATAGGTGAGTAAGCTGAGGTTCAATGTAATTAAGTGATGAGCCAAGGTGTTAAAACTGTTCAATAACGAAGACAACATTCAATTTTAGGCCTTACTCCAACAACCTTCAGAATGTACCTTACGGTAACTTTAATGTTTTACCACCTTTGTGTCATTGCTTTTGCTACTATTTTTTACTTGTATAAAATCATACAAAGCATTATTATTTAGAAACACCACACTGTACTCACCATAAGATGTGATTTCTAAGAGTTGGAGGAATTAGCACTCATTGAGTACTGACTTTGCGTCAGGAAGTGTGCTAAACTCATATTATCTCCATTTAGGTAATGATAAAATTCATTAACAAGAACGTGTCAAATTTTAGAAATAAGGAAGCACACAAAGCTTTTGTAATTTACTCAGGATCCCACAGGTAGTAACAGGTCAAGTTTGAGTTAAGTCCCAAATCTTATTAAATCCAAAGTTTTCCTCTTTTTCTGTGAAAGTCCTCTGAGAATTACCTGTGTGTCACTTTCACATGTCAACTTGGCTAGGTTACAACCAAACATTAATCTCAGTGTTGTTCTGAAGGTACTTGACAGATGTGATTCAAGTCTCTAACTAGTTGACTTTAAGAGAGATTTATCCCAGATATCAAATATCAAAAGCAGAACAGAGGCTTCCCTGAAGAATCTGGAATTCTACCTGTGGACAGCAGCATCAGCCCATGCATGAGTGTTCCAGCCTGCCCTTCCTAACAACCCGCCCTGTGGGTTCTGGGCTTGCAGAGACAGCACTCACCATTCTATAAGGCAATTCTTTGAAATAAATTGTTAATATGTATCTCCTGCTGATTCTGTTTCTCTGATTAGACCCTGACTAATATATACCCAAACACTTAAATGTTCTGGACCTTACTTTCCTAACATTTATCTTGGTACTAGGAAAAATTTCTTTCTAAAGGTGTTTTACTGCCCACCTCTCTATAGTTTGCTAATCACTCAGTAGGTGCTATTTGCCTATTTAAAGAATCTTCAACAGTATCCTAGATGTTTTAAGAATACATTGGAGATCTTACCTGCTTTTTGCCCCAAAAAGAAAAAGAAAATATAGAAGTGTATAGTATTACCAAGGCCAATGAAAGAGTTTTAGTAAGGAAATAGTACAAAGTATCAGTGAAAATTCAGTTCATTTATAATTACAGAGTGAATTCAAGATTCCTAAATTCTCCTACCTTTGTCATTGTTATTCTACTTGCCATTTAATAATCTTTAATTGTATCATGATACACAAATTGAAAACTGACAAAAGGCCCCAAAAAGGCAAAGAAATTCTTGCAAGTTTTCAAGAGTAGCTAGAATGTTTTCTTTACTCAACAAACATGGGCTTCTGGTTTCTCAGGAAAAAAATTATGGCTGAAGAGTTTAGAAATAAGGGGATGAAAAAGAATGAACAGAAAACGTATTTCCCTTTTTTCTTTACAAGTTCTATAGCTAACTCAGGCCTATAAATAAAGTTCATACCCTACTGCTTTTTTCATGTGTTAGAGCTACTCAGTTACTCGAAGGTTTTATTTATATTTTAGGTTTTGTTTTTTAAGGGGTAGGGATTTTTTCCCCACCTATCTTCAGGTTTCATCTCCAAAGAAAGACTTAGAAAGTGAAGAGTCATCTAATCGATTGTTACAGATGTCTAAATATCCAGAAATACTTTTTTGATTTTGAAGTTATGAAACTGGCCCATCATGATCCCATCAATTACTCTATAATATACGCATAGCAGTTGATAAGATTCTTCACTAAGTGCAGGCTATCACAGTGAATAAGTACATCATATAATCTTTATACAATTTTCCAACACCAGAAATACAGCAAATCTCCCCAAACAGACCTCTAAAATTATAATGCAATTCACTATGAAAGCCTCTAAATCCTAAAGTTGCTTTCAAGCATAGTTTCATGCTGCCAGCTGAGCTGCTGATTTTTCAGCTCTCTCTTATAAAATATTTCTTTTTTCCTGTTTCTGATCCTCTACCTTGCTGGGCAGCCTCATGCCTGGCAGGATTCTTTAGTCTCAAACTAATTGGCAAAAATCCTCCTGGGAAGATGGATTTCCAGCATTTTAACATCTCAGACTATGTCTGTGATCCTGTCTATATAAGGGCTGTTGGACATAAGCAACCCAATGTTCAGTTTGTCAAATGGCATAATTAATGTGAAACTCGATTTTACTGTTTTATTTTTTCCTAGGGCCCCCCCCCCGGTGCTTGCATATTAGCATCAGAGTGAATTTCATTATTTTTCTGAGTTTATTATTATGTTCAGAATACTTAATCTTTTTTATACAATCTAGAATAACATTCTTCCATTTTGCAAATTGTTCTTGCAGAGATTATGTACTCTCAAAGTTATATTAAATACTAGAGCAAGGGATAAAGTTTGCTTTATTCGTAATTAATTCAATTTGCTTATGCATATTTGCTCTGTCTACATGTTTTCTTTTCTCCTCATTCTATGCTTGGTGACACCTCTCAAAAAAGAAATTAGCTCAAAGAAAGGAAAATTAAACGTATGTATGTCAAAATAACTGCTCTGACACTTATGTGTCGATAACCACCTCCCTCCACATACCATATGATTAGCTAATATGTAAATCACACAAAACAGTTCGCAGTATTGAGGGAATGAGAGGTTCTCAGATGCAAAGTATAATTACAGAGTAATAATCATGCTCTTCTGTCACATAGTAGTCCGGGCTGGAACCAAGACTGAGTGAGGAGCTTGACCTAATGGGTCTCACTTGTTTTTAATGTCCTCTCAGTCCTAATGGTCTTCTCTTTAGTTTGCTACTTTTGCAGGAAAAAATTTTATATACCATTCATAACATATTTTAAAGTGACTTTCTGTGTAATTGTAAATCTGTATCTGATATAAATTGGATCTGTAGCTAAGTTTTTTTTATACCAAGCACTCAATAGGTCAATGCTGCCAGCTTTGGAAAGGCGTCCAAAATAACGTCTTCCAAGACAAAATAAAGTCCTGTTTTCATAAAACTTATTTATAGAATATGAATACCAGAAATAAATTCCCTGAAAACAGCTAATCACTTAACTTTTTAACAAATAAACTACAGCTTATTAAGAAAAGTTCTCAAAAAACACTTTAAGGACCTTACACAGAAGCTCAGTTTTCAAAAATCTCAGTGTATACATTGTAAATCTTTGAAAGTGACTTGCAATCAACAGAATACAGAACTTACTTAAAATTAAGTTTTTTAATACTTAATTTTTAATACTTTTAATTTTTAATAGTTTGTTAACATTAGTACAGTTCAAATTTGTTTAATTAATTTGTTAACATAGTATAGTTCAAATTTTCCAAACCATATAGTACAGTAAATGAATTCCAGGTTGCAGATAGAAAGCCTCCAAATAAGATTTTATTTTGGTCTAATTCATAAAACTGTATTTAAAATTTAAATACTTAGAGAAACTACAGTACTCTAGGCCTATAAGATAAATAGGGTTTTAATATCACTTTCAACTGTACAGATTTACATATAATAAATATGCAATAAGTGCATATATGGCTAAATTAATAAAGTTATGATTGTCCTTCAGCAAGAGTCTATTGCATATATGCTTTCCAAAGATTGGCTAGGTTTATCCAAAAATAATTCACATAATTTTATGATGACATCACTATTCCTAGAATTATTTACCCTTACTAATCTGAGTAAGGGCTATAAAAAATAAGGAAAATGAATTTCTGTCATGGAACTATAACAATTGGTAGCTAGAGATGCCTCTTGTTTATTATAATTTAGATATATCTGGAAAATGCTGGTAAATATTGAATATTGCCTAAATATGATTTTATTCAAAGTAATCTATCATGAAAAATAAAGAGATCATTTCATGATAAGATTTCACTGGTATAACTATAAGGTAAACATTATCAATCATTTACTCTTGGCTTAGGTCATTAAAAAGAAGAACAAAATCACTGAACTATTGTTGCTTGAGATAACACTGCTGGAAATTTAAGGGACAGCTAGTTCTTTCATTTTTGTCACTTTCAGGAAGCTATGTTATTTGAACAAAAAACATTTTTTAAAACACTGTTCACACAGCAAAAAACTACCACAATTTAAAAATTGCCATTCACTAATTTCCTGTGGGTATAGCATCTTATATCCAACACCAAAGGCGGGCATCCCAAGAAAAACAAAAACATGCTTGTTCTGTCTGATACTGTGGCTGATTTACTACTTCATGAGGTTTAATTAAAGCCCCACCCCAACCCCTATATCTTAATTTTAAAAATCAAATTGCTTCTCAGTAATTGTTGGTTCTATAATACACTTAATCATTAGTTAAAGCTTATCTATTTCTCAATAAAGGAAGGAAATTTCAGTAAGAAAAGAAGAGTTCAGTACATTTATGTAGTTGCCTGGCAAACACCACTGGCAAGAAAATCTACCACTAAAGCTCATGTTGCTACTCTCCCAAGCCCTTGGGTGTGCAACACAAAGGAAGTAAAGGAAAACAGCAATTTATTCAGATTGTTCCATGTATCTTTGTTCTCTCCCCAAGAAGATAATGTAAAATAGTAAAAGGAAAACCAAGCTGGGAGCTAAGAACTTTGGCTTTAGTTGAAAATAGTGGTTACTATAGTCAAGGAGTGGTCTCAGAGTTGAAGAAACAAGAGATTCTTTATTGCCTAAGGATTTAAGTCTGTACCTCTGGGTACTGGCCCTCGCACTTAATTCAGTTGTATCTTTTGTGATCTAATTTTCACATTTCCTCAATACCTGTAAGTATGCTTTCTAATAAGTCAAATTCTTCTGCAATGCAACCAAGAACTATGAAAGTAAAGGATCAACGAACAATATTAAACATAAGGGACTACAGAACAACCAGTCTTTACTGAAATAAGCCAATTCACTACACCTTGAAAAATACTGATCACTAGCCCAGAAGTTATATAACTTTTATTTCCATAAGTGATGTTTTGGTCATTTTCAGTGCTTCTGGTAAGATTTATATACTTTAAATTACAAACCATCTGATAGCTAAGTTAAAAACTTAGCATCTGACTAGCACCACAGCAATACTCTGAAAACAAGAAGCCCTTAAGTAGTTTTTATAGTCTCCTGGCAGAAGGTGGCCAGTTGTTGAAAGCCAAGGATTCAGAGGTTCCTGTTTCAATCTTGTTCCAGTGGCTCCAAATAGGATTTTAAAGATGTGAGAATAACTGACAGTAACATGGACATTCAGGGTCTCCTAATCTCCTAATTTACTTAATCTATCCTCTTCTCAATCATCTAGAGTAACAACAAGCTAATTTAAAAAGAAAAAAAAAGAGGAGGATAAAGACAACTGAATATTACAGTATTAGCCAACATAAAAAATACACATAGTCATTTGAGAACATGAAAACATGACAACTTAGGGAACAGAAACCTTACCATCACCATAAAGTCAAATTAATTGGTGACCCAGGTAAGAGCAACATGACGAAGACCAACAAGGTGAAGTTGAATTTCCAAAAACTTCATGGTGTCAGGAGCATACGCATTATTTTCAGTTTCTCAGAATATGCAACATTTATGGATTTCTTTGCATTTCCTCAGGAGTTCAACACTGGCAATGGAGTATTTCTGGGCTAAGTATTATCCTCATTTTATTTTACCTCAAATGAATGTATTGGAAATGAACAGGGATAAACAGAATGAAATTGAATTCAAGTTCTTCTGTTGTATCTATCCTCTTGACCAAATTAATTTCTCCCTGATAGTTTTTTGCAAGTTCATGAAATGAAGTACTTAATGTCCACTTTACAAAGCTGTTTATAAGGACTAAATGAGAGACTTTGTGTTAAATATTGGGTGTTGCTCAATAATCTATAATCTGCTGCCACAATTTAAAAATCAATAAAAAATGGAACTACCCTATCATTCAGCAATCCCACTTCTGGATATATATTCAAAGAAGACAAAATCACTATGTCAAAGAGGTATCTTCGCCCCCATGTTAACTGCAGCATTATTCACAATAGCCAAGACATGGAAACAATATAAGCATCCATGCAGAGATGAATAAAGACAACATGACACAGACACATATATATAATAGAATATTATTTGGCCATAAAAAATACAGCAATATTGCCATTTGCAACATGGATGAACTTGAAGGCACTATAGTAAGTGAAATAAGGCAGATAAAGAAAAATACTGAACAACCTCACTTACGTGTGGAATTCTTAAAAGTTGAACTAATGAAAGCAAAAGGCAGACTGGTGGTTTCCAGGGGCTAGGGGGTAAGAGAAATGGGGAGATGTGGGTCAAATGGCACAAATTTTCAATTATAAATTTAAGACGTTCTGGAGATCTAATGCATCAGATGGTGATTATCATTAATAACACTTTATTATATACTTGAAATTTGCTAATAGAGTAGATTTTAAGTGTTCTCATCACAAAAATAAAGTAACAGGAGGTGATAGATGTGGTAAATATTATAGTAATCATTTGTACATAATCATACATACATAAAAACTTCAAGTTGTTCACCTTAAATTTATACAATGTTATCTGTCAATTACACCTCAATAAATATGGAGGAAAAGTGTGTATCTTTTAATTAAACTAACCCCATGGCTCAAAGTACAACTGAGTGAAAACTGACGCTTCATTTGTGACAGATTCAATTCATCTACCACTCAGATTTGGTCAGCCACACATACTCCCAATGCCTTGGCCATTTAATCAAAGGGTGGTCCTGGCCATCATCACCTAGTCCTCATTACTGTCACCCAACTTGTTCAGGCCCCTGAACAATATGCATAAATTAATGCACTCCCTGTAAGGTTATCCATTAAGTTCTTATTTTAGAAGAAGCCTATGTTCTTATATACTAAATAATTCATTCTCCCACCATCACACCCAACTTTTTAATTATGAAACGCTGACAAGAGGGTAGGAAACACCTTATGTGTTCATTTGCTATCATATCCCTTCTTTTAAAAGCTATTCTCATTTTCAAATCTTTGATTATTGTAAAAGCATCTATAATAAAACTATTTCAAATTTTGTATGTGTGTGTGTGTTTTTCACCCTTTTGCCTTTTCCTAACTTTAGCATTACTACATTTATGGCTTCAGAAATATCTGAAAATCCTGAGAACATACAGGATAGCATTAAAAGGTTTAAAGAAACTATACAACTAATAGATGTGCAGTGAAATTTACAGAAATGTGCACTGACATTTTTAGGAGAAGGCCAAATTTCATCTTTTTAATATAATAACTGAGGAATATTAAATAATCTAAATCTCATTCTGCCTGCCTCACACTTGAACTTCCTTCCCATTATCTCAAGTGAATTGTTTGGTGAACTTTTGTCAGGCTCACTCAAGCTCTGCTAATGGTTTACTGATACTTTGATTCAATGTAGCAGATATTTGATCTTTTCTCACATTTTTAAACATCTATTTGAGCCACATGGTATTTGTTTCCATTACTTTTCTCATAATGTGCCTAAGCTTGGATAGTAAAAAGAAAGTATTCGCTCTTGATCATCCCATTAATGGGGACAAGAGAAGGGTGAAGACAATTTAAATTATAGCTAATCACAATGCTATATAGATCTAATTTTTAAAAGTAGTTTAAAGATTATAGTCAAATATAAATAAAGATGGTCTCCTGTGAATTTTATTCAAATGAAATGACCAGATTCTCCATCATCTGACTTTGCCTGCCTTACCCAGCTCATTTCATGGCACTCCCCTCACTTCTCTCCGCATTCATTCTTTGAACATATAGTGTGTCTTCCCGCTTGAAGGCCCATGGACGTGTTTTCAGTTCTGCTGGTACGTTGCACCTATTGCCTTTTCTTTCACATATGAATCACTTCTCCTCTTTCAAAGCTCAAGCCAAACATCAATTCCCCAATGTTGTCTTTCTACAGCTATACATTAGTTAGGCTGTGCAGAGAAACAGAACCAAAAGGATGTGTATATACAAAGAGAAAGATTTATTTTAAGGAATTGGCTCATACAATAGTGGGGGCTGCCAAGTCCAAAATTTGCAAGGCAGTCCAGCCAGCTGGAGATCCAGAGAACTGACGTTGTGATATTGAGTTGGAAGACAATCTGGAGGTAGAATTACTTCTTTCTTCAGGACTTTTGGCTTTTAAAGCTTTCAACTGATTAGATGGGGTCTACCCATATATGGAAGGTATTCTGCTTTATTCAAAGTCTTCTGATTTAAATGTTAATCTTAACTAAACAATACCTTCATAGTAACATCTAGGTTAGTGTTTGACCAAGTATCTGGGTACTGTGGCCTAGCCAAGTTGACATTAGATTAGCCATCACCAATTGACAATTCTTCAGTCACAATTTCACCAAGATCTCCTGTTATATGCTTCTACTCCTGTCATCATTTTTCTCTGTAGCACATATAAAAATTATAGTTCAATGATCCCTTATGTAATTTACTTATATAATGTATTTTTCAATCTCTGAATGCTATCTCCATTAAACCAAAACCCCACTTGTAAGTTGTATAATGTTTATGGATGAATACTCAGTAAATATTCAGTCATCTACTCAGTAAGTTTAATAGTGTCCTCTTGCTAACAGGCACTAAGGATTTAACATTAAAGAAGATATAGTCTCTATCCTCTTTCAGAGCAGTAAGAAAGACAAGTAAACAGGCGATTATAATGCAGTATTGTAAGTGCATCATTTGTTTCTGTGGGAACTTACAGAGAAGGGGCATCAAACCTGACCTGCAGGTTTAGGTAAGGCTCTCAGAGAAAGTGGTATCTAAACAGAGACATCAAGAAATAAAATGATTTAACAAGGCAAGGTGATATGCCAGGGTAAAGCAATCCATAGGTGAAAAAAATACTTGGAATAGTGATAAAATTTGAGAACTCTGTATGGCAGCAGAGTATGTTACGGGTAAACAGAGTGGCAAGAGAGGAAGCTAAAGTGAAAAACTGAAGCTAAAGTACCAGGCTAAAATCAGAGCTGCTAACTAAGTATTAACTACATGCTAAGTTGATTTTTCAAATATCATTTCTTGTTCTGAAGTGGATAAGTAGTATTCCATTTCAATGCTAATACTAATATGGTTAAAATCATAGAACCTTTAAGTGGCTCAGTCATTGTTTGAACCCAATTCAGCCTGATTTCAGAGCCCATGTCCTTTCATTCCCAGTGTCATGCCTGAACAATGCCCGGCTTGGGAAATATTGATTATCGAGTGCTCCCATTCTAATCCTTTACCCTGTCCCAACTATACTTAGCTTTAGGATAGAATAAGATTTCAAACTAGACAGAATGTTACTCTGCTCCAGGACTGAGAATACTTTAATATCTTTATTTCAATGACACCTAAGGAACTAATTACAAGAGCTATGCCAACAACCTCAGTTACAAAATTTATAGCAGATAAACTAAAACATAGAACCCTGGTGAACTTTGCTCTTGGACTGTAATATTAATATTGTCCTGCTTCCTACTAGAGTTCCAATTTTTTATATTCTGACTCTACTTCCTCCATGTGTAGTCCCTTTGACAACTGTATTTGGTAGGGTCACATGAGTGTATTTTTGATTCATTAAAACTGTCAAATATTTGTCTACATTAATACTTTCCATGATTTGTCTACATTAATTTTTTCAGAGTTCAGAACTTTTATTTCACAATCTTAATAAATTTTTTTCATGGTGGTGAAGACTCTCATTGTACCTAGTGAAATAGCTGTAACTTAAATAGTCCCTAAAATTAACCTTAAAGTACTTGCTATATAGGATGATTACAAGTGCTTATGCAAATATATGATTTTAATTCTTAATATTATTCTTATTTAAAACAATTTTTTAAATTTAGTTTTTCAAGTTTTTTAAACAGTCATTTAGTCAACAAAATAATTATCTGACCCATAGCAGTCACTGGACTAAGTAGTGAACACAAAAATACAAAGACATAACTAGTGTCTTTCTAGTGAAAGTTGTTGTACTAAACACATTAATTTATCTTGATCTTTTTCCACATCTCCACTGTAAAAGGCAGTTAAGTCATGTTGGAACCCCAACATGAGAGTACTGGTTGAAACTTTATATAAGGATATATTAGGATCTCCTGTTCTCCTATTCACTTATCAAGAAGTCATGCTAATTCCCCCTCCCTTATACTATCAGTAAAATATAGGCTTTCTTTTTGGAGAAATTAAATATAGAGTTTCAAGATCTGGGAACACCCAGTCACACTAGAAGGTAGGGACAGAGAGGGAATAGCTGTTCTAAAAATAGGGAGGTCAGGTGAAAATCACTATGTTAAATGATGGAACCTCAGATCTACTGACACTTCACAGCTCCACCATCATAAGAAACCCATAAAATACACAATAGGCAGATCTAAGGATTTTCCACAAGCTCCAGGGGAAATCATGATACACACTGACACATGGGAGTCATCCAACAAAGTAGCTAATGCCAATTTAATAAAGCAGATCCATTTTAAAGCCCCAATTCCACAAACACAGGCTTTAATAGAAATATATTATAGCATCCATAAATACGAGTGGTCACAACAAATCATCAAAATACTTGAGTTAAGTATAACAAAATACTTGAGTTAAGTATAAAAGAAAAGGACCAACAGAAAAAAATGTGAGGACTCAAAACTGGGGACAATAAGAAACAGAAGAAAACTCCAAAATGAATTTAAAAGTAATTGGTATGTTTACAGAGAAGATATTGAGGCCAAGAATATAAAAGGGGAGGCTATAAAATATAAACAAAGAATAAGAAAGAAACTAAAGGAAATATAGTGGATGATCTCCATTTTTGACAATGACAAGCTGCATTGTTTTAGATGAATTATATCACTAGAACAACTAGAAAAAACTGGACAATTTATTTTTAAATTCCAGTATATGAGCATCAGAAAGTTCTCTGCATAGCAAAAATTTTCAGGATCAAAAAGCAAAAGAGAAGAGAAATTCAGTTGCTGACCTTGGTAATTCTTTATACTTTTGGACACTGGCTAAATCAAAATAGCAACTGAGATGCTGAGAATCTAAGCACTGTTTTCAGCTGGCTCACAAAAGTAGGAGAGAAAATGGGATTCGGCATCTTCCAAAGAGGAGGGGCCTGATAAATATACTACACTTTGAACTGTAACCATGTAGGGCTACAGTTTAGGAATAAGTGTGAACTAGAAATATACCGGGCAGTGTTCAAAACTGAAATCTAGCATTAAATTACCCCCTGATTACACTGACACAATCTGTGATTACATGTGTCTGTAGCCTAGCTACCTTCCAAAAGAAAAAGTGAATCCTATTTGGATTAATTTTATCAAGAGCTTCAAAATATCTCTATGATTTTCATGTAAAATTTCTGGCATGCCATAAAAAAAGCGAACATTATATATAAAGGTTTGACTGAAAACAGAAAAATTACTGATAGAAACAAACTAAAACCATGTAATGGAATTTTAGGACATTTACTTTAAAAACAGCTATGATTCACCTACTCAAAGAATTAGAAGAAAATAATTTTGAGAAAACTGTAAAGATTCAAATGGAACTTCTAGAACTAAAAAGCACTTAAGAAATATGTAAATTTAGTAGACTGATAGACGTAACTTAAGAGAGAATTTCAAAATGGAAAGCAGATCTAAAAAAAAAATCTACCACAGATAGATGTTTAAAAAGGAAAATAAAAGAGCTTAAAAAATATATGAGATATAGTTAAAAGGTCCAACATTTGTGAAACTGGAATCCCAGAAGGAAAAAGACAAGGCAGAAGCAACATTTGAAGCAATAAAAGCAAAGAATATTCCAAAACTTCTATAATGCCAATAGATTCAAGAATTGCTATGAGCCTTATGTGAGACAAGTAGAAACACATTTTTTAAATAATAAATGTGTTTATCCTTTTAAAACTAAGTTCATTTTTTAAATTAAAAGACTTAGGCATGTCATAGTAAAACTGCTAAAAATTCTAGATATAGAAAATACTATAAAGAGAAACAGAAAAAGACAAAATTGTCAAAGGAGCAAAAATTCAGTAAAAACAATTTCTTAACAGAAGCAGTAGAAGTCAAAAGACAACAGACTGATGTTTCAATGTAGTACAGGTCAAAAAAATGAAGTAAAAAGTATCAACCCATAATTCTATAACTGATAAAAACAGATTTTATGAAGACAAAGATAAAAATTACTTTGCGATAAGAAAAACCTGAGATAATTTATCACCAACTTAAAGTTGCTTAAAATATATTTTTATGAATAAGAACGCTGACCCTCAAAATGCAGGATGTACTAAAAAGCAAGTCAAAGATAAAATCTGTGGGTAAATCAAAACAATTCTTGACTATGTATACAATAACAATAATGCATCATGGTGTCTATTCATTGAATTGCAATGCAAGACAACTTTGGCATTTAAGTCTTAAAATAAATGATACTGAGATGTTTTAACTTCCTTACATTAAAAGTAAGAGTATAATTTATATTAGACTTTCATAAGGCAAAGTTGTACATTATCATCTCTGGGTGCTTATTACTGCTAGCAGGACAACTCAATCATAAGCAAAGTCAAAACAAAATCCTAACTAAATTATTATTGAATTAAATTCAGTGATATAAAAGACACTTACATAATATCACAATGGATTAATTCAAAAAATAAACCTATTGCAAACATAATGCTTACCTGTAAATTACAAAAACCTTTCTCTTTGAGATAAGAAACTAAGATGATAGATCCTCTGTCATTTTTATTCCCTATTCTACTGGAAGTCCTAATTGGTATAATATGGCAAGAATAAAGGAACAATTTTAAAGAACTGGAGAAGAAAAAAATATTTTTTTACTATCCACATACAATATAAACTATATTTGAAATCCCCACAAAAGCTCTAGTTGAATTTTCAGTATTAATTAAACTTTTAAAGGACCACTGAATCCAAGTTCTATTTTAAAACTCAACTGAATTTCTAAATATGGGCAAGCAATATTTAGAAAAACAAAATTCAACATGCCATTTAATATCATTTAAAATATATCATTAAAAACAAAGCAATAAAACTGATAGAGAATGTGTAAGATCTCAACAGAGTAAAATTGTCAAACATTAATGAAAGGAACTAAAGATATCCTCAATAAATGGGATGATATAGATTTTTATGGACTGGAAGATTACATACTTTAATTTTCCACAAATTGATGGATAAACTCAAAGTAACCACAGTTAAAACAGCAGATTTTTAGAAATAAAAGTCAATTCCAAAATATATGTAGAAATTCAAACTCTCAGAAGATGTAAGGAAGAGAATTTACACAATTAGATATAAAGATTTAAAATAATCTACAGAAATTAAAATAGACACAAAGATATAAGTAATACAATAGAGTCCAGAAAAGCCCTACACAAATGAAGGCATGTAATTTATTATAAAGCTGGCACTGTAGTGCAGTGACGAGTGGATGTTCTTTATAATAAATGAGGTAGATTAACTGTAAATCTATGTGAAGGAAAAATTATCAAACTTGGCTGTTACTTCATACTGTAAACAAAAATCAATTCCATATGGATTGTCAGTCTACATAGAAATGCAAAACAAGGATCCTTCAAGATGACAGAAAAAATTTCTTCATGAATTTGAGGCAGTTAAACAATTTTAATGAAGACAAAATAGCACTGAAGTTAGTAGAAACAGATGATAAACTGAACTACATTAAAATTAAGAACTTCTGCTCAACCAAATACTCCATAAAGAGAGAAACAAATCAAACCACGAGTGGCAGAAGATAACTGCAATACATTTAATGGAAAATAACACTGAGAACAGGTAAAAATTCTGATACATCACTAAGAATAAAGTAATTAATCCCATGGAAAAATAAGAAAAGAACTGAAAATTTAATAGCCATGTCAAGAGAGAAGACATGCAAAAAGCCAATAAGTATATGAATAGGTTCTCAACCTCATCAGTCATCAGGGATAAAGAATTTAAAAACATCATTAAGGAAGCATCACACACAAAAACAAAGTCTAAAATTTAAAAGACTGCCAATACCACTTATCTCAAAGGCTGTGGAGCATCTGGACTCTCACACTCTACCAGAAGGAGTGAGAAGTTATGCAGCCATTTTGGAAACACTTCGGCAACATTCACAAAATATAAACACATTTGGACCCAGCAATTCCACTTCTAGAGATGCATCATATATGCATAAAATATACAAATAACAGAAATACTTATAGCAGTATTATTTAAATATCAAACACTGAAACAAAGATTTCAATTGTAGAAATGGATATATAAATTACAATATACTTTGTACAATGTACAATTTTATATACAGCAGTGAAAATAAGCAAGCTACTGCTAGATGGAATAACAATGAATGTATCTCTTGAATAGAATTTTAACACGAAATGAGACAGTATGACCATATGATTTCATTAACATGAAGTTTATTTGGGGGGGATAAATTATTTTTATTCCTCTTTTTTAAATAAAAAGCATATATTGAAAGGGAACTATAGCACGATGTTTTGATAAACACATACATAGTGAAAGTATACTATCAGGCTAACTAACATATCCATCTTCTCACTATTACCTTTGTTGGGGGGGGGATCTGGAGGGGGAGAGATCACCTGAAATCTGGTATAAAATTGGGGCGGAAAGGTAATCTATGGTATTAGAAGTCTGCGTGGTGATTGACTACCTTTGCGAATGAGGGAAGAAATAGTGATTGAAAAGAGGCACAAAAGAGTATAATGGGCATTTCATTTCTTGACTTGGGTAATGGTCACATGCCTTGTGATGATTCTTTAACCCATATAATGGTTTGTGCACTTTCTGCTTTAGCAAATACTGTCGAAAGATCCAAAACAAGAGCAGCAATAAAAATTAAACAAAAGTGCTGGAAACAAGATTGAGAAACTCTTCCAGAAAATGGAAAAGAAAAATAGAAAACACATGAGGATAAGAAAATACAAGTAACAATCCAGAAGGTTCAGCCTCTCAGGATTTCCTGAAGAGAGAACACAGGGAAAGAGAGGAATGTATTTCTAAAATAATATTAAGAGAATAAAGCTTCCCAGAAGAGAGGAAAAAAATTTAATTTTTACCTGGCATTAAGAACAATAAATGAAAATAAACCTGCTCCAGATCACATGATTACAAAATGTCAGATGAATAATAAAGAGAAAATCGCAAAAGACTTCTTGGGGAAGAAAATGATTTATACACAAGATTTGAGAGGCAAAATAGTACTGTGCTTCTCAATAGCAACCCATTAAATCATCCCTCACTTAGGAATGCTCACCCAGTCAAAATTATAAGGTGAGGAATAAAATAAGTATCTTTTTACACACAAAAAAACCCCTATCCTCTTTCTCTAGAGACTAGAGAAAGACATGCAGCTTGTGCCAAGTGAGGGCACACAGCAACATGGAGGAAAACTGAATACCAGACACAGAGCATGGGAGGTCCAACAAGGGGAACAGAATTGGGAAGTCCTACAATGACAACTGGAGAACATCTAGTCCAGACTGGGGCAGAAAGATGGAGGGATTCCAGAGAGATGTCACCAAGAAAACAGGCATGGGGGAAGGCAGAGGGGTAGAATTTTAATACATTTGGATTTGTGTAACAAATGTATAATTTTTATTGAAAATTTGGTTTAAAAAAAAGTGATGATGACATGGAAACCTAAGCCAAAAAAAAAAAGCAATGATTAATTACAGGAAAACTGAACAAAAAACAGAATTATAATCTATAATGTATATTTGAGAAGGAAATATACTTACACAGCTATAATCATGTAAATGTTGAACACTGACTTAAGCTACTGGATACAGAGGACTATAACTTCTCTAAGAAACAGTCAATTTCACTTGGTGATTAAGTAGGAGTAGAAACACATTATTTAGCCATGTGAAGTTGCAAATTTGGGAAAGGAAGGAAATACTGATGATTGGATCAAATATCTACTTTCCTTTACAGGAAAAGAAAAAATTATATTATTAAAGATAAGTATATTATAAAATACAATATACATGCATTACTTTGATACAATAAGAATAATCTTAAAATAAGACATTGTCCCTGCTCTCAAGTTGCCCACAATTTTGCTTATATCTCTGAGCTTCAGTCTTTACAAATATTAAAATATCATTAACATGAAAAATATTTAATATCACCAAACATCATAGATGTTTCCAGATATTCACTTAATAAACTTCCCAATCTGAGTTTATCTCTGAGATGGTGTACCTGCAATTCAGAGTAGCCACCTCCAGATGGTGGCGATGTCTTGCTTTCTAGTTATCCAGGTATGACACTATAAATATATACTTTGTTCCTTAATTTAAAATAGTTTCCCTACTTATTTTAATGAATGTGGGATTTTGAATTCCATTTATTCCAGAGCAATGAGGATTCAGATGTCATACAGTGACAATCAGCATCAGAATTACTGATGTGAGGAAAAGCCTTATTCATGTTATACCCATCCTCCTACACCCTGTCCCACCACTGTTTGCTCTCTACTTTATGTATTTACCTCACCTGCCTACCCCTAAAGATCATTGCTTTTAGGATTCTTGGCTAAGTATCAAAAAGTAATCCTAGGTTTAGTCTTTTTACTTTCCCCCATTAATGCCACTGTGATGGGACAGTCTTTTTATATCATTAGCTTTATCAAGTTAAGTATCACAATTGTTGTTTCTCTGGAGTATGAGGCATAACTATGCCAGTTGCATCAAACAGTTAGATTTGATTTATGTATCCAGCACAAAGAGGGAAATCCCTGCAACCAGCTTCTTGCTCTCAAGATCAATTACTAATCTATCCTTTCTTCATGCTTGCTTTTCCTCTTTATTCTACTGTTTATATTTATTTAAACTCTGAACTCCAAGTCCTATAAAT
Organism: Vicugna pacos; assembly: GCF_048564905.1. NCBI lineage: Eukaryota > Metazoa > Chordata > Mammalia > Artiodactyla > Camelidae > Vicugna > Vicugna pacos. The sequence continues at coordinate 57,426,212 of NC_132993.1, forward strand.
CGTTCCAATTTTTCCACAGATACAAGGAATTAGTGATTTATAAATAATACAATTCTGTTTTAATCAAAAGATTTTAGTGGAAAAACTAAATGAAGTCAGTCAAAATGTATTGTTTTTATCTCAAGATTCACTTTCAGTGCCACAAGTGTCTGCCTGAGTTGTTTAGTAACCTACAAAGCATTATTTCCCTCTAGCCAGAAATGCTGGCACACAAGTCAACAGCAGTGCTAACAGAATTATCTATGAGGATGGACAAGTTCTGTATCTGCACTGTCCAATGTAGAAGCCATAAGCCACTTAATGGTTATTAAAAACTTAACATGTGAGTAATGCAACTAAGTAATTACATTCTTAATTAAATTTTAATTTAACAGCCACATTTGGCTAGTGGTTATCAGACAATGCAGGTGTATAGATTAAAATCAGTAGGAAAGTAAGTTTTTCCCCAAAGTGTCATCAGGAGAGGAAAACATTGCTCACACTCCTAGTTTAGGGGGCACTACACTATGCATTAACATGGTAAATGTTAAACATGGCCCTTAGAAGGCCTAGTAGGAAAAATTGGTTTGGTTGATTAACCCATCACTTCTCAAATATATTCAGCCAAGGATTGCCCCGTATGAGTTACTACTTTATGTAAATTTTACTCCAGGGAAGAGTTTGGAAAATTCAACTATGGAAGCTGAATCTAAAAATTAGTAATATTTTGTGACAAATACAGTAAGCTCAGAAATATATCTAAAAATAAACTAATTAGGTGGTATGTGGGCTTTAACATCAGACTGCCTAGGTTCAAATTTGGCTCTGGGTGGGGGAGGTGTATAGCTTAGTGGTATACTGCATGCTTAGCATTCAATCCCCAATACCTCCATTTAAAAAAAAAAAAAAGCGGTCTCACTTTGAGTAAGTTGCCTAAACATTCCGTTTCCTCATTCATAAAGGTAAAGGAAGAGGAATACCCATTCAAAAGAATTACTTTGAAAATACATGTTATAATTTACAAATTACTTAGAACTACTGCTGATATATTGAAGTTCTCAATAAATACTAGCCATTATAATAGTCTGCTGTTCCCTGGCATGGTCTTTCATTTATCATTTGATATGGTATCAATGTGCCCATAATAAACATAATTATGTTGTTAGCAACATGGTATCAAAATCAAACACAGCATCAAACAAGTAAAGAAACAATCCCTTTTAAAATCACAACCAAAAAATTAAAACACTTAGGAATAAATCCGACCAAGGAGGTAAAAGACATACCTGGAGAACTAAAAACCATGAATTAAGGAAATTAAAGATGATTTAAAGAAATGGAAAGATAGCGCATGCTCCTGATTGATACTGATAATTTATATTGTTAAAAATGGCCATACTACTCAAAGCAATCTACTGATTTAATGTTATCCCTATCAAATTAACCAGGACATTTTTCACATTACTAGAACAAATCATCCTAAAATTTATATGGGAATCACAAAAAACCCAGAAATGCCAAAGCAATACTGAAGAAAAAGAATCAAGCTGGAGGAATAATTCGTCCAGACATCAGACAATACTACAGAGCTACAATAATCAAAACAGCATGATATAGGCATAAAAACAGACATGGATCAATGGAACAGAATAGAGAGCCCAGAAATAAATCCACACATTTACGGTCACTTAATCTTTGACAAAGGAGGAAAGAATATGCAACTTAGAAAAGACGGTCTCTTCAGCAAGTGGTGTTGGGAAAGCTGGACAGCCGCATGTAAATCAGTGAAGTTAGAACATTTTCTCACACCATACACAAAAATAAACTCAAAGTGGCTTAAAGACTTAAACTTAAGACAAGACACTATAAACCTCCTAGAAGAATACACAGCCAAAATATTCTTACATAAATCTTAGCAATGTTCTCCTAGGGTAGTCTGAAATGATAAAAATTGCTAATTATGAGATAAATGCAAATCAAAATTACAGTGAGCTATCACCTCACACCACTCAGAATGACCATCATTCAAAAGTCCACAAACGATAAATGCTCAAGAGGGTGTGGAGAAAAGGGAATCTCTTATACTGCTCATGGGAATGTAGTTTGGTGCAGCCATTATGAAAAACAGTATGGAGATTCCTCAAAAAACTAAAAATAGACTAAATATATGATCCAACAATCCTACTACTGAGCATATATCCTGAAAAGATAGATGTACCCCAATGTTCATAGCAGCACTATTTACAATAGCCAAGACATGGAAACTACCTAAATGTCCATCGACAGATGACTAGATAAAGCTGTGGTATATTTATACGAGGTACTACTCAACCATAAAAAAAGGATAAAATAATGTCATTTGTTGCAACATGAATGGACCTGGAGATTGTCATTCTAAGTGAAGTAAGCCAGAAAGAGAAAAAAAAACCAAAAAACTGTATGGTACCACTTATATCAAAAAATCTAAAAAAAAAAAACACACAAACTTATTTACAAAACAAACAGATTTGCAGAAATAGAAAACAAACTTATGGTTACCAAGGCGGTGGGATGGGGAGGGACAAACTGGGAGTTCAAAATTTGCAGATACTAACTACTATATATAAAATAGATATACAAGAAGTTTCTACCATATAGCATAGAGAACTATATTTAGTATCCTATAGTAATCTAAAATGAAAAAGAACATGATAAGAAGTCCATGTATGCATATGTATGACTGAAACATTAAGTTGTACACCAGAAATTGACACACTGTAAACTGATTATACTTCAATTTAAAAAATGGGGGGGGGAGCATCATACTAGTTCACTTCACTTTGCTAAGAACACCTGAATTACGTGAAGAACCAAAATTTTTAAATGTTGAAAGAGAAAAAGTTAAAGATTGCTGACAAAGAAATTGTTATGGATAAAGTTGAGAATTTTTTCCTATAGAAGTCTTTAAAGTGAGACCTATAAAAGACTGACTTAAAAACACAACTCGGTCTTCTTACTTTGTCTCTTACATGTGAGGGCACATATAGCAGCTATTTCAGTTTGGGTAGAGAAAACCAAAGTAAAAAAATAACCATCTGAATTTTTTTTCCCCTTTTATCCATAACCCAACCCTCCCAAATGCATTCTAGAAACTGGGATTGCTAGTTTTAGGAAGACCCAAAGTTGTTCTTCCTATTTCATAATCATTGAATTTCACGCTGTTAGGTACACAATGACAGTCCAAAAACTGCTGGCTCTTTATTCTAATAGGCAATTGATAGCAATTTTTAAGAGAAAGCACTAAGGTTTGCGTATCAATTATATTGATATTCAGTCTGGAAGGCAGAATAATTACAGGTTTTTTATATTTTGTTTTGTTTTGTGTTTTTGCCCACTCTACTCTTCTAATGCCTGTCATCTTCTCATAGCCATTGTCTCATGAATAGAGCAATGAGGACAAATAAGAGTGTCTTTTACAAATATCTGTATTTACTTCATTGTATTTATGTGATACTACCGTTACTTGGCTAAGAAGTATCTTTATTAAATTCTCAAATTGAGTGAAGTTAGGTCTTAGATGAACATGTATAAATTTTCTCTCTTTCTAGATCATGGAAAGCCAATATTTAAAGGTACTGCCTCTACAGAAGTGATCAAAAAATCCTGCAGTAAAACAGGCTCCTTTACAATAGTTCTATTCCGAAGACAAACATTCTCAGTGCAAAATCCATTTATAAATATTTTCTATTTAAGTTTTAAAACAAATTATGGACTTCTTAATGACAAAGAGCATATGTTTTGCTTCTTTAAACATGCTTAGCTATTATTTAGAAATAAGCATCTCTTTGAAATTAGAAAACACTAGAGCTACAGGTGCTTCCAAATGCAAAAATCTGCAAAACCGATACACACTCATCAGTACTTGACATTTAATGGAACACTGGTTCTGGGCAAATAGGAGACATGTAAAAATTTATTACTGATAGTTGTCTAACTGTTGGGTTAATAAAAAAAAAAACTAGTTTTCTATGATTACTTCTCAGCCCTCTAAGGTTTTTGTTTTGTTTTATTTTGTTTTTTACTCCTACTTGTGGGAATTCAGCCTGCCTGGTGGGGGAGTTCTGACAAGGGTCTAGTGTTCCAGCTGAATTCACTCATTTGTTTGTTCCGGGTAAGCAAAGCCTGTGTAAGGCTGTCTGAGAATCTGGATTATGACTGTGAGAAGGATATAGCAAAAGGGCATGTTCATTCCCAGTTCATAAGTGTGAAGTAGAGCTATAACTCAGAAGACCACTGGCAAAGATAGAATACAGGTTTTTAAAAAGTAGGCTAAGCATATTATAATTAGATTAGTTCATTCATGCATTAATTTATCTATTAATTCAAAAATAGCAATTAAGCATCTTCTTTCTGCTAGGTATGGATAGAATGGCGAGTAATGTGCACTAAAGGACAAACTATCCACATTTTCTCATTCTAACAATTCATTTAGGTAGTAAATGAAAGAGGTCCGAACAATGCACTTGGCTTCCCTCTCATATATCGGGAAATACAGAATGAGAACTTCCAAGTTAAAATAGACCTTCATCATCCATGCAGACGAGAAAATTTCAAAAAGCTCAAATGCCTTGCTGAAGTACATGTAGCTGAGTCGTTCATTGGTAAATCCTAATTAGATCCCAAGTTTCTTGAGTCTGAATCTAGGACTTTTTCTAGTCTATCACTTTTTCTATAGTCTTCTATGAATAATGACCCTCCAGGTCACTTTTGAATCCTTAAACTAAAGGAATGACTCAGATCAGATAAGAATAGAAGAGTTGTATTTTGACAGAACACTAAATAAGATATTGGTGAGCAGAGGGAACTTTGCTGCATCCTTAAATCACTTCACTTATGCAACTCCATCTGGGCAAAGAGAACCCTGACATGGTAGCTCGTTACTCTAAGTAGCAGTGTAGGGAGAAGAAAAGAAAAATACATGTCTGATTACCTAGCACTGGGCTGTAGAACCGGGATTAGCAAACTTTCTGTGAAGAGCTGGAGAGTGTTTATTTTACACTTTGTGAACTCAACAGTCTCTGTCACCACTGTTCAATGCTGCTGTTGCAGCATGAAAGCAGCCACAAACCTAGTAAGTCAACAAATGTCTTGCCATGTTCCAGTAAAACTTTATTTGTGGACACTGAATTATGAATTTCATGTAACATTCACATGTCGTAAAATATTATTCTTTTAATTTTTGTCAATCATTTAAGAATGTAAAAAATAATTGTCTCACAAACTGCTTCTGCTCTAGAGGAACTTACAAGTAAGTGGGAAAGGCCCTAATTGCAATACAAAGTGTGCACAGAAGACAAAGCAAACTGTTTTATTTGCGTCTATTACTGCAACATCCACTAAGACATTTTCCTTAATAGTACTCAAAACTGCCCCTCAAATAAAGTTTTTAAATTCCTTTTGAAAAAAACACTTCCAGTCTTTGTGATGTGTTACTATAAACTTCAAATGAGAGCTCTTTCTTTTCCTTCCTTTGCTTCATGAGCTAGAAGCTCCAAAATCACTATCCTTGTGATTGAACATGCAGTTTCTACAGTCAAAAGGTATGCTTTTCTTCTCCTGCCCACCCTTAGCTTAAATGGTTCACTATTATACCAATCAGAAGTGTAACAAAAAGTTTCAGTTCTTCCCAAATCTAAAAGAATGATCTGTGGCAAACAGGAAATATCCTTACAAAGTCAAAGAAGGCAATTTGAAAAAAAAATGTAATGAGTTTCAGGTTCATGAAATGTGATATTGACAAGAGCAGAAATGAATTGCTCCTATTTAACTGCAGCCCAGTGCAGAAGAGAGGAGTATAAGCTATGCTCCAACAATGCAGCTGATGCTGGACTCTGAGAGACATACTTTGTTACCACCAAAGTGCTATTAAGGAGACAGACTTACACTGTAAAGTTGCAAGGGGTGAAAGAGAGGAAGAAAGCCTCAATCTATACATCTCAGGGACTTGACAGCACTTGGCTTCTTATAAATCTAAGTTATTAAGTGGCTGAGAAATGTACCACTGGCAGCCAATCTGGGACAACAATGGAAAATGGATAGTCAACAGACAAGATAGACAAGTAAAAGGACCAGATAAGATGCTTGCTCACAGATTCTGAGAGGTAATAAACCCTGCAAATGAGATTTGGGCTGTATCTTTCAGCACCAAGAAACAGCAGATTTTCAACAGAAACTGAATAGCTGCATTATCACCTGCAATTTCCTAAATATGGTTGCATTAGAAGATTTGAATTCTATTGTAAAATGGTCTAGAATTTACTACTTATAATACATGTGCTTAACAAAATCATAATAAAGACACCAAAACAAGACTCAAAGAAAGCTCAACCTTCATGAATTTTGGGAGAAAAATAATAAAAGGAGCACACTGTCACTAAGGGTCAGTGCCAGTATCCATAGTTATTTTATGTTTGAAATAATTCAGGGTCTAGAATAAAAGTTAGAAGGTACAAGATGGGCCATATCTTATCCCACAGATGTGTTTTGATTGGCCCAAACTATGTAGACCAAAGTCTATTTTTAATTTTTAAATTAATTTCCATCTCTTAAAATGTTTTTAATTTTTATATAAAGTCCCATCTCTTAAGAATATGGAGCCCTCTTGGAGAAACAAAAGATATCAGATTCTTATACTGCAAGAATAAGCTGCCATTGATCACATCTGCACAGTTTTCTTAAAACAGAGTTAAGGGAAAAATTAAGTATTTGCTGAACTCATCATCTTTCTATCAAAATTTAAAATAAAAGAAAACGTTACCAAGAGGACCATGACTTCCATGAAAACTGGAAGAATATATACACTTTCTGAGAAGTAAAGACCAGTTCTACATATATAACCTGCCAATAAAACAACACAGAAAGAATACAACTTAGTCAACTATGGATACCATTCCATTTTTTAAGAGTCCCCACAAGCTTCACTCACATATGCTAGTAGGCATTTTATCTTGTAAACCTGTTCTGAAGAGAAATCTATGATGGTTTGGATGAAGAAAACCCAAAGGATAGAAGACTCATTAAACTTCTCACATTTCTCTCCCACAAACCACAGCTGCATTTTATTTCCCAAAATTTTATGTACACTGTTGGCTTTTAAATAATAATTATAAATATAAACACAGAAGCAAATCAGAGGAGTATCTCCCCAAATTTTTGCAGATGTTTCAAAAAGCTGTCTTTTAGCTCCAAGAAGACAGATTTCTGTGAACTAAATAAGATGCATTATGGACTGATATATACTCCTTTTGCTGAGTAAGTCAAAATTGCTAGAATCTCTTCATATGGAGGGAATTAGACTGGAATAACTCTAAGGTCTACATTGTTAGAAAAGTAAAAGGGAAGGGGGAGAAAACATTTACTCCTCATACCATTTCTAAAACTTAATCCTCAAACTATCACAAAGTTAAGTGCCATTAAGAGGGAGGGACAATTCATTTATTCCATTTTACCAAATGCATAATATTTCTAAAAATTAATATTCAAATTCAGTAGCAAGTGCCACACTGGTCTGATCAACAGAAGTGCCCTTATTATACAGTTAATCCACTTGGAAACTAATTGAGACGGTCTGGGATAGGACCTCAGTTAATGCATGTCTTAAAATGCCCCAGGTGATTTTTTATTTTATCACCCAGTTTTAGTAACTACTGAACTATCTTACATTATAGCTATTGTCAAAAATGAATTATATACTTACACTTGTGATCTAAGTTTCTGAACAATGACACAATATAAGAATTTTAGTAAGAATTCCCCCTTCTCTAGACTTAAAGCCCATTCTACTGACACTAGTAGAAAAGAATTATTTGGAATTCATTTTAAGTGTGATTGTTAGCAAAGCTCAATCCTATGAAATGCTCCCTTCATGTCCAGTAAAAGGTTTAATCCTCAAAGTAAAGAATTACAATAGTGATTTTAAAAAAAGCAGTAAGAATAGTACCAAAAACTGAAAGTTAAAATAAAATAACTATCCTTCAAGACTTCATATATGCCACATACAAACATAGACAATGCATACCTATTTGCCTTTCTTAAGCTTTACAATTACCCAGTGAGATCACTATTATTTTTCTCATTTTATAGACAAAGCAACAGAAGCTCGAGGAGATTTAACAATTTACAATTTATTTCTTTTTGATGTAATTTAAAAGGGCTTTTTTTTTTTTTGCTTTCTCTTTCTGATAGTTCATTAGTAGTATATAGAAAAGCAACAGATTTCTGCACATTAATCTTTATCCTGCTACTTTACTGAATTCATTTATTAGTTATAATAGTTTTTTTTGTGGAGATTTGAGGGGTTTTTATGTATAGTATTATGTCTGCAAACAGTGACAGTTTTACTTCTTCCCTTCCAATTTGGATGCCTTTTTTTTCTTTTTGGCTGACTGCTGTGGCTAGGACTTCATGACTATATTAAATAGAAGGGGCAAGAGTGGGAATCCTTACCTTGTTCCGGATTTTAGAAGAAAGGCTTTCAGCTTTTCAGCACTGAGTATGGTGTTATTAGCTATATAGGACTGTCATAATTGACCTTTATTATGTTGAGGTATGTTCCCTCTTTGGTGAGAGTTTTTATCATGAATGGATGTTGAATTTTGTCATATGCCTTTTCTGTGACTACTGAGACGATCATGTGATTTTTATCCATCCTCTCATTAATACAATGTATCAGAATGATTGATTTGCAAATAGTGAACCATCCTTGCATCCCTGGATTAAATCCCACTTGATCCTGGTGTATGAACCTTTTATTTACTGTTGGATTCGGTTTG